>NW_026138097.1:19885000-20510000 GCF_025592945.1 Manacus candei
AGGACAGGCTGTGACCCTCTGTCTAAATGAGATATACTAATGTACACTTCCGAAGAGGTGAGAGCTGCCTGAAATATTCCAGCTTGTGAAACATTTGGATTTGGCTGATAGACTGCAAGAGGAAATAAAACCTTAAAAAAATGTAGCACAGAAAGAGGAGAAAATAAAAATGCTCTTAGTCATTCCCTGGAGCACAAACAGACGTTCAAGAAATATTCTGAGTAAAGATGAGATTTAAAGCTCAGTGCATGGGACAGACATTATAAAAATCAGGGAGAAAGTCCCATTTACATCTATTTCTGCTGCTAGAGCCTTGTTGACTGGCATAAAACCTCATCAGCAGAGGATAACTGAGGATGCTGGAGTCTCTGATATAAACAAAATTTAATAGGTTTAATGAAACATGTCACTATTAAAGCAACATTGGAACAGATATACTTGGTCAGATCAATTCTGAGGTGGAGACCACCAGAACCAGAGATAATACTGAGAGTGACAACATGCTACCAATATCTACAATATCAGCAAAGTATTTTCAGGTTTATTCTCCTGAGATTTCTTACTGCAGTCAGTTTTGGTTTATGCTTTTTTTTTTTTTTCCTATCTCATGTGTTTACTTTTTGGCTGGGGTTTTTCACTCAGCAGAGTGAACTGGCCACTATGACACACAGGTCTTCTAGGATTCTCCTATCTACAGTCTAGTAGAGGTCTTTTCACCAGTTTTCATCAGACAACACATTAATTACCCCAATGTTTACCTCTGGCTTAGATTAGTTTATTCAAATTTTTATTGAGATCTCTACAAAAAACATTCTCTTTTGTATTCTAGTATCCAATTATCTGAGGGACTCTGCTGTTGTTTGAGTGTAAACTACAACACGAGGGCCTGATTCAGAGACAGTGGGGCTCCTTATATAGACTTCAACAGCCTTTGGACCATAAAAAAAGCAGTAAATTCCTGCAGCATCTAAACTGTGTCAAGCACATGTAGGCATGATGCAAATACACCAAACTGCATCCTATGTCCTTTCCAGGGAGGCAGACTTCTTTAACCTATGCAATATAAAGACATATCCAAATAGACACAAACTAAAGAAGCCAAATACAGGTTTCATAGCTCCTAAATGATAAAAAGAGAACTGTATCACATAAACCACTGCTGGGCTCTATAATATTCACAAAGTGAGATACAGTGAGGCTGCATACTATCTCCCTCAATATCAGAACAGGAGCATTTTCCCCTCCAGCAGTGCTAATTACATCAACACCTTAATAATCTACCTAAAGTCACTGCTAAGCAGAAGACAAACTAGAACTGATTGTCTCAACATCCACATTTGGGGCATTGTGTAGCCAGAAGGCTGCCCATTGCAGATGCTCCTGCCATTCCCACCAACAGGTGAAAATACAACCCAGTGCAACCCATTGCTATCAGCTGTGCTGGAGGTAATCCCAGATCAGATTCTGCATGTTAATATACATATTTCAGGTGTATATCAACTCAGCTGAGAACAGCATCTGACTGGTACTTCAGTCAATAAGAATTCAGTTGCAGTTACCTGAATATACTGAAAAGGAGAGATTTGTAACAGACCACCATGCTGCCAGTGTTGCTGGCAGCTCAAACACTTCTTAATTTAACTGGAAAAACTTTCAATTATTCCCTTCCTGTCTGAGTCTCACAATGTTAAGCTGATTTTCTACTCAATGAAAATGTCATATTCTCTCTGTTTCACTGAATTTGCACCTTTGTTACATCTCTTTCGCATTACTAACTCACTTCACAGACATGGCAGTCTTAGACTTCACCTTTTCATCACTGAATCTCAGAGTTGCTGCCTTATTTGTAAAAATCATCCACTGAGTAATGTTAAACAAAAAAACCCCAGAAACAAACAAACAAGAAGCCAAAACTGCAGGTGGTTACCTTTGAGAATCTGTAACAACTTTCTCATCTTTTTTTGTACCATCCAATGACTTAAGGGCAAATTTGATGAAAACAGGTGAGAGACAGTGTCTAAAATGATATGACTTGTTATGTAGAACCTGCTTTACTAAGTCCTGCTCCTTGGCCTTTGCCATTTGCAATTGTCTTTGTATCTACTCAGTTAAGGTAACTTCGGTCTCCCTTTGGCTCCTAATTCATGATCAGTATTTTTAAAATCTTATGGTCAGGTATATTTTCACACTTTTTTTTCCATTCAGTCTGCAAACAGCAGCCCAGAATCTCCATGTGTGTGTGTGTTTACATGCTGCTCTTCCTTCGCTTCTCCATTCCTGCACTCATCAGGGCCCACAATATCTGAGTGCTGCCTAGAATGCTTGCTCCCTACTTTGTACAGGTGAAGGGGGCACTCTGGCCCACCTGCTAGCAGGGTGAGACATTCATTAGATATTCAGGGTTTAAGACTTCTGAGAGGGCTAACTCCTGGGTCTGTGGCCAGAACCAAACAGCTCTGCATAATTTCATCAGATCTGCAGTACTTTGCACAAGCTCTGTTTTGGGAGCTGAGCACACTGCCCAGCTTTTTTCCCCTTTACAACAAAAGGGCTTACCATTAAAATGCCCAGCTATAATACTTTTAACACCTTGCTCTACACAATTGCAGTGACTAACACCTATACCAGAGGCTCAGACAGACTCTATGTAGCACTGTTGCTCAGGCTCACAGACTTCCCCACAGACTTCCCCTCCAACCTAAATGTCACTTGCCGAGGGAGGCGGTAAACCTTATGATACGGCTCTGTCATCTGTGTCCTGGAAGTCCCCTCTGTCTCGGCTTGTTGGGCTCACTGCCTGGCAGAGGATCCCTCAAGAGGGAGCTGGTTGACCTTAGGCAGCCTCAGCCTCTCTCCTCTCTCAGACTCTGAGAGGGTGACTGTACTGTCTGGGTTGACAATTTCAGGCAACTGCAGAAAACCACTACCTCTGGTGATACCATGGCAATTCACAGCCAGTGTTTACTGACATGGGTAGGTACAGTCTCTTTTTGTGAAGTAGCAGTGGCCTTGGGGCCCCCAAGTCACATCAGTGAGGGGGGTTGTTTTGCCTTAACTGTCACTCTGCATATATGTAATTTCCCAGAGTCTCTGGCATCTGTTCCTAACAGCCCAGGCACTCTTGTTTTTAGCAGAACAAAATGTTATGCCTACGGACTAGCCACTGTCAAAACTGGTTTCCTTCTGATTGTCTCCCTTAATGCACCTGTGGATGCTGTTTGCAGATAACAGTCAAAAGTCATCTCACTTTCTTCATGTTTTCCACAATTGCAGGCAATCTCAGGACTCCTGTTTTTTTTGCTTCTTCCTTTCAGCACAGTAATCAAATATATCTTGATTGCCTTTTACTTCTGGAACCATGGGGCTTTCGGAGCTCACATAGTGCTCAAACTGCTTCAGGATGATTGGTTCCAGCCTTTGTTATTTAGGTTGATCATTATATTAGGAAAAGTTTATGCATTCCTGGCTGAGGCTTACTGGATTCACCCTGCTTGGGTGAAACACCTTCAGGAGGAACTTTGTTTCTTCATACTTCTTATAGCTAATGGCGAAGGAGAGGAAGATAGGAACTGTTCTCTGAAACTCCTCTCTCTCTTCATTAGCTGCAGGAGGAGATAAGGAATGTAATGAAATAGGGTTCTAGAGGTGACTCAGAGAAGGAAAATGGAACTGGGCCTCCATTTTGAGCTACGAGCAATACAGATTTTGAAGGTTAGTGGTTTCGGGGTTTTTTTTGTTTGTTTGTTTTGGTTTGGTTTTGGTTTTGTTTGTTTGTTTTTTTGGTTTGGTCTTTTTTTATATCTTCTCTTCAGTTGAGCAACTGTAACTGGAAACTGACTGTCACACAGTTAAACACCTTGCTGCATCAACAGTTTATAAAAACCTGAACTTCAGTGGGCAATTGAATTACTTAGAGATGGTGTGGATAAGAGGTGTTTTTTCAGTTTCTCGGCAGCAGTCAAATCTTTCCCAATGAAAAACTTATAAATCACAATGAAAACCAGGTGCACAGGGTCTATTATCTCAGCAAGGATGTTACAAGCTTCAATTAGAGTAGGCAACATATCAGACCAAGCTTTAAAAAAAATAATATTACAAATAAAAAAAGGCTTTCCTTGGGTGGAGATAAATCAAAGAACTTTGCAATCCCTGTAGCAGAGAGGTCTAAGACTCAATTATACTGAAATTCTGCTTTTATCCATAATGTCTTAAGAGAGCAGGAGTCTGACAAAGGGAACCTCCTTGTGCCTTCACAATGTAGAGGAACAATTGGAGGGGAGAGAACCACATTCCAGTAATTGTGTGCACATCAGGACACTGCAAAACCAGAATGCTAAATGTTGGTAAATTGTTGTATTTTCTAAAGATAAAGTATCAAACATTACATGTACTTCATGGTAGAGTTCCCACCCTGTCAGAGAAGCATATTCTTTTGGTGGTGAATGCGGTGCTGGACTCTGCAGACTGCAGGACTAGAAGATTGGCTTTTTGGTAGCTGTGTTCTTAGGGGACCCTCACACAAAGACAAGAGTGAGTCTTCACTTGATACTTCTCACTCTGGGTTGAAGAAACTGACTCCTCACATCAGTGTCTCTGTGACAGTGTCAGGCAAGAGCCTTTCTGTTTTCTCACACATTATTTGGCATGTTTCAGAAGATCTCTCTTTTCAGGGTTGCTATTCTGGAAATGATGCTTCTCTGGCTCACAAATGCTGAATGTTGTACTGTAGTCAAATTCTCATAGGTGATTTGAGACAGTAAGTGTTCCCTTCCATGGTTAAATACCACAGTCATCAAGGTACAGACTGGAGCCCTGGCAATTCATTTGCTGCTGTGAGATTGTGGTGGGTTGACCTTGGCCAGCTGCCAGATGCCCACCCAGCTGCTATCTTAGTTCCCCTCCCTAACAGAGGAAATGAGATGGAAAAGCTCATGGGTCACAGAGTTCCCTTGCAAATTACTGTCATGGGCAAAACAGACTCCACCTGGGAAAATTTAATTTGTTACCAACTGGAATAAAGTTCGGTTGACAAACAAAACTAAAAAGCACTGAAGCACCCTTCCATTTTCCCCTGACTGAATTTCACTCTTCACTTCTAAATTCTCTGCCTCCTCGCCCTGAGCTGTGAAATGGGGTGGGGGGCTGCAGTCAGCCCATAACAGCTCCTCTCTGCCGCTCCTTCCTCCTCATACTGTTCCCCTGCTCCAGACTGGGGATTTCCCACTGGCTGCAGTCCTCCAGGATGAACCTGCTTCAGTGTTGGCTCTCCATGGGCTGCAGCTTCCCTCAGGGCAGGTCCACCTGTCCCACTGGGCTCTCTGCTGGGGCCACAGGGGCATCTCTGCCAGTACCAGTACACCTGCAACCAGTACAGAGGTTCTAAATGTTTCCCTCAACATATAAAATATTTGTGCAGGGTGCACGTGTATCATACCTATAGCTTGATTATGTGACTCCCAGAAAGCTATTTTTCCTCTGTAAACTCTTTGTTTTCTTAGGGAACAAAGAGTCATTGTTTCCCTCCTCCACACCAGTCCTTCTTTGAATGATCCTTGACCAGACCCCAGCTCTCATTCATTGACCAGGCATCAGAGCAATCATGTCCATTTCACTGTGCAATCACTGTGGAAGAGGCCTCTCAAAGCAGTGCCTGAGCTAAGAGCTAAATCAGGATGAAGTATCCTTCTTCTTTTTACTGACTACTTAGGTAGCTCGTCCAGAGATTATTTAATCCACTACAGACATTCTACTAAATCTGATTTGGGGCTATCAGTTGTTATTTAAGACTGTATGATCTCTGGAAAATGTGAGTGGAACATAGGTATTTCTGCACCAACTCTCCTATCAACATTCCATGTTCCCAAATTGTTATGTTTAGCTACAGTTTAGCTCCATGATATTTAGAGATAGAAAAAAAATATTAGTTTATCCAGTACACTTCCTATAAATGTGCGATGGCTCCCTGAAGTATCTAAGATTTTTTTTCTCTTTAAACATTCATAGAATAGAAGCATTTTTGATTAAGGAGCTTGTGGACTGTTTAATTGTTTTGGTAAGATGTATTTTTTCCTGGATTACATGGCTCAAAATTGTTTTGTGCCTGATCTCCATTTGTTTCCAGCAAAACCTAAATAATTGGTGAGATGCTGTCCACATCAAGCTCTGAGTTTCTCTGTTTCTACTTGCTTATGCTGGGACCAATTTAGACAAGACAGCAGTTCGCTGTATACCTGTGTTTCCTTCCCAGCCTGGTTCACGTCTGCACCCCTTCTTCTGGCATCAAGGCGTGGCAGCAAAGGGCCACAGCAAATGTTAATCATCACAGGGTCCAGAGCTTAGAGTAGCCCGGGTGGACTTAGGATCCAGCTCTCTACATACCATTTAAAAGCATTTATCTGATAAGCTTTTTGAGGCTTATCCTTTTCGGGCTCATGATATCTTGAAGGATGAAGGGGACACCTGAATGTTAATAAATACTGTGATAAAAAAATATGATGATTTTTTTCTTAAAATCATCAGTTTTCTTTCTTTTTCAGTTGAAAAATGCAAACAAGAATTAAGGTTCACAGTATCTGCTTGAGAACTGAGAGTGCTGATATGCGGCATGCTCTTATTTTTCATGCTCAAACTGCTGTAATTCTCTTTTAACTGGTCTTCCCACCAGGCAAATTTAACGCCTTCAAGCTGCACAAAACTATGCAGCTCATTTTCCCATTGGGAGTAAGCCAAATCTACATATTTTCTCTTCGTGGCAATAAAGTTCTGCAGTTATTTCAAAATGTTATCACTCACATTTTTTAAAGTTCTCTGTGGTCTGTCTTCAGAACCTGCTGATAGCATATTCCCTACAGTTCAAGCAAAAAGAACCACTCGGGTATCCTCAGACTTAATCAGAAAGACTTGTCAAAGCTTCCTTATTTGATGCACAGACGCAGGAATATTTTTTAAACCATATTATATTTGACATTTGATTTCCTCTTTGCATTCCACACTTAGATGAAAGGACTTTTCTATTATTGTTATTTAGCCTTGAATATTTTAACTTAGAAGTGGCCTAACACATATTTGTTATTGGGATTTAAAACATACTGCAGGGTTGAGAACGGCTCCGCCAACTTTTAGCCCAGATTAAATTTTTATGCCTTGGTGGGGTTTATAAGGGAGAAGCTGACAATCTTAACTTGGTAGCACAAATAAGCCTCTTATATCTTTTCCTCCACAAAAGCCAATTTGGTGATTGTGAAAAAATGCTGGATCAAAAACATATGAAAATTTTGCCCTCTCTTTATTCAGGAGAGGAGCCAACTGCAGGAACTAACACTTCAGTATTCCTCAAACTGCCTTAATAATCTGTTTTATTTCTGTTTTGGAAGGATCAACGATAGGTCCTATAGGTCTCTTTCATGAGAGATTAATTCCACCTCTGTGCCCAGTCTGTCTTTGGCTTCTATGTTGACACCTTATGTGAAGAATGCCAAATGCAATGATAGGATTTTTTTGATGGCACAGGCATGTGGCAACTGGAAATTAGGCTAGAACCACCATTCATTTTACATAGGCTACCCAAAGGTAATAACTCTCAGTTAGTATTGATTTTGAATACATTTGAACCCTTGACCTCTGAGATGAAAGTTCTCATACCAAATCCCAACTCACCTAGGTGCCTATTCAATCAGCTGTGAAAAGAGAGTGCAATTATTTTTAACCATGATATTGATGTCATGTGTAGTATAGGAGTATATATTATGTGTAAACAGTGTATACAGAATCTTGGAAATACCAGAAGCTTAGACTACAGCCAGGAACCTTCGGAGTTTAAGCAACTTCACTGTTACATCCAGTGCAAAGGTAAATCACTACAGCAGATGAAATGACTCCACTAATTCCTGCGTGTACCTAATGAGACTATTTAGTTTTGAACAAGCTGGTCTAAATAGCCACTCATGAATCATCTGAACCTTTGCAGAAGTCTACATGTTGCTGTAGTACTGAGGTTGGCAGAAGAGTTGTCTGGTTCCCTTCATCTTCCTCACTGTTTTTGCTCCTGCCTACCCACTGACACTGGTCTGTGCCTCTTCTGCAGGGACTGACAGCTTGCACTGACACATCTTCTATGGTTACAGTACAGTCATAATTATCGAAATGATCTGCATTAAAACCCACTACTTTTAAGAAATAGACTTAAAAAACCCCATTACCCCTCCTCCCCCATCTTTCATGTTCTGGTTAAACTACCAAATTATTTTTTTACTCTGATTTAAATTACAAGAGGCAGGTGGGGTCGGAATGGTGCATGAATGCAGAATCAGTGAGCAAAGAAGGGGAGGAAATATCTTAAATGGAGAAGTTCCCTTTCAAAGATTAACTTTTCAGAGAAAAATAATACACATATTTGGTCTCCTTTATGTCATCTCCTGAGACAAGTGTGAAGCCACGTAAAGTAAATAATGGGGAAAAAGATATGAATAGATGTTAATAAAAACCCTGTGAAATTTGAAACTTCACTTCTTTGAGAATTATGAGCTCAGACATTTTTGTCCTAAATTTTGACATAATTTTCCAAAATATAATTTTGAAGACAAAGAATGTGAAATAAAATAAAATCTTTAAAGATACTTTTAGAAAGGCTGGAAAGACTTGTTTTGTAGTGCTTGAATGTTTAATTCAAATTTTCACTTTTAAACCAGACTATAAAATTATTATTATTAAAAGAAGCACCATGCTGGTAAAGTTCAAAAAAATTTCAAATAGAATGTTTTGATACCAGTAAAAAGAGTAATTTACTGGCCTTCCCCCCTATTTTGTAATAACTGACATATTCCCACAGAGATTGTTTTGTTCTGATGAAATACCATTTTCTGACAGGAAATGTTGCAGAAAAAAGTTCCTGACCATGTCTAGCACTGAGGAAAATCTCCATTAATATTTAAGTCTCCCTTTTAATTTTCAGTCCACCTGATCTATCTTTTTTTTTTTCCTCCATTTGTTGTCCATAGTTATTTTTAAATAACTCATTTAATATTAAACAAGCACTTTGAGGGAAAAAAAGAAGTGCTGCAATTTAATTTAATTAGCTTTGCCTTTTTCCCCCAGCCCATTACTGACTTTTAGAATGTTGTATTTTAAAATGATTTTTAAAAGTAACTGAATGCCCAACTTCTTATTATTTTCTTGAGAAATACCACAGCACCAGATCTAGCACCTCATGCAGCATTCCCTGGCGTGACTTTTCCTTATGCAAATGGGTTAAGTTTTGGCTTGAGCACCTGTGGTAAAACCACTGACTAGAGAGGAGGCAAAACCTTGTGACACATAATGGTGTAGTAGATCAGCTATTGCCCACAGTTTTTCTCCTTGCTTCTCAGACATAGCAAAAAACAATGTCAGTGGCCTCTGGGGTCAGTTGTGGAACTCTGTAGATCGGCATTAGCAGGGATGAGCAAAGCACTGAACATGTTAGCTTCACATGCACAAACATTTGTTCCTGCCTGCTGTCTCTTGTCTTCCCTGGAATTTTACATCGTCATGTTAGGGCATCTGCCTAACATTCTCTTTGACCACCTGACCTATCCTACCTATCTGCTCATTCCTGGGTAGAAAGGACTACACAACCATCAACAAAAACTGAGCTTTGACTGTGAAAATCAAAGGTCATTGCCTCACTCGAGCTGAGGACAACTTCCACCGACTGTGTATCTGACTAGAGCATCCTAATTAGGATCATCTGGGTCACTCTCCAGAAAACAAGATAACATTTTACAGGCAGGTTGAACAAGTCTAGCTTTAAACCACGCATAGCTCTAGGTTCATCAACACTGATGATATTTGCATTATAATATCTACATATGGCTTCTCATGTAGAAGGTACTCATCAAACTGCTCGAATTCTTGTGAGTTGGTTGTACTTGGACCTATGTGTTTTTTCTTGGTGTGTCAAAACATGATTTGCCGTGTAGCCACAGAAATCACTTGAACCCCTCTCACTTGCAATATGGAAAGACACTGTTCTCTAATACAAAATCTTGGATCAATCTCTGCTCCTAAAATAAAGGAACGAATACTTCCCTGTCTGCCTCTATAAGCCTTACAAAAAGTGCTGAGGACTACTCAACTGATCTTGAAAAGCTCAAGCCCTTTTACAACCTTCTGTTTTAAACAATTGTTTAGACACTAAATGTAAATGTCTGCAGACAACTTTCTTTTAAAATTATGCTATTAAGCAACAAGCACAATAGTGATAGCTGACTGATCTATGTAGTACCATTTCCTCACTTCCTACTGAATCACTGATTTCCAATTACAACACACACTGCATCCTTTACCAAAAATGCAGCCCTTTCTGGTCCCTCCTTAGCTGGCTGCAGAACACCAGAAAAAAAATGTAGGGCACGAATCTGGAGGGAGCTGTCATTGAGCAGAATTATTTGTTTGTTGAAAGCTCAAATGTGATTGTCACCAGCCCTGTGCAAAACAGAAACATAATGGAGTAAACTTGAGTTGCAGAGAGACAGAGACAGTGTTCATTTTTCCTGGCTCCCACACTGTGTTTCTGTGCATGCCGCTCAGTCCTCTCTGGCGCTGTGCATCTCATCTCTGGGGAGCTGGGAGGTGAAGCTCAGACTCTCCTGCTTCCTGCAATTGTCTTGTCCCTTCACTTCCGCACCCAGCCACATTGGGTGCATCACTTCTCAGCCTGCAGCCACAACAAAGTCATGCAGCATCCTGTATCTGTCTGCATCCTGCTGGAAAGAGCCCCCAGGAAACTACCTCACCTGTGTCCACTTATGCAGATCAGGAACTCCACACATTTTGACCATCCATGGTGTTGCAGTCTCTTCAGACCCTGTCCGGTCACCAGGAATGTAAATCCCTGTCTGCGTTACAGCTCTTCAAAATATGGAACTCTGTACACAAACCAGTAAATGAAGTCTGGTGTGCTAGACCTCAGCTTGTGACCCTGTACTTATTAATGTTGTTGCAGTTTTTGTCCTAGGTCATCTTGCATCTAATAAATAATATGTGGAGAGATGAACAGCATTAAGTTTATACTGTTACCAGTTTATTTAACAAATCACTGGCCTTGGAGATAGATTAGGAAAACAGGCTCCTGTTCAATATTACCTGCCACTCTATAATCGCAGTTATAACAGGAAAGGCAGAGCATTCAGATTAAAAACACACTGACAAGTCTATAATTTCATATAGAAGACTAATGGGCTTAAAATCATGACACAGGTAAGAAATAGAGAAAACATTAAATGGCAAATATTCTTGAAAAGGGGAGTGAGTTGGAAGAAGAAAGCTCCAAAGGGGAAATCTCAAATTCCCTTTCACCTTGCTCTTCCTCAGTCCCCAGATTTTCTCAAATTTGACACAAACAGAAAAGCATTGATATTCTAGGATGTGATCTTGATAACTTCAATAAATCATCTCTTTAAGGCTGAAGGCACAACTGGTATGTTCCTTGTACAGCAAATAGTAGTTAGAATTTGACCATGCGTTGTCTGAGAGAATCAAACCATCTGCCTGCCTTTGCCATGCCTAGTTAGTTTGAATCAGATAATCAGAAAGTTATCCGTAACATCTAATGAAGGGTCTTCAGTTAATTTTTGTCACATATCTCTTTTGTGAAAAAGGAAGATGATCAGAATAAATATATAATACATACGAGAAACATGCTATTCATATGTGTATGCACATCTCTAACATAGGTATGCATTTTGGCATACTTGTATGCCAAGGAAAATTAAAAAAGATACAATTTACTTTTGCCTGTGACAGTTTTTATTCAATTATTAGATGATTAATGGAGATAACTAAGTAAGAATGTTAAAAATTAAAAATCAATGCCTTCATTTTGTGCTTGAATAAAGAAAAGTCAGTGATAAATAATTACACACTGATTTGCAGGAAAAACCAGATACTGGAGCATCCCAGACCGATTTGGAATGATCTGAAACACTGTTTTCCCTTAAAATGAACAACAAAAATTTTAACACACAGCATTATGCTCTCCTATAATTAATATGAGACTAAGCAAAACTAATATTGCACTTGTTTCAGGATTGCTTTTTATGGGTCATGATTAAAATGTTCCTTCTAATGCATAGCACTCTTCAAATAATTGTCTAAGATTGCTAAAATGATCTCTACCAATGTTAGTATCACTTTTTCTCCGCTTTGAGCATATCTGGCAAATGATGTTTTGTTTGCAACACCCATCATACTGTGAGAGAAACAAGGGGTAGGAGAAAGCTGTTAATTTTATCTCATCTCAATTCTTGGAGGTGTAAATTACATGGCAAATGAGTGACTTTGGGCAAAGACAGCATCTTTCAAGTTGCAGAGCATGCATGGTAGTTACTGTGTTTTTTGCTTTATCTATAGGTAGTGTTCACAAGAGAGTGCCCTAATTTACCTTACCTTATAGAAAGTATAACCACTCTGCATTACTTTAGCAGGAGACACAGACACATTTATGGTGTCAGTATCTGTAAAAGGCCAGAACTGTTGTAAAGCATCATTAGCAGGGATCAGAGCAACCTAAATTGACACTATCTAAATGCCAAGAAAAGTCTTTGTACAAAGATTTTGCTAGGCAGAATGATTGTTTGTACTGTATTGGATACCACCTGTTTAGGCTTCCATCCTCATCAGTCTGACTACTGACATATATAAGCTGTTGCATATGTTTTACTCTTTTCAGGCTCAAAGAAACTTTGTTAGAAGGTAAGATTAAATCTGTAGAAGAGCTTCAGTTTGGTAACTCCAGGGCTTATTCTGCAACAGATTTGGGCTTAAAAACCAGCAAGGTACATTCAGATTAGAAGTTATGAAAATATTTCTAGCAGCAAGGGTTGGAACCGATTTTCCCGGGGCAGGAATTGTCAATACTGGAGGCTTTCAAGAAGCAGTAAGTCAGACTTCTGCCAGGGATGGAACAGACAGATGTACGAGAGAACTTGAGGTTTCTTTCAGCCCAATTTTTCTCCAGTTCTGTTGTGTTAAAGCAGCATCACATCAACAGAAAAAAAATCACACAGAAGACTGATAAACATTAAGTGGAAACATCTCACAGGAGTTCATTATGCACCTCACTAACCACTTTAATTATGCATTAATTTATTATTGATGAAAAAATTGGTATTATATCTCAGCATCTTTTCTGACAGAGGGCTATATAAAATGCCTCCATGCCTAAAATAAATGGTATCACTAGAGCTCTTTTTTTCTCAGCACAGATAAAGCATCTCATCATTATCAATTAAAGAACTAGGGAAGTCTTTGAAAAGACGACTTGTTTGCTTAAAGTATGTGAAGGTCATATTCACCCTATAATAGTTGATGAAGAGTAGTCATTTGTTATTTTTAAGCAGGCTGTCATTTAGCCATTATGAAGATGAATAACATTTGTTATTACCTAATAATCCTCCTGTTGATTACAGAGGAAAGACACTTGCTTATGTGCCTTGCTTAGGTTTTGTAGATTATTAATGTATTTTGATTAAACTTTGTAAACAAAAAATTAGGATCCTAGTTCTCTGGATGTAGTGACTGGTGTATAACGCAAGATATGAGAACATGTCCAATCCCTAACATTTTGCTCTGCATATGTTGTTGGCCTAATACTCATGTAAAATAGTAAAAACAAAGTTCATATTTTAATATCAAGCAGATTGTCAATGGATCATATGCTGCTCTATTAAGGTTAGTTTTTGGATGCCTGCCTTCCCAAGGAGATTTAATGAAGCTATAAGTTACCTGTGTGGCTTCATTTGGAGTTAAGCCTAATTATCTGGATCACGGCCACGTTTTGCAAAGTCCGAGACTCATTTCCAAAGCAGATGGAGTCACTCAGGAATGACTTCATTTGTATTAATTTGTTACACTGTCTTCTGCTATTCATCTCAGAGAATGTTGCTGCCTTTGCAGTCCAACAGGAATGGAATATAAAAGTTTCAATTTGTGAATTTTTGTTTTATTTTGTAAAATAAATCCATTATCTTCTTCCACAATATCCAATGGTGAAGCTCAAAAGCAATTAAGTGGGGTACAACCTGTGGCCATCACATGCTGCAAGATGGTGATTATACCAGCAAAGATTTACGAGGTTTTCATTTATTGGAACAAGTGAAATGACCAAAGCAGTGACCCAGCATCTTTATCAAGATAACTTATGGAGCACTTCAGATTGGCTTTCATAAGTGGAAGGTTTCTGATGTCAACCTTATCAAAGCAAGAAAATCAAAAGAGATAAAAAAAGAGATGATTAAGGGCATAGGAATGAGAGTAGTTTTACTGACATTTTGAAATACTTGTGTAAGAGAAAGGTTAAATTACACCAGTAGGACAACTATACCAGGGTTTCTGATTTGATACAGTTGTTTATGCATTGAGCAATGAAATTATATGAAGCAGAGATTGGATGATTCCAGTCGCGCAGTACATTTCTGAGGTTAGGAGCAAAATGCAGACTAAAGACAGGGGAGTTTAAAGGTGTCTGTGGCACAATTACTGTGCTGTATCATAGCTGACATATCATGGCCTGTCCCCTTATTAAATGAGGGCAATACTCAGCACCATAAATCCTTGAAATACTTTACTAATGAACATTACTATTACTATTTTGTGCAATTTGTGGAGAGCAAAAGGAGCAAGGAGAAATGAAAACAGTGTTAAAGGAATATAAAGACCTTAGTTTTGTGTCCTATCACAGTACCTCTGTCTAATAAAATTATTACTTGTCGACTGTTTTCTGCAAAGAACACAAGTGCTAGTCTACCTTCCTTAAGCTCAGAAAGTGTACAGGTGTATTTGTATGTTGTAATTTGCAACCAAATAATTTGTTTGGGATTTTTCTTATTCTAGAATTCTGGTAGAAACTTCCAGTGATTATTTGTGATTAAAGATTTAGTGGTGTCTGGGATGCTCCCAGGCTACAGAGCATTGTTGGTACCAGCTCCAGAGCCATTTGAGTGATTCACACCAAGGTTTTTCTAGATGCCAACAGGGCTACTTTGGTGGTTGTGCTGAGGAGTGAAAGGAAAATTCACCCAAGGAAAATGAAGATATCCAAGACTTCCAAGTTTGTCACTTCTAGGCTTTTTTGAAATTCAGGAACACTCTGGGAGCAGGGGGAGGGATGGTAGGACTAAGCCTTGAATAGCACTGGTATCTGAGTGAAGGAAAAGGAAGGAATGGAGGAAGAACACTGACTTTATCAGAGGGACTGTTGGTAGAAATAAAAGGTTAGGTTTCGCATGGGAGGATAAAAATTTCGGTAATTAAAATGTACACTCTGGCACAGTAACATGAAACAAAGCATCCAAAAGGATGGAATTGGGGGGTGGGAAGACAAAAGAGGAAGCTGCAGGGAAGTTGAGCCCCAAAGTTTTTGCAGTCTCATTCCCAACTTCAGGAAAGGTCAGTTGTCATTTCTACTCCCTTTTATCATAAACACCATGTGCCTATTGCCACCAAGTACCTCCTGCAGGTCTTTAATCACACAGAAACAGGTACGAGCCTCCAGCCCCTTGTGTTTGCACGTCAATAATGTTGTTCATGTCTCCAGACTATCAATGTAACAAGCAGAGGGCACTCCTTTGGTCTGGCATCTTCGTTCAGAAAAGAAATATGAAAGCTTTGATTTCCATAGAAAAAAAAATCAACCATATTTCTTTCCCTATTTTTGACTCTATTAGTTTCACACGTACACTTCAAATTGTTAACTATTGGAAGTACAAGGAATAACATGTTTAAAAGTATTTAGAGATGCCCTAGTATGTTGAAGAACAAAAAAAACCCCCTTTCTATCCTGAACAGTAGCCAGTCCCAACTGTAGATTAATTATTTTCCATATCTGGGGCAATAAAGGCCAAAATCCTGAGTTGAAATGAACAGGTTAAATATTACTCTGGGAATCAATTACCAAAAGGCATTTTGTGAGCCAGGCCATAAAAACGTGGAAGGAGTAAAAGAAACAAAAGAAATGTTGAGTGGTTAAATGGGGAAAGGATTAC
The DNA here is from genome assembly GCF_025592945.1 of Manacus candei. Taxonomy (NCBI): domain Eukaryota; kingdom Metazoa; phylum Chordata; class Aves; order Passeriformes; family Pipridae; genus Manacus; species Manacus candei. Next base: position 19,901,020 of record NW_026138097.1, read on the forward strand.
TACATGCATAAGATCATACATCCTGAAGACTGCTAAAGGTGTCATAGACTTAGAAATGAACACTGTTCTCATATATTACTGCATTGTCAATCAGAAGGAATTTGGACTTTGACAGGAACAAATCCAGGATGAAATTAAGTAAACTCAATTTTGAATGTTTTAATGAGACTCACAGCTTCAACATAGAAATGAATCCTACCTTTCTAAAGTACTAGAATTCACCTTGTGCTCTTTGAGGTCACTTTCTCAGTATTTTTTGTACCTTATGAACTGATATGTTGAAATCTCAGCTTCTCAAAGGATGACAACTTCATTTTTCTGAATACTATACAACCTAGTACACTACTTACAATACATAGCCACTACTTATTTATAGACTGAGACCTTGATTCTACAAAGGACCTATAAAGTATTTGTAAACTATTTCTGCCATTTGAGTAGTCTCACTGGCCAAGGGACTGATGTCTAAATAAGCATAAGATAATATTTGAAGAGAATTTAGGGTTTACTTGATTATGAGAACAGCAGAAAAAGATGACAGCAATAGTAATGTCTTAACAGGTTTTAGTGAAATGAATAAAGTAAATGTTTACAACTTTATAACTTTTTTTGTAATCAGATCAAAATGATAGATTCATAGTGTGAGACATAAGACAGAAGAATTAGAAAACTGCTATGTATTGGATTTATTGATCTCTCAACATTAGGATTTTTATGCAGTCAGGTACACGAAACTTGAGTTTTACATTAAAAAATTCCTCAACAATTATGGGCAGGTCAATCAGTATCTGAATTGGAACATCAAATTCATTTATACATTAGTTATGTTGTCTAGATCCTTTCAATGCAGGGGATTTTCAATGGAAAATTTTGTCAACTCACCTTTGGTTTTTTAGAGCCAAAGCAAGTGAGTGAATTGGCCATTTAATGTTATATCTGTTCCAACACTGTCTTAATGATGCATTCTACTATTTTGTTTAAAATGTCCTGAATTTGAAATGGGAGATAATTTATGTTAAAGGGCAGCCAAACACATAGAAGTTACTTCAAAAAGTCAAAACCAACCTAAACATTTCACAACAATAAAAAATAAATAATTTAATTTGAAAATGTTATTGGATTTTTAGTTATGGATGTTGTCACTTTTTGACTTTTTGTAGTAATGCAACAGAGGAAACATTTCCTCAGCATAGAAAAGCTGCTTCACTGAGCTCGATCACCAGGAGACAGTTCTGCCACTGGACAAAGTGGGTTTCTATTTCATGTGAACATGAAGTCATTCAGTATTTTTTCTTTTCCAAATGAATAATGGAAGATGGTTCTTGAGGGACACGAGAACAGATTTTATTAGCTAACATTTTTTATTTGCAGACAAAAATAATCTAATCTGCACCAAGATATTAGGTGTTCCTTGTAATGCATTTTCTCCAAGTCTCGCAGAGGAGAATTGAGAAATGTGGGGAGCGGGAGTAAAGGAGAGTGGGAGTAAAATCTTTCATAAACGTGACCTTTGGTGTCAAGGAAGACTGCAGATGGTAGTATTTTAGCTATTATATTATGCCGTAATACTAAACTCATATTGCTACATAGGATCTGTATTAAAGGAAGATTGTTTATTAAAACTATGACATTCAGCAGAAATTTGGCTTACTTGCTTTTGGATAGGTTTGTTTGTTTCCCCTCATATGAAAAAAAACAAAAGGACTTCTTTTGGACTTGCCTTTTTTCTTTTTTCTTTTTTTTTTTTCTTTTTCCTTTTCCTTAGTTGGGTAACACTTTGGGGAAAAAAAGCACTTGGCTACTTTTTAAACTCCAGTACCCAGTGCAAATTTAACTTGAATGTAGAAAATAACCAAATTAGATGTTTAGCACAACAGAAGCAGCAAGACGAAAGGATTAAGAAGGGAGATGGCAGGACCTTCCTAAAGCACATGTGCTGATATCGGAGTTGAAACTCCCTCTTTAGTTACAACTTGACTATTGACAGTTTCCTCCCTGCCTCTCTCTGCTGGTGACACTTCCTGCTGCCCTTTTGCACCCACAGCAGCTTCTGCCAGGGGAGATCACCTCCTCATGTGGCAAAGGCCGGATCAGCTGTTGGTGCATGGGGGTGCTCCAAGTGGGCAACAATTTCCTGCAGGGGTTGGTTGGGAATTTTGACTTTTTTTTTTTTTTTTTTTTTTTAACTTCCTTCCAAATAAGTGGCTTGCTGCACTTGCAAGTCAAAATTAACATTGGTACTCCTATCGACACAAGTAATCTTGGAGTGTCAAATTCATCAATGTTCAGACAGAGAGTATATTTGAAGAGATGCAGAAAAACTAAGTGTTTGCGAGCTATTTCTATGTGGAAGTCACATATCCCTTTGTTGAGTTCAACCCTAGTGATCAAATTTAGGTCCCATGTCTTGTTAACATAGTTACACAAGCATTGAACTAACCTGGAGTAAAGTTGTGTATTTATTCCAGCTCTTAAGTGTCTGTGAAAATATGATGTAGGTTTTTAAATTCTTTTGAAGAAATGTGTTTCTGCAGTAAATGGATAATGTCACAGTTTTTGGGCACTTGCTCAGGTAACTAGTTTCTTTACTGTAATGTTTGTAGAAAATCAATATAGCTGAGATCCATTTTCATTTTTGTTTATCTGTTCACCTCAACAGCTGAACAGAAAGAAGTGGGGGGAGAAAGTACAGATTGTGAAAAATTCCTATAATTTTAGAAGATACTCCAGGGAAAAATAGATTGATTCTCTTAATTTTGTCAGAAATAAGTGTTACATGGAAATGAAGAGAGGTAATATGTGCTAAATAGCCTTTAAGCTGTTTTTGAATTGTGGAGCTCTTTCCTACGTGTTGTATCACCAAGGGGCAAAACCCACATTACATTCAAGAAATGTTTCCTGGATGATATACATATATAGATGTACACAGCTCATGGGTATTATTACAGGAGAAATCCAATGCCGTATTATATGACAAGGCCCTTCCAACTAACTAGGAACCTGGACATAAAAAGATTCTCATTCATATTTACTTGGAAGTCCTTTGTTCATCTTTCTTCACGCTACTTTCACGCACAAAGCTATTTTGGCATTCATGATGAATGAGGATCAAAATGAGTTTGTACAGCACCTTTTTGGGCATATTCTAGTTACCTAGGGACATGGATTAGCATTGTAATAACTGCAAGTGCCAAATGTTGTATTTGCTGTGGGAGCATTCAGATACACAGTAGTTTGCCAGCACATCACTAAAAGGCTCTTTCTTGAAACTGCTTATATGATTATTTCTTATGTTGCATTTTTATCAGAGCATAGTGAAATTGTTTACATAATTCTACATAACCTATAAGAAGTCAAGAAACAACAAAAAAGATCTGGTAAGACTAGTGTAAAAACAATGAGAAAAGTAGCTATCAGACCGGAATTAATCTCTCATCCAGCCTCCTGTCTCAGACAACACCCAGTACTAGGTGTTTTAGGACAAGGTATGCGATATTTATGGCTTAACATGCCCACAGCTCAGGTTACTTCCTACTTACCTGTTCTGGCTTTAAGTTGGCACATACCCCAAAACATGAGACTGTATTTCCCTAATTTAATGATATCCTATCTAATATTGGATTACCAATTTTTAAAACCTCAGGGAAAATTGTGGCTTGCAGAACTCTACTGCAAATAGTTGACTTGGTTCAGCAAATATTAGGCACCACCAAAAGCAGATGGTGTTTGTGATTCTGACAGGTGAACTCCTGCAAATTAAGCTGGAGCACTTTGAAGGGTTATTACCCACACTCTTTCTACCAGAGGCTCCTGCTCTTCTGATGCATCAGATGTGTACTGGTGCGCCAGCTGCATCCCTTCACTTAATGCTTTCTCAGCCCAAATCTCATTAACAAAAACTTGGTCTTCTGAGCTGTTATGCTAGACTGTGACGGGAAGCCTTTTGCTTATTATTCTACCAGCCTTGTAACATGTCGTGGGAGGCAGGGAAACAGGGAGCAGGTGGTCATGTCACATTATCACTGTGGAGCTTGTCTGTAGGAACTCTTCAGCTTCTGTAACTCGGCATGCTTAACAAGGAAGGTCCCAACCACAAAACCCCTAATTTGAGTTAATTGCTAGAGTTTCCAAGTCATGTCTGAGCAAAAGACCAGTGAATTGTGGCTATTGTATTGCTTGCGTGGCACAGATGTGCAGGGAATGACTGTACTTACTATGGATGCGCTATGTTCCAGAGATAGCAAGACTGGAATAGGAACAGCAGTGAAATGTCATCTGCAACAGCCAGTATTCTCTCTACCAGCTCCATTTTGACAGCCCAGTTCTCAGGCTCTGTATTGTTGGGCACACTTTATCTCCCACACATGCAAATTGCTGCCTCTGTGAGTTGGTGCTCTGTGGTTGTGCACTGCCCTGGGGGAGGTTCTCAGGGGCAAGACCAGCTCAGCCACGCTCCAGCAGTGCAAGTCATAACAGCAATACACTGCTGACAGAGCACTGTCTATATAAGAAAGACAAGTTTTAAGATATTTGCAGGAAAAGCTCTATAAGTCCGTTCCTATTTTTTATAAATTTTCAAATTTTTTTTCCTAGAGCAGAAAACCTGGGGCTTACCCAGGTTGTCTTGTTAACTGTCAGTTAACTGCTCTATTCCTTCTCTATTTCATGTATCCTTAAGCCTCTGCTAATGCATATGAGTGGTGGTAATGCCATTAATAGAGATCTGTTTGCAGTGTTTTGGGTGTTTTCTGTTAGTGGTCTAGGTTGGAGTTTTCTCCAGCTGGCTATCACACATAGTCTGTCTGCCAAGTAGGCTTGGATCATTTCAAAGCCATATTGACTTTAATATAGACAAAACCTGTTGATTATCACGTTTCCCATCAACTAGAGACAGGCACCTTCTGAATTTACCTCCTAGAGAGGAAAGCTAGTTTTAAGGCCCTAACCTGTTGGAGCCAAAGGCAACAACCTGCCAAATCATCCCCTAGAAAAACTGTTACAGTTATTCTGCCTGCGTTTAATTCTTCTGACACATACTTTTCCCCAGTGGTTTCCTTGACTCAGAATCAGGCAATTCTGCAATATAGGAAGTAAAATAGGTGGCCCTGGAAAGTGGAATATTTTTATTACTCTGTTTTATTGCTCAAAAGTATATTAGTCACACTGCAGGAAACACGTGGAAGATACACCCTTCCTTGGGGAACCTATAACTTAACTGAAGAACAGAAAAAATAAATATAGGCAAAGGAAGAAGTGGAATACAAGAAGAAAGATACAGTCTAGGTAGACAGTTTGATAAATATTTCATAACATAAGCAGAGACTGGAACTTTTCCTGTATCAGTTGATGAAGATTTATAGAAAAGAATATAAAAAACATAAGGAATATCTTACTGGGTCAGATCAATGGTCCATTTAGCCCAGGATTCTGTTTCAGTGGTGGGAATGCTACTTAAAGGAAGGATATAAGCTTGGCCACTTTCTGCAGTCTATATATAAAACCACAGGGTACCACAGTGCTCATCCAGTCTGACCTACATGATATAAAACTACAGAGCCTCACTGAATTAATTTCTCTTTGAACTAGAAGAAGACATCATGCACTTCAGTGACACTGCTGCTTAACACCAGCTGTGGATTTACCCAGAGGTCTTCGTGGCTTTGTTTTTCCTACATTTAATGTGTTTGAAATGTTAATATGTTTCCTTTTTTTTCAATAAGTTATCATCATCAACATCAGCACTTTTTTCCCCCTTTGCTAGCTTTCACAGCCTTGCAATAGAACAAAGAAAAAGAGCTACTATAAAGCTCCATGTATCAAATGTCAGAGGTTAGTTCCCTCATAGCAAAAGTTGGGAGATGGAAGGGCACAAATTCTGTTCACCTGGAACATTTTCTGTTAACAGCTCAATGTCCATCATACTTCTGGTATCACAGGATAGTAATTCTTCTCTGTTAGTTTGGAGGACATGTTTCACCAATGTTTCTGTTTGCCCAACTTTTATGTCTTTTATACCTCAGGATTTTTTAATCTGTATTCATAGTTTCACCTGTAGATCTGTTTGGTGGTTTGGTTTTGGTTTTTTGTTTGTTTTTTTTTTTTAATTAGTGTTTTATGCCAACAGAAGTAAATAACGTTTCATGCTTAAGAAATTTTTCTGCTTCTACAAACCCCACACAAAAGGGCTATGCATTTCCTAAACAACTCCGAGAACCATGTACCAGAGCCTTGTATGATGTAAACTGGCTTAGCTCCACTGAGGTAAGTGAAGCCTGCCAAATAATGGCAGCTGAAGCACATTAGACACATCAAATGAAGTGTTGCAGAGATATGAACAGAGACGTTGCAATCCTGTACAAAAGTGTAATAAACATCTGAAAGAGGTTTCTGCAGATATCGGTGATTATCTTGCAGAAATTTTTCCCCCTGCAGTTTGCAGAATTTCTCTCACATTTTCCCTCTTTCTTTTTTGTTTTTATACTCCAATACTGAATATAGACACGTTAGACTGGAAGGATATTTGGAACAAATGCTTCCTTAAACTGTAAAGCAAGTAAAAGGTAACATAACCTTTGCTCTCTCAGCAACTTTCCAAAACAGTTGCCTAGCATAAACAACTTAGCAAAAATTATTTTATCTCCAACAAAGTAAATCATGCATTGTGAGAAACTGTTTCAATATTTCACCTCTGTCATGGTTTCCTAGATGCAAACTCAAAATATTTATGGTTTTCTTGATGGGTTTACATTTCTTTTCTTGATGCTAGGGAAAACACTTCCTATAAATAATATAATTTAAACTGCTGTTCAGCTGTATCTGAACATCATTGTTCAGAATTTTCAATAGTATTTGCACTTTACATAGATGCTTTTATTTATACTTTGACATGAAGGGACGCATTTCCAAATTTATGTAGTACCTTAAATTCACTGTTATTTTATTTTTACTTTGCAGATTTTCAACATTTACAGTAAATACTTCAACGGATTTATTTTAATTATGGAAGTGCTTAGAGGCCATGCAAAGCGTAAAGCTATTGTGTAATTACTTGTACAAAAAACTGTCCATTTCCAGTTTATGTAGCCTCTATTTGCAAGCTTAACTTTGAACAGAAACTTAACTAGAAGGGCCTTTTCCCTTGAGCCAGGCCATGGCACAAGCAGGCAGGATTGCTGCATGGACCACTCTACAGGAGACCTGGAGAAGAGAGACCCCAAATAGGACACATATGTCCCAAGCACTGAGGCCAACTGCCTTTCTTCCTCCACCAAGGAGAGCATCTCAAAGCCCTCAGCAGCAGGCTAGCCGGAAGGAGAAGGTTTAAGTGCCAAAATGTCTTTCAATGATTCAGGCAATCCAGACTGCCTTTCTTCTTTTTGTTCTAAGCAGTTTAATTAGAAATGTGTATGCATATGTGAGGAGTTTTTTCTGTTGTTGTTACTTTACAGGGAAGCAACACTGGAATCAAGTCTTGCAATTAATTTTACTGTTCATTCCATCCCTGTTTTTATGGTTGCTGAATCTGGAACATTTCACCATTCGGATTTCAGCCTTCTGTTCAAAATAAAATAGATGTTGGGAGCTTTGGCTCAGGGTTTACATAATCTCTGCTAACTGTGAAAAAGCTGCTATGACTTCAAGGTGTGGATCTTTGCAGCTGTCTTGCTCATGGGGAGGGTGCACCCCATTATTGGCTCCCACCTGGCACAAAACTGCAATGTATCATCCAGGTCTCAGTGCCTTAGTCCCCTGGAGCTCAATATTACATACTGAGTCCTCATGGAAACCCATTAACAAGCAGCAGGGCCCTCTGCCTAGCTATGAGCCAGTCTGGCACTGAGTTTTAACTCGTTTTTTCTCACACGGTGGCTGTGGAGACATTCCAGTCACACAATTAATCCAGAAAGAGAAAGGCTGGAGAAAGTGGTTGGGCTGCAAGTTCTAAATGAGAACACTGCAAAGTGTTGTTCACTGGTGCATCTGGTGGCATCCTAAGGCAGGACCCCACTGCACACAGCCATCTGACATCAGTATGAGAAGAAAACCATGAGAGAGTCCTTCAGTCTTCCCTCTCTTTGGGAACAGGTTCAGGGCAGGCTTCAGATGGGTCTGGTGAAGGCCTCAACAACCATCTGGGGGACCACTGGTCACATCCCCAACATTAGTAGGAAAGTGTGTAGGACATGGCAGCTCATGTGCTGCCGTTTGGCTCCAATGGTTCAGCCAGGATTGGCAAAGGCAGATTTCTCACCAGAAACTTCTAGCAGTGAAGTGGGAAACAGCAACCTGTTTCACTGGAGCTGGTCCTGCTTTTAAATTGACTGTTATCTATGGACAAATGTCTTTGTTGACTGGAGCATAATAAATTTCTCTAATGAGAATATACTAATGTTAGCACATTCCCATCTAGTCAACCATGCTCAGAAATTGGCTATTAGCTTTTTATTTATATTTCTTTAAAAAAAAATGAAAATACAATACCCCTGTCTGAAATTCAGGACATGAACAAACAAGACATTTTAATAAGTGTGCTAATGTTCTTATTACAAGCCTCTTGGTGCACCAAAACGAAAACCTTTCCTCACAACTCAATTATTTCCATTTACTCTATCTGCACAGAAAGCCCAGAAAAATAAGAGCTTAGGTACATTTGGAAAATAGCAATTTTGAGTACTGTCAGATAAGGGGTGGGGGAGTGAGTCTCCAAAGACATTTCACAGATCATGCCCTCCATAGTCTGTTCCAGCTTTCTTTCTGGACCTCTTGCTGTCAGTTAACACAGCAATACCAATTTTATTTCCAATCGTGATAGATGGAGGAAAAGAGAGGGAAGGTCTCTGCGACACCCAAGATTGAGGCAAGCTGTAAGTGTATGTGCACGTATTTGCTGTACAGACAGCTGCTCAGCCCAGAAACAAAATGGAAGGCAAAGCAAGATATGTGCCTCATGACAGCATTATTGCTTTTCTCCCCTGGAGGCATTGCAACACTTATTGTAGCATTTTTGGGAGACTTTGAAGTTCCTTTACTTCTAATTGCAGAACTCATGTCATTTGGGGAATTTCAAAATAGCCTCTTTTCATCTTTTTCAACAGTGAAATGTTACATGTTAACGTTTATTCTGTGCATTATAAATTCAGAGATACAGAAATGACTGGCATTTCACTCCATATCTTGCCATGATTTTCTCAGCTGAAAAATGCCTATTCAAACCCAGCTGCTGCTATGCTGCCATGAGATGCCTATTAGAGAAGCGTCTTGGGAGGCCACACTCTTGCCCCACCAGTGGCAGCCTCACTACCCACAGGTGCAATACAGCATTTGTACCTGCTCCTCCGGACTTCTATCCCTGTGTTCGGTCCCCATGCCATGTGCTCACAGGATCAAGCTGGGGGAAGATGGCTAGAGCTGCCATCCCTGTGCAGGATTTACCACTGAACAAAGCATGAACTGGGTAGTGATACCTGGTGTGGGACCCCTGGGGCAGGGATATGTGTCTTCTGCTTAGTTTGGGCCATAACAGAGCGAAATGTGGGCATTGGTAGAAAGTAAATAATAAAAGGAATAATAAATTGCAAAATCAAGCCCTGTAATGAAAAAATAAATAATCTAGATAGACTGTCTCAGGGTGTCTAAGCTTGATTTATTAGCAATTCTGGCTGACCGTTATTATTATTAGGTGAGCAACTTGCAGTGATTTTTCACCTGATGCTCTGCAAATTAACTATGCTGCATGATGAATGCAGGAGATTTGTGTTTATTGTTTTATGAAATTATGCAGTAGGTAAAAATTTACTTGGAACATCACCACCACCCCTTTGCAATTTTATGACCTATAATGCATCTGACACACAGTAGTACCGCTGCTCAACACAGATGAACAACAACATCAGTATCGCTGGTCATCAGGAGCAGTGAATAACAGCAACAGGAGCAGGGCCAATGCTTATTTCATGTTGGCACAGAAATCCACTCACCTGCAGGTTATTCTCATGTTTATTCCACGTGAAAGAACAGAGGAAGGCTTTAGTTTTCTGACACATAATGTGCTAATGTTTTCCAGGCCAAAATTCTATGCCAGGTATCCTAATGATGTACAAATTCTCTCCCATCCATCCCCATTGCAGGGACAGGTGAATCAGTGGCTTCATTTATTTACCCTCCTCAGACAGGATGCAACTATAACCCAGAGGAAAAAAATTCATTTGCATATGCAGAAGGAGCTGGTGGCAATTCGCATTCTTACTGTAGTAAATGACATTACTGCGGAGATCAAATATTTCTTTTATGTCAGACTCCACTTACTGGTTTCCATTTCCTAGAGTCAATACAGAAATCAATCATGTCAAAAGGAAAATTCAATAAGAAAATCTTTTATGGTATAAGCTTAATTATAGGTATGTTTTCTTTTGTAAAAATAGAAGAAATCCAAGAACCAGAGCCCCTTACACATCTTTCTACACAATATGAATTAGTCGTATTTATATATAAAATGAATTTTTATTATTCCTTACATAAAAAAATCATGGGGAGAGTCCTGAAAACAAATCATTCTTGACTAAATTACTTCATGATGTCATCTTAACTGCGTGGACAGAAAAGGAAAAGCACTGCAAATTAAGTATGATACAGCAATATTTTAACATCTTGATGTCCTTCCTGCAACACATTGATTCAGTCACTAAAGCCGACATATCAAAACCTGTTGAGAAAAATATTGGGAACTGAGCTGTCCCTGGTGTCCTCAGATCTATAGAAGCTACGTTTTTAGTCTCTTAATTATCTAGCTAATGAACTGGACTTAAGAATCATGTTTCATATGAGTTTTGCTGGAACATACTGCAAGTGTTGGTGGCATTTATGCAAGGAAGGATGATGAGTTCACCTTGGGGTGGATTCTAATTTCTCATTATTTTATAATTCTATTTTTCTGCTTCTTGGTGAACTAAGTGCATATGAACTCTTACTTGGCATGAAGCAGAGCATCAGAATCTAGCCTAGCATAAGATGCATATTTTATATGACACTAAGTTAGTTTCTTCTGGGGAATTTAGATCCCAAGAAAAATAAATATGCTGCATAAGATTGGAATGGCATATTTTGATAGGTTGAAACAAAATCTTTAAAATAGATCTAGATTCGAGTCTCCTTCTTGCATCTTTTTAGGAAGTCAGAGTCAACTTTTCTTTTGCAAATATCAGAAAGTTCAGAAATAATTTAATCTCAAGAACAACACCTGTCGTATGAATTCCTTTACACCTTCTTCCCTCCTTTTTGTGTAATTTCTACCACTTTTTATCAGAGATATAAACAGTAACCTAACACTAAATAGTTTTCTCCTCGGGGCATGTAGATAACAGCGATGAAATACGAATTTCACACTTTTGCATTGTCGTTCATGAGATTTTATGTAGGATAACTAGTTCAGTGCAAAAGCACACTTTCCCTATTCACAGAAGACAAAATGTAAGATTTTAACATCTTAATTTCAAAACTGCACATCCATCCTAGTAAAAGTACAGAATGAGTGTTGTGCCTGCTCTGTGCAGATCTATGCTAGAGGCAGTAAGTTAGACTCAGTAGAACAGGCTCTTAAAATTATAGCTTGTTCCCAGACCAGTGCTTAATTTTCCCCTCCAGCAAGCTCTGTCACTGATGCTCAGCTGCACTGCAACGTCTACCTCTTCCCTTCTCTACTTGCCCAGACACGGAGTGTGAGGTTCCCACTCCACCTCACACCAAGGTGTTCAATCAGTAAAGCCTTGGCTATGATGGTAGGCAAATATATTGCAGATTTATTTGGCTAAGCCTGCTTGAGAGTAGGAGCAGAAAGAAGGCAAATGCAATAGTCCTTCTCTATCATCTTTATAAACTTACTGTCAGTAAGGAAGAGAGCAAAAATCGATGTTTTTTCTTAACGGAAATTGTAAGAACTCAATATCTAATTAATTTGTGCCTTTCAGTTCCTGTAATTACTAGCAATACTGGACGCAACATTGCTAGTGTTTCTTACTGTAATTCTTGTCTGTGTCTCATCTCCTGCATCACAGCACTATATTTTTGATATTTCCTTTATATACTTAAGGCTTTCCCATTGGTACCTTTCTCATGCACCTCCAAAGATAATTTCCAGAGGACAAAACACTGCCAAACTTTGTCAGGTAATCATCACCATGACTTCAATACCAGCTATGACACTGTCAGCCACATCTATGGCCAGATGCAGACTAGCCACTACTATCAGAGAGAACCTTCATAAATAAACACGTCATAATATTCTCAAAATAACAAATTTGATGTTGGTCTGATCAAAATATAAAACTGTATCTTTTCTATGGGTGTTATCACTAGTATTATCACAGGTATTATCACTTGAGGAAAAAACCTCCTGTTTCCATTTTGGTACTGTATTGATACATAATGTACTATTTAAAACTATTACACTTTATCTAAATACATGTCATTTGCAGGTCAAAAATCTCATGCAATTTTAGTAATTCTGCTAGTGAACTCCTTTTCGGTCCTGTACTGGGAGCCAGTGACTTACAACAGTGTTTATGTGGCTCTACTGAAAACAAACAAACAAGGAAAAAAAATCACGTCTTTGTGTTTGGAACACAATAGTAAACGTTTTATTTCTTGACATGGATGGAATTGATTTTCTTTGAACTAAAAGGAATGAAGTAACTTCCTCTAAGAATCTTTGATTAATTGTTACTTAGATTTTAATACTTGAAGCGTACTAATAGGTTACTTAATCAGTTTTTCAGATAAACTATGCTGACTCGTGTGTCTACATTATGAGAGATGTGTTTGTAAAAAAAGGATTTTAATACACACACACAGAGAAAGCAAGACTAAATTTGTGCATTTGCATATTACTGAATAAGCCACTACCTTGACAACCAATTTAAGAGCTCTGGAGAAAGTTTGACCTCATCAAAACGCAGTAAGAAGCTTCCTGAACCTAAAAAAAAAAAATAAAATATGGAACTTTGTATGATGGAAGAGCAAATACTGCTTTTCCAAAAATGATAAACCACAAACAAAAATATTAAATTTTAGAAGTAAATTCTTGGCTTGACAAGCTGTCTGCTGACATTTGCACAGCTCTGACAACACCTGCTGAAGCAAGTTGGAATGTGACAACAGTCCTATTTGGTATTACTAATACATGCCACATGTCTTCACTAAAGATAATGCATATGAAGAATTCATCATTAATCTTCTCTTAAAGCCTCTTTGAGAGCAAATACAAAGTAGCATAAAGTTTTTAACTGAAACCTCTGAATTATCACTTTTAGAGCCTCACTTAAGTGACTTGGTTATTAGCACTTGGGGGTCACCCATTGCCCAAGCAGCAGTTGTTCTAGCACCACGCAGGATAACACCAGGCAATTGGGAGGCTTGCATATGAACCCTTCCTGCAGGCCATTCCAATGCCTGGATGCCATTTCCATCCTGAATTACAAATGAAAAGTCAAAATAGAGACTAAAGGTGGACGTGAGGAACTCTACAAGTTTTCATTCATTTAAATATGTCTAGGAATGGGGCTTTTGCATGGAGTGACAACTCAACTGTGCTCCTCTGAGTTGTGACAGGTTTGTGCAAATTGTAACTCTAAATCCCACAGTCTTATTCTCTTGGATGTATTGGTCTCTGGCTTGACTACATATCCTTCACTACATTTTAGTTACACTGACTCATTACAGTGGGGAGATGGAATAGAGCAGAGGGAATTGTAGCTCTTCAGTGCAGAGATTAACTGAATTTCCACAGAATGTATTAATTTGGCTTAAGAGTATGGTAGAATCAGGTAACAGCAATTCAATCTCTTTGATTTATAAAAACTGTTCAGAGCCCTGCAGGGCGATGGGGAAAATCACCCTGTAGGAGACAGTTCTGAATATCTCTCATATCACACTACAGCCAGTATAAATTCTGCAGATTTTTTTCTTGGACTGCTCTCACTATACTGTGTTCAGGGTGGTGTTTTCCTCTGTAAGTGCACCTGCCTCTGTGATGATGTCTTACTGTGGCTCTTTTACTTCCTTTCCCCTGCTCTTAATGTGCAATTCCCCTCTGCCCACACCAGCACATGTTCCCATCTACAGGTGATTACTTCTTGGATGCTAACACTACCATGCCTCTTCACCTTTCAAGAGCTGAGCTATTTCTTATGGCTTGTCAAGACAAGAAACAGTGACTGTAGAGGTTTTGTCTGAGTCATAAACTCTTAAAAAATGCCTATATGTCATCCATATTATTATGGTTTTTCGTAAGAATACTTTGAAAGAAAAAAGGGTTGGAAAAAAAGGTTGGAAAAAAAGTAGAAGAAAAGAGAGGTGAAAATTCAGTGAGGTGAACTGGTTTGGGAGCTGTCTGTATATGCTCACAGAAATCTACAATGGAGCCTAGAAATCTTGTTGCTGTCACTGTAGCAGCAGGATGCTGAGCTATGCAACCCCAGCATTTTTACAGTGACACTTAATGCAATTTGTATGATCAGACTTCAGAGAGGATGGAGCAGCCCCCTTCACAGCCCCTCAAAATATGTCATTATGGAAACAGTGAGGGAGCCGTGGTCAGTGCAGAGAAGGAAACAGAAGGGAGAACTCAAAGGCTGTCTGCCCTGGGCAGCAGAGTTACGGAAAAGGTGGGGTAAAGGGGGAAGCAGGATGGAGGGAACCATGGAATGAGTGAGATGGAGAGATATCTAAAGCTCAAAGGTCATAAATAGCTCAAAATTTTCCAGACAGGGTTTTTTGTTTTGTTTGGGGTTTTGCTTTTTTTTATTTTTTTTTATTTTATATTTTGAGGAAAGGCTGATGAAAGAGATAAGCTGACATAAAAATATGTTTTGCAAAGAGTAGCACATTTCCCTATTTCTAGACCACAGGAGGTCTTTACTATTACGGAGATAGGAATAAAGATGATTATGGCAAGTGATATGATTTCTGCTAAAATTTAACAGGGTTTTATTTTGCTAGACATAACTTTATTGATCAGCACTTCACCCCAAGTAAGAGAGGCCTTATTTTTTTCAGTCATGAAAGAAGAATTATTTATTTCTCAATTACTACAGTTGTATGAACACAGAATTTGAGTTCCATGCAATTGCATAGGGCAGGCATGTATGGCAGTGTCTACTAGTAAATTAAACATGCCCAGGATTGTGCCTAGACACTGAAAGCACTTAAGCTACATGACATCACAAATTTATGCTTCTAAATTTTCTTAGCCTCTGGGATGTAGTGACCACAAATTACCTGTTAGGAATAGCTTCTGGTAAATTCCAATTCCCAAAACCTGTTTGGGAGCACTCGATATGGAGCAAAAGCATATAAGGCAGTGTCCCAACAATTTCAGAGTACAGATTACTGCTTTTCAGTGCTCAGAAACAACCTTAGGCTATATTTTACTAGTGTAAACTTAGACTGTGATTAGTTGTCTTTGAGGTCAATGAAGCAGACTCCACCATTACTGAATGTTTGGACATTTCCACAGGTTTAAGTCTGTTCAAAATGGGACAAGAATCTGTTATATTCCTCATGCCCTTACCATTCTCTTCTTTCAAAGTATGGTTCTTATTTTTGGTGGGATGACTTACAATTTATTTAATGTTTATATGAAATAGCAACAGAAGGTAAAACCTTCCCATTTTATTAGTAAATATAAATATAAGCCAGCTTATGGTACCCCTCTGTACTGAGTGCTGTGCCAACATATAATGTGAGACCGTCTCCTGGAGATTACACAGAGTTCTCACTTCAAATTTACAGAGACCTTGAGCAGCAGGGATGCGAGGCCCATTCAAACAGAATTAATGACTTGAGAAAGAGCAAGAAACAAGTTAGTAGCAGAGAACTGGGACAAAGATAACAACTTAAATGTTAGAGTGGATACCAGTGAAGGATAAACCAATGAAGTACTAACACTGAAAACCAGGCACTCGGCTGCTTTAGGAGGAGGGTGGCCAGCAGGCTGAGGAAAGCTCTCATTCCACTCTGCTCAGCATTGGTGAGGTTTCCCTGACATGCTGCATCCAAACCTGGATCTCCTAGCTTGAATGCGATGGGGAGAAACTGGAGATGGTCCTGCAGAGACCTATCTTGATGGGCACAAGCCATGGACACATATGCTGCAAAGAGAGTTGGAAGGAACTGGTGCAAAGTCTGGTGAAGAAGAGGGTAAGAAGCACTATGGTGGGAGCCTACGTGTAGTTGAAGAGAAGGTGGAAAGGTGTCTGACCCAAACTTCTCCCAGTTAGATGTCTGACCCAAACTTCTCCCAGTCAGCAGACAGTATAACAAGGGGCGGCAGTCACAGATTGTGGCTGTGAGGGTTGAAGAATGATAATTTAAGGAAAAGGCATTCTTCACTAAGAAAGTAGTGAAGGAGAGGAAACAGGATAGCAGGAAAGGTTGTTGAATTTCTGCCTCTGAAGGTTTTCAAGGCTTAGTTAGACAAAGCAATGGCTGATCCAATCTAGTACTAGTGTCATCTAGCTTTGAGTGAAAATGAGCCGAATGGCTTGGTGATGTGCAGCCAGCACTGCTCTTTCTGTGAGGGAGAACCCATGTTCACTACTGCTGGGCATGAGCCTTGTCCAGAAAAAACTAATGTTGATCACAAGTTGTGCAGAAACTTCTGCTCTGTTCTAGCTCAGTGTACGACATTTTTGATAAAAAAGGGGAACTATTCATCTGAATGTGGTACTTAGTGCTATGGTTTAGTTGACATGGTGGCGTTAGGGCAAAAGTTGAACTTGATTATCTTGGAGGTTTTTCCAACCTTGATGATTCTTTGATTCTATTCCCATAAGTACTTTCTCTCCCTTATTTTATACTCTGTCTCTGTAGATCAGCAGTGGAGTTTACATTTTGGAGAAATGAATTCTTGTTATTAGTAGAGATGATTTCATTCATGTGCTGGGAAATTTACTTAATCTGCAATCTAGATACTGAAGGTCATAATATATTTCAGCTATCTTTTTTCTTATAAGAGGTGTGCAATTGCAGTTTTCATTTTTACAGGTTTTTTTACATTCCTATTGTGGAATGTGAACATGACCTTAAGGAGATCTAAATTTTGCCTATGTGCACAGAAAATACTCAAATCTGCTGACAAATATATGTCAGTACTTTATGAGAACTTGGTATGCACTGATGGCAGGATATATTTGACAAGATTAATCAGAGGCCAGCTCATGGAGATATTAGCCAAACTGCACAAGTATGAGTGAAAACCACTCACAGCCAAATTAACTTAATAGAAATGCTGTTGCTAACGCAGCACAGTGCACTACAGATAAAATACAGTAGCTGGTCAAAGAGGAGAGCACAGCTAAGCATTTCATCCATTAACTATGCAGCTTCCAGACTGTGTCACAGAGTTAACATTGGTTTGTACATTTAAAGCAATGGCACAACAGCATGGCCCATTACCAAAACTGCAGCCCTGTTGGGCTGGAGGCTTGTGCACCTGGTGCTGAGTACACAACAAGGCATGCAAAACTGTTTGGTGTTATCAGATTGAAAAGGCATACTATGAAACTCAACCTTGGCCTCTTTCACGCCCCCACTCAGTATGTCCCCCATTACACTCCCTCAAACTCCCGGTTTGTGAGCAACATCTTACTGCATTCTACATATCAGCTTTGCTGATATAGCCACTCCAGAAAAACTTAAATTGCATTTCAGGCCATTTAAAAACCTGCTCAGGTTTAGTCTCTGCACTCGTTTGAATCAATATTAAAGTTAAAATTGACAGGGAGTTATTTCACCTATTTGCAAAAATGCTCTCATTTTCTCTCAAGTATTTTGCTTTTCAATTAAAAATATTAATTTTTTTAATTCTTCAAAATGAAAAATTCTCTCTTCTCCTGCTTTTGGCTTCTGAAAAATTCTCAGTGTTTAGGGATTCTCAAAACCTCATTTGAACCTAGTTAGCGTGTTGTTAACACAGTCTTCACTTTTCCCTTAAAAAATGAAAAATAAGAAAATAAACATTCTATAAAGATGCATATTAGAAAAGAAACCAAAATATGCCAATTAAAACTATTTCATGAGCACTAAAATTTTCACTGCATTAAAAAAGTGCAGTACTAGGACAACCCTGAGCGGTTCTTTAAGAAGAGGAGAAAAGTTTTGTTTTGTTGGTATTGCATGGTGTTCTGCATGTTTGTTTCATTCTGCTTTATAGGAGTTTATACTTTTGTTTTGGTAAATAATAGTCTTGTTA
Organism: Manacus candei; assembly: GCF_025592945.1. Lineage (NCBI taxonomy): Eukaryota > Metazoa > Chordata > Aves > Passeriformes > Pipridae > Manacus > Manacus candei. The sequence goes on from NW_026138097.1 coordinate 19,919,264, forward strand.
TTGTAAGAGTGCTGCTTTTTTTGGTTCCCCATGGCAACAGAGATTATACATTCACCTAAATGGGTGCTCTGCATCCTCCTCCACTGTACTTTCTGAAACCACTGGTCTGTCAAATCTGCTGTCAAAGATATTAAGTTCCCAAAAGTTACATTAAAACAGGTGGCTGGAAGAAGATCCTATTAGCATCCCCACAGAGGGGAAAGTTGCAAGAAAACTTCACCTTTTACTCATCTCAGGCATTCAACAAGGTAGAAACATTTGATTGAAAAAAAGGCTCCTTCCATTGAAGAGATATCTTCAAGTGGCACCTACACCTTATTAGATGCTGAGGAACCTGACCATAAGATCTGACACCATGGGAAATAAGGGTCCACTTTGTTCACTGAGTTCCTTATTAAGGGACACATTTCTTCCATGGGGTTGCTCTTTGTTTAACCTCTCTCCCTGCATGTTTGGAAAGTCTATTCATGAAGTAGTGTATCAAAGCCGTGCATCAAAGAGCTTTTGGAAGAAAAATGACAACCAAATTCCTAAAGCTTTAAATACAGTTGGCTAGTGGGAAACAACTGTCAAGGAAAAGCAGTGGTCCTGATAGAAACCATGCAGATACAGAGTCAGCTTGTGTAGTGGTCTGAGAAAGCAATTGCCCAGAAGAGCAAAACACCTTTGGCGAGAGTGGTCATTGCTGCATTATAAAAAAGGCTTGTCCTGCTGTGACAGTCAAGGGTGTCGGTGGGCATGGGGCAGCTCCTCACAGGAACCCATTCTTCCCTCCCCCATCGTGGGAGCAACAGGTCTTTCTCCTGCCATTCTCGCACCCTCACTTCTCATGGAAGCAGTAGCCTAACCCCAACTTCTTCCTCAGTTTCCCTCATACATCACAACAGCAAAATTCATCTTCCCCACAGCTCTGAAAAACCTTGACTGGCTCAAGATGCAGTGCAACAGAGACAAACCAGTTTCAATGGGAGGAGTACAGCACACCGGAAATGCCATGAGCTCTCTTCTCTTGACAAGCTATGTTAAAACTCCTACATGCCATTTTCAACAATACTACAGTCGTGCTATCTGCTATAGCTGTATTAAAACACAGGACCTGATCCTATAACACTGACCTCAGAAAAAGCTTTACCACTGCATTGAATTAAAAGAATAAGCATTTCAGACAGACTCTGTTTTGCAGCTTTAGACTATAAATACATAAACTCTGTGGACATTTAAGTTTATTTATTACACCTATTGCAATGCTAAGGCTTAAGCAGCTGAAACTATTATTTATAGTCTTTGTTACTAGACTGTTTCAAGTTTCATTCCCTGATACTTTTGCAAAAGTTGAGTAGAGGTATTGCAGAAAGTTGTTTGCTAAGTGAAGGAATCATTCTGATTACACTTTAAAAGTCCATTCTCACCCTGGAGATGTTGCCGGTCCTCCTGGCACTCCAGTTTTATGCACCGGTACCTCCAGCAGAATCAGTCATCTCTCTGAAACTGGAACAAGCTGTGCAACTAAACCCTGTGGGAGAACTATGCAGTAACGAGCCTTAGGGAAAAAATGCAGAGATGAACCAGTCAGGCTTCATCCAGTATAAGCAGTTTGAAAAACAGAGCCTCCTTCTCAAAAAGGCAGGAATAAAACAAAGTCCCTCAAAAGGAGCCTCCCCTTTGCCTCTGCTTTCCCAGGTGTGCACACTGTACTCGTTTTGGCTGGGATAGTTAATTTTCTTCACAGTAGCTGGTATGGGGCTTTGTTCTGGATTCTCACTGAATACAGTATTGATAACACAGGATGTTTTAGTTACTGCTTAGCAGTGCTTACGGAGTCAAGGCCTTTCCTGCCCCTCACCCCACTCCTTCAGCAAGGAGGCTGTGCATTCACAAGGAGCTGGGAGGGGCTGAGCCCAGTTGACTAATGGGATATTGAATATCATATCACATCATGCTCAGCTGTAAAACTAGGGGGATGGTTGGCCAGGGGGGATGGCTTCTCAGAGACTGGCTGGGCATCAGTCGGTCGGTTGTTGAGGAATAGTTCTCATTTTCATCACTTGTCCTTCTTGGGTTTTATTTCTCTTTCGTTGTTGTTTTTTTTTTTTTTTCATTACAATTTATTATTATTACTTTCATATCAAGTGTTCTCATCGCAACCCATGAGTTTTCTCAGTTTTACCCTTCCAATTCATCCTGCTGGGGTTAGTGAGCAAGTGGCTGTGTGGTGCTTAGTTATTGGCTGGGGTTAAACCATGACAGCACAGAAAAGTCCTCCCTCACAGTAAGAAGGACTTGCTGCTGCTGTACAAAAGCAGCTGGGGGATGAAGCTGAACAGTGGAGCTGGTCAGACTTCAGCTATAAAGAGCAGTTACAGAAGTTACCTGAGCTACCAGAGATGATCTCACAGCTTCAGCCAGCCTATTGATGCCCCAAGCCCTCCCTGCACCAGTGCTGCAAAGAGGTGCTTAATTGTGTTACCTCACATTACCTTTTTGACTGAGAGCTGTGCAAGAAGAACATACTTGATGAAGAAAAGTGTTTTCTTTGAGAGAAGAGGACCTTTTGGGTAAAAATAAAAGGAGTTACATTTTTACTTCTTTAGAGAAGTATTTTAGAGTGAGGGTGTGGGGGAAAGGACTATTTCTTCACCAGCAATATATTTGGAATATAATGCTTTGTTTCAAACTCCAAGAAGAGACTTGTTTCAAATATAGAAAGACTGATTGTCCTTCCTAATTGCAGTATGCACCAGAATCATTACAGCATTGAAATTCAATTTGTGAAGTGTGAAAAATGGATAGAATTTCGTGATCTGTTTTACACTTAGTCTTTCTTTTATGCTTAGTTGCATATGAGATACACAGTAGGTATATGTTATCAAATAATGCATGTAAGACTAATTATTATCAACATCTGATAACACAGTTATTTAATGATCCCAAGCAAATCTGAGTGTGATAATGTGCTAATGTTACATCAAATCAGTCATTAAATGCTGTAATGACCACTTTTGTGGAGTTTACTGGTACCGTATTAAAACACATATTTTACGGTTTAAGAGTTTTATTTTTTACGGGAAAAAGCTTCTGCTGTCTACTTGCTGCAGAAGCACAATCAAGGTTTAGTTTGCTTTCCTGTATGAAATATGGACTTTCACTTTTCTCAAAAAAAGTTATAATCTAAAGTATATAGTTTTCTATCAGCTCATTTGCATCAGCATACAGAGAGGATGTGGGTAGGCACTTAGTGCCTTGTGATTAACACTCATGCAGCTACAAATTCTCATTTAGAAATAAAGAGAGAAAAAGAAAACTACATTCCCTGCTGTAACTTGAGTGAAGCCAAATTTTGTTATAAATTTAATAATATAGCTTATTTACTCATACACAGAGAGAATTACACAACACACAATGGCTGAGAGCTGTGGAGAGGTTACATTCATCTTCATGACTGAGCAAAGTGATAACTCATAACTGCTACAGCCAAGGGTGAGTTATTAGATCACTCCTCTGAGATAAAAGGTTAGAGCAGATTGCAGCCATCAGATCTTTTAATGTCTCTGTGTACATTCAACAGTGAACATGAAAAGACTATTTTTTTGCTTCATGCTCTAGCAAACCACTCTGCCACTTTTCCACAATTGCCCTTGGTTCTCCCTATATTTTCCACCCAAGTTATGCTGACTTTGCCACTCAGAGTTTTGTCTTTCATATCTCAGCGTTTGTATGAACTAGTTATTCAAATGAGGAGAAGATCAACAGCTGTTTTTTTCAGAGACAGATTCATAGCTTGATTTTCAGTGGCGCCAAAGCACACCCATCTAGAGAAACCTTGTTGGCTTAAGCCTATTGTTTAGGGAAAGTGTAATTTTTACCAACATTTAGCTTGACCCTTTCACTTTAGCATGACCTTTTTATTCCAACTGCATAGCGGCTCTTGAAAAAAGGCAGTAAGCAAAGCTCATTTTGTCACAAAGCACTGTGGCTGTGAGCATTCACCAGACACACTCAGTCAGGACCAAACACCCCAGCAGCACACAGATTATCGGCATCTATATTAATCTGCTAAACTCATTTGCTATTCAGTCTAAAACCATGGATTTGATTATAGATGTCCAAAAATAATGTCAATGATGCAGACATTTGCAGTAATTGTTATTTTGGCTGGCTTGCTATAGGCTGACCAAAGGGTAAAAAAGAAAATCTGCTGCAGCAGTAGATAAAGAAACACACTTTTATTGTAGGCATCAAGAAGAACTCTGCCGAGCTGTCCTGGAGCTCAAGCTCTCACAGTGATCTGATGCCCTCATAAAATGCATCGTACAATCAAGAAGTCATCTCACTGTCACTGATCTTACTACTTTGTATTAAATCAGTTGTTTACATATATTTCTGTATCATATTTTTAAATTACAGAATGCAGCATGTCCATTGCTGTCTGTAAGTACAGTCTCTTGTTATTTACAAGTGTTGTATTTATGACATTTATTAATAAAACCCAGTAGAAACTGATCTCAACTGAAATATGCATATAAAGACATACAGGTTACTTTCTTATGTCTTAACTTGATTAATATAATGAAGATTTCCAAGGGTTTAAAGAACTAGATTGAGAATATGGACTCCTCATTTACAAATAATGATAACTAACATCATTGGATTGATTGCAGCTGTATTGATTTCTGCTAGTGGACTTTCTAAAACACAGAATGCAGCCTTCCAGCTTGTCAGGACTCATACTGGCTGCATCCTCAGGTGCAGCAGTTAGACAAAATTGGGTGCATCTGTTCTTTATTAAAATAAACAATCTGCTTTTGAAAACATTTTTGCATCTATAACAAATAAGCTTTGGTTTCCACTTGTGAAGACAGGGTAATGCTTTACAATAAAGCTTTCCAGGAAAAAAAAAGCAGTATGTACTGTAAACTAAAAAAAATAGTGGTAGAAGCACATTTCACTTTCCTGCAAGTGATGCATGTGTATGTATTTCCAATCAAGGGCTTTCAGTCATAAAACTAAAAATACAGGCGGAGAGAGAGGAGAGAACAGATGATATTAAAAACTAAACCAAAACACATTGTAAAATGTGATTAGAAGAACAAGGCAGAGTTGACAAGGTTTATTAACTATCAGCTTTCCTGAAACAATAATTCAACCCCAGAGACTTTGGTCAAAATTTCTTACAAGAAGATGGGTGTGGGGCTCTCATTTTCAGATATTGCTAACATGCACAGCTTCAACAGGAGCTCTGGGTCCTCAGAAGATGAAGTTCATGGTCTAATAAGTTCCACTTGCCTCTGTTCCTCTCTGCAGGTCAGGCTGTAAAATTACATCATTCGTGCATAGCAGGTATAATGCTCAGAGGAATTGACAGTGGAGCACAAAAGCTGTCCAAGGTTATGGACCCAGACAGGTTTCTGTACAGCATCAGATTATCAGCTATTCACAGTGAGAAATGAAAGGAGAGAGGAAATCTTATATCCAAGATTTGGCATCAGTCAATAAGAAATCTTAAGTTGGAATATAAAGACCAAACTGTGAATAAATTGTTAGCAGCCTTATTACACATATCTGCTCTGAGTAGATTCTTCACACAGGACCAAAGCAACCTATATCTTCTACCATGCTCTTTTCTAATGCACTATATTGGGCCTTAACTCTGCAAGAGAATCAGGGGGCTTTCAAACAGGTTTGTTTCAAAATCTGTGGGAGGATTTATTGCATCAGTTTTTCCAACATGATATTATATACGGTGGCCACACTGTTACAGGCCTATCCATCTGAGACTCGAGTTAGGCATAAAAACTTAACCCACAGCCAAAAGAAATTAAAAAACTTCTACTCCATAAGAATATATAACAGAACCTGAGAAATGCATTTGCTAATTTTAAAGGTCTTTTCCTACCTAAATTATTCTATGATTCTACCTTTGGATTTGAGGGAAGATTGTTGAGACCTTACCCCTCCTGGATGTGTGTGTTTTGAGTGGAGTAGAAACTGCTAGGAAATTTCTGATTGAATTAAAAACAAAAAGCTGTAATTTTTTTTCTTTTTAAAATTGAAAATATTATAACATTTAAAATTTTTTCTAAAAAAAATTGATTTTTTAAAGTGTAAGAGGAATGAATTTTGAGACTGAATGTAGAACTTCCTGTCAATGATGGACATAATTTTTTGTTTTACCAAAAATCATCCAGAATCTTGGTGACTAATGAATACACTTAGGAGCCAGAACAAACAATTGTGCATTCTGGTTCAGGCCAGAGGTTTGATCTAACCTCCACAACGAATGCCTGAGTCACTGGGTTATGATGCTCTAGTTCTCTACTCCAGGAGCCTGCATCTGAAATCTCATAGGAGAGCTACCCCACTCTCTACTGCACAGAAGCCTAACACCTTGGCTTTCCACATCCCATGTGCCCAGCATAAATGCTGGGCAGAGGAGCCGGTCTCTGCTTCGCTGAGCATTTCAGTAATACAAAAAAAAGAAACCTTGACAGTGCCAAGCAAGAGCTCCTCACTGCTCGGTAGTCAATAGCCTGATTGCAAGCAGCACCAGTGAGTGACGGATCAGCTAAGAAAGGGTATATTTTTCTTCTTCCACCTGAGAAATAGAAATAATAGAGCTTATTTTCTGAGTATTCAGGGTATTAGGATAAATACAGTCAAACTGGGAAGATGCTTAGGAAGGTGACTGTCCACATACACAATTGAAGCAGCAACATTGCCAAGATGCAGCTATAAAGCAGTGTGCTAGCCAAGACTGAGCCAAAAATCTATGGTAGCAGTTCCATTGTGTCTAAACAATAACCTGCTTATAAATTAGCAGAGAATTAAGCAAGAATTGTTGTAATCAGACTCCAAGGTCAAAAAACATGAAATCTAATCTCTAAATTGTCCTTTTTTAAAGACTATATTTACCAATATTTCTAAACAATAGAAACAATATCTCATAGATATTCATCCAGGAGTCTAAAGTGAGAGTAGAGTTCCAGTTTCCCCATAACAATTTTCTGCCAACTTAAAACCAAAGATTCCAATAATATCACTCCTGATTTACCCTAGTGAAAAGATGATCAGGGCTCTAAAAGAAAAAACTGCCATATTACCACAATTGTCAAGAAGAAAATGGGAAAGTAAAACAGTTGGAAATTTTCCAATGAGACATGCTTGCACCAGAAATTGTCAATTCTTTGAAATAAAAATATCTCTCAGAAATGCCTTTTAATGAGCTACCAATGAACCACAGAAAGGATTTCTGACAGAAAGCTGTCTGTCTTTTTTTCAGCTCATATAAATAGTTGCTTGGGAGGCCTGGGTTTCTTGTGTTTACAAATATATGATTGCCCTTTTGTGCAGAAAGGGCACAAAATGTAAATGTATGGTCGTTGTGCTTTCTGCATAGAGCTTGAAAGTCCTGAGAAGACAACATTAGATGTGTGAAGCTCACAGCTTCAGTAGAAGGTGTATTGCTTATTTTTTCCTGGAAATGGTGAGAAACTTGAATTCTAGAACACATTATTACTTCAGCAAAAGAAAACATTCCGTTGTAGCTCTGGCTCGCAGACTCCTAAATTTTGATATTTTATGAAGAGTACTTCCTGCTCTCTCCCTCAGTGACATTTTAAAGTTTAAAACCAGCAAGTTTTTGTGTCTTACTCCATAAACAAAACCATTTGCCTTGCCACATTTTCCTTTGTTATCTGGCAACCTCAAGAAAATGGATCAATAATGTCACACTCAAGCACTTCACTCAGTGTAGATTACATAAATGTACCTCTCTTCTGGAACAAATATATATTAAATAATTTATATGTATATACATGTATATATACATAGAATATATATGCCTAAAATATATATGTACATACATATGTGTGTCTATATTTATATCATATATAAGTATGGATAATTGTATAAGCCTCCATACATAGTACACATATACCTGCCAGTATCTTGTATGTCCTTGTATTTTTTGGTTGAAATTAATCTTACAACTGAATTTAGATGAAGTAATCAAAAAAGGAACAATGCAGTCTAAGGTAGCACAATTTTTCCATCATTGCGGTCTTAATATTAACAGAGGAAGACAATCTTTGTAGAGGAGACTTTAGGTAATGAATTGATGGGCAGATTTGGGATCTAGTCATCCACCAGAGATAAGACTGGCAGAGATAAGTCTATTTCTCCCACGTATTTCATGATCCTATTCAGTGGGGTTCTTTCTCTCCCAGAGAGTTAATTTACAAAAAGTCTTGGCTGAGGCTGTGGACAAATGAACCAGACAGTGCTGCAGTGCAGGAGTTAATTTCCTCATTTTTGGCTGTAGTCCATCATTCAGGGATTTAAATGTGCATTGTTGAATAGCTGTGATGTGCTATTTAATTTCTGAAGTAGGTGCATATCAGTATTAGGTAAATTGATCCCTTTATCACCTAATTTGCAGTACCCCAATGAGATGTTTTGAGGCTTAATTGATAAATGCTTGAAAATACATCCACGTTCTTTGTAAGCGCAGAGTGGATGATAATATATGACCACAATGAGTATTTACGGGGACTCAGAATGGCAAGCTGTCCTCTGTTGATGCTCAGCTGTAATTCACGTCTGACCTCTGCAAGGTCACCCCTGAGAGAGATCCCAGGCCACAGTCTGTCACTGAGGTTGCAGTGTCAGTATGAGGCAAAATAACTGAGCTGCATCTACATAGCACTGACATGAGAAAGCACAGCAACTGAAAACAACACCCCAAAAGCAGCATATTTAAAACTATTAAACAGCATGGGGTCAAAGAAGAGATGCTCACTCAAAAGAGTTTAAATGACTACAGTGACGACGTTCCTCCCAAATGAGCAAACCCTTAGGCAAAAACAGAACTGAGAAGGCAGACAATCAAAACCCTTCACCAACAGCACCACATTGGTGTAAATGATCAAATTATCAGAACAAAATTTTCCAGCTCCCCCGTCAAGAGCAGTGGAGGATTCCAAGAGACCAAGAGACAGGTGAGCGATGGTTGTGGTTTTCCAGCAGAGAGGAAACAGCTGGCAAAGCAGTTTTGGGTCTGAGAAAGTTTTCCAAAGTCCTCTCTAAAATGGATCAAAACTGGCATTCCTACTGAGGTATGACTGCAGCCAAAGTGCAATTTTCCAGGGTCTTGGACAGAAACAGTATATTAAACTTATGGTTACATTTTAAAGACCTTTCTGGGGGTGGAGACCTTGGTGTTCCTCAAACCTGGAGTGAGAGCGCTATGAAAGAAGAGGTGGGGAATCTCCTTAATGTGCAAGAGAATTACATTAAATAATGCACAGTGGAAAAGTGAAATGGTGAAAACAGTTTAAGTATGCCAGAAATAAGCTGGACTAGGAGAAATTTTCTTTGTCTGATTTGGCTCATCAGAGTTCTACAGGAAAAACAGCAGGTGATCCTGTTATGAAAGGCCATGTCGAGGTCCCTGCTCACGCTGAGCTGAAATAAGGGAGCACAAGACAAATTTCTTCATTGTGGAACTTTATGATTTGAGTGTATGACCAAGTGATCTCAATTTGGTTGGTGGTTGGTGGCTTTTTAACACACTGGCTTTCTTCTCTTGTACTTCATTTTATGAAGATGAAAAGAAAGTAGCATACCTGAAAACCTGTCTAAGCATACCAGTTAGGATAATAGGAAGGTGTTTTCTTTTCACAGCCTCACTCATGAAAGCCCCAGGATACAGGCTAGAAAAATTCAGTACAAATTAGTAATGCTCTGATATTCAAAATACAGTATAAGTTGGTGATACCTGTAATCCTACACACATTAATAAGACTGCTCCTTATCTTTATCATAAATAAATACCAGAGACTATATTGGCTGCTCTGCTAATGTGCAGAACTGTCCTTTGTCCCAAATCAACGACTTTGCACCATGTAGACCAGGCAATTTCCAAGTGTGGCTCAGTGCTTTGAGAAAAGCTCAGGGTGGTCTTGGCAAAGGCATGAAATCACTTAGTTAACAACTGAGGAACTCTGGGGACAAAAGGGATCATTTTAATGGACAATAAGTTCTATAGTAAATTACTGATGGAGACGTACCAATTGTGATTTGAGCCCATGCCATTTGACTGATACCAGCATGCAGTCACAATGGGGTACTGCTAAGTAGAGTCTCTCTTTGATGCTAATTGAAGAAGTTTATTTTGTAGTACAGCCCTGAGATACTAGCACCTTGTGGTCTCCAATCTGGAGATTGTTAACTTCAGAACTCTGAAGTTCTTTGTACTCTGCCTGTGAGACTGTGTGCCAGGAACATGCCTGGCAAGTCCAATTACCTGGCAGGACAGCAACTGGCTGCAGCTGGAGGTTTTGACTTCAGTGTGGGATTCTTTGAGCATAAGGCCTCCCTCAGTGGCAACCTTCCTCAGCTGAGGTCTCCCTTCTGCAGTGTGGCCACACATGCCAAGCTCAGCTGGATGATGGATCATACAAATTTGGACTGAACTGTTATAATGTGCACACTGGGGTGCATTGCTGGGCACAGGTTCTGATGATGCACTGCAATGGCTGAAGTACCAACCAAAGCAGAGAAGTAAGCACAAGGTGACAGAGAGCTGCATGGGTTTCTGACAAGTGTGTAACATTTACAGGTTTTTTGTTCAGAATGGTAGGATAAACTCTAATTCAAGTAATAGATATTTAAAAATAAAGTTCTCAAATTTTTGTGCTTAGAAACAGTAATTGAAAAATTTATGGGCCTATTCACACAGGAGTGAAGACGTATCTTTTTCATGAGAATGAAATTCTTTTGGCAAAGGTTCTCATTTCTACATATGCCTGTGGTATGTCTGCTATAGAAGGCATGACTGAAAGTAAAAATAATTCATGAATGGCTCCTGCAAATGTCTCAGTGCCCACACAGTCTGTCCCTTAGCTGGGTAGGGAAAGAAAAGAAAGAAGGAAAGATTATAATGTAGCTGCAAACTTCTAGGTCTGGTCTGGACAGCATAGAGTAAACAAAGCCTTAGTCATACCTTGATTATTTTGATTCTGTCTACAACATCTGAAAGATAAGGACAGAAAAGGGCATGTAATAATGGCCTCGCTCAATTTGTCCCATGTGTCGCTTGCACCAGAGGAAACACAGAACCAGGAAAAAGGGTGCTGATGCCCACCCAGTAAGGAAAAAGTTCTCTCCATTACATATTTTGTCATGCCAGATGACCCCACAGTACTTTGATAGCAGCTACTTGTGCCCACCTGCAGCCCAGCATCATCTTGTCATTATGGTATCAGGCACCAGAAAGGGCAGGTGAGCTTGATGAGATTGTTCCAAAACTGCATTGGTTTTCAGGGAGAGGTCTGCTGAAAAACATGAACTTGTCAGTGGAGGAGGGAAACATGCAAAAGTACAGGTATAATGGAAACTCTGAGCAGTCAGTGATGAGGAAGACAGGAGGAAGGACAACAGCCAAGGACAGCTACAGCACTGAGAACAGAGGACCAGCACAAAGCATGGGTAAAGGGGATTGTGAATCTGAGGAGCAGGTGGCAGCTGTGAAAAAATTCTACTCAAGTGAAGGGAAGACAACCTTAAAAGGACAGCTGCTGGGAACAACACTGAGAGAGTGAAAAGAGGAAGAGGATGGCTGTTATAGTGAAAACCACAAATGGAAGTTAACTTGAAGGGTTTCTTCAAGGGAAGATTTCCCCTTGGAGGGCAAACTAAGAAAGATTGTGAGGTCACAAGAAAGAAGATAAAACAAGGATGAGAATGACTCATCCCTTATTAAGGGATGGAAATGTTTGAGCACAAAGAAATGGTGAAGATAAGGTAAGATTTCCAAACAAATGTCTTACAGTTACTGAACAGACCTTCCCAAGAAGCATATGTGGCTTTCTCCCTCTTTGTCCATCGAATAAATTCATAGAATCACAGATTCGTTTATGTTGAAAAAGATGTTTAAGAAAGTCCTTAGGACTTCATAAGAAGAAAGAAGATGAAAACCTACTGCTATGCTTCTTGTCATGGATGTCACAGCTGGCAAGAGTCACACATCCGTGTCATTTGGATGACTATTTCTTTGTGTTGGAGCCAGGAACACTGTCTGTGCTCTTCCCTTGCCAGCCTGGGGCATTACTTTGCATCAATGTGTAAGCTTCTCTGGTGTTTTGTTTTGAAGAGAAGTTACATTCCTCTTTCAGCTGTGGTTTCACAGAATCACAGAATATGTTGAGTTGGAAGGGACCCACAAGGATCATTGAGTCTGACTCCTGACCCTGCATGAGACCATCCTCAAGAGTCACATCATGTGTCTGACAGAATCACCCAAATGATTCTTGAATTCTGTCAGGCTTGGTGCTGTGACCACTTCTCTGGGGAGCCTGTTCCAGTGCCCAACCACCCTCTGGATGAAGAATCTCTCTGTAATATCTAACCTAAACCTACTCTGACACAACTTCTGGCCACTTACTTGGATCCCATCACTGGCCGCCACAGAGAAAAAATCAGTACCTGCCCCTCTTCTTCCCCCCCATGAGGAAGTTGTAGACTGCAGTGAACTCTCCCTTCACCATGTATCCTCTTGCTAGATTTTACCAACCTAACATTTTCCTCAGTGGGTAAAATTTATTTTACACAAATTGATCCAAGGGTTGCATGTAGAAGAACGTCTCCATGCCCTTGAACATTGCTGTTTTTTGTTGTGTACAGACAAGTAGTTGCACTCCCCTTTCCCACTCTTGGGTAACATTTACATTACAACCATAAAATGAAAGAAAAGTGGGTTAGAAAGTCTTTGTGGAGCTCAAATCACACTGGAAACAGGTGTGACCTGTTGATACAAATTGATCTTGTCTTCCTTTTTCTTCACCCCTCTGAAAAACAATTACCTACATTAAAACTGATTACCCTGCAGTGATTTCCTGTGTCGTAAGAGTCATATGAAAATTCCATGCCCCCAGAAAAAGTGGTATTTTCCATTGTATACTCCGTATATCCATATTCCATTGCAACAACATGCTTATTTGGAAGGAAAAATGAACAATATGTATGGATAGATAATCTGGCCTGGGACCCTGGTTCTCACGGCTACATTTACACTTCTAAACTAACTGGACTGTCTGTTACTGAGAGCAACAGACACAGAATGGCATACAAGCATGCTGTTAAACCCTCCTATACTTCAAATCAGGATAGCCATACACTGACTGCCTACTAGGAGTGGTCCCTGACCCATGGAATTTTTTGGGTAAAGTGCTAATTAACTGAGGCCAAAGTCATGCCAAGAAATATTTTTACAATTTTATGACACAGACAATAACATTTTAGTGTCTGGGAACATTCCTGGCAGCTGCTTAATTTATTAGCATAGGATCATATGCAACCCCAAATTACAATTCCTTTAAGACAGTATTCTACATTATGCAGTTTAAAGCTGAAGGGATATATTGTTTAGATTTTCCCTGTGAAACAATTGAAAGATGTTGAAGTAATAGATATTTTCTCACAGAGTACATTGATTCTGCAGATGCTGGTACTTTTGCTTTGAAAATCATGAATGAGCAACTTGTACTTAACAAGACCCAAAGTGTAATTGAGCAGTGAATTCTTTAGGCTTTCTTCTATGTCAGCTTTGCTATTTTTTTTTTTTTTACTATTTCATAAATAATTATTCTCAACACTTCTGTGAGTGCAGAGTAATATTTCATAAGTGGAAGAATGAATTTCAATGAGATCAAAGTAAGAAGCATGTAGTGCAATGCAGGTTAACTCCTACTTAGTTAGATAGCAGCTCTTCTACTGATAAGATTTCAGGACGAAAATTTAAAGCAATACTGTTCCAAAAAACCGAGAAGCATGCCAAGACAGACAAACATTTCTGGTCAGAATGTCACGCTGGGACTGCGGATAGAAGTAGGATTATGTTAAAATTTATATGTACCCTTCAGCTTCCTTAATCACAAGATTTTTTTTATCTTTCTTTGCCCCCTATTTCATTCAGTTCACACCTCTGATTTCCCACAATAAGTGAGCATGGATGATGGGAGAAAAGGTGCAGTTTCACTATGGAATTTCAACTAATTTCCAGGACACACCACAGCCTATATGCAAGTGGAGCGAGAGTCCTGTGAAAACTCTCCTTGGTAATAATGTGAAAGGATATCACTACACATAGCAGTTAATTCACAAAACTAAATAAAGCTGATGGTAATGTAATTTTTTTACCTCCTGAATTCTGTGTGACTTTGAAACACTAACATTCCTTTAGCATAATTTTATGCCTGTATGATAATTTGCATGGGGGTGCAACTATGTAAGAAGCACTTGGCATAATAGTTCAGATTTCTTCTGTTAAAAAGATGTGATCACTTATGAATAAACTATGAGGCCAAAGGTTCTAAACAAAGTAGATAAAATATATATATATACAAGCCTATGTATTAAAAACCCCCAAGGAACCCTAGAGAAAGGTAAGGGAAAACAGGTTATCAAGTTGGGATATTGTCCGAAAACACAGTGGAGCAGCCAGCTAATGATGCAAAGGTTACTGGAGCAGAGTTATCTCAACTAGGTTTCTGATGCAATGATAGCATACATTTCATGTTTGAAAAGCAGAATTGATCATATAGCCCAAAATATCATTGACTTAATATTCTGACTCTATGTACCAGGATATAAGTTTTCTTTTCTATTGTGAATCGATCATAGCACTCAGAAACATCCATTTACTGCTTAGAAAAAAAGGAAAAATCAAATTTGAGAGGTATAGGAAGGTTGCTAAAATAGTGCTGGGGATTTTTGCAGGCTTTTAAAAGCTTCATTTCTATTTATGTGGCTTTTACACTATACTGCCCAAAGGGGAGAAGAGAAGGGAAAGATCTGATGTGAATGAACTTTGCCCGCATGAGAGAGCTCTGAATGCTCCATCTATTTTCAGAACCCAATAAATACAGATTGAGCAAACCAGGATTGGTTTTGTCAGTACAATTTTCTTGTCTTTTTGGTTTTTTTCTTGGTAGAACCCAAATGAAAGGTGACCTGAATTTCAATACCTTTTTTTTTTCTCTGAACTCCCTATGTTCTGTAAAGGAGTGATAGTTCCGAGCAGGAACTGTTTGTCTATAAGTAATCTATCTCAATTTCACATCATCTGTAGACATCTAACAGGGACCTAATACTGAGGATATGGAGAGAGAAGAAACCCTCCCTGGAAGTTGTCAGAGCCAGTTATCCCTATATAACATGGAACCAGAAGCTCAAATGATTGTGCATATCTGCCAAAACTATGATACAAAATGAAAGATGTTCCAGGGAGACATGAAGGGATGGAATCAGCCATGAAGTGTCTGTTCTATACAGTTTTCCTTATCACAATCTACAGCCCTAAAAGGGGGCCCTGACCATGAAGGAAATATTTCAAAGATAGGGAATGCCTTATTTTATTTAACATACATGCATGCACCTACATGTATAGGCAATATTATTTATATTTGCCATTAAGCTGAATCAGAAACACAAGTAATCATCTTGTTTTCTTCATTTTTATCCTCTTAGTTTCTTACATGCTCTCCCTGACATGCATCAGTGAGAGCTTTTCAATCTCATTTCTTCTCACTTTCCATTCTACTTCTTGCTGTCTTGAATACGTTTAACTACCTTCCTGCTTCTGAAATTCTCATTATCTTTCCATCTCTCTCCTTTGCACTGCAATTCCTATTCTTTATTCCACTGTTTCAGTCAGGGCTCCCAAAACATCTCCCTCCACTCAACAGGCCAGGCTCTCTTCCCTTATCACCTTCCCCAGCCCATCACCCTTTATAGTCTCTTGTCTATTACCAGTTACTACTATACACAGCTGAACATTTATTTCAGATTGTAAATAGCTCTACTCCTTGCTGTTCCCAGTGCTTTAAAACAAAGGAAAAAAAAAACCCCACAACCCTTAATCCCTTCCCCCTCTCCCCACTCCTGTCTCATCTTAGAGAAGAAACAAATAGCTTGAACAGTTTTGGGTTTGTTTGTTGGGGGAGGGGGTAGGAGGAGTGGTGGTGGTGTTTGCTTTTGCTTGTTTGTTTTAAAGATCTAGTTTAGCAGTTAGCATGTGAGAGTCACTGAATCTTTTCTGAGGGAAAGTAATACTGCAAAAAATGTTTTGTAGAAATGTTGTGTGTTCACTCTGACAGGAGCCAGCCCCACTCAGCCTTCTCCTTCTTGGGAACAGGAGTATATGCATCCTCCCGTGATGAAAGCTGTGCCACTACACAAGTCTCTTCTTATCTGCTTCATGTTTTAGCATAGGAAATAAGAGATCTCTGCAACAATTAGGGCAGCCTCACGGGTATTCTTGGCTGTTGGCAGTGAGTGCAGCACATGTGGAGAGCTGAGGCAAAGCAGTGGGCTGGTGTGACCAACACAGCCAGGGGCTGCTGACTCCACATGGGTGAAACTAACAGGCTGAGGGCTTCTGTGTTCAGTGGACCCTGATCTTTGCTCAGCCTGGCATTCTGGGTTACTGTTCATATCCATTCTGCTTGCACTGGGATAAATGTTTAGTATAAAATTCATGAAGTTGCTCTACAAAAACTCTTCCCCACTGTGACAAGCTTTCCTGATCATGGTATTTGGTGACTGACATATGCAGCTAAATACTGTTCAGCTCTGTTTGGCCTCCTGTGTTTTCAGTACTTCAGTTTAGTAAAACATACTTTATTCCTCATGTTAGGGGACAGGATAAAGAGGCAGGACTGATTAATTTTACAGGGACCTGATTAATTTTCAATGCTCCAGCCAAGCCTTCTATCCCTTTTTCCTTCTCTGCCAGGATAATCTGAGGCTATTTCTCATCACATGCAAATCCTACCAACTCTCTGGAGACAACTCATGGAAAGCACAACAGCATCACTTTTGTGCTAAGCCAAACCTTTTCCCAGAAGGGCTGAACGTATTTTTTGGCAGATCAGCAGTAGTTATTGTGCAGTTTTATGGTCTGTTGTCCTGTCCCTTTTCCTTGCCTTTTGGCAGGTTGTCAAATACCATTATGTTGATCTTAGTGATGTAGTATTGTACATTTAGTTTTATTCTTTGCTTAAGAATGAAGTTGCAACAGGACATTAAGTTGCTCATGGAGGGGGCTGAAGATCATTAGTTTTTTTTTCTTTGTTCAATTAAATGATATTTTTTATGCATGTACAAAGGTACATGATATAAATGATATTTTTTATGCATGAATAGTGTGCCAGCACCGAGGTGGAAAGTCCCATAGAATCCAGAGAGTACCTCCTGATTCTCCTGAATTCTCCTTTGGCTTCTTGTGCTAGGAAAGTCCTAAGAAATCTCCTAGCAAGCTAGGGGGACCACTGTTTCAAGTAAACTAATCAGTATTCTGTGACACTGGTGTTACAGGAAAGTAACTTCTTCTGTAGGGACTGCCTTCTTAAGAAACAGAAACTGATGAAGCTTCCTGTAGCGTTAAGCATGCAGTCTGACAGACTAGTCAACATGGCTAGGAGTACTTCAAGTGAGAGCTGTAGCTATTGCCTACTGTAATTAATTGTAGTAAATACATTTTTGGGTTATTGAAATAGTGTTTCTTTAATTTAAATAATTTGCTTAAGTATGTGAGTGGAAATTTTACAATTTAAATTCATTTTTGAGCAAATAAAAGAGTTCAACAATATTGAGATGAAATGAAAGGTTTCATTTTTGGGGAAATACGTTCAGTCTTGTATAATCAATTTAAAACACACTTGGATGTTTTCTAATGGAACTGAAGGAAAATAAGTAGAAAGCTTTATAAATATGACACTATTTGTTCAGAAAGTGTCAGAACAAAATGTTCCTTCATTTTCTGCCATACTTTAAAGTATTCTTCACCCTATTGAACAATTAGGTAAACCCCAACTGATATAACTTCACGAAAGGCTTTAACATCACAAAATCTGTATTGTTTTACCCTCCAACTGCACCGGTCTACCTTTTACTAGGTAGAAGACTTCAGTTCTCTCCTGACTGCCTAATCCACATCCCTTTCCATTGCAGAGGAGCTCAGACTACAGACTTCTCTTTTTTGACTTCTAGTTAATTAGGTATAAATTTACAAACCTTTTACTTGTCCCTCACATCTTGTCCCTCACATTACACTACAAGACCTTTATAACAGACTCAGTTCAAGGAACTATACTCATTTTCTCCTCACATACAGTACAACATTACTGGATACTCATTGTTCTTCAAATTTGTTGGCAAACAAAGTGACCCTTGCAATTAAACCATTACAAAAGAGTATATCAAAGGGTATCTCTACCCCACCACTGCTCCCATGAAGGTCATGGGCTCTGTTGTGTGGGCAGCTTCAAACGCGACCTGAATACAGTTAAAGGACAATCCTTTCTACTGTGTAAAAAGCCTCAATCTTATTCCAACCATGTTATAACCTTGAATAAAGAGGCTTTAGCATGGTTGAAGGGAGAATTTAGATCCCTTCTACACCACGGAAATGGAGTCATGCTTTAATTGTATTGCAGGGATAAAGATACTGTAATTGGGTCCTCTGGAATAAATTTTTTCTTTAGATATAGCTAAATGCAAGGCCTTAAATCTCTCAAGGACATGAGATGTCATTTTATCTTTTTCACTACTGGTATGAGACTAAAGAATTTTACAAAATGAAGGCGAAAGGCACAAGAATTACATTCATAGAAGTATGTTGATTTACACAAATTGAAAAATTGACCCCAGCCTAGATGGGAAGGTCATTTTATCCAGCCAAACAGAATAAAATGCTTTTTGGTAAAATAATTTTTCTTAAACATTGAGATTAATATTTAATTAATATCTGAATTACAGAAACAATCATTTATATATGTGTATTTATAAATACACACAAACCCAGAATATTCAGCTGGGGCTATGTCCTGGCTCTTGTTAGTTCCTAGTAGAGATGATTTGTCATATTTGGACTCTGAGAAAGTAAGGATATTTTCAGATTCCCATAGTGTCTATAGCTGGCCTCTCCACTTCAAACTTGTGCTCCCTAGCACAGTGGAATCTGTCTCATTTGCCAGTTCTTTCTGGTGCCTCTGCATCTCAATGTGAACACTACCCAGGACTTCTCCATAGTGTTCACCATCTCAGCATCTGACCTAGCTAAGATATAGACTCCAAGATCTTGATTTTTCTCTTTTACAAAAGATACTGAAATAAAAATTAAGGGACTATCCATCTGTGTATTTCAGAAGTCATCACTCTTTCATGAGAACCTTTTTCCTGCGGTCTACACAACAGAAAAAAAAATCCAGGGAGCTATAAACTGAGTTATGCTTTATGCTCCTGGCTAATGGTGGGATTCGTCTCACCTAACCTTAGCTGTCTAGTAACTACACATTTAGCTCAATCTAGTTGCTAGGCCTCTGTTTTTTGCCAGAGGATAGATATAGGCATTTTTTCGAAATTAATCATCTTGGTAGCTGAGACATTTATCTTAAGGTGGGAAGAAACACCTTTTGGAGGTGCCTTTCTCTCTGAAGCAACCACAGAGGGAGCCTGGATAACCAGCTCATGCATTTTTTAAGGTGTCTCAGCTAGGCAAGAGAAATACTGTCCTTATGTTTGCCATGAGGCCTTTACTTTAAAACAAACTTTTCTCACTTCTATGTCCATTAAAAACTGAGCCTTAATCAAGAAAGGAGCCTTAATCAAGAACAAGAGCCTTCTGACAGAAGGCAGAGATGTTTGTTTTGCATCAAGAATAACACTTCTACAGAGCTTAAAATAGGAAAGAACTTCCCAATTCTTCCCCTCCATCAGTACAGCAATGACCAAAAAGGTCAGTAAAAAGAACAGCTAGAGCTTGAAAGAAGGTATAGGATCCTCAGGAAGTTGTGTTTTTAAAGATTCACTTTTCTCTTCATAGATGTATGCAATCCTTTGTTTTTCAAAGATATTTTTTAACCTCTTTCTTTGTATTACTTCCCTGCTTTCTCCAACTGTAATGGACTATCCCTTTTCCTTCCCTTACATTTCATTTCTGATTTTTCTTTTGTTGTTGTAGACAAGTCACAGTTATGTGATTCTCTGGGATAATGAGGTGGCTTTTTACATCTGCCTTCAGGCAGCAAAAGATCTGGTCACTTTTTGTGTTCATGCCAGACTGTGAGAGATGCGTAGTTTCCAGTTTGCTTAGAGTACAAACATGAAAACAACCACAGTGGAGCCAAAGCTGTGAAATAAAACCAGCTGGGTCATAACCAGCTCTGCTGCGCATTTCCACAGCGGGATCATGGAAAGACTTAAAATGAAAAAAGCATGATGGGGACAAATTGTTGCTGGCAGTCGCATATATGCTACAGCCTGCAGGTGCATTAAAAGAAACATGCTATTGTGTGGTATTGCTCCTTCCTCCTCTAACTCAAACTAATTAAACTCTGAGGTGACAAGCAGGGGTTTCATATCTACTCCTCAGACTACAAAGCTGTCACATACGTTTCCTGAGAATATTATAGGAAGATTTCTGGCAAGCAATCCAAAGACTCCTGCACATACCAGCAGTCCAGATACTGACAGCACTACACCTCAAGTACAAAGACAGAACTCATTCATCCAGCAGCAACTGTATCTGTTTGAAAATTAATTTCCTTGAATATGTTCCCATTACTCAAAGAAAAAAAATTTACTGAGAAATGTGGACCCGGTAGATAATCCAAACAAAGCATGTTTTACAGATGGGAGATTAGCTCACAAAATCTCAGATAATGCTGTCTCAGCTCAGTGCTAGATTACTTGTGTGTGTACTCTTATTACAGATTAACAGGGGAAAAAAATTATGATTTAGAATTATACCTTTTTACTACACTGTCCTTGACAGATTTTGTAAACCAGCTCTTTGGTTGGTGTAAATCTGTTTATCTTTACTGAGAATGCTATGCTTACTTGCACTTTCTGAGAAGCTGTAAGACCCCAAGTCTTGAGCTACAAGCTCACCAAAGGGGTTTTACTGTAAAAATATACAAGGCTCCAACAATATCAGCCCTCCGACTTGATTAGGAAAGCCCTCGGTTCTTTTAGCACCTTAAGAGAGAGCACAAGGGAGAAAAAGCTGCATGTTTTCTCAGGGTACTTTTACTGGTAAACTTCAGAAAACAAGGGAACTTCACAAAAGTTTAAAGGGTAACATTCAACCAAAATAAAGCATTCCACAAAGCATTGACTTAGCACATGCTAACCCATACAACTTAGCAAAATCCAGCCCACTTGGTCCCAAGCTACCCAAAATATTAAGAAAGGAGGTTAGGAGAAGAAGAAGTAAAGAAAGAAAGAGAAAAAGAGAAAATTATAGTTACCACTGGGGTCCTGTGCAAGTCCAGCTTCCATGTGTTCAGGTGTCAGGGTTTGAACAGCATGGGGAGCACACGTTGCTGTTTTTATTTGCTTTGGCCCTCCTGACATACCCCCTGACTCCAGGCAGGACTTCTGCTGTGCCAGCCAATCTGGGGCTGTGTTAGGGGCTCCAAGGTGTGGTATGGGCAGTGCTCCCGGTGTCCAGTGACTGACAGCTTCTCCAGGGTTGCCCGATGAAGCCCACAGGGGTTGGTGTGTGGGACAGGGCATCACCTCACCTCCATGAAATTCCACCTGTCCCTTCCCCCCACCCTGCCAACATGAGTTGGTCTGAGCCTATAATTGATATAATAATACAGTGTCTCACAGATGTTAAGTTCTTTAGACAAGCCTTTACTGTAAATCTCTTCACAAGAGGATACCTAATCTAACATCAAATGTATTGTCAGGAAGGTAGTGTCTATCCCAAACCAAACTTGGATTCATCACTTGATCTTCTTGTGCCTCTATTTGCTTTCTGAGAGCTGAAACTAATTTTGTCTCTTATTACTTGTTTCATTGATTTTTAAAGCCAAAAATGGTCTAATAGAAGTCTGTTGTCATACAGGAAGTCTGCATTAAAAGCCCTACATCAAATATTTAGCTTCCAGTTCAGTAGCACTGCATCTTCAAAAATGTCCAGCCTGTGTTTTAAAATTTACTGATAGAGGCTTCAATATATTAAAAAGTTAGCAATTTATAGTTTAGTTACCCCACCAAAAAAAAACCCCATAGCTCTTTTTTGATGTGGATTTCACTTATATCAACTTCCTATCACCAGGTCTCATCAAGTCCTTGGAAATACATTTCTATTCTTTACTACACAACACAACCATGTATATAAAGGATAAATAAAAAAAAGGTTAAATATCTTTGAGTAAAACACAATTGTGTATTTGCTCGCATGCCATCTACTTTACCTGATAAGAAAAAGGATATGGTTACTTCAATTCAGTCTCTTCAGAATAAAACTACTATAACATATCCATCTGGTTGGTAGCAAATACAATAGGCCACAACCCTAACAAGAATGTAAGCACAGGTATGATTCAAAACAATGATTCACCCAGCCCCAGTGTATTTGCCACAGTGGCCAAAAGAAAGCACTGAGAGTATAAAAATAAGGAAACTACACGTGTTACTCTCTGAAATACTGTTTCAACCTTCAATAAGTTGCAGTTACAGAATACATGAAAACATGTGTACTTTTTTACATTTGTAAAATTTCCCCTTCCATAAACTTTCACTCTTCTTGAACTCAAGCCAACATTTAGCTACCACAGCTGCTGTGGCAAAGAATTGCCCAGCTAACCTGACATGCTGAGAATCATCTTCTGTTTGTTTTGAATTTGGTGTTTTTATTTAATGCCCCCCTAGGTCATGTGTTGGAAGATACTGAGGAATCAACCATGTGCACCCAGTCTTTTATAGATAATTTTATGGATATTTAATCTCACACCAATCAGCTGTCTCAGGCTGAACCAACTGTCCTGTATTCCAGGTTGAAGAATTCTAAGCTATTAAGTAGTCCCTTGTATGGAAACTACTCAGTGCTCTTCATAGAATCATTGAGATCATCAAGCTCAAGTTTTAACCCAGCACTGCCGAGCCTATCTGTAAACCATGTCCCTGAATGCCACATCTACATGTCTGTTAAATACCTCCAGGGACGATGACTCCACCATTTCCCTGGGCAGCCTGTTCCAATGCTGGACAGTCCTTTCCATGAAGAAATTTTTTCTCATATCCAATCTAAACCTCCCTTGGTGCAACTTGAGATCATTTCTTCTCCTCTTATTGCTTGTTACCTGGGAGAAGAGGCCCACCCCCAACCTACTTTCCAGTAGTTGTAGAGACCAATGAGGTCCCCTCTGAGCCTCCTTTCCTCCAGGCTAAATGACTCCAACTCCCTCATCTGCTCCTCATAAAACTTGTTCTCCAGACCCTTCACCATCTTTTTTGCCCTTCTCTGGACGTGCTCCAACACCTCAATGTCCTTTGCAAAGTGAGAAGTCCAAAACTGAACACAGGATTCAAGGTGCAGCTTTACCAGTGTCAAGAATAGTCACTGCCCGTGTCCTGGCGGTCCCGCTATTTCTTATACAACTACCAGCTTATGTTCATCCAGATGTCAACCAACACTCCAAACACTCCCAGGTCCTTTTGCATTGGGAAGCTTTCCAGTCACTCTTCCCCAAACCTGTAGTGTTGCTGACCGGGCTTGATCCCCTGGTTTTCCTCCACATGCCATTTGATGGCACTCAAGTTGATTTACTCCATGATCTTCCTGGCACAGAGGTCAAGCTAAGAGGCCTGTAATTCCACAGAACCTCCGGCCCTTCTTGTAGATGGGCATCACATTTGGCAGTCTTGTCTGGGGAGTCCTCAATTGTGAGTGGCTTGGCAAGCTCTTCCATCAGGTCCCTCACCACCCTTGGGTGGATCCCTTCGGGGCACATAGACGTATCTCTGTCTGTGTGGTTTAGCAAGTCACTGACCATTTCTCTTTGGATTATGGTGACTTCTGCTCCTTATATCTGTTTTCCAGCTCAGGGGACTGAGTACCCTGAGAATAATTTGTCTTACTATTAAGGACTGAGTCAAAGAAGGTGTGCTGGTTTAAAGGTAAACTAGCAGGGGAAATGAACTCAACTCAAGAGATTATAAGTCAGAATAACAATTTAATAAAATAATACAATAAGTACAATTATACAGACAAACAATTGGTTTTAACCCACAAAACCCAAATATATAATCCAGTACCCTGGGGCATGAACAGAGTGGTGTTCTTTGGGCCCCCTGAGTCCAAAGGAAAAGGAGAGGGGAAAACCTGTTGGTGAGAGTGCTGTTGCAGTCTGGTCAAGAGTGGTGATTGCAGTCCAGTCGAGAGTGATGATTGTAGTCTGGTTGAAAAGTGGTGGCTGCAGTCCAGTCAAGAGTGGTGGTCTGCATTCTGGTTGAGAGCGGTGATCTGCAGGATTCCTCTGGATCCCACGAGTGGTTAAAAAGGTCCCAAGACTCCAAGATTATATATCCTCCAGTTCAGGCAGGAATGCTCAGTACTTCCCTCAGGGCGGGGAGTTCCTTAATGGGTGTGAGGACAAGAGCAACTCCTATCTCACAGGCCTCTTAGCACCTAGTTTATAGCCTGAGGAGTCAGGCTCTATGTGCAGATAGTGTAAATGGCTCATTGATAACAGTTTCTGGGAAATGGCATGGAAGGCTATAGAATACACAGTTTTGGGTTACACCCATCCAGTGATGAACTGGTCCCAGCTGTCCTAACTAGGACAGAAGGCATTAAGTACCTCATTATACCTCCTCATTCTTTGTCAATATGTTTCTCTCAGCATCCAATAAAGGAAGGAGACTCTTCTTAGTCTTCCTTTAGTGCTAATGTGTTTATAGAAACATTTTTTATTGTCTTTTATAGCAGTAGCCAAATTAAGTTCTGGTTGTGCTTTGGCCCTTCTAATTTTCTCCCTGCATAACCTCACAACACCCTTGCAGTTCTCTCAAGATGACTGCCCCTTCCTTTGAAGTTCATAAACTTTCTTTTTTTGTGTGTTTTTTTTTTTCTTCCTTGAGTTCCAGCCAAAACTCTGTTCAACCAGGACAGTCTTCTTCCCTGCTGGTTTGCCTTCATGCACATGGGGTGGTCTGCTCCTGTGACTTTAAGATTTGTTCTTGAAGAATGTCTAGCCTTTCTGAACTCCTTTGCCCCTCAGGACTGCCTCAAAAGGGACCCTGTCAACCATACTTCTAAACAAGTAAGTCTGTCCTCTGGAAGCCCAAGGTGGCAGTTCTGTTGATGCCCCTCCTGACTTCTCTGAGAACTGAAAACTCTATCATTTCATAGCAGGCGGTCAAAAAACTTAACGATCCCAGGTATGGGGTAGAAACTGGAATACTTTATTGAACAAGTGAACACAATTTAAGGGCTTGGAAGTTGGACATGTTAATGAGGAGGATGAGCTATGTTAATTAGGGAATTACACAAGGTTTTACTGCAGTTACTCAATAGGTTAATATTTCCTTCAACCAAGATTACACAGGGGGAAAGGGATTAAAGGGTTTACACATGGTCTGATACAATCATCTCAAAAGTCCTTTCTTATTTCTGCTGGAGCCAGGCTTAATCCATAAGGTTGAACTTTTACAGGTCTTGGGAGAAGGGTCCAGTCCTTCAGATCACGGGATCCCTTCAGTCCCTGTTGCCCAAGGTTTCTGGCTCATTGACCCATCAAGCTCCTTTCTGCAGATATTATATTTTAGGATCCTACACTCCATGACCGCTGTTCACAAGATGGCTCCTGACAATCACATCATTTACCAGCCCTCCTCTGTCCACAAACAACAGGTCCAGTGAGTCACCGTCCTTATTTGGCTCACTCACCTGCTGTGTAAAGAATTTCTCCTCCACACACTCCAGGAACCTTCTAGACTCTCCAATGTATTGTATTTTCAGCAGACATCTAGTAAGTTGGAGTCCCACATGAGAAAAAAAGCTAGTGATTGTGAGACTTGTCTGAGTTGCAAACAGAATATTTCATCTGCCTCTTCATTGTGGTTGGATGGTTTATAATAGACTCCCACCTGGATATCTGCCTTGCTGGCCTTCCCCCTGATTCTTACCCATAAACACTCAATTATTATCACCATGATCTGGACATTCAAAATCCTACCTAACATACAGGTCTATCCGACTGCCTCTCCTTCCTTGCTGATCTCTTCTGAAGAGTTTATAGCCATCTGTTGCAGCACTCCAGTTGTGTGGCTCGTTCCATTATGTTTCTCTGATGGCAACTGTGTCATAGTTTCCCTACTGCACCATGACTTCAGGTTCTTCCTATTTGTTGTCCTTGCTGCGTGTATTGGTGGAGATGCAATTCAGATGGGCTATTGATTCCACCACATTTTTGGCAGGAGAAGCCCTAATTCCTGTGTGACTATTCTCAGGCACTTCTGTGGTATCCAACATATTGATAAGCCTTATGTCTTTGCTGCTGCATGGATCTCCATTCCCTACCTCCAGACGGCAGACTGGAGGACCTCACCAACACATCATCCCACAAACATTGGTGTGTCACCCCAGGCTTATCTTTACCAAGGCTGGTTTTATCCTTTCCCACCTTTACATCTAGTTTAGAGCTCTTAATCACAGAGAAAGTCTCAATGACTTGTCATCTATTAGACTGTAAAAGTTAGGAGAGTTGAATACCAACTTTTATGTTTGGAGTTTCCAGCCCTGGTGAGTGCCTCATTGCATTACAGAGGGAGAAGTCAACATGAGGATTAGTTCACTGAGAAAGTGTTAAGATATACAATGGTAAGAGCTTCAGGAACAGACATGGAAGTGATTCTGTTCTTACTCATGACAGAATGTACCTGTTTTTTTCCCCTAATTGTCAGCAGTGGTGCAGTGTCATAAATGACAGGAGAATCAAGCTTATAAAGTTTATATTTTATAACCTTGCCAGAACGTTCACTGAAGTCCTATTGCTATAATAATTTCTAGAAAGCATGCTATCAAAAGTTCTTGATCTTCCTAACTCCATCCCTCCAGAAGATTACACTGCATGATACATATCTATGAAGTCCTATCAGTCAAGCCATTCCTTCTCTGGTGAAGATTTAACCATCAGTGGCCAGACAAGGATCCAGAAACTATTTTCTTTAAACACAAATACCATGTCATAGAGAGAAAGAAGAAAATAACTGTCTTTCTTTCTTTCTTTCTTTGTTTTTTCCTCATGAGTTTCCTTTGAAGTGAAAGGGAAGAAAGAAGCAAAGATAATTAGTCAGACTGCTTTGCTATAGTAAGTGACATATAAATAAAATCAGGGAACAGGCCTAGGAAATGATAAAAAATAGGACTGTACTATGGCAAAGCCAGAAGGTTATGTAATACCTGCTTATTTAAAGGTGTTGAAAACTGGTCAATGTTCCAAGTGATTTAAACTCTTCATCTGACTTCCAGCCACTAGTGGCTTATCTGGACATGACTAAGGGAAAGACTTAGAAGCAGTCAAAGACAGCTCAAAGAGGTAGAAACATTTTGGGGTATTACCTTCCCAAATTAAATAGCTATAGAAATGCCCAAAGACATGGTTGTATCAAATCCACTGGTTTGAGTCAGCTAGCTCCTGAATAACAGGTCTGATCAGTCTTGCTTTAACACACTGTGGATGTAAAAAAGCATGCATAGTCATATCAGTATTCAACTCTTTCTGAAATCCTCACTCACTCTATTTGTGGCAACCCATCTCCCCTCCCCAAAAACCATTAACTGGGTGCAGAATTTCTTTCTGCTACTTACTTTCCCCTCTGTTTTCCTGCACATTAATCAAACTTAGAACTGATAGTGTGAAAACTGGTATAAAGGATGACAGGTCTTTAAGAAGGGAAATATATGGGGCACAGTCCCCTACACAAGCATTTTTTGGTAGACAGACTTGTTTTTTTTAAAAAAAAGGACATGCACACTATTTGATTGCTGTAATCTACTAAATGTATGTCTCAGCCATGCTAAAAGACACAATTAATGTCTCTCTTTTCTTTGCTGTTCAATGGCCTAAAGCATGCAGCTGCAGCAATATTTACTGGAGCTCAGGGGATAAATCACACTGAAATTTTACCCAAGTGAATTCCGTTGTCAGATGCTATAGGTAAATAAATATTTTATTTCAATAAATTGCTGATTAGTGTTTTATTAAATGGCATAAGATTTGTATTCTTAAGAGAGTTTGCAGACAGTATATGATTGAAAATTTGTTTTAAAAAATGAGCTGGGAAAAAACTATAAATGCCAGATTTTTTTTTGTGATTTTTTTTAATTAAAAAATATTAAAATCTTTCATTTTCAAAAATAGGTTAGAAATAATTTACTGACTGTTTCTTCCCTCCTCCCGAATTCGAATGAATTTTAGGTTCCTTCAAATGAAATAATAGTCTATAGTTTTCTTAATTGATTTTTTTAATAAGCCAATCATAGTCTTTGCACTTTCCATACTGATTAATTCTGAGCAAGCCTCAATTCACCAGATGTTTATGATACTGGAAATCACATATAGAAAATTTCCTTGTTTCAGATTGAAGGCTTGGAATTCCAGGGACAAAATTCTTCAACTGCTGTTTTATTTTCATGTGAAGTGCATGTTCTCCCAGTATAATACTCTGATTAGGCCACATAAAATGGCCATTAGTTTCAACTACTGGTCATTGTCTCCTTGCCCTGCTAACAGCATTAGGTTTGCAGAGCAAAAGGACTCAAGCTAATATAAGCCAGTAAATTTCAGTTCAAGCTGTTGTCCTTTATCTTTCTGCACTGGGCGTACACAACAAGGACAACTCAGAGGCCTGGTTTAATGCCTTAACAAATTGCAAGTTTCAATGTCAGGCTCAGAGAACACAGAATTGAAGGAAGTACTTGACTACACAAGTCTGAGATTGCTGTTATGATCTCCAGTTTAGTGTTGCCAGTGTAACACCACTGATGCTAGTGAGAGATGAAATACTAACATTATCCAGAAGTCTTATCCCAGAGCCGTGTACATTGGTCTTAGCAGAAAAGGGAGACTTAGAAATGCCAAAAACATGCTTAAAAATTGGGCTCTTGCATAACCATAGAAAAATTGAGGTTTGAAGGGGCACCTGGAAGTCTCTAGTCCAGCCCTCTGCTCAAAGCAGGGATAATTTCAAAGCTAGTACAAGTTCTCCATGGCCTTTGACAGCTGAGTTATGACAATCTACAAGGATGGAGATCCCATGACTTTTTGGACACTGATCAGCTTTAGCCCTATTTATCCAGCTGGATCTTCCGATGCTGTAACTTTTAGGCAGTGCTTCTTACCCTTTTGCTCTGTCCCTCTGAGGGAAGTATGGCTTGGTAATCTCTATGATGTCTTTTTTATTAGTAGAAGATTGAAAATAAATTCTCCAGCGGTGTTCACTTTAAAGGTAAAAAAAAATACACCTAGGGGGCCAAAACTGGGTATGGTGCTCCAGCTGTGGCCCCACAAGGTTCTCTGTACAGAAGAAAGAACCCTTTGCTGGACCTGCAGTCTCTGTGACGGCTGGGGTTGCCCAGAATGCCACTAGTTGCCAGGGCACTCTACAGGCCTGGACCCTCCAAGAGCAAAGCTTCTCCATAACCAGTCTATATCCAGCCTTTATTGTTGTGGATCCTTCTACCTTACGTATGGCACTTGGCTTTTAGTGCTTTTGCATACATTGAGGTACCAGAACTGGGATATGAAGCTTCCTGTGATTCTTCTAGTAAGCGTCTGAAATCTATTGAGAAAGCTCAGAACAAGACCTTCTTCTACTTTCACCACCAAAGTCAATCAAAATATACACAGACTAATGTTAATATTCATTAAGAGCGCATAATCCACACAGAAGAAAAATTCATATACATATATATATACACATATATACACATATATACTCTGGTCTCAAATCGGGAGGTCTGGAGACACACCACCTATAACGCTGCTGCTTCCTTTGAGAAAGCACGCAGGATCACTCTCGAGGAGAAAAGACAACACAGAAAGAATCGTGTCTTGCAGAATATACCACCTAAGGAGTCTTTCTGCTGTGCCTTTTGCAATTAGATATGTCTGTCTCGTATTGGCCTCATTAGCCACCAGCGTGCTTGCAACGAACATGGATAGAGCCTTCCTAAATCTTCATTCGCGAAGCCTAGCCATGATGATGATATTTTTATATATGTAGATGCAGTGACTTGGAGATCAAATAAACAAATCAAAACTCAGCCTTTTGTGTGCCCATTAAAAAAGGTGTTAACTAAAGCTTTAATATTTTTCTTGTCATCAACAACAAACTGCATGGATCCAGTTAATGGACTCATGATGTTTATGCCTGACATTAATAGGAAGTGCAAAATTGCCTCTAGACCTATCAACATTTACAATAGAGCACTATGAATCTTAAGTATTGTTAATGATCATTTCTTTAAACAGAAGAACAGTGCAAGTATCAGCTTTATAGCTGGCACCAAAAAACAGCTGAGTTTCCCAAACAAGAGTCAGCGTTAATAAGCAAACATTATTCCACAAAGCAGGTGGTGGGCACCTCTCTGCACTGTCTGAGACCAAGCCAGCATCTGCATGAATCTTAGCACTCATATTACAATATCCATTTGCTCACTCAGGGCTCAGGCAAGATTCCCAGGGTCAACATAGCATTTCTACAAGAAGACAGTGCAAATATGTCGTATACTATATAAATATATATATGTGTGAATTTTATATATATGTATATACACTATAGTAGTAAGTGCAATAAGATCTCAAATACAGAGAAGGATGGAAATGTGCAGTACTACAAAAGAAATCATAGTGGAGCACTCAGATTGTAAAATTATTTGGCAAACAAATAATTTCAAGGAAGTTGCAAGGTGAGAAGGGAGCAGCATCAAGTTCCTTTAGAGCAATCCCATTTCTGTTTCTTGAATGTGTAATACCAAGCAAAGAAACATCATGTTTGTAGACTCATTTAAGATAGATCACTGGTGCATCCTGGCATTAGTAATCTGTTTTCTAAACCTACAGATACAACAGTTATTGCTGCACTGTTTGCAGAAATCACTTTTGCTTTTTTCCTTAATGTACAGGTGATAAACTGTGTGCTCTGGTCTGCAGAGTGTTCATGAATAGAAAACATGCTCGTGGACATGTCTTTTTTTGCAACATGGAAGCGTAATTTGGAAGTAAGAAAGAAAGAATTGCAGCTCTTTCCTCTCATCAAGGCCTTATAGTCATAACCATAGTTTCCTCTGTCGAAGAGTGGGTGGGGCCAGCTCCTCAATGAATGGGACTCAGGTAAACTTCATGGTGGAGTTAAGTCAGCTGGCGCCAGCTACAGCTGAAGGCCTGGTTTAAGGAATCTTAGTGGGAAGCAGAGTAGTGGTCATTTGGTAATGATTCATACATTCAAATCAAAGTAGTGAGGTCTGTAACTGAGTAAATAAAGCTTAAGTGCTCCCAGTTATCAGAGCATGTTTGCAACAAGAAGCAGTCTTCAGGACAAAGAAAGTGAGAGATACTCAAGCAATCACACTGCAGTACAGGACATGGAGCTTTTATCTTAACCTCAGTGTTGGAAACCTCAGATGACTGACCTCCATGCTAAGCAGCAACCCCTCAGGCCTTATTAGCCCTTTCTATATAGTACATATAATTTATGCAGACTTTGAGATTTTTTTCATGAGCTTTAAGATTATGGCAAGTAAGCAAGATATTTCAGCTCTTATGAGCTCACAGAGGGAGTAATCAAAAGAATGGATTTTATTCTTCATTCATTTGCATGACCGTAAAATTGCAGTACAATTGTGGGTACTTATACAGCAAATATAACCCTACAGCAGCGTCTTTACAAGAGCCGCCCAGGTAGGAAACTGGTGAGGTAGGTCAAATGTCTCCTAAGTTGCTGGAATCCACCTTGCCTGCTGAAACATGCTTTTGATGATTTTCAGAAGTCAAACATTTCCAAGGCAGCATGAAATCTTAGACAAAACTATTGCAGGTTATGCATAGTTATACAAGTAGATTTTCGATACTCAAGTTAGCTGGCCATCACAAAAAAGAGTGGGTGCATGGGGAAGCACAGAAAGACAGTGGAATATATTTAAGAGATCTCCAAGCACCCATTCCAGCAGCAGCAGCCCTGGCAGCAGACTGTTCACACAGTGCTGTTCAGCAGCTTGCCTATAGTGTTTATATTTAAAAATTCCTGGTTGCAAGCAGCAGGCTTTTTTTGTTAGTGAAAAGGTAAGCATTAGCGAGAGTGACATATTGTCTCCTGTACATATATGCTTCCAAGAAAGGGGATTGTCTATTAAAAAAGTGATTTCTAAATCTCATTCTCCTCCCCTCCAACCTAATTCTCACCATCATGGGATTCCCAAAAAATTCATTCCAACAGGCCTCAGAGAGGGTTCCTTTGACACTTGTTAGATGTTTTTTTATTACTTTTTGGCACCGTGGGAAACACTTTCCTCTCCCTGTGGATAATCTCCTGAGAAGACCTCGTGTAAAGAATGTTTCTCATAGCAGCAGGAGCATGGCAAATTGTCCCAATCTGAGAGATAAATGACTCTTTTGTTTTTCTTTCCCAAAATGCTTGTTTATCTCAGAAGCCCCTCTCCCTTTATAGTCTAGGCACAGCTTTGACATCTTAAACACAAGCATTATTAGGGGGAACAACGTGACAAAATGAGATCTTCAGATGCTTAATTTAGTTGCAATGTGTTTAAAGTGATCAGTTGCTTGAGCTTTCTCACAAGGCTCTTGTTCAGCTAGAACTCTCCCAGAGGAACAGAAAGCACAATTAAAAGATATTTGCAACCTTAAACAGTTTTTTTTAGTTCTTCAGAGACATTTATTTGGAATTATCCTACTCTCTGTTAGAGGTTGGGAAGATGGAGTTTTATTTAAAGTCTTGGTTTCACAGAATTGTTAATATTATTTTCCAGCTCATACACTTGGGACCAAATTTCCCAGTCAAAAAGGCCAATAACCTATAGATCAGGGCTGCTTATATCTCAACTGGAATCAGCAAACTTTATGACAGTTTACTCTACTTTAGAATCCAGCCCCAAGTCACAAACCTAGGAAGCGCTCACTGTCTTCCAGAGGAGAACAATGGCTGTTGGAACAGCAAACCAGAGTATGACTGTAGCAAGAGTAGCAAGTCTTCCCCTTGTCAGCAGAGGAGGTTTGCACTTAGCTATATTTATATAATTCACTGATGGCAGGATAAGGCTTAATGGGTTAATTAAGGACAGAATTGGCACACATTCCCATAATAGCATTTTGAATTCAAGGCCTTTGTAGAAATCAACCAGGATAATACAGAGGATTTTAATATCTATTTCTCAACATTAATAAACTATGCTTAGAGTAGTTCTGACCCAAATTTGCTACTGTGGGTTTGGATTTAGGACACTGCACTGAAGCTTACAGCATGACTTTATCAAAGGTTTTAGACTTCCTAGACCTAGCCCATCCTGTGCCAGTTACTCCAGGAAATTAGAGCTTCTTCTTCTAAAGCCATCCATCAGTATTTAGAAGATAATATGTGAAAGCTGGGCACAATTCAAATTAACTAAGATACTGCAATGTGTGCAGAGCTTCTTAACCTCTGTATTTTCAGGATTGCAATAATATGTAACAAATGGAAATGATTAAGGTGGTAAGAGAACAGAAATTAATAGCATTGAGATGCAGTCAAAGGCTACATTTAAGTAGGAAGAAGAGCAGGATCCATTAAGATAGAAGTTATTTCCCAGAGGACATGGTATAAATACCATGGCTTGAGATAGTAAAAATTTAGGTAAAGTTTTAGAAAAGGTCTAACAGACACCGTCTTTCATTGTACTGAGGAAGGCTGCAATGTATACATACAATTTTATAATCTTTTCTGTCTACAGATATAATGCTTGTGCATGAATATTTGTTTTACCAATACACTAGGCAACAGTACATCTCATATATTTTCCCCTCAAAAGTAGACTGACACTTCTTGCTGGACAGGTCACTATTCACAGATGTTTTGAAGGAAGGGGAGGACTGAAAACTAGGCCAGCAAGTAATAATAAAAATGTTTTGTTACTCATTCAATTGAAAGAAAGTCAGGAAGATTTTGCTAGCAGCTAGGTAGGAGAAATAGTAGAAGGAAGAACAGAAAACAGCATAGTAAGGCAGGAGGATAAAGGTGCCCACTTAATTAATCTTATTGTTACACTAGAAGCCCAAAAAGAGAAACAGCACTTTTTCCAGGGGTAGTGAGATGGTGTTCTTCCTTCAACAGAAAGGAAAAACAAAAAAACAAACAAATAAACTCACCTTATTTGTCCTAGCCATACATGTAGTTGGTGTATATAAGCTACATCTGGCAGTTAAAGTTCCAGACAAGCAAACATAATGGTACTTTTGTTTTCTTGTGTCATAATCTAAGCAAGATGAACCTATAAAGAAAGGGTATATACTTTTGCTTTGAATTCATGGAACAAACTATGGAGATATCATTTGTATAGGATTTTACATCCAGATAGCTAGTACAAACTTGTTATCTTGGGAAAAATACACACTATTTCTTCTTCTTCTCTTTCTGTCACTGAAGGCAAAGCCTCAACCTAACTTTACCATCAGCTCTAACAGCTCTTGCAGATGTAAAATTCAAACCCTTGGCTTCATTCCACTTTGCTACCTTGAAGTTGTTCCTCAAACTCCTCATTCAACCCTCTCCCTGCCACTCCATATGGTGAACTGGAAACATGGAGCACAGCAGCCTCACAAGCTTCTGTCCTCTACGTGCATGCCAAGACTGCCTCAAAGCTGTTTCCCACACAGCCTTCTGCTGTGCACTGTGTCCAGGGACAAACATGGTTAATACCACACTTGTGGAGCCAGCAGGAAGATCTCCACTGGTGGAAAACACTGACTTTTGCACTGGCTCTCTATTTTTAAACACCCACACGAAGAAGGCTAGAGAGAAAGCTCGTGTCAGATGTGTGGGATTACTGTGCAGAGGTAAGGGAAGAATGTGTGTAAGGCAAGAATTAAGTCTTACATCAAACCTCATTTCTAGATTACAAACAAAGCCTAACTCAGTCATACATACATGGAATCATATATGTTAAAAGTCCTTCACAATTCCTTGAGTAAAATACTCTACGTGGTCATATGCTAATTCCATTTTAAAGATTAAAAGCTTGCTTATATAAAAAGATCATGATTTAACTCCAGACTATTATAAAGAACTACTTTCTCATTTCTTGGCTCTGGGGGGAGAAATAAGGTCTTTTAAAGAAATATGTATTTTTTATACTCTAATGAAAATGTCCCATATTATCAAAACACACAGAACAAGATTGCAGTGTTGTGATCATATGTGTGCATCTAACACTTGGTGACTGTATTCCTACTGACTTATTAACTCTTCTGTGCATCCATGTCTAGAAATATGGGGTAGGTTGCACGTTTGCTTAAGATTTGGGCTTTCCAAGAACAGTTTGCAGTTTGTCAACAAAAAAGAAAAACATCCTCCAGTATTTACATTCCTTCCGTACAGACACAATTTGTAAAATAGGAAAGATCAAGAACAGGTTTAGAAAAGAAAAAAAACAGCAAACCAACAAAATCAACCAACTGACCAACTAAAACCCCCCCAATATCTATATTCTGTAAGTAGTTGGTGGCACTTCATTACATCACTCAAAATGAAAAAGATTGTCCTGAATGTTCAAGTTTCTATGTGTTCTAGACATAATATAAACAATTGAAAATTCAGTTACTGTCTTTCTTTTATTTAGACAATATTATGCAAGTCAACTCTGTTGTTTGACATTACAGCATTCTTTCTTATATGCTGCATATTTCCAAAGAAACTTTAATATTTCAATTTCTTTTATTATTGTTCAGTTTTTAAATGGGATTTAGCCCTATCTGGAACTAGTTTTCATTATTATAGATACATTTCCATTTACTTTTTTTTTTTTTTTTTTTTTAGGACAACATGTATTTTCAACCTAGTTTTAATCAAACTGCAAAGAATGCCTCAAAATACATTCATAATGCAGCATTTTGGAATTATGCCATTCGTTCAAAATGTTCCTTTTGGAAAAGGTGGGTAACTCAAACATGCTTGCTATTTATGCAGTTCCTCCTCTTACTGCATGCACAGCAGTATAAATCATAGCTTTCTGGACCACATCTTATAGTACTCTTTCTCTCCAGACCACAGGAGAGAAAGGAAAAATCTCACACTTATTTCAACTGGTATTAGACTGGTTTACAGTGAGAAGTTCTGTTTATAACCTGTGCCAGAAAATGCTGCACAGTATAGGCTCTGTGCCAGGCTTGTAAAGCTCTTCTTCCTTCTCTGTCCATGACAATAAACTATTTTTGACCAGCAATGAAAGTATTGCTGTGGTTTTGTTTTCCCAGTTCTGGACAGTTTCAGGAAAGGTAAGAGTAGAAGAAAAATGAATACTACTTTTTCCTGCTGGCACTGCACAAATTGCTACAGTTTATGTGGTTTAGAGGTTACTCAGAGGATGGGAATAGAAACCATTTTGAAATGTTCATTAGATTAAATCAGACAGCCTTGTGCACAATATGTTCCCATGCTAAAGGGCTAAGAAAGATCATCAACCTTCCTGTAAAAATCTTCTCTTGCCTTTTTCATATACATTTTCAGCATGTTTACTTGGCATTTAAAGCTCTCCTGTCCACCCCAGTGTTTTGCTGCCCCTTTTTCTTCTTCCTCTGTTTGAGTCAGCCTTGGAAAGGCCCATATGCTCTTTGCTCTACGGAAGATACAAGACTCCCCTAGCAGCATGCAGACCAGCAATTGGCTGGAGCCACAGGCAGCTGTGTGGATGGCTTGTGTCCAGTCTGTCCAAAGTGGCTGTCTTGTTCTCTGAGAAGTCATTTCCTCTGGATCCATTTTTAATTTTTAGGGAGCTGGCACACAAACCCTCTATTTAAAACTTAAACTCGAAGAAGAGTTGGTTGTCACACGGATACAAGCCCTATTTCTCACAAATTTATCTTACTTCTCCATCTTCTCACCAATAGTGCTACTTTGTTTTGCGAGTGTTATTGGAAAACGCTGGCTACAAGGAAGTCTCTAGGTCTTTGGATCAAATTCTTAGCTGGGAAGAAAAAAAAAGCGAAAAAGAAGGGAATACATTTCATTGCCAAGTTGCTCTGTAAAATTGTCACCCTGCTACTAGAAGCTGTTGCTGACAATAATAAAGTCTTTGGGCTTCCTTTCTCTTCAGTTAACTCAGTCTTTAGGCAGAACCTGAGTTTTCCTTAAGCTACCATCTACCCTTTCAAAATTTACAGACACAAACCCTTAACTGACCTGCAGAGTCATTAAAATACAGCCTTCTCCTTCCAAAACCTCATCATTTTGTGACAATTTTACAAGAACTGCAGTATACATACGTATACACTTCTATTCTATGAAGAAAAGAACATGAGAGCAAGCCACAAGCACAATTACTAATTAACACACAGAACTTACTGTAAAATAGGGGAGAAAAATGGAATCAGTGGGTAGTGTGTTCATATGTGTTTGTGTGCACCAGTGAGAGACGGGGAGGTGGGGATAGGAAGGGACACTGAGAGGTTTTTTCCTCTAGTATTCGTGGCTATTTTCCATTAAAGCTGTTTGTTACCCATTCACACCAGAACGAGGAAAAAAAAGACATTAAAAAAAATCCCTAAAAATCAGGGACTCTTGATTCATTGAACTAGAGAGGAAAGGAATCTGTACTGAATTTTTGTATGAATTGTGTATGAACTGAGGCTGTGCCAAGGGCAATGTACTGTATGTAAGTTTATAGGCACAGTGGACTGCTTCTTCCTATTTATGCACTTTTCCCTTTTCATACCACAGTCATCCACATAAAACAGATAAAACTTTTCTAATAATAAAAGAGAAAGGAAAACTTATACCATTATTCTTAGTGCAACAGCTTGGAAATTGCCTTATAATGCATACTCATTGGGTCATATTTGGGAGACTATAGAAAACTAGAAATCCTGATAAAAACCTTGTCAACATTGACAAGTTTGATTTATATGGCTCTTTCCATAACAATTATATGATTTTTAAATTAAACCACATTTCCCCACCAAGTTGACTGCAATCTTTTTTAGTCTTCTTCTATATAATTTTTCTCCAAAGTGTCTGTCTTTGTAATGTGTCGATCATTAGAATAATGCATATTTGATGAAAACTTGCAATAAATAACATTTTGGACACTGTTTCCAGTCACTGATTGATGTGCATATTATTTTGTCTGCTGTATTTAACTGACATGTCTCAATTTTTCCAATATCCAGGGGGCATGTACAGTGTAGTAATGGAGAATTTGGAGGACCTATTTTCAGTTTCTCTTATGGAAATAAAATATTCACTAAGTTATAATTCTATACAAGGGAAAACAATGTAATTAACCTGAAAAATCCAGGCTCCCCAGTTTTCACACATGCTCATACAGACCAGAAAATACACTATCTCAAACAAGAATCTGTCTGTTTGTAAAAACATGAACACCAATGACATTTACTTGAACATATAAGAGAAATTGAAAAGAGCATCACTTTTTTTTTGCAATAGTAGATGCATAATTGCACCTAAAAACTTTGAGATTTATTGATAACCAAAAAGATTGTCTCTCTCTTAGAGTTGTCAGATGCTTCACCAGCAGAATCAGCTTTGTAAAGTGACAAACGAAGGTTAAATATACAGGGTGGTTGATATTCTAACTTCTAATGTACCATTGAGATTACTTTAATTATGTTTCCTCCTAAGTTTTTGTACCTGTGGGTCTAGATCTAAAGATGGTGAATAAGATGCCCCTGATATTGCCTCGTATGAGCTCAGAGTGCTAGCTCTGTAGTAAAAGATGAGGAGAGCAACTTTTACTATCTTCCTGTGAAGGTCACCTTCTGTAACTTTGATTTTCTTTGAGTTAGTGCTCATAGGATGTTATATCTTGAAAAGTGACCAGTATCTGTGTAAAATGGCCTCCTCCCTTAAGGCACAGAAAAAGTATGGCTAGAGCTTTGTAACTCTTGTGTTTTGCAGAAGAAAGTTGCCAAGAGAAGGAAAAAGAAGAATGGGGGGATAGGAAAGTATGTTTTTGACTTCTAAAGATCTGCATACTTTATATCTGCTATCAAGAGTGGCCTAAAGCATACAGCTGCTTGAAGCCTCTTCCTAATACAAGTTGATTTCAAAATGGTGACTCTATTTAGGACAGAAATTTATAATTTGGGTTATTATGCATGGGGTAAAAGGGATTAAAACAAA
Source organism: Manacus candei (assembly GCF_025592945.1). Taxonomy (NCBI): domain Eukaryota; kingdom Metazoa; phylum Chordata; class Aves; order Passeriformes; family Pipridae; genus Manacus; species Manacus candei. The sequence continues at coordinate 19,958,462 of NW_026138097.1, forward strand.
AAAAACCTGTATGATTTATCCTTTTACCTACCGTCTAGAGCAGCTATTGTACTTGACTAATATCTGAAATCTTTCCCAGATAACTCTTATAGCAAAAATTAAATCACAAGCTGCATATTGCTGCTTTTTTTTTAAATCCATCTAATATTTTGCACCTGATCATTTTTATATGTGGCTTTTAATGCAAGTAAATCAGCACTGACAAGCTTTTGAGAACATGCATTAAATGACCCATCTGAACACTGAATATATCAGCCCTTTTTCTGCTAAAGCCTCTCTCACTCAACAGGATGAAGAGTGCCTGGATTAAAAGCATGACTAAGTTACATTTATTTTGTTATACCAAGAACTGGCTTTGTAGCACTAACATCAAAGACTTAATGGACATGCTCCATTTTTTGGAGCTTGTATATTAGAAAATCTAATACTTCTGGATATTACATTATGTTTGCAACTTGCAAATGAATAGTAGTGTACTCCTTAAAAAAGTTTGCATCTCTAAAAAGCTCCATTTGTGTACTGCAAGTAGGAACCAGAGCAACTGTTTGGTAATCAACACAGGAGAAAGCAAGGGCAAAAAAAGAATGCTTTGTTTGAAAGTGGAAGAGAAAAATGGTGTGTGCTTTCTCATTAGAAAGAAGTAAAATTCTCTGTTTTGGAGTAGAAAACCTGTATGGTCTGAAGTTCATGCTGCAGGTGCTCAGGCAGGTCTTAGGCCTGATCCTATAGCTGAAGAACTACAGAATGAACAGATAGTCCTTATACTGTAACAGTCTAAGAAAGCTTATTAAGTGACCATGACGGAAAGGTGATTAGAAAGGGTGTTTTTTGTGTTGGATTTTTTTCCTTCTTCCCTGCAAACGAATGTGAAGTATAGAGGGCAAAAAAAGTTAATACCCAACATGAGAATAGAACTGGGGTTCAAGTGATAGGACAAGGGGGAATGGCTTAAAATTGAAAAAGAGTAAGTTTAGATTAGATATGAGGAAAAAAATCTTACTGTGAGAGTGGTGAGGCACTGTAACAGGTTACCCAGAAAAGCTGTGGATTCACCATCTCTGGAAGTGTTCAGCGCCAGGTTGGATGGGGCTTTGAGCAACCTGGTCTAGTAAGAGGTCCCTGACCATGGCAGGGAGTTGGATCTAGATGATCTTTAAGGCTCCTTCCAACCCAAACCATTCTATGATTCTATGACTCTATGATCAGTACATTAGCAGGATCTCATAGACGTGCTCAATGAAAAATGAGACGATTTGTTTAGGACTCCCTTGCAAGAAATGCTTGAGAAGTCAGTCAGGTGATCTTCATGTCACTATAACACAATGTTTTAACTATGTTCTCCTAGCCTCTCTATCCTTAAATCAATTTTAGTAGGTCACTGATTGATGACTGTCTGGAAAGTTTCCAATTTGTTGCCTGTTTTAACCAAGGCATTGTTAAAAAAAAAACAACAACTTCTTTATTTTAGTCTATTTAATCTCAGTGCAAACACATGTGGAGTAAAAACCTAAAACCAAGCCAAAGAAATAGAGTTGTTGATGTGTCTTCATAGAATATTTTGTGAAAGTGATGGCAATTGTTATATTTTCAATATATGTACCAGTCCAAAGAGTTGAACAGTTTAGGGGAAAATACTGTAAGAAAGACTAATTTTGAACAAATTCAGTCACTGCCTACAGTTACAAAGGTCTTAAAGTAAACCATAACTTTCTCATTTGGCCATAATGAAACATCATGCCTCAGGCCATTTTGATCCACAAAATCTCAGCTGAAGTTATAATACTCTAGGTGTGCCTGCAGAGGACGGATTTGTCAATTCACATTACAATAACTATTACTAGGAAGAGTTTTATTTCTAGTGTGGAGAGACTTTCCAGAAGATGGAAAAGATAGGTATAGATGCACTTACGTGGAGAAAAATGAAAAATTAAGTTAGTTAAGACTTCCACTGACAAATGAACATTATAAAGAAGAAGACTAATATCCCCTGTGGAAGCATTCTGTCCATGGGAAAGTTTGTTTCTTGGTTACTGCACTGCAGTGTCTACATTACCCAACTGAACAAAAAATGCGCAGCCTTTGATTTCAGAAATTCCACAGAAGTGATCAACATTATACCAGGTGTTAATTCCTTGCACCTACCAGCAAATTAAGATGAAATATTTCTTCCAAGCTGTTTGTTAAGGGACTAGTCATCTGAGTAGGGATGAAAAAAAAGCAAAGAAACTTCCTGATAAGGACATTTCTCAGCACTCTGAAGGTACGTTTTATGTGATCTTGCCCTCTATCCTGCAAAGCTTAAGTCAAAGCATCAAGCCTAAAACCGTCAAGTGGAATCTGTTCAATGAGACATTGAGTTCCTTTTATACAAAAGAAATTAACTTCCCTGGTCATAGCCAGCACCAATTCATGAGGGGAAAATCCCGCTTAAGTAACTTTTAATTTCCTTTTATGACAAGGTCACCCACCTAGTTGACCAGGGGAAGTTGGGAGATGCGGTTATTTTTTTTATTTGAGCAATGGTCTTAGTCATAGGGTTTTGTTTCAGGAAGTCGTTTGAGGAAAAGGGAGATGGACTCGATGATTATAATGGGTCCTTTCCAACTCCAGATGCTCTATGATGCTGTTGATAAGAATCACAGATTCAATTAGGTTGGAAAAGATCTCTGAGATCATCAAGTTCAATCTATGACATAACACCAACTACAACATGGCACTAGATGCCACATCCAGTCTTTACTTAAATATATCCAGGAACAGTGATTCCATCGCTTCCCTGGGTAGTCCAGTCCAATCACCCTTTCTGTGATATAGTTCCTAATGCCCAACCTAAACCTTCCCCAGTGCAGCTTAAGACTGTGTCCTCTCATCCTGTCGTTGGTTGCCTGGGAGTAGAGACTGATCCTCATCTGGCTACAACCTCCTTCCAGGTAGTTGTAGAGAGCGATAAGGCCACCTCTGGGCCTCCTCTTCTCCAGGCTGAACAACCTCAACTCCTTCAATTGCTCCTCATAAAACTTGTTCTCCAGACCCTTCACCATCTTTATTGCCCTTCTCTGGACACGCTCCAGCACCTCAATTTTCTTCTTAAAGTGAGGGGCACAGAACTGGACACAGTACTCACCAGTGCTGAGTACAGGGGGAGAACCACTTCCATAGTCCAGTTGGCCACGCTGTTTCTGATAAGACAGAACAAGCAAGGCTTTTTATTTTGAATAGCAGAGCTACCTGTGGGAGAGATATGACAAAAAGAAGGGTAGGGGGGAGGCTGGAAAAAGAGATGGTTTCCCAGCAAAATCCAGATAACCTGCTTGGTTTAAATGGCTTGTTGTTCCCAGTACTCCAAGTAGGTGCTTTTATTAGCTTGTCATTGGTGTAGCTGGGGGCAAGGATAAGGAGGGGAAGAGGCAAGAAACATTCTTCCTCTCTCTGTGAGAAGCTTAAGGAAACATTTTTGAAAATCCTGCAAGAGTTTCTCAGGACAGAGACATTGCTTCCAGCATAGTCTACAGCTCAATTCAACACTTGTTGTCTAATCTCACTGCTCAGGGAAATGAAGAAGATATTTTACTTCACAGGCAAAGAAAATTTAGAAATAACTGGGCTATTGAAATTGTTTGTTAGGATTTTTTTTGGACTAGTTTGTTTGCACATCTTCAATTTGTGTAATACATTCAAAAACTATCTGAAGGATAATTTTTTTCCAGGATAAATATATTTTTCCCCTAGGAAATGTAGAAGACCTGATATTTAGCTTTCCAGTGGAAGTTTTATAATGATGGATTTTTGCTCAGAACTATGTAAAAAAAAGAATAATACTTTTTTTGCACATTTCAACATGTATTAGAAATGCTGCAGTGGTTATGTAAAGAAGACAAAGGAATGGATGAAGAACAACTGTCAGAGCCATAGCAAAAGTACCTACCATATAGAAATATCTCATCATAAGTGATGGAGGTCTTGCATTACATTTAATGCACTGCATTTGGGCCATACATCTGTTTAAAGCATTAAGCACCAGTATTTTAAATTTTACTTTTAGGAGATGGACACCTTACTACAGGTGGTGCATCAAAATGTCTTTTGGCCTAGACTTGCATGAGTTCTCTTCCTTTAATTCTTAAGGAACAGGCAAGACATTAGTAGATATGACTTTTGCAGGGTAAGTATTGCTTATGTACTGTCAGAGAGCCAAAGACTGCCAAAAAAAATCTTAAGACAAATTTATTAGTCTTGTTCAATAACATATCATCTTCTTCAGCAGAGAATGCCAAATCTGTTTCTGAGAGTACATTTGTCATAGTTCTCCTCTATTTTCTGTTTAATGAATCATTTTCAGTTTCACCTTCTAGATGAAAACAAGCAACAAAAATTTAACACAGCTTTCAGTTCATGGGTTGTATACTACTTTGTATCTTCAAGTTCCCCCTGCAGAACAATGAACCATAAAACAAAGTAATACCTTTTCTTCTCCCTCAAGTTACTTCCTATCCTGCTGTTTCAGCTAGAAGTGGAATAAAATATTTAATCAAGAAAATGAAGACAGAAGGAGGGAGCACTTATTTTCAACACCCTTTTTGTATTGTTCCTCTATGTTAGGTATCAAATACAAACATTTTCATGTCAAGGTTGATTATCAAAATGTGCATTGCTTAGTTAGAAAATAGGCAGCTTCTTACAGCCCCTCCAAGTCCAGCAAGCTGACTCAAGGGGTAGAAAAAACTTAGTGTGAAGCTCCTGACTTGTTGCACATTTCAGTGCAACAAACATTTAAATAGTGAGAAAAGACAGGATGAGAGAACAACATGCCCAGCACTGGGAACTTCTTTGCTGACATCCGTGTTTTGCAGTGATCAGAGATCTTAATGGTAAAAGGTAATTTCCATTAGCAGTTTCAGATTCCCACCAGTTACTTCAAAGCCCAGGCTGACGATGCCTACACCATGGGTTTTCTCTCTGAGAGACAAAGACCTCAAACTGAAGATACCATCTAGCATGGCCCCTTCAGAACAGCAATGTTTCTGGCATGTTGATGGTATCCAAGTCAGAAAAACATGAAAGGGAGGTGCAATTCTCCATCTGCCAAAAACTCAAACTGATGTGGGTGGGTCTGATATTCTACCTTAAAACCAGTGAATTAAGACCATTTCAGAGCTCAAAAAAGAAAGGTTTAAGGATTGGACACATCAGTACCTTGAGAACAGTACTCAAAACCTTTCAACCCCAGTTATGTCTGTGTGCTGCTGGTCTGGAAAATGCTTTATGCATTTTGATTTCAGACAAAACATCAGTTTTAGCTAAACCCACAGTTGAACTTAGTCTTGCCCAGATGATATTTGCCTTTTGCACATTCTGCCAGTGATACATTTGCACGTTGATATGCACAGTGCTATGCAAGCTTCCTGTACCTTCCTGTACCTTTGCTATCTCTTGCCTGTGATAAAGTCACCTCAAAAGATTAATAGGGTTCCATTCTTCAGCCCTGTCATTTCAGCACCTTTTTTAAAGGTCATTTCCATGTAAAAATGAGGCAGTTAGAAAACAGTTAAGCATCTCTGACAGAATGACTTTTAGGTCACAAGATACACAGAGCCTCAGCTCCCATGTGCATCACCTCCATAAAACACTCAGTAATTTACTGATAAACAAAATAGGTGCAATAATTGATGCATGCAAATTAAATAGAAAACAGAAGCATTTTAGGAAGATAACGCCCTTTATTACAACACTGTATAAGGTTGAGACAAAGCTGACAAGTTTCATGGTCATTTTGACTATAGTCATGCTGAAAATATTACATTTTATGGTTTGTTGCAGATTAATAAGAAAACACTTTTAAGTGAAGTCTTAATATTAAGAAATTACCAGAGATTTAATGGCCCTTATTTAGTTGAGTTAAGCAAAAGGAGAAAGTCCTTGAACAACTATAGACATCAGTTTGTGGTCTGTGCTTCATTGATTCCTTTCACACAGTTAGAAAGTGGGTGAAGCAAAAGAACCATCCAGCAACAAGTGCCTTTGTGTAAAGATTGATTTTTTTCTTTTTTGTTTTGTTCTTAATGCAGAATGTGACTAGAATCCACAGAACCAGAATTCCCAAAATTTGAATTAACCTACCTATGAAAAGAAAAAATCCCAACACCCAAAGTGAAACACAGAGATGCAATAAAGAGTGTGCAGAAAGCAGACAAGCTCTAATTCATCCTGATAACTGTTAACACTTTTTCCATCTTCAGAAAATCACGTTGGCATCATTCAGGAAGAAATGGTGGATAATTGTTGAGGTGAAATATAAATTTTGCCTCCCTCAATACTCAAGTGTCATTTACAACTAGAAACTTGACAATGCAGCATTCCTATCTGTCAGCTGCAAGAGTTATGCCAAGTCACACCTTCAGGGTTTAGCTTTGCCTACCAATGATCCAGTGAAAAAGTATATGGCTCCTTTCCAGAAGGAGTAGCAAAATATCCTCCACAGAGTGTAACATGGAGATTTCCATCTCAAAGGCCACAGGATTTCCGAAGGCAGAAACTTCAATTTGACTGCATGGACCAGCCATCAAAATTGTGACTGCCTTCACAGCTATCAAATTTAAGATTTCCAGAGAACTAAACGTTTGCATGTATGTGTTGTCACTACAATATAGAAGTGATTAATATAAAGATTTATGCACTTGAATATTGTAGAGTGCATCCTTCATAAACTGCTTTCATCCTGCCTAAGCACTCTGGATAAGACTGAATCTACTGAGACACACTATAATTAAACAAATCTATCATTTTTGCAGTTATACTTATGTTCTCAAGCTAGAATGAAATATAGTTCAACAGTTTCTTATCATGGACATCACTGGTTTGAAGTACAGCCAGGTCAGCTCCCTGCTGTTGTACTTTTTCCCATCATTGATTTTTTTGCCAGAGAAGAGACAAACATTTAAACACAGTACTTGAATAGAGCTCTTAGTCTGAGTGAGCACTGGGAGAGACTGGATGGAGGGAAGCAAAGCAAGGACAGGATGAAAATTAAGGGAAAAACTCCATGTAACAAGTAACAGACAAAGCCACATATTATTTGTTACATACCGATTTAGGTCACCCTAAAGAAGCACTTCCAGTTCTGAAATTCACTTCTTACATACAGCAGTACTAGCAAATAAAATAATTCAAGTGTTTCATAAAATGGACATGCAAAGGATTGAAGGTATCAGTAGCCATAAATCCAGATTTTCTAATGCACAAGAGAGAATATATCCTCCTGCACACTCTGTTTGCTCATTCCAGGCAGGACCGTGACACCTGCTCCCTGACAAAGCTCTGCATCAGTCCCTGTATTTCAAGGCAAATGCTGCAGGTCAGCCAGTGAGCAGTTAAAGTGCTATAAATCTTCAAATGAGTTCATAGTAATTTATCTCCTCTCTTCACACAAAGGATGGTTCAGAAGTTACTAAGATTAAAGACTAAAGTTTCAAAAGCTTTCCTTTTTTGTTTTTTATTTTTTTGTTGTTGTGATGTTGTTTTTGTTTTTTTTTTTGTTTGTTTGTTTTTGTTGTTGGTTTTTTTTTTTTTTTTTTGTTTGTTTTTTGGTTTGTTTTTTTTTTTTTTAAGGGCAAAGCACTCACGCTGCAAACTGAAGACCCAAACTGATGGACTAAAAATTGAATCTCAACTTTCAGAGGCCGAATGCTGAGGACTTTTGGAAGATTGAGTCCACTTACGAGACTCAGGCTGGGTATTTTGAAGCAACAAATGACACCAGTGATTTTGAAATATTTCTGCCAAGTTGCTGCAGTCAGCATGGCTGTGTCACAGAGTCCTGAGTTTAGTCAACTCAAAGCACCAACTGAAGTCATAACTGGTTCTTGAACTGCCCATTACAACCTATCCTTAGGTCCCCCTGTGCCAAGACACTGTTTTGAAGAAACTCTGCTACCCAAATATCCTCTGCCCGCTACCCTTGCTCCTTCCTCAGTCCTACAATGACTGTGTTCATCTTTGCAGAAAGGCTTCCCACATCCAAGTCATAGAATCATAGAATAGTTTGGATTGGAGGGGACCTTTAAACATCATCTAGTCTAACCCCACTTCAATGAGCAGGGATGCCTTCAACTAGATCAGGTTGCTCAGAGCCCTGTCCAACCTGACCTTGAAGGTTTTGAAGGATGATATAGCCACAGCCTCTCTGGGCAACCTGTTACAGCATCTCACCATCCACATGACAAAAAATATCTTCCTTCTGTCTAATCTGAATCTATACTCTTTTAGTTTAAAACTGTTACCTCTTGCCCTACCACAACAGGCCCTACAAAAAAGTCTGTCCCCATCTATCTTATAAGCCCTTTTAAGTACCGAATGGGTGCAATAAGGTCTCACCAGAGCCTTCTCCAGAATAAACAACCCCAACTCTCTCATCTGGTCCTTAATAGGAGAGATGCCACAACCCTTGATAATTTTGTAGCCCTTCTTTGGACTCAGTCCTGCAGATCCATGTCTTTCCTGTGTTGAGAGCTCCAGATCTGAATGCAGTACTCCAGGTGGGGTCTCATCAGAACAGAGCAGAGGGACAGAATCACCCTCCTGAACCTGCTGGCCACATTGCTTTTGATGCAGCCCAGGATAGGTTTGGCTTTCTGGGCTGCAAGAACACATTGCTGGCTCATGTCCAGCCTCTCATCCACCAGCAGCCCCAAGTCCTTCTCTGTAGGGTTGCTCTTCATCCACTCATCCTCCTGACTGTATTGATGGTGAGGTTTGCCTCAACCCAGTTGTAGCACCTTGCACTTGGCCATTTTGAACCCTACGAAGCTCACATGGGGGTTCTTCTCGAGCTTCTCCAGTCCCTCTGGATGGCATCTCATCTCTTGGGCATGTCAGCTGCAACACAGCTTGGTGTCATTTGCAAATTTGATGAGTGTGTGCTTGACCCCACTATGTGATCCCACTATGATGAAGATACTAAACAGTACTGGCCCCAGTACAAACCCCTGAGAGACACTACTCATCAGTGATCTCCATCTGGACATTGAGACATTGACCACTACTCTCTAAATGTGATCATCTAACCAATTCCTCCTCCACCAAATAGTCCACCCACCTAATCCATTCAGCCTCAGACACAGTAATCGGTGTGCAGACTTCCCACCAATTTTTAGCTTCTTGCGCCTAAGTTGGAGGATTTTGAAAGGATTAGACACTCCTGGGTGCCAGTCTCACAGTCAATGGAAAAGTGAAGATGCTATGACCAAGATCTTGGAGATGATCTATGAATTTCTTTATAAACATAGCAATCTGAGGTATAAATAAATGACCTTAGTACTAGAGGACAGTGTGAGAGATGCCTGCACATGATGCAAGCAGGTGAATGATTTGCTGTGCCTAGTGGCACAGTTCAAGGAAGAAGTGGAGAGACTAAGAAGTATTAGGGAGAGTGAAAGGGAAATAGAGTGGTGGAGTCATACCCTTTTGACCCCAAAATAAATTCAGCAGGAAACGGTGTAGCCCTGCCCCTCCTGCCATCAGGCAGATGGAGCAAACCAAGTAGATTAGGGGAACAAAAACAGGTCCCTGATTGAAGAGGTAAAAGAATCCACTCTTGACCCCCATCACTTCCCACAGTGCCCTTAAAGAACACATATGAGGCCCTGGACGCAGAGAGTCAGGTAGAGGGCAGTCAAGAAGAGGATCTGTCTGGAGGGTCTCCCGGTTGCACCCCGTCTACCACGTGGATTACAACCACAGCTATGAAAAAAAAAAAAGGGTAGTTGTGGTAGGCAACTCCCTTCTGAGAGGAGTGACCAGGCCCATCCCACAGGGAAGTCTGCTGCCTTCCTGGGGCCTGGGTGAGGGATATTAGTAGGAGACTCCCTGAGCTAATCCCTGAGCAAAGACAAATCCACTTGAACCACTTACCAGAAACATGAAGAATCCCAGACTGCTAGGTTTTGCTGCTTTCCAAAAAAAGCGGTACTACTCCTTGACACTGAGAGTAGGTCTACCATACCTCTCAATCAGACTTTCTTTGCACTTACGGTATCAGGAATGATGCAGTATAGAAGCAGGTGGGTGGTTCAATCGTGATTATAAAAAGCTGCTCATAGCAGAGAGCCATGGCAAAACACGAGCTTTCTGGAATTAAGGGCACAACCATAACACTTCAGTGTATCATTTACATTGATAAACACAAGTCTACCTGTTTGGGGGATAAGAAGATGAATGTGGTGTCCCTTCTATGTGCAGAAAACAAGGGTTAGCTTAAATATAATACACATGATTTCTCCTATAGTGTCAAGAGGCAAGACACGAAAGTTGCGTTGTGATTCTTGAGGGTCTTACAGTGAAGAGGTAGGACAATCAAACGAAACAACAGGGTCAAACAATACTAACATTATAAATCTAAAATTAGGTGTTTGAGCTGCCAGAGTAATACATTTCTGCGTTAGATCCTGATCTTTTAAAGACTTATGCCAGTACTTTTCTTTAAGCACAGACAAAGTGCCACTGTTTTTAATAGAGCGATTCATGTGTTTAAAGACCTGGAGCTTTAGAGTGCTGATTCCTTAAGTCTGGGATTAGCTAAAATTTATAGCACCAGTAATTCTCAAGAAAGGCACAATCACTTGTCTGGTCTTATTTATATCAACATTTCCTCCAGGTGGAGGGAATTCCTTTAGAACAGAAATAACCTGCACTGAAAAGCCAAATGATCTTTTTGTAACACTGTGATAGCCTGTAACCAAAATAAGACTCTTAAGATGACAAAAGATCAAGACCACTGACATAAAATTGGATTAATATGAAAGAATATTGGCTTGGTTTCATTTCCCCATTTCTCTTCACAATGCTCTTTATAATTAATCATTTAAAAGGATGGTTAGCATTCCAAAATGCTAACAGGAAAAAAAATACAAAAAAAAAATTCAGAAACATTAATTTCCAACATGACAAGCAGGACTCTGGTGACAAGATTATTTTAGTAGTTTTCTGCTTTATTATGTTATCTACATTTGCACTGAGAGTTGTTACTGGGGACCTAGGAAGTAAGAGAATAAAATCAGTCTATTTTTGCCCTTATACTTCACTTTGTTGAGTTTGAAATTCACTGGAAGTTCTTCCACCTATTGTTTTTTCTTGAAAATAAACAAGGCTTTTTTAGTGCAGACTCCTCTAATTTTTTGGGAAAATTCTGAAATTCAACAAAGGCAAGTGCAGGGTCCTGCACTTTGGGAAGGATAACCTCTTGTTAGATAGGCTGAGGGCTGGCCTGCTCAAAGCAGCTCTACAGAGAAGGACTTTGGATCCTGGTTGACAACAACTGTCCATGAGCCAGCAGCGTGTTCTTGTGGCCAAGAAGGCCAATGGTATCCTGGGGTGCATTAGGAAGAGCACTGCCAGCAGATCAAGGGAGGTGATCTGCCCCTCTGCTCAGTCCCAGTGAGGCCACATTTGGAGTGCTGTGTCCAGTTCTGGGCTCTGCAGTAAAAGAGGGACATGGAGCTCCTGGAGCAGGTCTAGTGGAGGGCTATGAACATGATTAGGGGATTAGAGTACCTCATTTACAAGGGAAGGCTGAGGAAGCTGGACCTGCTCAACCTTGAGAAGACACGACTGAGAGGGAACCTTATCAATGTCTGTCAGTATCTGAAGGGAGGGTGTGAAGAGGATGGATCCAAGCTCTTCTTGGTGGTGCCAAGCAATAGGACAAGAGGCAGAAACCAGAACACAGGAAGTTTCACCTGAATATGAGGCAGAACTTCTTTATTGTGTGGGTGACCATGCACTGGGACAGACTGACCAGAGGTTGCGGACTCTCCCTCACTGGAGATGTTCAAGAACCATCTAGACGCAGTCCTGTACAATGTGCTGTAATATGGCTCTACTTGAGCAAAGGGGTTGGACCAGATGACCTACTGTGGTCCCTTCCAACCTGACTGATTCTGTGATCTTGTGATTTGGGAGGCAGTTCCCATTAAACAGGTTTGCTGCTATTTTTCTACTACCTTCAGGATGTAACTAATTTAGGGGGGTGGACTATAAGAGGTTGATTATGCAACTCTCTGTACTGTTACTTCGTCCTCACAGCTAAAAGCAATGACATCTCCAGGCTGAGGCATGCAACTCCATATCCTACAGAGGTTACCTACTCAAACTTCATAGTGTGAGTCAGACTGTGGAAACATGTATGTTGTTGTGTAATGCACCATGTTTTATTTTGTCAGGACTGACTGCAAGAATTGCTGAATCCAGTAAAATTTTGTCTATGTAAGGTCTCCAGTATTCCTTTCTCAGATTTGTATGCGCCAATTAGTGTGGATATATGAAAAAATGTGGCAACTAGTATTTTACTCCAACTGCAGTAAAAAATCAAATTAACAATTTCTATGGATAATCTGCCCATTGTATTTTCCAATAACTTTTATATTTCTATTAAAATGAAACCTGAGGTAAGAGTTACTTTATAAGCAAATGCCAAGGCAAACAAACCAGCAATACTGCACAATTTGTGCTGGTAAAGTCTGTCAGTAGTTTATTGGCTCCAGAAAGCTTCATCATGAAACTTAGCATTTAATTCTCAGAGGAAAAAAGTATTTTTCGTTTCTCAGAATATCATCTCTTACACTTTAACTTGAAGAAACCAATCCCCAAACTCAGTTCTCAGCAGCTTTTGTGTTAGAGACAGACTGATAGCCATTGAAAGCTCCATTCCTTGCTCTAACAAGGTTAATCACTTTAACAACTTCCATGACATTTGCCAGTGATAGTACCTTCCTGCATGAGGCTTTTGGTACCTCATTCAATGAAAAGGTAAGAAGTTCACTCCATATTTCTTTTTAAGTAAACCAATAAAATTTTTTACTCCCCCTACACAGCTGGAGAACCGTCAGTCACCACAGCTGTTATTTTCTCAAAGCCACCAAAGCAATTCACAATGCCCTTCACAGGATTAAAAATAAAATACTTTTTATAGTGTCACGCAGGGATAACAGCCTCAGCCATTCCTCATTAACCTTAAAATCCTTGTTAATCATATAAAAAATATCGACAGTTGATTTAAAGTACAGCAGTTACCTCTGCACTTTTCACTAAGTGCCAAAGAATAAACAACTCCATTATCCATTTTCAGTTTCAGATTTTCAGTCAAAAATACACGTATAGCTAACTCAGGTGACATTTGTCATGAAAGGGACATAGATTCAATTTCTGTTGTTGTTAGTAGTACTTTCTCATCTTCAGGCACTGTGACAGTTGCTACAGCATTCCTATATGACAAATTCTGCATCAGATAACCCCATTCTTTGGCCCTGCAACTGATATATTTTACAGCATTAAATGCACTAGTTTTCTGGCATGAAATCCTGGCTACATTGTAGTCAAAGACAAAAATCCCACATCATTCAGATCTTGAACAGAGCCAAGGTTTTACCTCTGGTTTATGCCATCCCCACATTGTTGAAACCCCCACTATGAAGGAAGAGCATCTCTGCCATTGACAAACAATCTCCTCTTCCCCTATATTCATTAGACTTCTCCATTCTTCATGAAAATAACCTGGCACAGTGTGCTGGTGACCTTCTGTCCGTGAGTAGCACGTCCAGTAGATCTGGGCTACAACAGTTCAAGATATATGGGTTTTTTCTCTCTCAGTGCTACAGCTGTCTAAAAGCTCTTATTTTACTTTATGCTTTTGATATCTGCGACTCACTCCACCCTGTCTATTACAACTTTACTCTCTCATAAAGCAATGATAGCCATTCGGTTGTTAAATGACCTTGCCCACAGCTAGTCTCTATTGGATTATTAGAAACCAACTTTAGGAGCAAACCCACATTTCCCTCAGATTTGACTAGGAGAATGATGACCGAGTTATCAGACCATCTTATTGAAACCCAGAAAATGCCTTCTTAGCACATATCATAGCCATAGATGTCTTAGTGATGAAGGAAATGAGCTCTAGAGTAAACACTCTTGTTGAAGTTTGCCCACCCCTGTCAACATTTGTTTAAAAATATGTCGACATTTTGGACAAGGTTATAAAGATTTCTGCAATGATCAGAAAGAAATCTGCTGGATGAAACTGTGAGTGCCAATTCTGTTTCCATTTTCATCCTCCCCCGTTTTTTTGGCCTGTGGCTTGCTTCTAAGAATGCTGAAGAAGAAAAGGAAAGGTTATCAAAAGGCAACAGTTTACAAAAAGAGGGAAGCAGTGTGATGTACTGCACACCAGCATTCAAGAAAGGATGTAAAAGGGAGTGAGGATTGTATTTGAGACTTGACCTGCACTGTAAATCCTTCAGCCTTGTTTGAGGAATGCCCAGGAAGGACAGCTTAACGAAAGAGTGGGGACGAAGCTCTGCCCCCACTTCCAAGTATTCAGTGTGGTTTTGTAACTTTAACAGAACACCTGATGAAATATAAATATCTCACTGCAGACTTTTTTATTATTATTTCAGTGATGAATAAAGTGAATAAACAAATATGCTTCACCTGTGCCTGTAGCACTTAAAATTCAGACCCTGACAGGATATGAAACCTGGAGATAGAAATGGTAGAGAATAACATGCAATAAATTCATCAACCTTGATTGTCCAGCATAATGCAAAGAAAAATAAGTAAACATGAAAAACCAGAAATGAATTCAAATTATTTGTCATAATTATCTAAATCATTTAAAGTTTTCAAAGTAACATAAAAACATTTTTTTAATGTGATTTTTTTTAAAACCAGGACTATAACTCTTTTTCTTCATAACAGTACTTTAAATTGCAAAAGATGAGAGGGACACCTTTCAGCATTAATAAACTGAGGAATATTTATGAGAATTAGCCTAGCATCTTCTTTGAAGTACAAGACCCCTGAGATGAATATGATGAGTACAAGATAGACCTATTATCAGTATGAGAGATGCTTCAGAATTTGTGATGTGGTGTCACTCCAAGGGCATGCAGACACACAAGAACGCACCAAGTCACTGTGGTTCAAGACATACCTTACATTAAACCTCATGGCAGGAGGATCCCACAAGAGGATTCCAAAGTCAGGATTCCAAAGTCAGGAGAGACTTCTAATGTGAGTACCCGTGTTTGTGCAGGCACACTAGTTTTGGAAGCCACGTGTTGTTATTTGATGGACTTATAATGCTCCAACAAAGGAAGCAGAATGAAATAGATACTTATGTTTTTATCAAGTGGGAGAAATAAAGCATGAGAATAAATTGTATAATTATACTTGATTAAAAATTATTATATTTCCATTGCATAACCCATGATAATAAGAAAGAAAACAGAAAATAGAGGAAGTGTTATGAATACTGCCTGTGATTAAAAAGAAAAATGGACTATCATTGTCCGACTTCCATTTAGTACAAGAGATGAGCTCTTCAGCTTGTACTTTATTGGGCTCTTTTTCTGTGCTACACCACAGAGAGCTGAGAACACGAAGAAGGAATCTAAATAACCTGTTCATTTAAAAAAAAAAAAAAGAAAAAATGTTGATGACCTTTAAGTATTTGTGGGAATAAACTGTAAGATGAAGTTTGAAGATGAAAAGTAATTGGCATTGCACCTTAATTATTTTTTCGAGTTTCAGGCTTTTAATATAGTTCTGGCTCTTGCTGACACACCTAAATGAGGTTTACAGAACCCAGAGAATGAATTTTGTGCTCATTAATGGAGAGGCAGCAGGACAAAAGCTGCAGGTATTATTTTCCTCTTTCACCTAGCTTAAATCACCACCCACCCATGATTCAGACTTCATGCATGCCCGTGGGCCACTGAAATGGAAAGCCTTTAATGCAGCTCCAGTCAAACCTGACACTGGCAGAAAGTAGGCAACCTAGATGACCCCTCTAAAACATCTTGACTAACTAATATGTACAAAAATGCAATCTCAGCATCCATCAGAGCATGATAAAATAAAAAATGCTACCAGAAGAAAACAAATTATGCAATTTCCAGGGAAAACAAACAAAACAGAACTCACAAAACCAGGCCAGTCCTCTGAGCAATGTATTTACAGACCTGCAACATCTTTGTGTAGAACAGAAAAAGATATCTTGACTAAAAAAAACTTCTGGTAAGCAAACTGGCTAATTTAGGGCGGGAACAGTACTGACAGACAAGAGAACAGTGGAAGAACTCATGCTTCTACCTAGTGTGTAAAGATGCTGTAGGTCAATAATCACCTTCGGCATATCTGATGTGCCGGAGGACTGCTTAGAGTGCCCAGCTGGCCTTCAGTGATGTTCCTGACTCTGAAAAAGGAGACACTTTCCCCTTCTGAAGCCCATTACCTCTATAAGGTACTCATACTGCCTCAGCATGGCAGAATGCCTTGTATCTGTTGCAGGTCCAGCCTGATGGCTTTGAGATTTCCTTCCTAGAACCACAATACAAGTGGAACTTCTCCCCATTGGCTACATAAGGGGCCTAGTGAATTAGCTTCAACTGGGTGACTAAATGATCTCCATTACTTGAGCTGAGTGTCTAATATTATCCTATGCAAGTACCAGACTCCCTCTTTCCTTTGAATAAATACCTATAGTTGCTATTGAGGCATGTGCAGTCACGTTGAAACAGTTTATTTGATTTGAGTGACAGTGGCAACATACCTAGGGTAGAGACCTGAGCACTGGCAACAGTGAAAACCATGATATATATTCCAGTGGTCAGCCTGAGACAGGGTTCAATTGACCTAGTACCACATGGAGCAGGTAAACTTCAAAAGTTTCTTGCATTTTTAATAAATGTTGTTTTAGAAGATGCTAGGAAGAAAATTCATGAGTGATTGCATAATCAGCTGAACTCATTTTATCACAGTTGTACAAAATATGGTGTAGGTACCACAAGGGAATACTGTTGAATATACTCTACTTGGTGGAATGCTCCAGTATATTCTTGTTCACTGAAAATGACTCGGAACAACTGGCACCTCACTACATCTTTCCAAGAGCCTGAAGGGAGCTTCTGTGATGAACTCCCTAGCTTTAGCTTTCCTTAGCATTGAAATGTAAGTGCTGAAAGTGCTACTACGAACAGCAAGTGTAGGAACAGCACAATAGAAGATGATGGCAGGCATTATTTGGAAGGAGATTATGTCATATGAAAAAATAAACCTGAACAAATAGCCAGTCTGCTGATGCCTGAACATTCCAGTGCTCTGAAACATAAACCTGCCATTGCCCAAATCTGTTTGGGCTGAATAAGAACAATTCTGCCTCCGAGCCAAAACAGTTTTATAGGTTAAGATGGTGCGATGGAGATTCATTCTGTTATCCTCCCTCCTTTATGTATGGAAAACTAGAAAAAAGGCAAAGTAAAAGAGAGTGGAGGATAAACACTGGCTTTTTTTTTTTTGCTTGCTATTGTTACTTCTTTAGCTACAGGAATGTATTGCGATCTACAGTTGTGAGAGGCCAGTAGAGCAAAGCTGACCATGTGGTTAGATTCCAGGAGCTGGCTGGTCGTGGTCTGGTTTTGGCTCATTGGTTCCCAACAGGGCTAGAATACAGGCAACATGATATTCATGATGCACACACTGCAGAGTACTACATCAGCGCTGAGGGGCAGATTTAAAAGAGAGGAAGCTAGCGGACATGTGAAAACAGTGCTTTTCAGTGAGAAATGCAGAAAGAATGAAGATATACACCATGGCAGACCAGTATGAGAGAAGACTCAGAAGACTCAAGACTTACTTGAGTCCAAGAAAGTCAATATTTATTCTAAAGATCAAATCTAACTGGCCAAGGGCTTCTTTGGTTGCCTTGCTTCCAATTTTTTTTTGGAAATTATTGCCAGGAAGAATTAAACTGAATTAAATAGATCGTTTTAGTTTGCCTTGGTCTCATCTCTGGAAGGAAAAAAATCTTGTACTCATGTAAAGTCCATACGTTTATTTTTCTTGTACTTAACGTCTACCGTAGTGCTACATCTTTGAAAAGCATGCTGCTAAATTGTGTAGCCTGTAAAACAGGCATCAGGAGTTACGTTCACAGTGTGAAGTACCCCATGATTTAGTTTGAATTTACACCATTACTGAGTCACTCATGCAATTATGTGCTGCATTACATTTCCAGCTGGAGACCAGAGATAAGGTGTTTCAGAAATACCTATAGACCAATCACAGTCTTTAAAAATGGATTAGCAATTGGAGGTCCCTTCCTTCAGAGCCTTGAAAGGCCTCTGTTCAAGGGGAGGCAAAGGAAAGAGGGCAAAGGGAAAGATGTGTTCAGCACCATCTGAGAGACAGCCCTTCTAACTTATGTCAAGCTGGGCATCCTGATATAACAGACCCTTCTTAGAGTTTAGGTACATGGAAAAATATAGATTTCAATTTGACTGCAGGTCTTGTAACAATGCCAGAACAAGATGCATATGCCTGCACTGCTGTCAGAGCTGACCATAAAACAGACACAGACCCACCTCCAGCCCTTCTCAGCTCTCTTGACAGCAGGGTACATGGGGGACTAATGCATTTCTGCAGGTGACACAGGAATAAGAGGATGATCTAGCATTTTGGTCTCTTGTATCCCCTTGCAAACCATGTCACAGAGTGACTCCAAGGTGATCCTCTTGTAGTTTCTGATTTTCCTTCAGTAACATACAATAGCAATTTCTTTTTTTTTTAATAAATATTACAGGGACCATATCATTTATCTTGTGTGGAAACAAGAAAGGTTTAGGTACAAAGAAAAGATATTTAATAACTCTCATGACCTGGACAGTCTCATCTATTATGGCATTATTCTATTTGCAATGTGGGACCAGAGTGCAGCAAAAAGACATCTGCTGCTTGACTGACAAACGGCTGGCATAACAAACATCCAGTGTGATGTGAACGATCATTACTTCTAAGGGCAATGTGGACTCTTTCTCTCTGACTTAGTTTTATCTTTGAAGGTGAATGTCTGCTCACCTGCAATATATTCTGCCCACAAATTGGCAAATGCCATTGTAATGTTTCTCATTTTATCTTTTTCTATTAAGCCTGAGGAAAGAAGTTACGAGGAAGAGAGAGAGAGATATTTTTGTTTTCTCTTTGGAATCTTCTGTATAAGCAAAACTTAATCAAAGGGCACTGTTTCTCATTTGATTTTGAAATAATTTCACCTTTCAACATTCCCTGCATATGTCAAGAGGAATAGAGGTTTGCAGGAAAGGCAGATGAAATATCCTCCTGTTGTTATTTCTTGATTTTGTACAATTCAGCATGGAAGTTTCATATAACAAAACCAGCAGCTTAAGAAAGATGGCCAAGGCACCACTTAGTACACAAAGAACACACAAGGTTATTGCCTTTGAGAGGAATATGCACACAAACATCCTCATAAACACGTGCACTTCTGTGGAAGGAGTGAGAAACACCTGGGGAGCTGAAATTTACCCCTGTGATATGCCAGGTAGCTAGGCAGCCTGTGGGGGCTTTGCCCAGGCCTCAGCTGTGGCAAAAAGTACAGATTCCTATCCCCAAATACACACAGTCAGTATTGCCTCCATCTGTTGATACACAGATAACCCTGATCTGTACCAGCCCTGGGTACTTAGCACACCATGCAGAGAGCGGTGAGCAGCTGCTCTGGTGATCCCATGCTAAACCTTAACTGGTACTGTCTCACTTTTTAATATTAAGATCAGAAGGTGGTATAAACCCATTGTTAGGCAAGCCAAAAACAAAGCCAAAGGAGTTGAGTCCAGCAGTGCAGCGCTTTGCAGGCCATATTCTTTAACGCTGCCTACCTACACACCAAATTCGAATACATTTCCATGGCTTGTATTGACCACAAATATCTTTTCCTTGGGAGCTATTTTAAACATACAATGAGATTAAACCCAAATCCATAGAGGTTTAAGTTCAGTTTTGTCAATTGGATAAAGGCACATTCAAAGACTTCAAAAAAATCCCACAAACCACACCATAAAACAAGCAAAAAATCCCTACCCAAAGTACAGAAAAGTGGCAATAGTACCATCATGCTATATTACTTGGCAATAATACAGTTTCCTCATCAAGATAAACTACTCAGCTTTCAACCTCGTAGTTTTTCTGCTCAGGAGCTGGATTACTGCCTCATAAAACAGTGCAATGGTGCAATTATCATTTTGGTATTAGGCAGGTACTGCAAGGCGCTCTTGTTCTGTGTTAGGTGGGACACTTTATGGTGGTCATAAAGCTGATGTGGCTTCAAGTACTTGCTACAATGAAAAATTAATGAATCATACTGTGGGCTGCGTCTTTAACAAAATGGAATAGCTTCTTTTCTTGTGACATGCACTGGAGGTAGGTGAGGTTGTATGCAAGTAGTATGGATGTCAAACTGGAGGGAGAGGGTTGAGACGAAGGTGTATGAAGCTGGATTGGGAGCAAACACCAATATGTTCCAGGATTGCTTGTGGGTAAAAGAGAGTAGTACTCACTGCAACCAAAAAACTTATTCCTTGCAGTCTGGGTAGATGCAGAGGGATGGGGATTCACAGGGAAAATGTCACAAAATATATGGCATTTGAAAAGTCTGGAAGGAGTAGTGTTGGAGACCTTTTCTGTACATGAGTTGGCTAATTCTGTAGTGGAAAGAATATCAGTTCTGTAGATTAGAGTATATTTGGATTGAAAAGTAATGACATCACATGCTGGCTGAAGTGAGAAGTAAAATACAGTTGAAGCAGGTAAAAGGAGAACAGACCAAGGTAAGCTAGGCATCTCCTTACCTTGTTTGGTTATCAAGGATATCAGCTACCTTCACAGACATGCAGAAAGTGGTTATTTGGGGTTCTCCTCCACATTCTCTTCCCACACAGTTTTGAAATGTTCTGGAAGCAACTCTTTTGCCCCTAAAATAAAATATCAGGTTGAAATATTGTCATAATCATGTTTTATATATTTCCTTAAGCTTAGCTTAAAATTTCACACTGTTTGAACGGACGCTGAAACACCATTTATCAAAAGCTGAAGTTTGTTTCAGAGTAAGTAGAAACAAATCAAATAAAGTGAGAATAATTTTAATAATTTTGCTGATTAAAAAATGTTGAATGATTAAAAACACCCTCAAGATTTTTAAGCAAACATAAAAGGGTTAATTTTTAGTAGTCTAGGGAATAAGAAAATTAAATATGCCTTATGTTTTCAAAAAATTTCTCTTTTCTATTTTAATAAATCAAAAGTCAGAGAGTAAAGGTGCAGGTGTTTCAGATGAATGAGTAACTAAACCATCTTTGAGATTTGACCTTCACACCCATAGTTTAAAATGTTTGCTTGTCACCTTTATATGCTTACTTAACTTGAGACTTATTCAAACACTCCCAATCTTTTAGCTACTATGTGCATAAAGATTTTAAAGATATTTATTGATTCTGAATACATTACACCTGAAGATATCACTACTCATAAGGAACGTAACAAGATACTGTAAATATGTAAACCACACATATATCAGACAGAGTTGGCTAAAAGCTCCTCAGAAATGTAAGCAACTGCAGTTTTGCTGTCAAAAGGATGAAGAGGAGATGATGCCAGACTGAAAACAGACTTTTCCTGTTAAATCAGAGAGAAGAGGACAAAGGGCTGCATCTGGGGTGACCAGGTATCCAAAAAGCTGGATCGGCCATGTCAGACATCTCTTGAGGAGTGGTGTGGAGGCAGTAGCTGACATTTTGGGAGTATTACTCTCCTCCCACAGTTGTATGTGCCCCTCTGTGGCCTCTCTGCTGCAGTGGGAACCCCAGCGCCACCATCCCCTACTGCATTTGAGTCCAACCTGCTCAGGAAATGGTAGAGCAGGGGCAACATCACCTAAATCGTAGCCTTTGACTGGTCCCAGACAACATACATAGCATTTCCAGCAGCAGATAGACTGGGTTAGTGTTTTGAAAGATGGAAGAATCCTGTATAGCATTTGAGGACAAACAAATAACAATTTTCCAGTTTTCTGTTGTAGGACACAGGTAAATGACTTCTCAAGCTGTCTTAATACCCTGTTACCCACAAGCTCAATATTCAGCTTTTAGACAGACCTCTCATTAGTTTAAACACTGTATAAGCCTCTCTTTTCTCTGTAGTTCTTATCTACAAATGCTCTGAAAGGACACCCACTGCTTGGGCATTTCAAAAACCACAGTGAACTTGACCTCATGATCTGATTGTGTGATTCCCACCATATGCAAGTTCTTACAGGACTCAAACCTCTAGCACTACAAGGTAATAACTGGTTACATTCATGTATAAGCTTCCATTTGGAAGTTGGTTTCTGCTAACCTATGGTACCCAGTTCTCAGGAAGTCTGAAGGTACTGGCACAGAGGCAGGATGCCTGGTTACTGGGCCTTCACATTCCTTTGCTGAGTTTAAGCAACATCACTGAGAAATTGAGCTGACATGCAGCATAGGAAACCTTGCACAGCAAGAGGAACCCATTGCACTGTGGAAATGTCCTGTGAACTGTCCTCCATGTTGGGAGTAAAGAAACTGCATCCATGGAACCTCTTCTTTATTATTTTTTTCAAGAGCAGCTAGTTATTGTAGAAATTGCTCCATGGTTCATTCTTTTAAGTCAAACTTTTAAAGAAAAACTAGTGGCCCTCTATGCATTCCTAATTTCCAGGAAACAGACTTATGGATTATACGAAACTAAGTTTCAACTATACAATTACTTCCTTCACAAATTAGTGGCTGGAAATGTCAGACTCTTAAGGTCTCATCTTCCTTTCTCATTCCTGCTAACCCCACAACATTTTTCTTGGCAATCACTTCCTGTGGTTGCCTTACTGTATGCATGCTTTCTCTGCCTCAGAAAACAACAGTACAAGAAAACAACGGCATCAGAAAGCCTATCACAAATCAAACCCCAGTCTTTTGAGATAAGCTAACTTTGGTAAATGCTGAATAAGCAGAAGTAGACAAGCCTTCATTTTTGCTGCTATGTAGATTTGATTATCATCATGATTGATTAAAAGAAACATATACATCATGGAGCTGAAAATGACTTTTTTGATCCCTTCCCCTGGGGAGAATCTTTATATGCTTTCTTTCTCCATCTCTTTCTCTTTGCTATCAAACCCATAGTTTAGGAAGAGGTACTTACATCACTCACCTTGCTCCTCTGTTCCGACATTTAGATAGATGCTATCCATGCATGCAAACTGGGAATGAAATATTAATCAGCTGATGGCACTGAGGTTTACTCTTTGCCATAAAATCGATGTTCAGACACCAGAGGTAAGTCTGATGGGAATAACAATCTAATGTAACTTTTCATTTATTTCATGTCCACTCCTAACATTGCCAATGAGAAAACACAGTTTCAAGCTGAAGGACAGTCCATTCAGAAATTCAGTTGTTTTGTTGATCAGGATGGAACCACAAAATATTACTAGCTCTACCATGCAGTATTTGTTGTGAGAAACAAACAAACAAACAAATGTTCACAGTCACTCACATCCACGCCAAATTCTGCAAAGCCAAAACATTCTATGAAACAGCCAAGCCTGATACAATTTATTCACCATTAAAAAAAACTTTATAAACCAAACCAAACCAAACTAAGCCAAACCAAACCAAACCAAGCCAATCCAACAAAAAAAAAAAAAAAAACCCAAACAAAAAAAAAACCCAACCAAACAATCAACCAAAAAAAAAATACTTAGAGTAGAAAGAACGAACAAAACCCTACAGTGAAAGTGTTAAGGAAAGCAAAGTAATTAAAGGTAATGGGCCAGATCCACAACCTTGTCAGTCAAGATATCTGCATTCAATTATCTCTCAAGCAGGAAACAAGTAAAATCTCTTTCAAGAGGTGACATTCTTTTCATTACCTTCTTTGTGTAGAAGCATGTTCTATTTGGGCTCCAGGAAAAATGACAGACAAAAGAGAGAAATATAATTATATGTATACTCACTATCAAATTAAAGCAAAGCAAAACAAATAAGTGGAGTTGATTTCTAGTGTGTGAAAACTATCTTATTCATATGTTTTAAGAACAGCAATAAAAATGTCTTCAAAGATATCATATGTCATCTGATTTAGACTCAAAGCTCGAAAAATGGACTAATTTATAATGCCACTGTATTACTGAAGAGTGTGCATCACAAAGAGTGCTGAATTAAATGGCATGATTCACTTGCTAAAATAATTAAGGACATAAATGCAAAAGCTAAAAAAAATGGATAGCAAAGGAGATGTGAGCGAGAAGAGAAAGGCTAGCCATTACTTGATGTGAACTCAGTTCAACTTCAAAGTTTGGTGTGCGCTTCCAGGCTCTTCCCTTCTTGGCAAGGAAGTGGAGACAGCTCAGAATGAGCAGGAGCACTGCGCCAGACCCCAACAGAAAAGGGGCATCCTTCAGCTGCAGTGGACCATGTGGACTTGAAATCAGGCTCGCAGTGCAAATGCCTCTGCTTCTTGTTTTGTGACAAGTAGACATCTGGACACAGCATGAGGGTACCCAGAAAACTGCCAGGAGTAAGAAGATGCCTGTCCTGCCTTGTCCCTGATCACATCTGACTGAAAAGGAGGGTTCATGTGGGTACGAGTGGCACAGCAAATGAACTTGTGGGAGCTAGCACAAGGCCACCTCAGCCAAATCTTTTCAGACTGTTGTGTTCTGCATCTCCTCCTCTTCATTCTCCTTAATCCTACACCCTCTCTTTACTATGAATCTGTGAAGCCACACCCTTGGGGTGGCAATAACACAGTGTTGTTTTATTTTCTCAGGGAGAACTGCTGGTTTGTCTGCAGAATATATTTAGGCAGGCACAGTGCACTAAAGAAGGGCTTTTCAAGGGGAGTGGATGGCACTTTAAAAATAAAGCGGGGGAAATAGGCTGGCTTTATCTGTCTGCTGGTCTGCATTTTTCTAAAAGCAACTGGTGCAAGTCTTAGGAACTGCATCTTCTGTAGCAAAAACATACAAGCCAGCACTGAGGTCTTTCACTTCCTCACTGCTTCCTGCTGCCAAATGAAGAAGACATTAATGAAGACCCCAGGAGCTGGATGATATCCTTCACACTGGTTGACAGAAATGGGAACTACAAAATCAGAGCCTGTGGATGCCACAGCATGTCAACACTTCTTTTCACCCCCATTTACTGAAATACCATGTCTCACAGTATTTGCTCATTTGTTATCTCTGTGTGTGAAGCGAGACATATTCTGGACAGAGGCAGGCTTATTTTTGCAGAAGAGATTTCTGGTCATGTTTTCATGGATGGAAAGCAAGAGAAATGCATCCAGAAACATGGCAATCACCAACACGCTTGCTTCTCTGCTGCCCACAGGCAGTCAGGGTTTCCTGGCTGTTCCTAGTTAACACAGATGTTTAAAATGTTAATGACTGTCTATGCAGTTAAATAAACATGGAGTCCAACAACTAATGCCCTGGATCAAGAGCAAAGTTCATTGGAAAGAGGTGTTTTATTTTAAACTTCTGAACAGTACAGCTGTGGACCGTCACCAACAGATTTGGTGCATCTGGCATTGTGTCTTAACCTGAGAGACCTCCTGTGAGAAGAACAAAAAACCCTGACTGCTACACCCCATGGCAGCTCATCTTTGTATTCACAGAAAGAAAAGCTCATCTTGTAGATGTGGAGCTCTTGGGGCAGCCCCAAACCAAGTCAGCACACCAGCCTTTTGAAAAAGGGAAACATTTCTCTAGTTTTCAAACATTGAGCATGTATCCAAGGGCAAATATTGTCCACTTCTAACATGCTATGGGAAACCCCTGGGCAGTATAGCTGTGGAATATAGGGCTGATTAAAGAGTTCCCTGAAACCGACTGCATGAAACAGCCAGATGCTCACATGCTTTATTGTCTCAATATTTGCCTGCAACAGACCGAGTGTTTCCCTCTCCTCAAAGCATTGTTCTGCACTGCCAGAAAAAAACTTTGGGAGTTCTCAGATTTTACTATAGCCAGAGAGTCTGGGAGGTGGGAGTGAGTCACTTTTCTACATTACTTCTTTAAGGATTGTTTTATGTAAATCATCTCACTTTCTCTAATCTTTGAAATAACATCACTGATGAAAAGTGAGGAACACTAAAAGTTTTTCTCCATCTGGAAATACAGCCTTTAGGCACCAAGGATGAGAAGGCAAAAGGACTACAAAACAGTGAGGCAGAGAGAAGACAGACTTACTTTTTCCTCTCTTTTATAAGGTAAACATTAACTAGAGAAGGCTATTCAGTCACTAAAACTATGCCCCCTGTTTAACAATTAGACATGACACAGGCAGAAAATGTAATGCAGAAACCACTCAGAGAAAGGTGCTCCATGTAATTATTTGCGTTAATAACATTTCTTTATCTTGTCTTTGGCATTTGCTTGAAACACAAACTGTACGAATACAAAGCTTAATTGTTCTGAGCTACTTAACACAATTAATGATAGAGAAACAGGTGCAAGGATGCATTTCTCTCACTCTGTTGGAATTTATCTCAATCTGGGTCCACCAAAGTATTTTAAAAACTGAAAAAACAGCTTTTCACACAAAGAATTGTTCATAAACACAATAAATGGAGGTAATTATATCCTGTAGTCAGCCAAATTCAATGTGATTCATGTTTCATAGTCACTTGACTTCTCTCTGGATTTGCTCTGAATGACAAATCTCTGAGTTGAAATCCTTTTTGTTCCAAGCTGTTATGAAACCATTTACACTAAATGATGGCAGCACTTGGAAAAGTAGCTGAGAGTGAGTTTCTACTGCAAGTAGTGCTTTCATTTAGCAAAATCATGGCTTGTTAGTATGTATGTGGCAGGGTTTCTATTTTACTTTTTGGTTTTCATTTTGTTTGGTTGGGGTTTTTTTAAATATTATATAGGGAGAATAGTTAAGTTAGATACCACTGTGGAAAGCTTGCAGCTTCCCAGAAGGTCACTGTCATGTCATTATTTGACCTCAAATCTACTGCCTCTGAAAGTACATTTTTGAACATCCCACCCTCAAACAGCAGCAATGAATTTCTTGACAAAGTCTACATGGCCTGCAAACCACCCAGTGCATCTAGTACACCAGGTGCCACTAGGTGCAACAAATATCTAGCGCAGCTCTGGGACCCCCTGCACACATCCTTCAATCCCTCATATACACAACTTGAGACCTCACTGCTTTACTCATATCATCCCACCCCTACCAGTTTTCCATCCTCCACACTCATGCAGAGTAATCAATCCACCCGTGTTCCCCAGCCTCCCAGCCTCTTTGGCCTTTACCTAGGTCCCCCTACAGCTCTGAGGTGCTTCCTACCTGGGCCAATGCCCAGATTCTGTCACAGCATCAACCTGCACGAGGCATACACTGTCTGCCTGCCTGAGCAATGGTCTCAGCACTCCACAAAAGTTAAGTAAGAGGTGATGCTGAGGAGCATCACAACACTTGAGGCTTGTTCTTGGACAAAAATTCAGATTCCTTTCCCAAATTCTTTGTGCATCCAGAGCAGGAGAAGAGAACTGCAGAAAGATTTTGAATAGGGAAATACTTCATTTAGTCTCTTTATGGCTTCCCTTTTATTCCAAAGTAAATTCACAGAGAAGAAAATAGGTAAACTGAATATTCATCAGCCACCAACACTGGTAATTCTTCGAGAGCATCAATGTCTGTTTACATTGTTGAAATAAGACTTGCCTTACAGTACACTAGTTTATCAGATGATACATAAATGATAAGCATTTCCTTTCATTTCTAAATTAAAAATATGAAAGCTAGCCAACACTTGGGATGAAGCATAATATAGCACTAAAGAAATTTGTTGTGACTCTCCTTCCTCCTTCTGGAGTGTGATGTTTCTGGTATATTGAAAGTTGTTGGGATTGTCTTTGAAAGACTGTATACATTTTCATGAGCAGTAAGCTATGTCGCAGTTACAGCAAGAACTGTACGTGCACTGTATGCGTGTTAAAGGTATTTCAATTCACAAACAATAATTAGAATACAAACTACCTATGTAAAACATTATTTTCCCTTACACTAATCTTATTGTTATCAGTAGGATATTGAGGACTGTAATTAATGAATGGGGATAAAAAAAAAAAAAGGAGGAAAGGAGACAAAAAGAAGAGTTCAAGAGAAATGTAAGAATCCTTCTGAAGCTGGCAACAGCTGCTGAGGGGGACTGTCTGGCTCTGATCTTCTGAGATTGATGGCCACCCTCTGCTCTCTGCTTTTCAAAGTAACAGTGAGTAGCTCAGCACAACTCCAGCTGAGTGCAGCAAGAGGGTAAGAGCCCTCCTTAAAGCCTTTTCCTTGCTCCTGAGAAATGCCAGTGGGACTCTGCGTAAGCCTGCCCTTGCTGAAATGTCCTCAGTTAGCATGGAGGCTCAAGTAGGGTCTGTGGGTCAATGCTAAAATCTGCAATTGTGAGATGAACAACTGTCAGAGGGCACAAGAGAGTTTCCAGCCCCAGCAGGATCAGTCAGAAACACCTACCAGTTCTGTGGAGAGTATTTTAAGGGAAGAAGATCTATGCATTACTCACTGAAAACACATCTAACACCGATTTTAAAGTTTATGTGAGAAAATCACAACACACAAGCATTTTATCGTGCATTTACCTTGATGGTAACCTATGTCTTCTTTGAAATTATATGAGACCTTGGGGCATGATAACAATTAAACATTGAATTGATAATTATATACTCACTTCTACTAAGATGTATATTCACTTCGACTGTGGTGTTTATTATGGTGTTAAAGATGTTCTTGTGATTACTTCACACAGTAAATGTACAGTGGATTATTTTTTACTTTTTCTTTTTTAAAGATGGGACTTGTAACTCCTCTCTCTTAGGGACATACAGTGCCAGGTAGTATCCACTGTTTTCTTTTAATATTGAAGCAGTGTTGGTATGGAGAAAGTGAGATGATCACATACATAGTCTCCCTTCTCCCACGGATTCTAACACATCCTTAACATTAAGGATTCAATGCTATTCTTTGTATGCTTAAAAGTACAGGAAGTCTGTTGATTCAAATTAATACGACCTGGTTTCATATAAGGATATTTCACCATTGAGTGTGACTGAATTCTAACGTTGCTCTCTATGCATATTCACAGTTCTTTGCCTCAAGGTCTTGCACTGTCTCCTAAACATGAGAGTATCCTAAAACATGTCTGTTATTGGCCTTGTGCTTTCTTAAAAAACAACAGCTCTGACCAGCGAATGCCAAGGAGTTTGACAGATAGTTACACTTGAATAAATAGTTACTGTGGGTTTTTTAAGATGAGACTGGATGTTGCATTTAGTGCCATGGTCTAGTAACCACAGCAGTGTTGGATCAAGGGTTGGACTGGATGATGTTGGAGGTCTTTTCCAACCCAGTTGATTCTATGATTCTATGATTCTGTCTGGCCGCCTCTTTTGGGCTACCTCTGTAAAGGTGCTGGTCTTAGAAAGTTCATCACAGAATCAGGCAGTACCTCCATTACAGTGCAGTTGGCAGCTGCATAAAGGAGACAAAGGGCAGCTGCAATCCCACTGTGAGCTTCATCTCGCTTGGCCTAAGAGCTGAGTACATTTTCTCTTTACGATCTTGTCTGTGTAGAGCAAAACAAGAGCATCAAAGAATTTCAAATACCCTCCCTAGCAAGTTAGTATCACATTACTGGTGATGGAACCTCGTGGGCTTTGCCTAAAGAATTCATCAGATCACAGCAAAGGAAAAGCCATGTCACAGGAGTGTAAGCCCTGGTTGAAGTCCCAGTTGAACAGATTAGACACTTCAGAGTTATCTGGGCTGGTCCCTGCCAGATGTCCTGTCTCTCCTGGGAGGTGATTTCTTTCCTTCCTTTTTCTGAGAAGCCTGGGTTCAGCAAAGGCTGAATTGTAATGAGAGAGGGTTCTTCATCTCACCTCTGAGAGAGGATGCATACAATTCAGCTACCTGAGTACAAGCAGCACTCAAACTCATATTCCCAGTGATTCCCTTTAAATTGGCCAAAAAGATTTCATTGTTTCTCGGATAGAGAGAGATATATAAAAAATAACCCATCTAAGAATAGAATATTTTTCCCAGAAAAGTTTTTTCCTCTCCTTCAGTAAGAAGTAAACCTATTAAAAGGATGATAAACTCCAAAAGTAATCTCGACTTTCAGAGGCTTGCTGGAACACCACCACAAACCACCAAAGGGTTTGTATTTACTGTGGGAGTAGTTTGGTTAGGTTTTGGTTTACCTTGAGTCAACATAAAGACTTTTTATACTCCTTCCCCTACAAAAAGCATTGCTGTCAGCTATCCCTAGATGCATATTTATTTCCTTTTACACGACTACTCAGATTTTAGGTCAGTAAAGGGTTTTTAAGAACACAGTCAAAATGTATAAAAATGACACTAGTTAAAGTAGTCCCCCTCCCTAAACTGTCAGAGTCCACAGGCTCCAAACCCAACATATCTTGTCTATCATTATTTTTGCCTTGTAAGCACAAAGAGGTTGACAGTCTTACCAGAGCTTTTAAATTAATAAAAGCCACTCAAAACACACAAGTTAGAGATGCACATCTCACTGTAGTGGTGCCAACTTAACTAGTTAATGTTTAGAAAACCTTTTGATATCCACAGATGAAAGGCATGGTAATGGTGCAAAGTATCACTGTTATTACCTGCAGATGGTAAGAAGTTATTCCACAGTTACTGTGAATATATAATGAAAATCTGAAAGGTGGCAAATTTCTTATAACACCACAAAAGGAACTGCAATGGTCTTCTATTTAGGTTGGTTCTGTGCAGTCAGGATTTTAAAGGGCCTTGAAGTACTGCAATAAGCAGCAGTTTCCAGTAGATCCAGAGAAATCTACATAATCTATCTCGATTTGTTAATTGCCTTAATGTCAGGTCTTAAGCTAGTGGTTTCAAAAGCTCTGTTCCACTAAGTATCCTCTTCTCATGCTACAAATACTTCACAGCTACTGTGAAAAAAAATCTCTGATCTTTCTGTTTGTCATGCCATTAGAACCCCAAATTTCTCCACATGGTATGACCCCCAAATCGCATTCCTTGGATGTCACAGCAAGGGAAGTCCGTGCTTGTATTGGGATGGATGCGCAGCTCCAGAATGGCAACAGTTAGCAAGGCATCAGTATTCCTGCTGCTGTAGGGCTTTGGGGGGTGGTGTGCTGCCTGCTTCAGCACAGCTGCAAACCCCTCTTTTGCAGCCTCCATCCAACATGTCAGGCAGACAGTCAGTGAATCCTGCACCAGACTGACAAGCTATATGCAATGTGTCCTGTCCTGGAGCATAGGACAAGCTGGACTATATGGGGAAGGAAGAAGAAGGAGTCAAATTCTGGAGCCAGACCTTGGCTGGAAACTCCTTAAGGAGCATGATGCAGCCAGGAACGCATGCACAATCTGGTTTGCACAGCCCTTGAGACAAGGAATAAAAACAGAACAAATTCTCTGGACAATAAATTTTGTGGTCCAGGAACACCTGAAATGATAATGAAGAAAACAATGTTAAAGCTTTAATTGGGTTCACAGCCTTTTATCCTGAGTTTGTGTGTATTTCTTGCTGCTCCGGGTGCCACCCACATCCCTTCTGGAGCTGGCCAATGGCAAAAGGCAAACCTGTTAAAAGCTAAAGATGAAGTGATAAGAACACACAGTGGACTGGCAGCCCTGGAGTTTTAAGTGCCTCAGGGTTGTTTGTTTGTTTGTTTGTTTTGTAAAGTGTAGGGCACAGGTATGATTTAATTTCATCACACAGAAAATTAAAAAAAAAAAAAAAGAAAAAAAGGTTATGCCCTCTGTTGGCACAGAAAAGTATTATTTTGTTTTCTCAGACAGTTAAGATATACATATTTTTAAAAATCAAACCCACAAAGAAAGCAATCACACTGATCTGATCTGGCCTGGAGAGCTCCGACAGCAGGGTGAGAGGCAGCTTGCTCTAGTGGACTGAAAGGCAGCAATTCCTGAGGTCTAATCCTGGCTGACACAGAGTCATTGTGTGGCCTTGGGCAAGCTCCTTAAAAAGACATGTCAGGTTAACTTAGGCCTAAAATTAAAGTTTTACAAATATACATATTTGCAAATACTTCCATCAGTAAAAATGAATGTCACATTTTTTATATTTATGTTTAGTTCCAGTGGGGAAGGGAAGGGAAGCAATATTTCCAGTTAGAGGTCTTGGAGATCTTGTTTTCTGCACTGCAGCTTCAGTGCTTAGCCAGGGACAGTGTGTGAAAATAAAACTGGTCAAAAATTGCTTCTACAAAGAAGAAGAATTCTGTGGCTTTTAGATAGCACAATCTTGATTCAGAGAGCTTCTGAGCAGTGGGTTCTTGTAAGTATTAAAGACTCATTCTCATTCAAGGACTGCTAAGTATTAATCAAGTATATGCTAAGTAATAACTACAGCTCAAGAACCAGACTGCTCTCTGGTGACTGCTTTCCATCACCCTTTACCAGCATGAATTAGGAGCAAACTTTCAGACCTGTGCTGACCCACGCTGCTACATCCAAGGATAGGCACAGACAGTGTTTTAGAGATTACAGAGGTGTTTTAAGATGATTTATGCCCTGTGTGATATTAACTTGTTAATATTTATCAAGTCACTACAGCTTTCTATGATTCTGTTTTTCCCCAAATTGCTTCATCATAATGACCACTACTGCTAGACTGGCCAGCACTGAATTATGAATGGCCCTTATTTAGGGAGAGTTTGGACTGTGAAACATCTCTATTTGTATGGTGATATTATTGCAGTCCTTCTGCACTCCCTTAAGAGATGAGACTGACTCAAATAACACTGTGTTCAGTAATTTGGGTTGCTGTGGTGGGGAGTTTTCCTCCCTTACTGGAAAGGGCAGTTTCTTGCTATTGCTTTGTATGACTCCGTGTAGCTCAATATTTTTCTAGAGGAAAATTTGGGGAAAGGATTTGCCCTGGGAAAAAGGCCAAGTCTGTCACCTTGCTGGAGTCAGGTACAGATGCAGGTGACCTGCACAGATATATGAAGAGAACAGATAATATGAAGAGAAAATTAAGTGCCAGACAAGGAGGCATTAAAGGAATTAATATCTCTCTGTGCCTTACAGGTACAGTGGGAAACACAAAACCAGAGCTAAAGTCCCATCGTTGGATAGAAACTGGCTGTGAGACAGAAATTAAAGAGGAAGAATGATGGTCAAATTAAAATGTGTCAAAAGTTGTCATTGGCTGCACAAAATCCTGCAGTGAGGCAGGTTTGTTCATATTATCCATGAGAGATCTAAAAATGAGCTGCAAGGTGGTGAAACCCTGCATATTCCACAGAGTTACATGGGATAATTAGGGCTGGAGGCTGTATGGTACTCCAATGACATGCCATAAAGTTGAGTGAACTGAGAACACAACACATAAAACGCAACGTAACACAAATTGTGACAAAACATTTGACCTACTTGGGTACATTGTTAACTTCTAAATAAATGGTGGTAAATCTGGAAGATGATCCAGATGTCACAAAAAATTAATGATAAGCAGCAACCCCACTGTTCTGTGCACGCTGGTGAACCCTTTGCATCAAGAAAATTCTTGATAAAAAGTGCTTCGGAAGTGGGGACATGGGTACCAACAACTCAAAAAAGTTTTTGAAGGAGAAAAAAAAAAGATGACATATTTAACAGGAGGAAAGGTAACAAAGCAATATGTGACGACTGATGGGTTACAAACATTAAATCAGGTAAACCTTCTATTCTTAGGCAAAACAACCTGGTAGTGAAACTGAAAACAATGCAGCAGTTTGATCTCTTAAGTGAAGAACTGGGAAAAAAAGATCATTAAGGCAAAGTACTGTCTGGGACTTAATTTAAGCTCATGAGTCTATAGATACTGATACCCTTTTGCAATTGTATTAGTATCTCTATTGAGGAGATAAAAGATCTATATCATAGGACATAACCTAAAAACTAAAATGTTCACTGTTAGGAGGGAATTTCCCAATTAACGAGTTGTTCCTAAGTTGTCCATGACTGTTTCTTGCATTTCCCTTTGGAATACAAACTGTTGTCCACTTTCTGGTTATATGGATGATGAGAATCACTATATTGGGCCAGAATATGTCCTACTGGTTTAATGCCTGAAAGCTGTTATTAAACAAGCAAGCAGAACTGGATTGAAATGTACTATTTTAAAGCCATCAAATACCTTAAGGGCATCTGTCTTTAGCCAATTATCACATCCCACCAAAGAGCTGTTATTTAATATCAATAGATTTCAATAAATTTTTTTTCAGAAAAAGAGACAGAAATGGTATTATGAGACCTGTACTCTTTTAAATGCAATGGGAGAGATAGGGGACAGGTGTTCAGCACATAAAAAAACCCCCAAAACAGTTAAAGAGTGTTGCTCTAGGCACAGTTTCATTTATCTGACTCAGCAAAAATGCCCAAGTATGAAGGGGAAATGAAACAGAAGAATCAGCTCTGCACTGCCTGGGGTCTGTTCACAGGGCATAAGTATTAGGTTGCCTCTTCTTTTAATTAATGCTTTCCCTTTCGACATTACACTAGAGACTGTGACTGAACTTTATTCCTCAACAGCAGCCTTTAGCAACCAACAGAGTTCTCTGGGAAAACAGTCTGCTCAGAAGTGCTTAACAGAAACTAGGAGAAAAATGGATGGAGATGAAAAGATTCAAGAGTAGAGCATATTATTTACTGCAGACTATTCCTGGAATTTAACCCCTACTCCTGAGTGTGAATAGCCCACAGAAAGATGGTAAGTATCAATTGATCTGTCATTGAAATGGGGCCCTACAGATGCTTGGTGAGAACACATTTCAACCAGACAATTTTTTATCAGCTGATGTACCTGAGCAGTTGGGACTCATTACTGAAGTGACTCTGTCAGTTCTGTTATGTAAAAGGATCCCACCCAATTGGAGTACTGCCATATGGCATGAAGTGCCTTTCCATGATTTACATGCTCTAGGTATAGTGTCTACTTGCTATTCCTACATGCTCTGATGAGCTTCAATTTGTTTCATGTTTTTGACATCTATCATTCTGATTGGAGGGTACGTCCACCAGAGAAGCACAGAGAATGTCACATGAGTGCCATCTGTGCTCCAAACTGGTAGAGTGAGAGCCAATGCTGGTCTGGAAGCTGTTTAACTGAAGGTCAGAGTGAACAGAACTAACAACTGGCTGCACTCAGCCTCAGAGATGTATCCCAGTAGATGACAGTGCTCGATCTTAGAGGTCTTTTCCAACCAAGATGGTTCTACGATTCTATTTTAATTGTTTCACATCTCTATCATTTTGGCAAAATCACTCATGTGCTCTTGTGTCTGAAACAGACTGAAACAACATTCAAAAGAAAAATGACAAAGGGAGGACTTCTGAAAAGTCATTTGCCTTTTTCCAGATCAGTTCAAAATTAGTGTCATTCTGCATTATATCTGTTTTTCCTTTTGCTCATGGCCTTGGTGATGGAAGAGGATGGGAATGCAACAGTCTTCAGCAGTCCTCCTGATCTTTGATTGTTGTGATCTTTTATGTTAGAAATCCTTCATCCTGCAAAAATTTAAAAATAAAATCTCTCATTCATGCTGAAGATCTGGTTTTCTGTCTTGTATCTCCCAGAAAGTGTCCTTTGGTCACATAACCCACAGATGCTCCAGTGAGTAGCTGTCCTTTTTGTCCTAGTTTTGTCTTAACTCTTCCTTTGAATAACAACCTCTGTACACAGTTCTGAGTACAAATACTCGACATTCATCTCACTGAATTCACTCAACCTGAGAGCAGGTTATCTGTTGTTGTTAAAGACCAGGCATTACCTTAGTGTTTGCCAGCAGAACTCCAAAAAGGAACTGTCTGTCACTCACACTCTTCTCTCTCCCATGAGGCAAGTTAAATCTGTACTGCTACCTACAACAGAATGTAGCTCAAGACATCCATCATTGTTTTGTTGTTTAAAGTGTGACTTAAGATTGCAAAACAGAATTAATTTTAAAATCAGTCCCAAGTTTGTGTCACTTAGAACTGTGTACTCTGTTTTAGAAGGATTACTTTGGTGTCTATGGAACTTTTGAAGCAATAATGAAATTTCACACAAAAAATTTCAAGCAATTCTAACTTTAAATTAGATATAAGAGGTTTTCATCTCCCTTGTCTCCGCTGCTCATCCCTCTCTGCTTTAAAGCCAGTAACATACTAAAAGTCAGAGAAAAATTGACGTGGTTAACATGACCTATGCTATAATTATCTACCAAATATTTTCTTCAGTTCAGCTTCAAACTTCCTAAAAAGGTAAGACGGTCTTACTTTGTATATCTTTGATATACTTATAAACACAAAATTGTATGGATCACATATATGTATATGTGTATAAATACATATGGAAGCATAGTGGTTCATGCCCTTTACTCCCTTCACCTCAGCAAACACAGATGAATCATTTGGCTCACAACTTGAATTTCAGTTCTGAGTGTTCCTATACTAGGTGTTGGTTTTGACCCCATCCTTCGTTTCTACAGTAACATCTGCAGTTTGCCCTCTCTTGCCATTTCATTCAACTTTACGTTCCTTCTGTCCTTGCTCATCTTCCTATTCACATCTAAGAGTGGTAGATTTGTGTGCATGGGAAAAATGTCAGCTGAAGCCTTGGGGTAAAACCTAAGAATTGTGTGAAAATAGTATTGCAAATTCCCCAAGCAAAGCAGGTAGAAATGAAGCAAAATTTGACCCTGAGCCTGCTTCCATTAAAATAGAAGAAAAAAATCTTAAAGGAGGCAGAGAACAAAGAGAAGGAAAAGATCACTACAAACAAATCACAGATTAAAATATTGTAGTTTTTATAAGTTCATTTGCATGCATGTATTAAGATCAGACTGTCATCCCACTGAAAATTGTAACTTTCACCCCACAGTTTTATATTCAGGTTCGTGACATCTATTACGTTTGGATTTAGCTAAAAGACATTGACATTTCTTGAGGGAACAAGCACTAAGGTAATGAACTGCGATATTGTTGAGTGAGCATCTACCTTTTGCACACAGAATTGTAAATTTCACCCTCACGTGTTCTCAGTGAATCAACGCTACATGTAAACTGTTCATCTGGTTGAACATTGTTAATTTTATATTACATATTTATGGAGTTATTTTTAATTTTCAACAACGTTGTGGTCCCCTCTATCACAGTGATCAGCTCACTAAAGCCACCAGGAGTCAAGAAATGACTGTCAGCTATTTTTTACTTCCCTAACTAACAACAGGATTCCTTTTTATTTTTTAGATAAAGTTAATAGATACAGCTTTTCCACTGCCACATTTATAAACAATTTTGTTTAGGGGTTGCTACAGAATACTTGCAAAATGTCGTTTAAGGAGTGAAAGTAGCAATATAGTGCTTATATCTTGTGGAATGACAGACATGCTGTTTAAGGAGATGTTGCTTTTCCCTCAAAAGTTAAGCACTTGGTTATTCTCTATATTTATTAATTCACTTGGTGGTAGTTGTTACCTAAATACCTCCTGTCTAATTGCTGTATACAGAGTTGTGGTTTTGGGAACGAGCAGAGATACCTGTATCATTTGTCAAGAACTAATAGCAGCTCCTGGCTCAACTCCACTGCAGGGCAACCCAAATATTGTATTGATGTGCCTTTTTTTTTTAACACATAAGTAATCATCTCTCTTTCTTTTGGTTATTCTTTCCCTATTGAATCATTGAATTTTTCTAAAATATTGATGTAAGCCACATCAAGTGTTGTAGAGAAAGAGAGATGGGGGTAGAAAAACAAATGGGATGAAGTTTGGAGTGACTGGGCTATCAGGTTAAAAAGAAGAAAAGAGTGGTGAGGGTGAGGGGAAAAATAGAGTTATATCACCTCAGCATGTGATACTGAGATACAGCTGCTGAGATACAGCTTGTTTTCTGTTGGTTTTATTAGTTAATTCAAAGGGTAACTGCATGAAAACAGAAAACTTTCTTCTGAGGAATAATCTTTTACTAAAATTTCCTAGTTTATGAATAGTATTTTCCAATTTAGTGCTCCCACTGAAACCATGCCCTGTTCCCTTAATTTTCCCCCTCACCTTTCCCTGTGTCAGGCTGGAGAGGAGACTTGGAGGAACAAAAGGCAAAGATCACAGGTTGAGATAAGAACAATTTACTGGAAATGACAATGAGATATGAAAATGAGCAGTAACAGGGACAATACTAGTGACAGAGGGTACAAGAAAGAGACAAACAATTCACATGGAAACAACAGTACCCAACCACTCCCTCCATCAAGTTACGCCAATCCCGGAAGGGACCCCTTCTCCCAGGAAGAGACTCCCTTTCCCCTGTGCCTGGCAATGATGTGAGATAGTATATAATAACCTCTAGGTCCTAGCCATGCCTGCAAAGATTAGCCCCACCCTGGGCAGAGCCAGGACATAAGAAGACAAATCAAATCCCTGAGTATTGAATCATTTAACAAAACATTGTGCTTTACATGGGTTGTTTAGAGGATAGTACAGCATTTTGGCCATTTGAAAACAGACTAAGTTGCATCTTAGTTTACAAGCTGTCAGTCCAGATCCATATTCTTTTTAATAACAATAAAAAACATGTTCAGCTTGTCTGCCTTTTACTTTTTAGTTTTGTTGTGTCATAAAGACTCAATTTGGACTGGGTTTTGGATGTTTTCTTTCCCCTTAAGCACTTCTATAGAAAAAAAATGGGTTAGATTTAGCAACAACAACATGTTAATAAATGCAGTGTGCCTGCTGTCCATACAACAGTTTTAATGTATAGCTGCAGAGGTTCTCTAAGACACAAAATAAAAATCGGAAACTATATAGCATCCAAGATCCTCATTTGGTGTAAATTAAAACCCAAAGAGTATTCTGAGTCATACAAATTTTCTCTTCCTCATCCTGCATATTAGACTCAGAAAGGATTTCAGAATAAAGGATCTGAAATTCCACTCCTCCCTCATTTACCTGTTGGCTACTTAAGTATCTATTAAGTGTGCAG
The DNA here is from genome assembly GCF_025592945.1 of Manacus candei. Lineage (NCBI taxonomy): Eukaryota > Metazoa > Chordata > Aves > Passeriformes > Pipridae > Manacus > Manacus candei. The sequence continues at coordinate 19,997,386 of NW_026138097.1, forward strand.
AAAAATAGACTGAAAAGTGTTAGTGATCTGTAATATATGGGAGTATTGGAATAGAAAGCAAATCCCATAAAATTCTAATGATCTCTAATGCTGGAGATTATCACTTTGCACTGCCTGTACCTAATGATTTTGCTGATGTAGGACACCAAGGGGAAGGCATGAAGTATCACACTACTTGGTGGCCTGGAGATGATAAGAGCAATAGCAGAAAAGAGAAAAGCTCCTAGAGGAGGAAATTTTCGTTGTTGTTAGCTTTGCTAATGGAATGTTGTGAAAATAACAAATGTGGAACCTTTGTCCAGCCTTTACACCTCTAGGAAAGAGAATAGTACAAACAAAAGTAAAAGCAGAGGTAATCTGCTTTTCTAGGAAACTCCTCTGTGCTCAGAACAAACCAACTAGGAAACAAGATTTCACTGTAAACAGCTGTTCTCAGTGTCTGCATTTCAATCACTCTCCTGTTGGGAGTACAATACATTCATATGCCAGTTGCAAAAATCAACTGGTATTACAATGTGCTTCAGTGTAGTTGCAAAATGGAAACAAGAACTGCAAAATACATGCTCTAAGGTCCCTGCAGCAACCCAAATACCTGAACACATATACCAGAGAAGAATATCAAGAGAATAGGATCTTACAGTGAAAACTAGTATTAGAAATGCAAAAAAGAGGTTTGTGGCAAAACATCAAACTGACAATAACAGTGAGGATTGCCTTTGTCTCCAAAATGCAGCTAAATCTGAGTGAGGCTAAGAGAAAAATTCCCACAGTTCCATCTCTCCACTCTCCATCCCTGTCATGTATGCTTGCTAAAATAAAGTTTGTAGAAAGTTATAGTGTTCATTAAAAAATATGACTCTCAAACATCTAGCCCCAAGTATGTACAAGTGTGTTGACTGCATACTTGTCTGTTTTAATGTTGTAGAAGATCAAATTTTCTAGGAAAATGCAAACAACTTTAGCAGCAGGTGGCTGAAGCATAGCCTTCAGAAAGCTGTTAAGAACTGTTTTTGTCTGGGAAATAAAACATGGTTGCGAGCTATGTTATTTGCACTTATTTATGCAGTGAAAAGAGTCACCTTATGTTTAATTCAAATTGTAGTTCTGGCTTGGACAGGCTTAGAATAATCAAGTTTTACAAATCCATGTGTTCAAGTGACTCCCACAGTGTTTGTTCACACGGTCCCCTGTGTTGTTTAGGTTAGCTCTCTTTCTGGCAGAGGTAAGAGTTGAAACAGAGGAAGGGGTGGGTGAGGGAGGAAGAGGGACAGAAAGGTACGAGTATCCATAGGAGGGGGACAGCAGGATGTAGAGCTATGGATCAGTGGCTGATCAAGCAGTGTCTCAAAAAGCTTTAAAGGTAGCATTCATTTTAACCACTCAACTCCATTTAATGGTATATTCAGCATCACATGTAAAATCCATACTGTAATTGCAGACTGTATTACATCTCAATAAAGATTGCTTTTTGCCTCATTAGTGGAAGAGTTAAAAAAAAAAACAAACATACATTCTTATGTTTCTCCTCTGCCCCCCACCCCTTTTTTTAAGGAAAATTACCACAGCTCCTAGGCAGCCAGAAGAAATTACATCTCTCAAACAGAAGGCTGCTCCTATTACACGGAGGTGTGTGCATTCATCAGGTGATCAGCTTTGCATCTTCACAGTGATGATGTTTTTGCCGGTTACTGACATATGTCAAAACTGGGTGCTAATGATTCATCAGAATAGGTTAATTTCATAGGAAAAGGTCAATCTGAGAATGCTACAGCATTAATTTGCTAGTCTGGTTGGGTCAAGAGCCCTTTGAAACAGAGGGCCTGCCTAGTCATTATTGAAGATATACAATCCGGTCTGAAGGCTTCAGGTATATTTTCGTTCCAAAGAAAAAATACTTTATAAATTAAGAAACTACACCCTACATACCCATTACGGATAGTTACATTTAAAAATGAATGCAAAATATCATCCTGAGTTTTCTGCAGAAATTTGCATCAAACGACCCCAGACATCTTTTCTCTGCTAAAATCAAATGTACCTTTTCAAAGTTACCACAAGATTTCATACAGAGAGAGATTTCTATAGTCATAGCCATGTTTTACTTTCTTTTGGTTTATTTTTTCACATTAATTACTTTCATCATGGACGAAAGAGACAAGGTGGGTTATGAACAAATAGGATCTCCGCCCCTGCCAAGATTACTGACAGCACATGAGCACTGTGCTAGACAAAGAATCTCTGCTCTGCTCCTGGACCAGGGTAGCAGATACTCTCCTTTTCAGGATCCTCAAAAAAACTCAAGACAAACTTCCAACTTCCCCATACATTTTCTAATACCTCCCTCACCAACATTTTAGTGGAGTAAGCAGCTAACTGTATACTTTTACCACAATATCAGCTAAAATAAACACAGTGCTATGACTTGATGTTTCACTGGCTTCCCTTGGGAATGTGATGTTGGTGGGTACATACTAAAAAGGCAGACTCAGCTGTCCACACAGACACAAAACACATTAAAAAAAAAGGTAACCAAAAAGCAAAAACCCAGCACAGTGTTCCGAGGTTTTAATGCTGACAGGAGAGTACGGAGTCTCTCCAGTATGACTGGAGAAAGAAATGAAAACCATGTTGAGATTTAACTCCACAATACGAAAATATTTGAGGTACTCTGAAAAAAGTGCTAGATAATGGCAATGGTGCAGTTATGGAGCAATTACACATCATGGCAAGCACTTCTGCTCGGCTTTTCATACTCCACACAGACTGGGACTGAAGCAACAGCACAAATAATGACCATGCATTTAAACTCAGATGCGGAATGAGACAAGTTTCCTTTGTCAGTTTAGCTAGATGCACATACATATATATATATATACATACATACACAAAAGTGAAACAGCTCATGAACAGTCCCTCTCTCCTCTGTTCCTGATCTCACATCACCACCACACCTGCTGAAAATGTGTCCTGCACAAACTGGTGACAGCATGCAGAACTATCAATATTAACAAGCCTTTTTTTTTTTTTAAGTGGCATCCTTGGTCTCAGCAGCATGGTTAGTACTTAGTCTTCCCTACAGGTGCTGTAAGGTGTTTAATATCCTCCAGGGAAGGCAATGCTGCTATCAGTTATATAATTCACTCTGAGCGTGGTATTTCTAACTATAGAATAATGTGGTGCAAAGTCAGCTGTGGGTGGGTAGAGCTCAGAACAAAGCAGAGATGTAGATGTCGCCCTGAGAGGCACCATGATAAAGGATCAGATTTTGCCATATTTTTACAAAGAATGGGGCAGAATATCAAGATGAAGCATTGAAGAAGGTTATACATGTTATTGCCCTAGAGACACTGAAACACACCATCACAGATACACTGCAGGGCAAGGAAGAGTGTCTGGGACTGCAGACTTCTTTTGGCTTTTCAAGGCCTTTTGTAACCCTTCTAGAAAATCATGAAGATTCAGATTTCAAAAGACACTGTGAGTCACAAAGCACACCTTGTTATGGATGTGGCATGCTATGCTCAGCTGCTGTATCTGAAAGCTATGGGGGCTACAGGAAAATGGACAAGGTTTTCTGAGAACGGCTGCAAAATACTCCAGGTTTGATCCACTGACCGACAGATCAATAACTTGGAATGAGACATGGAAGGTTCACCTGAGGTGTGACCTCAGAAAAGTCTGATCAATTCTAAATTATGAAGTGGGTAGTAGTAACAGTGTTTTAATTACGGCATTTTCACTCCTCGTGTAGCTATTTTGTAAAAGCTACATTTCCCTTTGCTTTTAGCCAAGACCTTTTCAGAGGTATGCTGCCGGGCTGATTCATACAACTTGATACACTTGCAAATGTAGAGCTTTTTTGGCTTTTATGCTGGCAAACAGACAGAATTAAACACATGGAGAGAGGTACTAAGGCTACATGGCTACAACTTTCAAGAGGAACTTTTGGATGACACTGAAGAAGCCTTGTCAAGAATTATTATTTGAATTTTGAAAAAAATTATCTAGGTACTCCATATCCAAATCCATATATTGTATCCAAATACATTCTAAGCTTATTTTTCATCAGCTTGATCAAATCCAGTCAGAATTTAACAGATTAAAAAAAGTATAAAAGCTGAAAATACTGGAACACGGCAAGATAAAGATCATGTGAATTTTAATCCCAACCACATACCAGCGGATATTCCACTCAAACTATGCTGCAAGGTTTAAGTAGTATCTACAGAAATAAAGTGTTCAGAGATGGAAACAAGACAGCAGGAAACCAATCTTTCTAGCTATGTACTGTGCATTTTGTTATTATCTTCAGAAATCCTCCCTTCTTTCTTGAGTTGGAGGGAAATCACATGCTGGACTAAGACACTAATTGTCTCAAAGAGTTTTTCAACAAAGGTGTGGAAGCAAAGGTACAGCAGGAATATCTCAGCAGAAGGTTTCAAGTTAGATTGATTTTGTTCTGAAGTGATTTGAAAGGTCTATTAAACCTGGTTTGGGCAATAGCTAACTGATAGGCCACAAAACATGAGTGTAAAATTAACTCCCAATTTAAATGAACACAGAGAATCTCAGAATCCTTAAAAAAAAAAAAACCAGTTGCCATTACAGCTTTATTTCTTCAATAAGTCTTGTAATGCTGCTCAAAAAACAAACAAACAAACAAACAAAACCAAAACAATTCTGTTACCCATAACATGGTTCAGTACATATTCGAGGGGAATCCAGTTTGACTAGGTTTCTCTGACAGATGATAAAAGTATCATGGCATGAATCCCATCTTCTCCCCACCATACCCCACCTGAATGGATGCTGTACTGGGACAAGGCTCTGTAATGTGTCCAGAAAGACTGTAAAATGGACTAATAATAGTTTAACCTGATCAGACTTTGGCTAAGATTATGATCGAAGGTAAAATTCTTATCAACTGATTAGAGTTTATTTCACTGAAGCACACATGGTAAAATCAAACAGCCACTAATCAGGTGCCATGGCTAGAAGGAAGAACATTGTAAAAAGACTTTATTAGTCAAATAAAAAAGATGACAAATCAGGCAGACACGGCTTAGACTTGGCAGCAGGATGAAAAGTGACCTACAGCTGGAACTACAGTTCAAAATTTAGCTCTAATCCTCATGTTTCCAAAATACTAACAGAAATTATATAAAAATAAGTGGGCTGTAATCAAACATGAGGACCACGCAGTGGAGCACTGAAATGATGAGGAGAGACTCTCCAAAGCTTTTTCTCTGCTTGTACACAGCTTGGAATAGGAGTGAGCTTAGAATCACATCTGTATCCAAGGGAGTTGATCATGGATTGTTCAATTACAAGCTCTTTTTAAGGAGGATATTTGTATAGTCTTGAAGCAATGCAACATCACATGGTTAACAAACAATGTCAGTGTTTGTCATAAAACTCAAAGGTACAGAAGTGCAGTTTTTCCAAGATAAAAAAAAGTTGTATTGAAACCTTGTATCTGTTCTGAACAATACACACACAAAAAGAGAAACTTCAGTGAAAACAAAAAAGGTTAATTTTAGAAGATGCAAAAGAAATTACTTGATTAAGTCATTATCCATTAACTTGGATGCAATTATTGGGATACCATCTTCTCTCAGGCATCACGTGTACTACTATGTGTAAGAAATAAAAAGATCTTGAACTGAATCTCACCACCTCTGTGAAGGATAACAAAAAGCCCTTCTACAGATCCATCAATAGCAAAAGGAGGGGCAAGGAAAACCTCCATTCTTTACCAGACATGGGCGGGAATAGAGTTATCAAAGATGAGAAAAAGGCTGAGGTATTTAACACCTTCTTTGTCTCAGTTTTCAACAGTAAGGTTGTCCTGAGGACAGCTGGCTTCTGGAGCTTGTAGAAAGAGATAAGAATCTGAACAGCCACCCTGTAATCCAGAAGGAAGTAGTTAGTGACCTACTGAGCTGCTTGGATCCTCACAAGTCTATGGGACCAGATGGGATCCACCCTAGGGTGATGAGGGAGCTGGCAGAAGAGCTCGCCAAGCCACTCTCCATCATCTACCAACAGTCCTGGCTCACTGGGGAGGTCCCAGATGATTGGAAGTCTGCAAATGTCATGCCCATCCACAAAAAGGGCCGGAAGGAGGACCTGGGAAACTACAGGCCCGTCAGCCTGACCTCAGTGCCTGGCAAAGTTATGGAGCAGATCATCCTAAGTGCAATCACTCAGCAGCTACAGGATGGACAAGGGATCAGACCCAGCCAGCACAGGTTTAGGAAGGGCAGGTCCTGTCTGACCAACCTGATCTCCTTTTATGATCAGGTGACCCACCTGGTGGATGAGGGGAAGGCTGTGGATGTGGTCTACCTGGACTTCAGTAAAGCCTTTGACACCATCTCCCAGAGCATACTCTTGAAAAAGCTGGCAGCCCATGGCTTGGACAGGGGCACTCTCTGCTGGGTTAGGAACTGGCTGGAGGGCCGGGCCCAGAGAGTGATGGTGAACGGTGCTGTGTCCAGTTGGCAGCTGGTCACTAGTGGTGTTCCCCAGGGATCAGTGTTGGGCCCAGTCCTGTTTAATATCTTTATTGATGATTTAGATGAGGGGATTGAGTCCACCATCAGCAAATTTGCAGATGACACTAAGTTGGGGGAGAGTGTTGATCAGCTGGAAGGCAGGAGGGCTCTGCAGAGGGACCTGGGTACGTTGGAAAGTTGGTCTGATTCCAATGGGATGAGGTTCAACAAGACCAAGTGTCGGGTCCTCCACTTTGGCCACAACAACCCCCTGCAGAGCTACAGGCTGGGGACAGAGTGGCTGGAGAGCAGCCAGGCAGAAAGGGACCTGGGAGTTTGGATTGACAGGAAGTTGAACATGAGCCAACAGTGTGCCCAGGTGGCCAAGAAGGTCAACAGCATCCTGGCCTGGATCAGGAACAGTGTGGCCAACAGGTCCAGGGAAGTGATTCTTCCCCTGTACTCAGCACTGGTGAGGCCACATCTCAAGTACTGTGTCCAGTTCTAATCCCCTCAATTCAGGAAGGTTATTGAGGTGCTGGAGCAGGTCCAGAGAAGAGCAACAAGGCTGGTGAAGGGACTCGAGCACAAGTCCTGTGAGGAGAGGCTGAGGAAGCTGGGGTTGTTCAGCCTGGAGGAGGCTCAGGGGAGACCTCATCACTCTCTACAACTACCTGAAAGGAGGTTGTAGCCAGGTGGAGATTGGTCTCTTTTCCCAAGCAACTATAAGCAAGACAAGAGGGCACGGTCTTGAGTTGTGCCAGGGGAGGTTTAGGTTAGATATTAGAAGGAAATTCTTTACAGAGAGGGTAATCAGCCATTGGAATGGGCTGCCCAGGGAAGTGGTGGATTCTCCGTCCCTGGAGGTTTTTAAGATAAGATTGGATGTGACACTTAGAGCCATGGTCTAGCAACTGCAGCAGTAGTGGATTAAGGGTTGGACTTGATGATCTCAGAGGTCCCTTCCAACCCAACTGATTCTGTGATTCTATGATTCTATGATTCTATGATCTCATAGATCATATGAGAGAAGACATGAACAGCTGCCCATTCTTCTCCATGGACAGTAATAGCCTATTATTAAACCGTGCATGAGTTCTTGAAGCAAATTAATTTCTCCTAGTTTCTCCAAGGACAAAGGAACCCCTGTTTGAGATGTAACACTGTTGCTTGGGTAGTTAAGCAGCAAACTTAATACTTGTGGTACTCACGTGTACTTGTAGATCAGCCTTTCTAGTTTGTGCACTTGGAGAGAGAATGGGAGAGAGAAGGAGAATCTATTATACATTCTCAAAAATAAAATTTTAACTGCTAACATTGGTCAAATTAAAATCAATCTCCTTCTTATTCCCTTCAGTAAAGGTAATTTCTGTAAGATATGTCAGGTTTCAATATTTAGTAATTTATCTCATTTAAAATACCTTCTTTTTATTACAGAGTACCTTTTCCTTTCCAGATTTTTCCTTACCAAGGAATGACTGTTTTCTGCTCAGATACTAGAAGCAAAGTATTTATTCTCAGGCAGAGCTGAAGAATGATGTTTCAGTCAAAAAGATACAAATTTCAGAGAAGTTGCAAGTGATTGAAAACCAGAGGCTAGGAAACCTCTCCTCAGAGCTGATTGTAGCAGTCACTATTGGATCGCTTTGGCCAGTCGTGCCTCAGAGAAGATCTGTTATCTCCTTAGCCAGAATTGCTATATTTGCATACTCTTCCTAGAAGAGGTCAGAGCCATAGAGTCATGTCTCACGTCTTTTTACAAGACATGATTTTCCTTTCTCTTCTTTAGGTCCTTCAGCTCATTGTGACTGCAGGCCTAAAGACAACTTCTGTGATTCATAAGAGGTTAACCCATTTGCCAATAAGTTGTGCCTTGGGTGCAGGGTCACATGAGATGACTCAATGCAGAGCTGTCTTTAGTCCAGCATGACATATCAAATTACATACAATCCAGTGCAAGCAAGGTTATATTCTTTCCATGGTATAATGCTTTCAAGTTACACAGGGTATGCCAGTTACCCTACCAATCTTCTATTATTTCAGCTTGTAGACAATTTACTGTAAAAACTGTATATTTTTAAAAGAAACAGACTATAAGTAATTTTCATATGCCACTCCATTATGGTAGATAATGAGATTTCACATTATATTTTACTGATAATAGAATCAGAGATTTAAGTGCCCTTGTCAGAGAATACAATGAAGCTTTGTGAAATTAGATAGAGTTTTATCAGTAAAAACATAAAGCAGAATACTTTTTCTCAGAAAGTTCTGCCACAAACATATGACAACATGCCAGACAAGAAAATCTGTTTCCTTATACCTTAGTTTGCATTCATCTTCACCAAAAAATTAATGGCATGTGACTGCCTGATAGCTACTACAGCATTTCTTTCCCACACATTATATATTAAAAGCAGATAATCTTTAACACTAGAACTTACAAAAGCATCATGAAGGAGTTCTAGTGCTCTGCCTCTTGCTCATGTCCTTGGGAGGAAATGCAGAATCCAGGACATGTTTTCAAACGAATCTCCCATTTCCGAAATTATTTTGTAAGTGATCCTGGTTAGTTCAGTCATCCAGTAGATAAAGGAAATGGAGAGGTTTGCTGTTTTGTTCTTGAGTAAAGTGAGTATCTACCTCCCTTTATGACTCTAATCTTAATGAGAGGTAAACGAGACTTTCAGAGTTGGATATCTTTAAATATATTGGTTAGCTTTCCATGGTCCTGTTTGGGAACACTTCATTGTCCTAAGAAGCCACCAGTCTGTAAAAGCAGCGCTATTCACAAAGGCAACGAAGTTTGACTTAATTTGATTTCCTTACCTTCTTCCATTACAGAGGGCAGAACAACACAGCTAATTACATACATAACCATGGCTGTTTTTCCTCAAAGTGTACACTAAAGGCTACTTCAGGGAAACTAAAGACGTTACAGTGTAGACAACCAGGCCTTCATCTATGCTAGGACAGTCTGCTCTCAAGCCTTTGAATTTCTAATAAATTAAAATAATTTTGCTGTGTAACAAGACTTACTTCTTTCTAAATTTCAGCTCTTAATTCCAGCAATAGAACTGTTCAACAGAAAAGGTAAGGAGGAAGTATTAAAAAAAATAAGAAGAAATGTGTATAATTTCATATGTTACTTTTTTCAGCAATCTTGTTCTCCAATTTTAAAACACAAAGGTGCATGACAGGGGAGGCTCTCTTCATAACTACATGTGGTAGTTCACATTTCTACGCACCCAGTTTTACTTCGTGGCTTAGGGGTAATGTCTTGAATACTTTTTTCTTCTAAATCAAAGGGTCAAAAGCTAAATTCCTCCAGAACGAAAGCTAGAATGATGTAGTTTCTGTGTTTTGTTTTGTTTGGTTTTGGTTTTTTTTTCCTTTTTTTTTTTTTTTTAAAGAAAACATATGTAAACTAATTTTTCCCTGTTAGTTACAGGCCTGGTTTTAATTATTGTGTTGTAAAACTAACGTGATCAACTCTCACTCACTTGGGACTTTTCTAATACTAAGACTATTTTCTCTAACATTGTCCTCAGTATTGAATAAAAAAAAAGTAGTTTAAAAAAGAAATCTGGCATTTACACATCTAGACACTAGAACTACTAACAGTATTTGTTCTCTAATATCTGGGAAATTAGTCCTCAATGGCCACAATGGCAATTTCTCCAATTAATGTGAGAAAATTTTTTGTCTGTATATATTTTTATGTAAGATATAAATAATCAAGATGAATTTAGAGCTAAAGACAAAAGAGAATATATGACATTTTGGCATACTCCCAGCATAAATGCCACAGTCATTTAAAAGACAAACAAACCCCCAAAATACTCCAAACATTTTTAATGTTGAGCTGTTCCAAACAAAAGAAGCCTTACGCTTGTTACAGTCTCTCTTTACTTCAACTGAACTTCAATCATGGAGAAGTCACTGTATGAGAAGTCACATATGGGATTGCATCTCATTGATGCACTGCAAGGGAAAAGACTATTAAATGAGACAAATTCAGCTGCCAACACTGAGAATATCAAAGTATTTAAATGACAGCAGAGCTGGAGTTAAAATAGCTGAAACACAAGAGTTTAAGAGATGACCTTCTCTTGAATGGTGACATGATTTGCCAATTATCCATCAAGCTCTGTGTGGGTATTCAATACGTTTATCACATATAAACGCATTCATTTTAATATAGTGAAGAGTGAGGTTTTATTCATTGTGAGCTAGCTTCATTATTCCATTGTGCTTTGTTATAGAGACAGCATAGCCACCTTTTAATGTTTCACCTCGAATGGTCTTTAAGAGTGAGAGATGCTCACCTGTCCTAGCTAACAGTTTCACAAAAAATATGTCCGTTAATAGCGGAGAATTAACTGCTTACCAAAATTAATATACTATTCCTCAGTAGAATTACTACACCCATCCCAATTACACTGCACTTCCAGATGCAGCACATATCTCTAGCTTACTACCAAGGGACATTACTTCTCCAGCACAGACTCTCTGGGTGATCCCCAGCCTCTAAGATTTATTTCTGTCTGCAGAGAGTTTTGATTTTTTTCTTGCCTTAAGTGAGTAGACATACTGCATTTTGGTAAATGCATTGCAAATTTGTCTGGAAGGAGCCAGTATACATTCAGGAAATAAACTACATCATGGAGACGGACTGACCTGCTCTATGCAGATGGAGCAGAAAGAGCAGAAAAGAAAGGACAATCCATGACTACTGGGAAGAGGACATGAGTTTTAGCTCCTCATTTTACAATAACCTCTAAAATATATGAGTGTTCTTAAAAAATGGAAGACACACGTTTGCTTCTTAAATTTCTCTAAAGAATAACTATTTATATATGATAAGGATAAATGAGATAATTCAGACTAACAGAACTGCTGAACATTGACTAGATAACGGTTGTCTTATGCAAACTCAGTCTGACTATAATCAATACAAACACTGAAGGGCTCTTCTGAAGGTGATGGAGATGAGAGAAGATGGTTCTTGTTGAGAGAAGAGAGGATACAAGAAGCATTGTTAAGGTGTGAGGAGGTAAAATGTCAGGAAGACATGGACAGTGTCTGGAGCTTGGAAGGAGAACAAGGATGAGTACACACAAGTAAAACAAGATTATGTGAGAGTTAGAAACTAAATGAATAGTTGTAGTCCCACCCCATTATACTCATGTACATTCTCTGAGCATAAGCAAACCCTGTCCAAGGAGCTGTTGTCTCTAAAGGAAAGTAAGAACTGATATGATGAGAAGAAAGCCCAAAAATCTCAATCAAGTGGTTGAACAATATCAATAAAACCAGCATAAAAATCAGTATGCATAACTTTGTCTTCATTGCTTGTTAACAATTTCAGCTAAAATGTTGTCATCCTGAGGTTTGCAGGTTGTCTTAGGAAAACTAGTAGGAAAATAATGTATTCCAAGGACAGAGCAGAACAGAGAATGTATAAAGTGCCCAAAATACAGTGTATGCCTAAAAGAGCAGATAGTACAAAAATGTAGAAAAAGGACAAGGTGTATCTCACATAGCAAATTTAAACAGCGGCATAGAAGGCAGTTAGAGAAGAATTGGATGCAAGTAAAATACTGTGCTGTAGTGTAAAAATACTGACTTATTTTGAGGATTTGAAGAGGAAATAAGCATGTCATTTATCCTGGATACACTAGACACTTTTCCCCATTTACTTTCAAGTTGTTAACTCAATAGATAGAGAAAATCCAATCAGATTGATCACATTCTTACCTTGCTTGGCATAAGGTGGTCCACTGATACTTGCTTTCCTGACTTTGCTATTACTCATACTTGTAGTAGTAGAGTTCAGGGGCTTGGACAAAATGCCCTTTCTCCACCTGGCAACATTTCCTTACTGAAACTGAAATTTAAAAAAAAAAAAAAGCAAACAACAAAAGAACAAAACAAAAATATAGTATAGTAACATATAACATGAGAATTTCTGAGTTGCAGCCTGAAATATGAAAGCCTGATAAAAATAGAATGCTTAACACGAGTAAAGGAAAGCAAGAGAAAGAGTCAAAAATAATAATGAGCACTATGAAAAAGAAATCCAGAGTCCCTCTTTTTTCTCCTCACAAAACTGTAGTCACAGCTATTAAAGACAATTAAAGGTTTCAGTTCAGATAAAAATCTCCATCACTAAATGTTACACACACACTCAGAGAGGATGAGAAATGATTGCTGCCTCAAGCACTGGCACTCTAAGAGGACAGGACAAAGGACAGAAGATAAAATAGGGGCACAGAGGACTTCTTCTTGAAAGATGCTGTATTCTTTAGGTTCTGAATCAACAAAGGTTTTATATATGCACAGTCTTCCTTTGAAGACATAGTTCAAGGTGACTGTTTCAAGATGAGTACGTGCTTAAGTGTCTTGATGGACTGGAGCCAGGTTTCTTGGCAACTGACAGGACTGAGCACAGAAGATGTCTTGTCTGTGATTGTGTTGAGCATGGGCAAAGGAATAATTACAGCCTGTTGATTTTATTGATGTGAGCCCTAGTATCTCGGCTAAGCTGTCTCTTGTCATAGGCACTCATAGGCACACGCAGAGGGTCAGGTCAGTTCAGGGTTGCTCCTTTTAATAAACATAAAAAATGGCCAAAAAGTGCAGAATCATGTTATGAAATATGGAAAACCTTCCAGTCACACTTCTATGCTGTGCATGTGGAAAAGTACAGAAAAATAGCCCAAATATGTATAATTTCCCTGAGAGAATTTGGAACACTTGAAAACACTAAATTGTTAGGTTCCACCATCCAATCTTACAAACATAGTTGTATGAGGTATCAGGAAAGATTGCAGAGAGACAAGCTGTCCAGTGGGTGGTATAAATTAGCAATGAAATATTTCAGACACATAAATATAGAAAACATCCCACAGTTTTCTTACTTAATGCAAAACTGTCGCAAATACTGTTGTATACTTGCATATTTTCTTAGCTGCACCAGCTGAGGTTGAAGAATTCAAGTTGCATCAAGGATTGTGTAAATATCTGGATTAAACAGAGCACACACTACCCAAGAGACAAAAGAGTCAGGATACATTTGGTGAGCAGGGATTTCCTTAACGTTGACATAAAATGTGCAGAATACAGTGCCCTGACAAAACCTGCCCTACAACATCCCATCCTTATCCCATCACAGGGAAGAACAGAGATGAAGGAGAGAGCAGAGAGGGAGTGAGGAGCAGGGAGGGAAATCAGTTACTTGCAAATGAACTCACTGTCATAAAGATTGAATTTTAACCTACAGAGGACAGATGAAAATCTGCAACCATTAATGGCTGGGGTTGCAACTTTACCCATGAAGTCTACATTTCCTCAGGTTGGGAAGAAACAGTTTTCTTCTTCAATAAATGCCAAGATTGGTTCAAAATTAGAAAACCAGAGCAATGACAATAAAACAAACCATGAGTTCTGTGTTGCTTGGCTATGTTGACTCATATGTATTTTGCCCTCAGGTATTTGGCCCTTTGAAACCACATTTGTCTCTATGTACATCATGTTTGCAGGAAATAATAATTGTGAACCCTTAATGAGACTCATAAAATTTTTTCTGTTATATCACAGCAAATTAATGGTAAGTAGTCTACCTCTGTGTCTCTCTGCCATACTGTTCTATCTGTAGCCACAGAGGTCTTCCAGACAGTAGGAACTATAACTAGTTGATTGCTGATAGGAGCTTTCAGAAGCTCTTAGCTCCAAAAGAAGGCAACACTTCTTAAAAGCTGGTCAGCAGCATCTCTCACTCTGGGAAGCATCTCTCCATGTATGAAAAGTTTCACCAATGCTGGAGGTATTTTGAAGACATGTTGGTGTGGTTGGAACATACCACATGGATGGGACACGGTTTGGTGGTAAATATGGAGGTACTGGGTTAATGGTTGAACCCACTGAGCTTAGAGGTCTTTCCAACCCAAATGATTCTATGGTTTTACGACTTTTCAGTTTTTCAGTGGCTACCTGATGAATTTAGTACCTGTCTTAGTTTAACGGATTTCAGAAGTGGTACCAGCCACTGTAGCTATTGATGGAAGGTTTTAGAAAGAACTGGGTAAGGAGTGGAAGGAATTGCAGTGGTTCCTTAAGAGAATTGCGTGATTACATGAGAGACTGAAAAAAAATGGGCACAAATAAAATAAATAGCTAATGAGAAACTTACATATCAAAAGAAAACAAAGTCTTAACATTAATTTCACATGAATACTATTGCCCATGCAATTTTTAGATATTATCTTTTCTTTGCTGTCTTCTGAATAACAATGATGCCATAGACCAGCAATAATGGACTCAGAGGACTGAGATTCATTCCTTTATAGTTCTTTCCTGGGACATTTCAGGGTTTGCATTGCTTCTAGTTTTTAAGAGTGGCTTTATTTAACTATCAGCTTGTAAGAAGTGCACTTCTCTTCACCTCCATGCACAGTTCACACTGAGACAGGAAAAAAAATGAATGAAAAGGATTGTGAGACCAACTAGCACTGAGAAAGAGGAGGTGAAAGGAATAATATATATGTCCCTGAAGGAAAGAACGTTGTTAGAAATAAAGATAAAAAACAAAAGTAGATTTCAAAACTACTCAAACATACAAGACTGCCTGTACTAAAAATGAGAAGTTTTCATACTTAGTTTTACTTTCTCTTTCAACTTTGCAAAAAGTTCTCTGCTAGTAGAAGTATACATTTCTAATAAAAGAATTGTATTTAACATTAACAATATACCTTTCACCTGTGGCACTTAAGTTGCTTCACGAAATGTGGTTCTCACAGTTGCACATAGTTAGATGAACAGGGCAGTTTAATTAGGTTCATCTCACTCTAGTAAAAAAGAGGAAGAGAAGCTGTACAACCCATATTCCAAACACTTAAGTGTTGTTGATTTCCTTAGATACTGCTACAAATCCAGGACTCTAGGCTCAATTAAGGGGACTTTAAGTGTAGGGACTCTCTAACAATCCTCACTGATGTCCTGGTGACAAAGAAGCTAACATGTAAGGCTTTTGACCTGTGGTCCTCTGCTCTACATGAGGCAACCTTTCAATAGTTACTTGCTCTAGACTTCTGACCTCCACTTAATCTCATATGTCAAAGGAATGATCAGCCTGGGTTAATTTAGACCACCAGGCTCTCACTGTCACTACCATTCCTCAAGACTACAGCCCTCATGCTGACATACTCTTGTTGGTATCACCTGTAGGCAGTGCAGTAGATTTTCAAGATCACCATTCAATTGTAGTCTTCTCTTCTGGCTGTTAGTACAGCTTCCATTCTGAAGCAATGCTCCTGCTCCACTGGGCATTCCCTGGTCACTGAAAAGCAAACAGCCAAGAAGATTTGGATACAACTTTCTTTCTGGTGGGCAATGCTGCTCCATCCATTGAAACTGTTTGAGCAGGGAAATGCAATGGTAGGAACACAAAGGATAACTCTGTCTTCCCTGTCCATTATTTGAGCCCAGCAAATTTAAGATGAACGGGAGTCTCAAATATATGTCTTTGACAAATCCTGAACAGCTTCCATTGACTTCAGAAAAAGCTTCAGAGGCTACCCTGAAATTCTTGAAGTAATGCAAAACAAGCCCAAAAACCACAAAAGAAAGAAAACCAAAACTTCACAGCATTTCTCTTCGGTCATACATTACTGTGGGATTTTTTTTCTCTTTAATAATGTCTGTCAATAAAGAAGTCTAGAAATCATATTCCAAGGAAGACCATCAAAATTTAGAGATGGTCCCTTTATGTTAGGACAAGTTTATTTCCAAAAAAAAGATGAAAAATGAAATCATTCATGTTTGTCCTGTTAAATCTGACTAGGCATTTTTCATGACCCTTATACATGTACTGAATGAGACATGACCTTAACATTGGTCCTGTCCTGTAACACAAAAAAGTTGGATTTTTATTGCCACTAATTATTACATAAGCAGAGGAAGAAGAGGCAGAGCAAGAATTTTAGTGTACAAATATTTAGAGTCACAAATCAAATAGCCATACAGTCATCTACTACACAAGGTAGTATCTTACACTGTATTTCATTCCCTAAAGAGCTAGCAATTGAGATCAGACTTCCCACAGGATTAAAAGTATACACTGAATTTGTCCATATTTAAAGTACCAGAAAGGTAGATAAAAGTTTGAATGCCATGAGACTGTAAAGGGAAAAGAAAATCAGAGAAAGGTCATTGGAGGCCAGCAAGCAAGAGACTAAAGACAGCTTGCAGAACAAGAAGTTCATTTAAACACAGTAATTTGAAAACAGACACAACAGGAGACGATCTATATTATCTTTTATTTGCTGAATCTTTTTGCTTTTACTACTGCCAATTCCTCCCCTGCAGTTTAGACCTGGCAGCTAAATCTCTGTTGCTTTCCAGCAGCTTTCAGAAAATAGATAAGGAACCAAGCTAGTAAAGAAATAGGCTAAAATATTCTCTCATTCTCTGTTCAAGTACAGTGAGTGAATCTTTCTTTACAGCATCATCTAGAGGCTTGGGAGCTCTTGACAGCAGAAATCTTACATTGACCTAGAAACGTCCAAGTCTATGACTACCATAAACTTCTTGATAATGGTTTCCTAAGTTATTTTATACTTTTCAGCAGTATGGTGTATATCTTGGCAAAATAATGAGACTTAGTTCAAGCTCAGGCCCCACGAAGGTGATACTCTCTTGATATGTAAGACTCTGGAGTGGTTTGGAACCTGCAAAGAGAAAAAGGAGAAAAAACCTCTAGCTATTATCTTGATGGCACAATCATTCTGCAGAGAAAGACCCATCATATTTTATAAGAGAAATTATACACAAAAGATGTTTAAAAAAACAGCATACAGACTATTCTGTAGCTGTGCATTTGTTGACAGACTTTTATTTTTCATAGAAATAAATATCTGCTGAGCCCACATGTTCTCAAATTATTCAGAAATATTTTCCTCACATCCTTTTGAGAAGCAGTTGCAACATCTTTTTAAACTATCAGTGTCTGTGCTTGAATCTAGTTATTTTTGCATTTTGTTGACTCTGTTTTAGGGGTTTTAAAAATAAATAATCAATGCATTTTGCACATCTTTACTATTTAGAAAATAGTTGAAATGCTATAAAGAGACAGAATTGCTATAAAGGGACAGAATTGGAGAACATGTACTGCGCTATACGTACTTGTGATTACTAAACTTCAATGGGAGTGCTATGCATTGTCCTCGCTTTATAAAAAACTAAACTTTGAGCCTACATCTCACTGTCTATCATGGTGCAACAGCCCAAAGCAAAGCATAGCTTAGAGCTCTGGAAATTTTGTCTCCTCTTTCCCAAGTGGTGAGTTACACTCTTGCTAAAAGCACTAAACTTTACATTCCTCCCAAGGCAAAGTCCAAAACGATATCCAGATTTGATCCTCTCACCACTGTTTTTTGATGATGCCTCACAGCTGAAGTTCTCTAATTTCAAGAATTCTGGTCTCAGGCTCTGTCTGATGAATGGTTATGAGTTCTGCTTGCTGCTTTTCCTTCAGCAATTTACTCCTATACCTTCCTTAGCAGTAGTGATATGCCTATGACTTTCTGTTCAAATGCTACTCCTTCTAGTTGAGAAAGTTCTGCCCAACCATCAAAACAAAGTTTACAGACAGCTTTTCAGCTCCTGTGATCAGAGTCCTGGACTTTTACCTCTCTCCTTGGTTTCTCTCAGCACAAAGAAAAAGAAGGTTTTCTAGAGTGTCCTTGCATTCACTGCTTACTATTTTGCCATCCTTGGAAAGTGTAGGCTCAAAATTCCTCGTTCTCAAGTGCAGTCCTGTGTGTGCATTTATCCTGAAACACAAGCTGTTTTCCAGCTTTAGTAATTTTGCTTGTTATCTTTATATAGTCCATCCTGCTAAACTACTGATTATTTTGGTAGAAGCATGGGATAGGACTCCCATTCTCTGACCTGCATATCTTACCAGCTATTTCTGTCAGAGGAGACCTGGAACTGGAGATGATCAATCATTTCTCAAAAAAACTTTGATTCAGTAAGACAGAAAAATTCTCAGGAACACAAAGCTTAAGTTCTTCTCTCAAATAGGAGAGACTAGACAAGAAAGGTCTGCTATTTGGTACACTTGATAAAAAAAACAAAAAAACTTAAAAGACATGACCCAAAAGACACAAACTATACAGCTCTTTTAATCAAAGCTTGCAAAAATTTCTTCGCATTCAAACCATTAAATCATGATCCCATTAATAGCAAAACATCTAGAAGCTTAATGAGAAAGTGAGATTTAGGGCTTTTTTTTCAGCAACGTTGGAATGGGTATGTAATCAACTTCAAAACAAATTTAATTCAAAGACTAATTCTGAAAGCGTATTGATACAAAGGGACCAATGCAAACACCTACTGAAATCTGTAGGAGCCTTTCAATTGCATAATTTTTAAAGACCACTACTTGATGTGAATTCATTACAGGCTTTGGTCTTAACTTAGGAAAAACTTCATGAAGTGATAGAAGAATAAAGTAATGAAAAAATCTGAATGAGACTTAACATGGTCCAAATCTTCCCAAACCCTGATGATGATGATACTGGTATCAGTCTAGGGTGAAAAAGACATAAGATTACACACGTAAAACCAAAATATAAAAAAAAAATTCGTTGTGCAATATTGAAATTTAAAAGGCTAGTTTCACTTGGTTCATTGGAACTTGAGAAGAGTCAAAATATTTTACATATTTGTTATGATAGAACATGCAAAGTAAAACAGTATCACTTGCAGAATAAGGTTTCTTCAGCTCATACTGTAAAAGTCAACTGGGCAGATGCAAATTGATCAATTATTTTACTTCAGAGTTGAGAAGTAATAAGTAAAGACAGCAATAATAGGCACCTATTGAACCATTTCGGATTTTCTTGTGCTATAAATTTCTTACATAAATCAGCAATTTTTTTTCCTTTATTATGATTGCTACAAATCCCAGGAAAGCACTTTGTGAATTGGTCAATGTATTATCTCTGCAAGCTCAATTAGCTAATCTACCATCAGGCTGTGAAAATCTACAATAAAAATAAAACAGCTCTAGCCCATTAGATTAAAAGTAACTACAAATATTAAGTGTTGCTCTAAATTGAATTAACTTTTGGATATTTCATCTGATTTTTGAAGCCTTGTTTAATTCTCAAAGGACGTTGGCTTGTTTTCTTGCTACAGAGTATTAATACCTCATGAGAAAGCATATAAAACATGCATTAAGGGAATATCTATTAGTAATTAAGTACAGCTTTGTTCACACTCTATTTGCACTTTTTTATTCCATTTTTCATTGTGTTTCTTAAAAAATTATTTGTTTTGAAAAAGAAGGCAAAGCTGGTCAGTAACAGATACAATTTCAGTAACCAAATACAGCACTTTAAATGGGTTGCTTATAAAACAAATGTAGATCCACATAAATTCTAATAAGACAATTTTGATTAATAAATCACCTCTTTCAAATTAATTTTTCACATTTGAGTGCAAGGGATTACTG
Organism: Manacus candei; assembly: GCF_025592945.1. NCBI lineage: Eukaryota > Metazoa > Chordata > Aves > Passeriformes > Pipridae > Manacus > Manacus candei. Next base: position 20,017,405 of record NW_026138097.1, read on the forward strand.
CAAAATAAGATGAAACACAAGAAAATAAAATTGTTTCCTTTGCCAATTCCCATGCCCTCAGTGATTCTGCAGTTCTGGGACCTGCTGTCTTTGTAGAAGACCTTAGGGAAGCAATGGTACTTCTTAATGAACCAGAGCAAGTTTCTCAGTGAGGTTCTGGGTAGGCTCAGAGAAGGGGAACTCATTTATACTTATAAAGACCCAACATATGTGAAATCCCACTGTTGCAATACCATTTCCAAAGTTGTAAACTTCCATCTCTGAAGTTTATTAAAACCCAGGAAAGCCAGCCTGCTGCTATATTTGCTGGATTTGCTCATACAGTTATCCATATGTAAATAGGAGGCCTATCTGAAGAAATGAATATAGTTCATAGTTCATGTGAAGTTCAACCCTGTTCAAAAGGCTAATTAAGGAAATCCTCAGTGTGTAGTACTAGGATTCACCTGTGGGCAGAAATACAAGAAGACACCCAGACAAATCTGAAAGCACTGCTTCATGATCCATGACAGTACAAAACATCCAGGTTTGCTCCAGCTGTAACATAGCCTTGTAAATAAAGAGGGACGTTTAGCAAGGACAACGACTCTTGCAACTATGTGCTTTCCAGACCCTGACTAGCTCCCGATTCACATGGAAAATCTGTGCCTGCTCTGATGTGCCCTTTGCCAGTGTCATGGACTTGTTAGTACTGCTTCTTTATTTGTCTAAATCCTTGTATCATGCCCATCACTGAGGTGGTCAAATATATGCCCCTGCTACAGACAGCTATTTTGTGGCACTTGTGGTTTTAATTCATCTATGTTATACAAGCTGAGTGGTACTTAAACAGCTCTATCTCAAATTCAAAACTTGCATGTACATCCCTTTAAGTTGTGTTACTGAGGATGAGCTGGTAAGGACTCTGTTTCCCTCTCTGTTCTTCTTTCATGATTAATAGTGACAGCTGAAAGCAAGTGGCAGAAGGCCAAGCAATCAAAGGGCATAGCAATAATAGCTCTGTTGCCCTGCAATTCACAAATTATTTCATTACCTTTCAACATTGCAATCAGGGTACAAATCCAATACTATACCAGCTGCCTGGGTTACAGTCATTCAGGTGGGTTTAATCTGATTGAGTAACGCCCACTGTCTCCAAAAAACTTTTTCAGCCCTAAGAGTAGACAGACCACTGGAAAATTTGATATTTTGTCTTCAAAGACCATGTCAATTGTACTTGACTACAAAGAAATCATTTCTGTGCAAGCACTCCAGTCTGCTGTGTTTGAAAGATCTGAGTGCTCATGTTTTGCATCCGTTAAAAAATGGAATGCGTTTTTCTACCTACTTTATAATCTGATTGTCAATATACTTCAAAAAAGACAAGTGGAAAAATATATTTCATGATGTTTTTAAATCATCTTATGGGCTTGCTGAGATTGACAGCTCTGAAGAAAAAGAAACATTCTTCATTTGAAATTAAACAGAATAACTTGCAATATCTGAAATTGTCAGGAGGCTTTTTGAAAAGATGTCCTTATGCACACAACTGCAAGTCCATCTGTTGTTTTAATTTGTCTCTCTAATAATTCCCTGGAGTTTCACTTGGTTTGAATGTTAGAATAAACAGAAAGGAATCAAACCGTGCATTCTTTAAACAAAATTTATCCAAAAATACAGTTCTGTGCATTAACTGTTGCCTGTGTCAGCCTCATTTCAAGTTTCGCTGTTTTCATTAAAATTTGCTGAGTGTCTATTTAAAGAAAATATTCATTCCAACAGTTGGTCTGCCTTAAGCAGAACTTTATACAGTTTAGAACTTAAAAATAATTGAAGTATGCAGCTTAGTTAAAACAGATAGCTGTATAAACCATATCAACTGTTTGTATTTCCAGATGTTCTTAAATTGTCAAATTTTCCCTAAACATGTATGTCAACTTTCCAAATAGTTGGCAACAAGAATAATATGTTAATAGTTAAAAAAAAAAAAAGAAAGGCAATTTGTTTACCTAATTTCAAGTAATTCTATATATTTGAATAAACAAAAAATAACACACTGTATATTAACAATTTTGCTAGTACTGATGCATGATTCATCTTGCTGTGTACAAATTAGTGAAATGTGAAACTTGCTACATCTTTTTCAAAGTCTTAGGAAATATTACAATCTCTGACTCAGTGCTAGAAACATTGAGGATCCAGGCCACTTCTGGACTGATTTAAAGGAAAGTTTTCAATTACATTTAAATAGCAATTAAAAGGAGAGTATAAACTGGTTCTTTACATTACATGAACTGATGGTTAACATTATTTTACAGCTAGAAATAAAATCAAATATTTGCTTCTAAACTCTGTAAAGTATAGCAGTCTAAAGAGGCAACGTCCAGATTTTTTCAATTTTTCCCTAAAGCCCAAATTCTACTATTTGTGTAGGTGAACTAGATGTTTCAAGCTGAAGCCAAATCCTGATCTTTGAAAATGATAAAAATGCATTGGAACCAATATGCCAGAGGCTATTATACATGTAAATGTTATGTTGCGTTGAGTATCATTTCCTTCTGTTAAAATTGACATTTGGAATGAATATATTGGAATTGGGTCCTAAAATTGCATAGTAAAACATAACCTTCCATTTTTTTCACATATTAAGGTCAATTGCTTTTGTAGCTGACAAGAAAAATCACACAGAATCCAGTGAAGGAGACTTCACTCTCACTCAAATGTCATATGAAATTTACTAGTACTTACAGATGTGCCATTAAAATCTTAAATTGGCTAAAAAAGAATAAAATATAGTGAACCAAACACTTTTAGTTATGTTTATTTTCATGCCGGTTTTAAAACCCAGGCTAATTTCTGAATAGTTATTCTGGATTTTACCTGTCCACTTCCACAAGTGATGTTGCTGACTTAACGTGTGCCCTCATTGCTTTTACCTGTTGTCCATATGAGGTAATGGTGAATTTCCCATTACATGTAGATGAATTTGAATTGGCATCCCAGAGGCCTCTGCATGTGCTTGTTCAGTTTCACCTGAACATGGATATGATGGAAAGCATTCTATGGGAAAGTCAAAATGTTACAGACTCTTAGTCAAAACTGTTACAGCCTGTGCTGTGATTGTTTCCATTACCTACTTCATAGTCAAACCTTCACCTGGTAGAAACTGGCAAAATTTTGGCAAAAACTGCAGATTAAAAGATTGGAGAACACAGAAACAAGGAGACAAAAAATAAGTCTCTGACTTAAAGTTGTATTAAATCTCTTCACTTACCTAAAACACACAGAGATGGGGGATTTATTAGTTTTATTCTATATATCAAGGAGGACAGGAATGCATATACTGTACAGTAAAGAGCAGTTCCTTCTCCAGGTTCTCCTTTCAGGTTCACGAGCTACATGATTATAAAAGCTGCCTTCCTCTCACTTGTGTGGAGGCCACAGGCAAACTGATTCTCTAGTCTTCACCTGTGCTTGCTCAAGAACTTCCACATCTGTCTTCCCTGCCACAATACTCATGGCAGGCTGTGAGGTCCCACTGACAACCCTGAAAGGGTTAACCATTAAAAAGCAGGCAAAAGGCATGACCAACTACCCAAACATATTTTTACTAGCCCAGACTAATTTAACCCAAAGGCTCAGTTGGTACATAAGCAGTGTTGCTAATGTCTCATACATACCTGACGGGACTAAGACAAAGAAGGGCCACAGAAGTTTGATGTGGCCCTGTGGACAAAAGCTTCTTTCAGTGATTCAGCTATTTGGAAAGGTAGTCCTAGGGAGTATCTTAGTATAAAGTGCAAGCCAGGGAGATATTGAAATTATTTTTGCATTACTTATTTTTACAGCAATGCATAGTCATGTCTGATTTTTCACTCCTTTCTATTGAAGCCTTCCTTATTCAATACTGTTATGACTAAACTACATCATTTCATATTGTTTTTGCAATACATTGCAACTCAAGCACCTCACTCTTCAAAAGCATTGCTCATAACTGTGTTAGTTTTTCCATCCAGTATCGCCACGTTACACTGACTTTACTTAAATCAGCAGCTTATAAATGGATAATGTCCCTCTCCCAACCTCTGTGAGATAAAACTGTTATAAAAACTGTGAGCATTGAAGTATGTCAAAACGGCAGGCTGTCCAGCATGGCATGTTTGTTGAGCAGAGATGCCAGAATGAAGACAAGCTGGATTTCTGCTTTGAAAGGCCCAGACGCTTTAACCTCGAGCAAGAGATGCCAAAAACTACATACCAATGTTCAAATACAAGATGTTGTCCCTTCCTCCCCTACCAGCCCTTGGTCACCTGTGGACTTGCTCCATTTGCAACTATTAAAGGAACAAGGTTTTTAAATGATACCTTCAGTAACATGCAGTACACCATTAGGTGCCCAATCACATACAGAAGAATTATTAATTCAACTGCTCAAGGGAGATAATAATGATTCCTGAAGGCAAAAGTACTCTAGTTGTGACTGTGACCAACACAGCTGCTTTAGGTAGTCAGAGAAAATAAAAGAGGTTAATAGAGATGTGGGAAAGCCAACATGAAAAGCTGAAATAGTGAGGGGAAAAAAGAATCACACTTCTTCCACCAGAAGAGTCCACTCAGTTGTAGTCTGTATCAGGTTTCACTGAACTAGATCACCTCCTTAAAAAACACAGATTGCTCCTTGCTGCAGAGAAATAATCAGGGAGTGCAAGAGGGGAAGGCTGAATTTAAATTCTATGTTTTCCCTGCTTCTTTCTGAAGCTGCATGCTTATTTACTGTCTCTTATGGGCTGCTGCGACTAATGGCATAGTCAAGTATGCAAAGTTCTTCGAAGACCTAAAACCAGTGTGGATCCTGCTAAAAACACATACATCTTTCCCTCTCTGGGACCATGCAACATTCTGCACATCCCTAAGGCAAATGAACACTCAGATTTTAACAGTGGCAATGTATTAATTTTAAAAATCACTGAAGTGTTTCTGGCTAGAGGGAGCCCAGCCTAATCACTAACACTCATTGCCTCAGGGAGGACTGAAGACTCTAGTTTCCCAATATTTCTGTATTAAGTCTTTTAAAAATATATAAGACCTAACCAAGAGCAAAACAAATCTCCAAGTTGCTCAAATATTCTCCCAGCGATGCAAAATCCCTGCAGCCAGAAATATCCTTTAGTTGTTAGTTATGCTGCTATTAACTATGAAAACACCCTCTGAATAAGCAGTGGGTTGCAGACAGTTCTGACAGAAGAGACAAAAGCTTGCTATACATAGGCAGTGCCAAGCAAGAATCTTCAGCACTGTGCATGGACATTAAACTCCACCTAATTCTCCCACAGAAAATGTTTCTTTTTTGTTTTATTGGTTTCATTCATCAAGAATGTTTTGCCAGACGTTCATGTTCTTTTGGGACAAATTCCAGGACTCTCTCAGCTGCTGTGCTGATGGGGACCCAGCAGACTAGCAAATTATGCTGCATCATGCACAGGGAGTACTTAAAGGGAGTTTAAGACCAAATAAACTTTGCAAATATCATCACTGGATTTAAATTACATGCCTGGTGAATTCAGTTCTTTTTGTTGGATCTAATCTAAAGAGGATTTTTTTCCCTCTCCTTCCTGAAGGATTCATTTGCCCCTGCTGCTTATTACTAATCAAAAGTCATCATTTTCTATCTGTGACATCCGGATAGGCTGTTGCCGTGGAAAAGATTATGAAGCTGAAAACAAGGAAGCTGATTTGAATTAAGAAGTGAGTTTCAAAGAGTACAACTTCTGTTCACAGAGGGACTTAAGAAATATTTGATCAGGCAGAGATAACATTACAGGAGAAAAAGAAAAGACTTGACAAAGACCTTTGCTTTTTTCATTAGTGTGGTGATTGGTATCACAAAGTAAATTATAAAATTATTCAAATTATTTTTTCAAACACTCCTTTCCTGAATGATGTTCTCCAGATTATCTTTCTCTTTTACTGAGTTCTGGAATAACAGAATAAACTTCCCACTGGTCTGATATCCTACAGATATCCATTAACTTAGGGGAAGCTGTACCACTTTACGAAGTGAAGGATCTGAATCACTCCTTTAGAACAGAAATAACATGGCACCTCAGGAAAAGTAACCTCTCTGGGCAAAAAGGATCACTTGACTGCAATCAGCCCTTGATGTACTAGCAACTAAGTGTAGATGAGCGTAGCTAACAACTGCACTGCTTCATGGCATTTACGGCTACCAAAAAACAACTGTTAATTGATTGGAGCACGAGATAAAAGTGTTTATAATTAGACCTAACAACATTCACACATCTTGATTTGAGATGAAAGTATCGTCTTACCTCTGAGTTCTCTTTTTGCAATATATAGCACTGCAGATGCCTGGCTTAGCAATAGAAAATTCTACTGAGGTGAGGAAGGGAACAATTTATTACTCTTTAATGTAGGAATTGCATGGAGATGCTTTGCTGCTTTCCTTTTTGTGCTTCTCTTTTTTGAGGAAAGAAAGAAAAACTAATTACCTTTGAAGTCTATCTGTGCAGCTGGATTTCTCTAATCTTTGACCTACCACAGATTCCTCTTCCTGATATTCAGTACATCACTCAGACCCAGAAAATCCAAAGATGGCTCCAGAAGTCAAACGGTTTGGTGGGTCCTTCTACCTCTTAAGTCAACAGCTTGCAAGATGATGCTGGATAACTATTAACAGTGGTGCCTATATAGATGAGTAGCCACACTCAGCTATATATTTTATTGATCAGAGCACTCTCCTTTTGTGGTGAAGGCTGGTCTCCAGCAGCATAGGCTGTTGTCTTAGTTGAGATCCTTCTGGGAAAATATCACCTACTTCATGAAGGATGAAGTCCAGGAAGATGCAGGTAGCTCTGCCAACCTGCCTTTTCCAGCAGCTGCCTCTTTGACACTTCAGGAGGAGTTTACAGAATTTCTTAATTCAGCCTTAGTTTTTGTTGTGCTCATACAGCAGTGCAGTAATCAACTCTACCACTTATTTATTCATTCGCAGAACACTAAAAAGTGATGAATTTCAAAATTCAGTGGCTTAATTATTTTATTTTCTCTCCTCTTTCTTTCATTATCTTTGTTCATTAAAACTAATATTCTTGATGATATTATTAAAGCACGACACAACATTAATTTTACAGCCATTTCCCTATGAATATAATAAATTAGTTTATAATAGACCCAGACCATTTTAATTTTAAATAGCATATTACAACACATCTTACTGAATTCATCATTATATTACTGTTAGTCAGTTAACATAAAGTAGTTTTGAATTTACTTGTTAAGCTTAAATAATATCCTTTATCTATACTGTTGACCTTTCCTTATAATGTCCTATAATCTTGCCTTTGTTCCAGCATTTGGAGGGATCTTCCTAGAATGTTTGCTTTGTGAGGTCAGAGGTCGCATTTCTTTAGGAGGTTTTAATCAATGCTCTGAAATTCGTTATTGAGTACAGAGGAGATGGACAATATATCCCAGGGATCTGAGAACCGGTTCAATAAACTGAATATTTTTGTGTAGTAATTAAATAGTGGAAAGTGTAGATTCTGGGCCTACAGGTTTTGCTGCTGAATTCAAAGACACAGTCAAGCAAATCAAATGAACATTATGCCCCAGAGCAAAGGGATTGAAAATCAAGAGCAGAAAGTCCCTTTGCCTTGAACCTGTACAAAGTACATATCTCTTGACTGTTCATCATTACGTGTGACTCCTCCTGTTCATCATTACGTGTTCATCATTGCTTGACTCCTCAACTCTGCTGAGTCCACTCCCTCCTCAGAGCTAGAAAGCAGAGAATCGCCTGTTTCCAATGTATTGTGTTGCAGGCTGCCACACAGCTGCATGTCACAATGTGTCTACTGGCACATACAAGCAGCATTAGAAAAGAGTAATCTTAAGACATCTGAAATCAGTGGATATTTTTTACCTGCTTTGCATCCGTCTAGAGGAGGATGGTCTTCAGTGCAGTCACCTGATGGCAAAAACACCTTTTGAAGAGTGAGTTCAGTTTGGCCACATGTGTAAGGATCTACAATAGGGAAAAAGACATCTGCATAACTAAGTGAATGCTTTTCAATACAACAAACATTTTAACTCTCTGCAAGCCTATCCTAGTCCTGAAAGCTAACCATCATGCCATGTGACACACAGTGAAAGGGGAAAAATCTCTCCAAGCTGAAATTAGGTGGTAAAGAGGAGGGTAAGAAGGGAAGTCAAGACTTTGAAGGTGTCTTTTTCTTCCTCCAGTTTGACTACATTTTTCTACTAAAAATGTACTAGAATGGTAGATAAAGATCTATAATAAAATTCAAAGTGCTTATTTGATCTGCTAATCACCTGCTTAATGCTTGTACCTATCTTGCCAAAGCAAAGAAATACAGCCTTCATTATGCAAGATTTTAAGTCCTCCACTGCCTGCAATGACAATGATGCTATTGCATTCTCTACCCCTAGGAGTGTGAATATATAGTCTAATCTCCTCCTACTAAAGCCAATGCAAGTAGGGATTTGACCTGCTGGTTTTTAGCCTCTCATGTCCATAAGAGAGAGAAATAGATAACTACAAATTTAAAAGTTAGATTGTTTCCTGAATATTTTTCTATGCTTTATTTAAAAGTGGTTTGAAAGTATTTTGCCTGTTCAGTCTTTGCAACAAGTAGGAATATTTGCCTGAATATTGTATTTTAGTCACATTTCACTTACAAGTGCTCCAACAAGAATTTGGCACCATTTTTATAATTAGTCCTTAATGCTTATTTTGTCAGGCATTAAGATTATCAATGGTTCTGTAGGTCTCTGTATGCAGCTTATTTCAGATTATATCCACATGTCACCTACTAAATTTGGACCGAAACAGCTGCAGATTGTTTTGGGTTTGTGCTTTTTTTTTTTTCCAAAATAAAAAGTGCGTGTCATTGAAAGTAAAATAAAAAAACAATGAAAGGTCTAGTCCTAAATATTTCATTTCTTTGGGATGAATATATTTGCTGAATTTTATGGGAGCTCATGGAGTTTTTATCATCTTAAAACAGCATTTTACATAAATAAAATTAAATAGTTTGGAGTGTAATTATATAAAACTAGAGAAATGAGTTCCAAGCTGTTGGTCATTTAGAAAATGGGGGGTTAGCAAATAGGACCCATAAAATAATTCTACCTTTGCATATTATATTTTTGAAACCTATACTAAAATGCTTCAAATGACTCTGGCATTCTCATTTCTTAAGAGTTGTTGACAAATTGAAGGACGTGAAAGGAAGCCAAACAGTTTAGTTTAGGTTTGGAGAAAGTGCCTTACACTGAGAAATATAAAAGATCTCAGTCTCTTTATTTTACCAGAAAGAAGATTGAAAGGTAGTTTGATTACAGTGTATGGATATCTTAAATATGGAGGAAAAAGGTGCTTGATCTATCAGGAAAAGGCAAAACCAAAACCAAGAGCTGGAGTTTAAAACCAAATTGAAATAAAATTAAATAAAATTAAAAAAATTAGTATAATAATAAGTAGCAAAAGACTATCTGGATTCTCCACCTCTTTTTAACTCTCTATATAAATGGGATGCTCTTTCAGAAGACAAGCTTTAGCCAAGACAACTTGTTTTAAATTTGAAATAGTTATTACAGTCAATATTGGGTGAACTGGTTAAAGTTTAAAGGCCAGTAGTACTCAGGAAATCAGATTTGGAGAAAGTATGTTGATTCTCTACTAATGAAGTATAACTTACTAGCAGAGGAGAAAGTAAGACTGGACTGAAAATCCCACAGAGGACATTAGCCTGGGCTTTTTGCCAGTGACAGGGATGGTAAAGGCAAAGGGTTAACAAAGTACTGGACTGTAGCTTGCTCCATGATCCTTGGTCTCAGAGTCTCTTGGCCTCAACCTCTACAGAAGACAGGCTAACAATGCTAATTTGTGAAGCCAGTGCACAAAAGCTTTGGTTGTAATAAAAGTATTTAATAACATGAACGTTCAGCACTTAGAATGAATTTCATCAACATTGCTGTGGACAATTCAAAGTGAAGTGCAGCAAAAAATGGCACTTAAAGTGCTAAGTCACCAAAAACCTACTGTTGACTTCAGTTCCTCTAGGAATATCAGCTATCCCAAGCAAAGGCCTCTCCAAACACTTTGGAGTACACTGAATAAATATATAAATAGATAATAGGCATTTTAAATACTTCTCTTTTATCCTTTTCCCACCTTCTCCTCCAACCTTGCCAACCAAAAGAGCATCAACAACAGCCACATGATATGCTGTGTGCAAGATTTTGTGCAGTTCGCTCCCAGAGAACACGAGGGCTGACAAATTAGACATCACAGATATTTCAAAGGGCTGGGGACAGACCCTAAATAAGAATACTAAGATGAACTGAATAATTTTGCAAAGTACAAGGGAATAAAGTCTTTCAAAGATCCCATCTATGCCTAGATGTATGTGGGCCAGAGGAAGAGGAGACATTGAAAGTAAGGTTACTGAATTCTCCAAATCAATCGCTGTCATAGAACTTAGTAGAAAAAAAAGTTGTAAAACTAAGTTCAGTTGTACAGGGAATTAGTTGAGATTTTATACGCACACCGACAAAACACACACCCACTTACAGAAGAAGTTTCAGGATCTAGCAAGAATTAATCACTTCCAGAGAGAGACCTTATTTAAACAAAGGACTTTGATTAGAATTAAGATAAAGTAAGATATAAATAGGTAGAATGATATGGCATTGAAATCAAGATTCCCAGCATTAAGAGAGGTGAACTGTTAATCAATTCATATGGGAATATACTGACCAGTTGACGAATAGCAGAAATGATCATGCTGGTATCAATCTTTCCACAAGTGAAAAGCCATTTAGTACTTCAAAAGAAACCTCAACATTTTTTTTTTCTCTAGCCAAAAAGCTCTGAGTCTCATGAGCAAAGAGAGCAAAGAGCATAAGCAACACCCCTCTGTTACTCTCTTCTTCTCTGTTTACACCCCTTCCACAGGATCTTTTAAGACCTTCAGAAGTAAAAGCTATCAATGCAGGAGAGAATGTGAGATTGTGATTCCAAGCCCTTCTGAAGCTGGAGACCCAGAGTAAGACAATCATATATTAGGTTAATGACACCTATTAAAAGAGCCTCATCTTCTCTCACATACAGGGAGGGCAGAAAAAAGCCAAGAATGAACCATATATATGGAGCTTTTTGATTCTTGAACACATTTAACTCTAGCTATCAGCATTTGTAAGACAAAAAATGGAAATTAACTGCAAGAATAATAAAAAGGGCTTTTCTCTCCCAGCAAAGCTCACAAGTGGTGCTAAACAAAAACTTTTAACTAAGCATACTAAAAAAGATGAAAATAAATAAAAATGACACCTTCTATATGTTTTGTCTTGGTTAACAATGCTATTATTTATGCCAAAATATTAAAACTAGCTGTGGTGGTTTGACTGTGGCTTGGCACCAGGTTCCCAAAAAAGCCACTTTAGCCCTCCCCTCCACAAACAAACAGAGGAGAGAAAATATAATGGGAGGCTCCTGGGTTGGGATAAGGATTGGTAGAGATCACTCACCAATTACTTTTATGGACAAAACAGGTTCAACTTGGGGAATTTTGTTTAATTTCTTGCCAATCAAATCAGAGTAGAGTACAGAGAAATAAAAAAGCAAGAATTAAAACACCTTTCCCCCACCCCTCATTCCTTCCTGGGCTGAACTTCATTCCCAATTTCTTCTACTTCCTCCATACTAGCAGCACAGAGGGACATGAAGTGGGGTTGTCTTCAGTTCATCACACATTGTCTCTGCTGCTCCTTCCTCCTCAAGGGAAGGATTCTTTACACTCTTCCTGTCCTCCAGCATAGGATCCCTCCCACAGGAGACAGTTGTCCATGAACTTCTCCAAAAGGAAGTTCCCATGGAAGTTCTTCATAAACTGCTCCAGAGGGATCTCTTCCACAGGGTGCAGTCCTTCAGAAACTGCCAGTAAACTTGCTCCAGCGTGGGCTCCTCTCTCCTTGGGGCTACATGTTCTGACAGGAGTCCGCTCCAGCGTGGGCTTCCCACTGGTTCACAGCCTCCTTTAGGCACATCCACATACTCCAGCCTGGGTTTCTCCATGGGCTGCAGGGGAACAGCCTCCCTCACTGGGATCTGCACCATGGCCTGCAAGGGAATCTCTGCTTCAGTGCCTGGAGCACGTCTTCTACCTGCTTCTTCACTGACCTTGGTGTCTGCAGGGCTGCTCCTCTCACATATTCTCACTCCTCTCTCTCAGCTGCTGTCGTGCAGCAGTTTTTTTCCCCTTCTTAACTATGTTATCCCAGAGGTGCTACCATCAACGCTGATGGACTTGGCCTTGGCCAGCGGCAAGTCCATCCTGGAGCAGGTTGGCATTTGCTCTGTTGAACACAGGGGAAACTTCTGGCAGCTTCTCACAAGAAGCACCCTGGTAGTCCCCCTGCCACCAAAACTTTGTCACACAAACCAAATACAGTAGTTTACTAGTATTTTATGAGGAGTGTCTGAGGCAGGTGGGGTCATTTAGCCCGATGAGAGGGAGGCTCAGTAGGGAGCTTCCTGCTCTCTACAACCACCTGAAAAAAGGCTGTGGCAAGGTGGTGGTCGGCCTCTTCTCCCAGGCAACCAGTGACAGCACAAGAGGAAATGGCCTCAAGTTGCAGCAGGGGAGGTTTAGATTGGCTATTGGGGCAAGTTTCTTCACAGAAAGGGTTGTCAAGTGTTGGAACAGGCTGCCCAGGGAAGTGATGGAGTCACCATCCCTGGAGGTATCTAAAAGACATCTAAATGTGGCACATAGGGATGTAGTTTGGTGGTGGATTTGGCAGTGCTGGGTTCACGGTTGGACTTGATGAGCCTAGTGGTCTTTTCCAATGTAAAAGATTCTATGATTTTATGATTCTATTCTTCAACCCCCATATCTATTATTATGATGAAAAGTCTCATCCCAAGATTTTTAAAAATAATTTTACCATACAGTAGAATTTATCATTCTCCCTCCAAAATGAGGAACACTTTAAACAGTGGATATGTGGTTACAGATAGAAATTTTAGTTCTTTGAGACTAGAAAAAAGCTTTGAAATATACACCCATATTACATATGGCATGTATATAATACAAAACATATATAGAATATAAATATACTCTTTTTATGCATACTGTGTGTGCACTACATTTATATTAGTGAAGAGGAAACTACTCATCCCTATTTTGTTCTATTTGCAGGCCCTTCAGTGTGCTAAATACAGCGTAGCTTGTTGAGTCCACTTTAGTTTTGGCTAAGTACCAACCCAGTTTTTGAAAATAACTTGAACATGTGCCTTACTGCTTTCACAAAATCAGAATTTTGCAAAAAAATAAGATACAGTAGTATCTTATCTGATTTGTCTCAACTGAAAATCTTGCCCATTGTCTTTAGGCTTTAATTCATTCATGTAGGAATATGTCTAGTTTTAATTCTCCTGATTAGAGCTAATTGCTCAGCATGCCTTCCTTCATCAAATGTTTATCACAGATACCAAGTATCTAAATTATATCACAGTTTTTGTAGACAGATTAGATCTATATCTACATCTGTAGTCTTTTTCCCTTCCTCTCACTTAGTCCTTGAGAGAAGTCTTATGTTTGTTGAAGACCTATTAGAAGAGCTGTTCCCATTGAAACAGAAATAGCAAAGTGTCTTCAGAGGATGACAACAAAAGAACAACAAAGGAAAACTTTTTTTCAAAATGCAGTGTATTTCCATGTGGAAGCCCCAGGATCTGTACCTGTATTTTCATTTCTTACTGAGAAATATTCAAACCCTGTTACTATTTTGCTGTTGTTTTTAAATGCAAATTCAACTGAAACTTTTCATTTTTCAGAAGGAAGAGAAACCTTTGCTTTTCAGTTACGTTTTAGAAGAGCTTTATTTTGATAAGTTTGTTTTATTGTTTTCCCACAGGTTTCAGGTAAACAGTTTTGCATTCCACTGCTTGATGTATCCAGGATGTGACAATGTCATTGCTGGGGAGTGTTACTGAAAAAAAAAAGGATTTTAGAGAAAACTTAGATTAGTCCCACTTTTTGCAGAGTTATCCCAGTTTTGGCTGTGCCATGTCATGTACAGTTAAATTAAAGTACCAGGACATTAAAGAAAAAAACATAGCAGTTATATGCCTGCATATAATTCCATAACCACTACCACAACAATTACAAAGCCCAATTCAGCCACATGGGGTTTTTGACTGACAGATAATTTTTTTTTATAACATATTCAATACTTCCCATAACTTCTGGTTCTACAAATTCAGAGAGAGAAGACTACCTTTTCACTAGGGCCTTCAATACTGTTGCTTTCACTTGTAGTAAAATCAGGAATTAGTTATAAAAAAATTAGATTATCTGAAGACAGAATTACTGAAGTTACACCACCTTTAAAGTCAATATCATGCCCTTAAGATGCCCATTTCTTCCCTGCCTTGCACTGCTGCATAGTGCAAACAGAATCAGCTCAGATATATGAGATACATGAGCTACAGAAATATTATCATGTATGGACTGTAGGCTTCTCCGCAGCTATTATCACCTTCCTGCCCACAAACCTTCTCAAGTATGAACCTTGTATAATCAGTGCTAAAATAGCCTAAAGAAGGTACAATTTGTTTAAGTCCTATAATAATAAAATAATAATAATAATAATAATAATAGTAATAATAATAAAATTTATAATTTATCTATGAAGTTAGCTCATAAGAATCAAAGCATTTATGAGAAGGTCTAAGTATTTCTGGTATTTGTCATATCACACATTTATTTTTTTTCATCATGAAATTTTACAAATCATCTAGAGTACATAGATGCATTATGACTCTTAACAATATGAGAAAATTAATAGGTCTTAGTAGACTTTATATGTGACTTACTAATGACACTATTTACAAGAAAACAAATATTGTAATCAGTTCTCCTTAGGAAAACATCTCTAAGTTGTTATTGCATGAAAGAAGACTTGCTTATATTGTAATAGATAAAGCTCTGAAAAATATTCTCTTTAATTTAAGACCAGGCATTTCAGGTTTTAAAAAACACTTTTGGCACTAAACTTTGCACATCCAAAAGTTCAAATTTATGATCTACTTTTTCATTTGTTTTCCATTTGATGGTGTGTGGAAGCTGGAATGCAGACAAAACACTGATTTCTCTTGAGCTGATATTATAGTTCTGTTTGAATACAACAAACTATAGTGTATAAATACGACAGACCTCTCAGGACAAGAATTCAATTTCACCTCTTGTGCTGAGCATTATTGCAATTACTCAAATGATTAAAGTTATAGATGACTTTAAGCACTTCCCTGAATCAGGGATTTAATGCTTTAAAATCCCAGGATCAAATCCAGCAGCACCAATATGGTTGTGATTAAGGGAGGAAGGCATTTTTCTGGTCTCCTGTTTTCTTCTCACATAATTGGGTAACATAGCATACATGGTTTTACTTGGCGAACTTAGAAGCATAGCACTGGAACACAAATTCAGTTTACTGGATTTGTGGAGCCTTTATGAAAAATTAAATTAATGCCAAATCAACTTAAATAAAAATCACAGTTGTCTTTAGATCAATCTCTTGGCTAAAAGAAATTAGGGCAGAGAAAAACTGTCATAGAAAAAGTAACCAGTCTTCTGAAATTGTGAATAAGTTCTCCATAAACCCAGGCTCACCTTTCATAACATAATAGCTTACAGAAACTCACAATAATTAATCAAACATATTTCTTATGCCACTCGAAGTGCAAGGAACACTTGTTATAGGTATTATTGACAAAATCAAATGGGTAAATACATGGCTTTTTTTATTTGAGGGGGTTATTGGTATTTTTCACTTGAAATATGTTTTCCAGAGAAAGCCAAGAAAAAATTTTGCTTTTAAGCCTGAGACAGATATAGACAGACAGAGAAACTCCATCCATAAAAATCTTCTTAGCATAAAAAACACTCTCTAAATAAACAAACAATAACTCAGTACTGGCAGACAACATAACAAGGGACAACAGCCATAAATTGCAACTCGGAAGGTTCAGACTGAACAACAGCAAAAACTATTTCACTAGGACAGTGGTAGGTACTGGAACAGGTTGTTCTAGGAGACAGGTTTTTTTTGTCTTCGTCATGAAATTAAATGATGACCTGTGGCATATATTGTTCATTTCTGAAGGATGGGTAAGGTAGAAAAAGTCTAGGTGAGGTTAAATACAGTAAATATCCTTCAAAAGCAAAAAGGAAAAAAAGGATGACTCAATTCCAATTTCCATTCAAATGCCCACGCATATTATTTAAAAACACCTGAAAAAAAATAGGGATATGAATGGCATGCTGTGGATATATCATAAGCAGATTAGATCAAACCAATTTATTTTCCTTCTCTGACAGAGAAATAGATTTTGTGGAGAGACGAAGTGGTCTTTTATGCATCTCAGCTTTAGTAAGGATATACCTCAGATAGCGCTTTTGTTGCCCAGCTCAGGAATAAGTAAAAGGTCTAGACAAATGTACCAAAGCTGCACAGGTTTTTAGAAACCCTTTCTCAAGGTAGTTATCAACAACTTAATGCTAAAAATGAGTGCGTCATTACAGGATTCCTCCTTAACTATAGTATCAATCTATATAGTCAATAATAACTTGATGAATGAACATAGCATATGCTTATTAAACACTATTCATGGTACCAGACTAGGAGGGACACAGTGTACAGTGAAAGTACCCAATTCAAAAGGTTCCTAGCAAATTAGATATCTGATTTTGAGGGTAAAGAGATTACAATTCAAGAAGCAAGCAAAAATCAACTGTAACAGAATTATAAAAATATTATTACAATAGAACTATAAAAATCCCAAACTGTCTACTCATCAACAATATCATGCCAGAACAACATTGTGTAAAGACCTCATGTAGTGGGAGGCATTAATAGGCATACAGCCTGTCAGATACAGAATACAGCCCCGAGTCTTATGCAATCTTGGAGTGGCCTCAAAGTATTGCATCTACAAATATACTTCAATGAAAGGTATAACCAACTGAAAAGGTCAAGAGATGAATAAGGAGACTCAAATGGGTAAAAATAAGAACTTAATGGCAGGTTAAAGAAATTAGTGCTTGTTTTAATCTACTTGGGGGGGGGGGGGAAACCAGCCAGCTTGAACAAGTGGTTAAATAGTGCTGTTAAAATATTTTAAAATCTTCTTTAGAGTATGTTCCTCACACTCACAATCATTAGAAGGAGAAATAACAGAGTAGAAGTGATTCATGGGAGTTTCAGATTAGGCTGCAGGGAAGACTTCATAAAGGTAAGAATGGTAAATTACAAGAAGCTGCCTGCAGAAACTGTAGAGTCTCCATCATTAGGAAACACTTTAGGGCAAAACAGGTAGGCATCCATCAGGAATAGCACAGATATAACTGATTCTGCCTCAGAGTAAGAGGAAGAACTTAACCTTTCCAGTCATCTGATGACAAAAGCAATCAAACAGTTCAGAAGAGACCCAAGGAATAGACATCAAAACTGGAGTCCTTAAGAAATTATTTTGGAAAGCAAGCTATGACACACACAAGGTTGCTTTGAATGTCAGAGTAACCAGGTTATATTTGAATGTTCATGGGGATGAATGGTAGGTACAGAGAATTAAGGGGAAATACACTGGACAACAAATGGTGGAGAAAAAAATGCACTATGTAGAAAATGCCCAATACAGGATTAACAGTATGCTCTTGTCTATTGTTTCATGTGACGTATAAAATCAATAGAACAACAGAGGACAGAAAAAAATGAGAAACATATCTAAAGAGGTTTTTAAGAGAAATGAGAACTCAGATATCTACCAAATTATGCAGCAGCAGTCTCCGATATCCATACTGGTCTCCTCAAGAGATACTGGAAAAATTATTCAAGTTACTTGCTGTCTGACTGAGCAGTTTAGGCTCATTCCCTTTTCACTGTATAAGACAAAAACTCATACATGCATCCAAAATAAATGGGGAAGAGTATAAGATATTTTCTTCTTGCTACTGAGATGAGAAAGTCTAGGAGAAATGGCTGAGAAAATATTGTCCATGACTTGCTGATGTTATGAAGGCCTATTCATGGCTAGGCTTCGCGAACAAAGATGTGGGAAGGGCTCTACCCACATTTGTTGCAGGTGCGTTGGTGGCTAAAAAGGCCAATACGAGATAGACACGTCCGGTTGCAAAAGGCACAGCAGAAAGACTCCTTAGGTGGTATATTCTGCAAGACACGATTCTTTCTGCGTTGTCTTTTCTCCTCAAGAGTGATCCTGCGTGTGTTCTCAAAGGAAGCAGCAGCGTTATAGATGGTGTGTCTCCAGGCCTCCCGATTTGAGGCCAGAGTAGACCAGATATGGTGATCAATATGGCCCAGGCTGAGATGTTGTTTTAGGGAGCCCTTGTATCTTTTCTTCGGGGCTCCTCTCAAGTGGCAGCTGGTGGCAAGTTCACCATAAAGCAGGATCTTAGGGAGGCGGTGGTCCTACATCCCTGAGATGTGCCCAGCCCAACGCAGCTGTGTTCTCAGCAACATGGCCTCAATACTTGTGACTGCTGCTTGTTCTGGAACAGATGTATTGGTCACATAATCTGACCAGTGGATATCTAGGATTGAATGGAGGCAGCGTTGATGGAAGCGTTCTAGGAGACGCAGGTGGTGGCGGTAGATGACCCATGATTCAGAACCATATAAGAGAGTAGACAACACTATGGCTTTGTAAACACTGATCTTTGTACTTTTCTTCAGGTGTTTATTTCACCAAACTCTTTTATGAAGCTTTCCGAAGGCACTATATGCCTTTGCCAACCCGTTGTCTATCTCCCTGTCAATCTTACCATCTGAGGAGATGAGGCTGCCTAGGTAATTAAACTGCTGGACTGATCTGAGCTCTGATTGGCCAATGGTGATATGGGGATGATGGAAGACTTCCTGAGGTGCAGGTTGATGGAGAACTTCTGTCTTCTTTAAACTGACTTCCAGCCCAAAGAGCTCAGCAGCATCTGCAAAGCAGGATGTTAAACGCTGCAGGGCTGCTTCTGTGTGGGCAACAAGGGCGGCGTCATCAGCATCAAGTAGTTCCCGGACAGGATGGTTTAAGGTCTTGGTGTGGGCCTTCAGTTGCCTCGGGTTGAATAGGCCTATTACATAACAAAAAAAAGACAAAACCAAACACACTCCAACCCCAAAAAGTACTCCACTGGCTTGGGGGACTTAATTTGCTTGTACTGAAATTTATTCTGTGATTGGTAACAGTTTTATTAGAAAGAATCTACTTTTGATGATATAAAGGGATATTATCTGAATGAGATTCTAATTTGGAGGAGTAATAGAACACAATGAAGTATTTTTGGTAGCTCAAACAGAGGGGAAGGGGAGTGGAAAACAAGAGAACAAAATGTAGTAAGAAAAAAATTTAACGAACAGAAGAACAAATAAACAAAGGAAAAAAATAAATCAGGGAGAAAAGAGAACTGCAAAAAAATGCACAGTATTTGGAAGCCAGTGCTGATCATGCATTTCCCAATAAAAGCAAAGAAGCAATGAAGAGTTTCCTTTGAGTGCAAATTCAGTATGGTAACATTTAGACAAACCAATACAAAGTGTGTGTTAACCCCTAGTTTCAATGAAAAAGTCTCTTGAATTAAGATCTCAGTCAGTTTCTCAGTCCAGGAGTTGTTTTTAACAGTACTGTCAGAACTGGAGACCAATATCTTCTTTTCCTTTAGTGTCTGAAATCTCTAAGTGTTGATGTGTGCAAAAAAGAAAAAGCCTCTTTGGCCTTAGTCTACCAGTGTAAAAGGTTTCACATCTTTATTTATGGGAGGCCAGCGTTAGATGAAATTGACCATAAACTACTTATTGCTGTTGCCAAAAAAGATATGACAAACACTCCCACTGAGAAAAGAGGGAGGTTTTTTCCTGCTACAAATATAGGATTTGCAAATTGAACACAAACCTGGAAAGATTTGTGGCTGTAGGCTCACCCTCTAGAGCATTTCAGTAAAACAAAGCAGCTGAACAAAGTCCAGAACTAAATTAAATGCACGTCAGTCTGAGGAAACAGAAACATGTACACATCAACCACCAACTGTCCAATCTCAGATAAAAAACAAATGGCAATTGTCAGAGCTATGGCTAAGAATGCAGAGAGTAATGAAGGCTGTGATCACAGTCCTATTATCAGTCTGAAGGACAGCAGCTCACAGTAAATGAGTTATTATTTAAGGGCACAAGATAGCAATTGCTGAAGCAATAATGTTTAAATACCTAAAGAAAGAGACCTTGTTTCTTCCTCATTGAGACAGACCAAAAGCTCCTTTAAACTCTGTCTAAAAAAGGTCACTACAAAACCTACAATAGTACAGGGACCCATGGAGCCACATGCTGTAACTAGATCATGATGTTTGATTCCAGCCAATGATTCTATTTAATGTTCATGCAGACATTTCATTTTCACATCATTCATACTTTTCACCTTGCTTTACACAAAAAGTTCAGTTTGGTTGTTTTTTTAAAGCTGATAATTTCAAACCTGATAGCTTCATTCATTACCCTTAACCTTTTGTATTAGAAAGGTTAGTGAACAACAATTCCTTATGTATCAAGGTGGGATATCAAGAATGCCATATTGTGTTCAAGGCATGAGAAGCATCATTATTTATACAGTTGTATACTGCTTTCAGTTCTGCTCACTGCTCCTTTATTAACTGGCAGGAATCTATGTGTTTTTCATGACTGTATTTGAGCACTGACCAGCTCTCATTGCTACAGTATGACAACTCATTCAAATGCCGTCTCTGAGGAAACAGAATTACTTTGCATTTACTCATTTACTTTGTATGAAAGTAATTAATAAATGAAAAAAAATAGAAAATCTCAAACAAACAAGATAGAAGAAAGGGCAGTTCTCCTCCTCCACCCTTGTTGGCCAAAAAGCTACTATAGAAGTCTCAAAGCTGAATAACTGAAGAAATTGAGCGTCAGATCTATTCCAAAATATAACTAAACACAACAAACATCACTGAAATAGTGTTGTTACCTCCAGACCAAAGATTCTTGAAACAAAGTAGAGTTATATTTTCAGGCTGAAACAATCCTACCTCAAAACAAAAGTAGCCTTTAGACAATTACTGGAACTCTCATACGATAAAATTATCAAAAGATGGTAAGTCTAAATGAGTATTTGGTCTTATAAAATCCATTTTCTGTAGACAAGGCTCTTTCTGACAGTGGATGCTAGTTTGGTGAGGACAGTGCGAACTCAGACCTTTAAAGTTCTTATTTCAAACAGGCTTATTCCTGACAAGCAGAGTCTGCTGAAATCTCTTAACATGACATAAACATGCCTGTTTCATGGCTTGTTCAAAGCATTAGCAACCTAATCTTAAATTATTTTTCTATTAAGGACCATGTATCTCAGTTACTTTTTAATGTTCTGTTTTCCTACAATATCCATTTATTTAGAAGGTTTAATTTTTCATCATACTTGGATTTCCTTCTTTTTTTTTTTTTTGCCTCCACCACCTAATAATAATCCAAAACTCTTTTCTGTAGACAGGAAAATACAATGTGGTCCCCTTAGAATTCTAGTCTTCATACTTAGGGATAAAACCAAAGGTATGGGACTCATTTTTCAGACATCAAAAATAGAGTCACAGGTCATTTAATTCTTAAGATTAAAGAAGGTTAACAGAAAAAATGAACTGAAAATCTGCTCATAGGGTAAGACAATGGACTCAGATGCCAACTGTAATGAATATTCTCACATATAACTGCTGAAGTCTGCTAGGGCATAGGTAATTGAAACACTCTGATTTCATTCTGATGCTTAATATGAACATAAACACAACCCCCCTTAGTGTATCACCTATACTGTCACAGCATATCTCATATCAGAGTGTAAAAAAGACTCTGGATCCTGTGAGCAATGCAAAGTTATCTCTGCTGTGAATTTGTGACTTCACACAACCAACAGAAGAGATAAATGGTATACTTTCATGTCCTCAAAGAATTAGTCACTTTTAAAATCAGCAAATTAAGAAATAAGCCTTAGAAGGCACAATTTTAGTGCATCAGATGCATGAAAATATAATTTCAGAGAAATGTACAGAATAGCTGAAGCATTTAGAGACACATAATAGCCCTGTAAATTTTCAAAATAAATAAAAAAAAAGTTTTTTCTCTACCTCCCACACAGTGTTTTGTTAATGAATTCTACAGTTTGCACAAGTTAAATAAGATTCTCTCACGGAAAAGACAGACACAATCTAGGAGCAACAGAAAAAAAAGTAATTACACTAAAAATCTGTACTAATAATCATGTTAAACAGACGAGAAATCATCCTCATATTGTATGTAATTAAACCACCAGCAAAGTTGTTTTGTATCAAAATTATAAAGCAAACTTTTATATAATTCCAAATTGCTTTTAACTCAGGACTTAGGAATGTATATTTTTGCCTTTATATTTATCAAGCTTTCTCCTTGTCTTTAAAAGTCTAATATATTCAAGGCTATCAGATGCTGAAAAATTAGTTAGCATGGTAACATTCTTTGTCTGCCACAGAGATCTCTAGGTAAAGCGATAAAAAATTTAAAAAAAGAGTACTGTATTGCAAAACAGTACACATATAATCAAGCAATACACTGAGCTTAAAGTGTAACTACAGCACTCAGTATACACATATCTCATCATCTGTTGCAGGTTCTTTATTCAGCCTCCACTAATTCTTTCCCGGCTACATCAATACGGCAAAAGATTTGGAAAGGAGGCATTTACCAGAATTCATCACTATTAGAGGAAACATTCAGAAACTGTGGCAAAACAGACTCTAAACATTCATACAAGTTAATAAACAGATTCACACCAAGTTAATTGAAATCACAGCCTCAGAAACTGCTGCATGCTAACAGTCAGGTAAATGATTTCCTAATCTGATTTAGCCTGTTTCACTGTGCATTTATTCTCCAGGATACCAAATTACCTCAGGGACTACTTATCAATACACAACTGCTAATCAAAGCAATTGCTCAACATTTGAGATACATGTTGCTCATACAGAAAGGTTTTGAACACTTGGAGATAAATAACCTTTCAATAAGGTAATAAAAATGACCTTTAAGTACAACCTTTTATTGAAGATGCCCACTAAAATTATTTAAACAGCTTTGACAACACTACATGCTTAAAATATTCTTTCTCTAACTCACCCATAAAATTTTAAATATTGAAAAAATATCTGCTTATGTCTGCATTTTATTCAAATTAATCTTGAAAGTTTATGTTATACATTCTGATGCCATTTTAAGGTGAAACATTTGGTGGGTTTTATATTTTCTTTTGATTACCACCATTATAAATATTAACTTATAGTAAAATACAATAGTGTGTTTTTTGCCTCTAAATATTTATTTTCCAAAATTTTTACAGGAAAAAGTATTTCCTTGATAATCTCCACAAAGCACTCTGGGAAGATAAAGAGAGTACTAGTTACATGTACTTTAGATGAATACTATTCAGTTTATGAGAGATTGAATGTGTTGGAGAGAAATGGATTATAGGTGACTTTGAGGCTAGATTCCCAACTCAAATCCTCTCCTTCTCAGCTTTATTGAACACTTGAGTGCCACAGAGATTCTTTGTACTAGAAAGCATTAGACAAAAGGAAGGCCTGTGCTCCAGAAGTACAGGCCATATACTGACACTTTTTATGATAACAAGAGCATTTGAGATCTGTTGAACCTTACAGGAGAACAAGTCTGAAGTAGATCAATTACAGAAGAAACCACCATCACTTCCTGATTTCATACAAATGAAATAAAATACTACTGATGGCACACTTTCCATTAAAGAAATTTCAAAACACGTGAATAAAAAGAAAAAAAAGAAGCATAATTTTTGACTGTGCTGTGGAAGGAAAGACCTTCAAAAGGCAGTTAAACCACTACTGAAAACCTGTCTGAGAACTTTTTTTGCACTGAAACTTCAGAAATTAGTTATGCTAGTCTTTCATTGTGGATTTATGCAGAGAAGACAATAAGCACAGACAATAAGCTCTCTGGTACATTATATTTTACTTTTAAAGCTCTATATTAATAGAAAAAATATTATTATTATCTCAAGGTTGACATTTTATCAACATTTACATGGTTACAATGGGGTTATCAGTTTATGGTGCATGTAGATGAGCCATTCTAGTCTTCACAGTAAAGTATTTGCTTTACTCTTTTTGTAAACATATATTAAAAATGTCAATAACAAAATGCAAAAGTAAAAAAAACAAACAAAAAAACCCCAGAAGAAATAAAAGTAAAAACCCTTCCCATAGAATATTTGAAATTTCAGTTGATAGCAAAACATATAGATAAAAGAATGAAACAATAAATTGTACTCTACTTTAGGGCAAAATTATGATAGACAGAACAAAAAAAAAGATTGTTCACCATTAGGTAATTTAAGACTACCCTGTGTACAATTTTCCTCCTTATCTTGGCAGACAAAGCCGTAATAAACATGCAATTACTAATATTAGTGAAATACATTTTTCTTCAAAAGACAGTCATATCATATTTACTCACAAATATGTTAAAATTTTTCAGTCTGTTTCAGCAATTACACGATACAAAGTGTTAAGACTCAATGAAAATAAGCAATTGCTATAGAGAGAATATTTTTTTGAAGGTAGTAGACTGTCATCCCTTTTCAAGGGCTGTAATAATAGTGAAGATGAAATTACAATTGGGAAAAATGCTACATAGTCACATTAAGTGTTTGTGTTGATTCCAAAAATCCCAACTGTCTCACCTGAGATGCTTATTTTGGTTTTTGGGGGAATCTGTGTGTGTGTGTGTGTGTGTGTGTGTGTGTGTGTGTGTGTGTGATTCTTTTAGTCCCTTAAATTAGTATCCGAAGCACTTCCCTTTGTGTATTGTTAATCAGCCCCTTCAACCAGTGTAATGTGAATTCAGAGCATTAAATTTCCATTAGGGATACCACACTGGCATAAGTGATTGCACAGATTGGCCTTATCTGTAAGGTACTCTGCACCTGTAATTTCTATTCCCTTCATTTGAGCTGGGGCAGGTATTCAATAGTCCGTTCAAAGTTTCAGTGCACTTACAGGATCCACCTAATTTTTTGGCTGGTCACAGCTGGCTGTACTTTAAAGTAATAGGAGTCTCAGATCATCTTGCTGAAACTGTCTAGGATGTTCACTTTACACCATCCCAGTCTCAAATACTGTCCCAAATTTTTCTAGGAACAACACACTTGCATCCAAGTATCTCCATATTTCAGCACAGAATGGGAACCAAAATATCACCTGGGACACCTTGCGTCCAAAATAGTGGCTTGGACACACTTAACCTTATGTGGAACCGCCGATTTCGCAGAATTGGCACTGTCTAATGGAAAAAAAAACCCAAAACAAAAAAAAACTAAAAAGTTAGATGGAATAACTGGCAAAGGGGTCAACAGTGTTTAAAGGGCTGGTATGTTTTAAGCAAACGTTGAGGACACTAGTACATTTCCCAGCTTTCAGAACATTAAAGAACTAGTACTAAACATCTAAACATAATCAAATGGACTGTGGTGGGTGCAACAGCATAGCTACAGCCTCTGGTCCAGATTCTAATCCTAGATAGGCATAGTACAAGATCTTGCAGAAAACTTTCATCTAAAAGATGAGTACCTTGGGAAATGGAAGGCAACCAATTTCTTTCTCATTATGTGTTCATTTCTTAATTTGCAAGGGATAAGTTTTGCTTCTTTGTAAAGCCTTACTGGAAGTAACAGGATTTGCATAGGTGTAAATGAGGGCAAGATATGCCCAATTATTCTAGGCTTTGAAATTAAAAAAGGAATTACTACTAGATTGCTGTGACCCTTCATTTTGCAAAACTACCAACTTACCATCCCTTTGTTTAAGAGAGTTTTTGTCCTTTTACTGTAAGCACTCACCACTGATTTGCAGTCAGATGACTAGAAATGCATCGTTTTCATCCTAGAGGGAGACTCTGCACTCTCTCAACTTATGCACCACTTGGTAAGACTGAGACTTAGAGATGTATATTCCATTTAACACTGTTTACCTTTCATTTTTCTAAGAGCAGGAACTTTTTGGTTTAGTTCAGGGAGTAATAAAACCTCAGAAGATGCAGATCAGCTGTGACCAGAACCCTTTGCTCCTTCCACACTCTTGGCCTTATGTAGAATCTCCAATTTCACAGAATTGGCACTGTCTAATGGAAAAAAAAAAAGAAGAAAGTTAGATGGAATAACTGGTAAAGGGGTCGACAGTGTTTAAAGAGCTAGTATGTTTCAAGAAAATATGCCCACTTTGAAACTTTTCTAATTAAGCTCTGAAGCTTTTCAAAGCTACTTAGCTCTGATTAGAACAGAACCTTTTTGGCAAGAATAGCAAAACTCTGATGATTATTTATGGCAAGAATCTTCTATAGTATTATAGATGTGGAAACCAGACTAAAATATTCAAAAAGGCAAACAGTCCCCTCTAAGGAGATCTAAAGAGTAAATGCAATACTAGTATGAATCCTTTTTCTAGATCCTCCCTTAAAGAATATGACAACAAAACATAATGTTATTGTTTTTTTTAACGTTGTGGACTCTGAAAAGCAGAGCATTTTACTTTTTCTCTTTTCTTTTATGGCTGACAGAAGTGAAGGAAGAAAAAAATGTCTTCAATGTTACCATAAGACAGGTAAAGCTGAGTGAATTATTGTCAAGCAGTAAATTGTACTTGCATCAAAATCGTAAGGAAAAGCAATGACTTATTAGGTTTGACTTGTGTGTTCAGACTCTCTGATTAATGTCCTCCTACAATTTTTTTTCTAAGTTGGATATCTTGTGAAGTGATGCATCCCTATAAAGAGGAAATTTGGCAAAAATGCCAGGAGGCCTCCATGGATGGATAAGGAGATGCTGAGCAAACTCAGAATGAAAAAAGAAGTTTTTAGAAGATGGAAAGGAGGACAGATGGTCTGGGAGATACACAAGGAAATTGTATAGGAAGCTACAGATAAGGTTAGGGAAGCCAAGGCTGAGTTAGAATTGAGTTTGGGCTGCATGAAAAGGAGTGTGACCAGCAGGCTGAAGGAGGTGATTCTGCCCCTCTACTATGCTCTTGTGAGAACCCACCTGGAGTACTGTGTACAGTTGCGGGGCCCCCAACATAAGAAGGACATGGAAGTGTTGGAGCAAGTCCAGAGGAGAGCTACAAAGTTGATAAGAGGACTGGAGCACCTCCCCCACAAAGACAGGCTGAGAAAGTTGGGGCTGTTCGGCCTGGAGAAGAGAAAGTTTCATGAAGACCTCACAGCAACTTTCCAATACATGAAGGGGGCCTCCAGAGAAGCCTGAGAGGGACTCTTTGTCAGGAACTATAGTGACAGAAAAAGGAATAATAGGTGCAAATTGAAAGAGGGGAAATTTAGGTTAGATATAAGGAAGCAATTCTTTACTGTGAGGGTGGTGAGATGGTGGAACAGGTTACCCAGGGAGGCTGTAGAAGTCCCAATGCTGGCAATGTTCAAGGCCAGGTTGGACAAGGCCTTGAGCAGCTGGTCTAGTGGAAGATGTCCTTGCCAACAGCAGGGCCAGTTGAGACTAGATGATCTTTACGGTCCCTTTCAACCCTTAACATTCTATAATTCTGTGACCTTGTTTGGTTTCCATTTCCCCTTTTTGCTGAAACTGCAGTTAATCATCAGTAGCTACCTGTCACACATTGGACAGGAATAACTATCATAGCAGAAAGAAAATTAAAAATAAAACAGGAGACAGAGTTAAAGACAAACTCCTCTACCTCCCTAGATTTCCTAGAATTGTTTATGGAATCATCCCAAGGAACAGCAATTCATTGAACTCCAAACTGCTGCATCTGCTACTTTTATATAATAGGTATTAAGAATACAAAAAAAAAAAAAAAAAAAAGCAAATGTTGACAATGTTTTCTGGAAACTGGCATAAACAGATCTGAGTTATTGCAAGTGTGCCAACCCCAAAAATACCTGCAAAAACACAAATAAAAGTATGTACCTTATCCTTCCATTTCACCTTCTTCCTTTCTATTAGACCCAGTAATTTCTTATGTCACATCTCATCACTTCCCAGTATAAATATTATTTGTTATACCAACCTGCCTTCATTCACCTTCTCAATGCAATACAGCCAATTAAATGATGATGCTCAAGGAAAATAAAAGATGAGGTATCTGAACCTAACAGTACTGATCATTTGGATCTTCATCTTGTATCAGCTGTAACTGAGGGACTTTTGTATTCTTTATGTGCTTCTTTCCTCAAGGCTATAGATTTCTCCAGTAAAGCCTGCATCTTCTTCTGTGCCTTGAATTGGGTGAACTGGATTGAGCATACTGGATTAAATCAAACAACTGCAGCATCCCTTTCAATTATTTTTGAAATTTACAAGTGCTTACTGTAGTTCTGAGTTCTGAGTTCAGCTGACAATACAAAAAGCAAGTATTCGCCACTTTTTGTAAAAGGCAGGCAGATAAAATCTGGTGCCTTGAACCGTGATGAGAGGAATGCAAGTCTAACACAATCTGATGATTGGGTTTGTTTTTTGAAGAAAATAACGTATTCTGAAACAGTACAAGAAGCATCACTAAAGAAATTAGACAGCCAGACAGGGTGACAATTCCTTCTCTTGTGCTTTGTACTGTTTCATTTGGTGCTTTAGAAGTACTTTCCTGTAATTATGTCTAGAGGAAGGATTAAAAAATTTATTAGGCATTTAAGCTGTGAGGGTAAGGTTAACAATATATCAGGACCTGCAAACAGAACTCCAATGGGGATAATTGGCTTGCAGGAAGCCAAGAAAAGCTACATTAAGGCTGTGAACTCCTGGTTGTCATGATTTACTCCCCAGCACTCCCTCAGTGACATAACTCTACAAGACTTGCTTTAACAGAACTTGTACACTTTCAGGGTATACCTGTGTCTCTCAGTCCTTACATACATCTCCCTTACACTCATGTTCTTCTTCCTGCATGTGTCAGAGACTGCAGGAAATAATTCATCAACTTCTCAGAGGCAATGTCAGTGCCATTCTTTACAGGACTATCATTGAACACTTTCTTCTGTCAACGCTGCTGGCTCTCGAGGCTGCTGACTCACCTTTTCTTTTCCTACCCACCCTATGTGTCTACATCCTCACTCCAACAACCAGTGCCTCCTTGAACAGATGTAGAAGGAAAGAAACAATACTATCATGGGGTTAGTCACTACCTCCCCTCTTCACTTTCTTCATAGGGTGAGAGGACTCCACATAGCAAGTGCTCCACTAACCTGTGTGTCATATTAAATCTATGCTATGGTGTAGTTGAGGAAAATCTTGCCTTTTTACAATCAAATAAAGCTAATCTTTACTTTTCTCATTTATTTATTTACTTTCTATTCCTATAAATTCTGCTTTATAGACTAATTTAGAAGAGTCGCGTGAAGAAAATAAAGAATTTGTTACCTACATTTCAGCTGAAATATTAAGAAACATTCAGTCAGAATGACGACACCTGTGGCAAAGTTGCTCATATTTTACTTTCAAATGATCCATTTCTTTTCCTTAAAACAGAAGAAAGAAGAAAAGCTGGACAAGTATAGAGAAATAAAGCACAGTTTTGTCTCTCAATTGTTCAACACAAAGGATTACATTCTGGGCCATTAGAAGGGGAAATTAATGCAACTGGCACAGGTAGAGCTGATGAATTTGAATTTGAATTTGAATTTGAATTTCTCATCTCTGTTACTGAAGCTCCTGCAGATGAACACTGTCATTTATGCTGTTACCTTTAATCCAGTCCTTCCTTTTCTTAATGCACTACCCAGAAATTTGTAGGGATATTACTGGAGATATCAAAAACAAATTCAAAAGTAACATGACAGGAAAAAAGGGTTTTATTTATTGCCTCTATCTTTAACTAGATAAAGAGCTGTTGAACCCCATGCTGTTACAGATGTCTCTATTTGATCTAATAGACTGTCTTGTGCCTAGTACAACAAAGAGCTCAGATTTTCAGCAGGAGGATTGCATGCACACAGTGCAACTACACTGATTGACATAGTACCTGTTAAAGAATGGTCTTATTTAATTGAAGTCTTGAAACAAAAAATTGTTTGAACTTTCTGGACAGCACTGCATCACCTTTAGAAATGCTCGCTCTGGGCTTGTTCTCTGCCTAATTACATGACAGGCCTCGGCCTGATTCTCATTATAATCAGTCTAGAAGTTCCAGACCAGACACCAGTTAGCCTGGCTCAGCCTGAGCATGATTTTGGAAAGAGAAATAACTGGGAAAAACTCTAAACTCTCCCACAGGCAAGTCTTTCAAACTTAAATGCAGCCATTAGAAAGCATTTGTGTCAAATCAAATTGAGAACAGAAGCAAATATCCCAGATTTTGCTAACTTCAATCCTACAAGCTCTTCTTTCAGAGGGCTCAGCCTGGTCCCTGGTCTCCAGACCAACTGTGGATTTTTGCTTCTGTACAGCTGCTTTCATATTAGCATTTCCTAAGGGCTTGCAAAACTGTTTTATTTCATCTGAACATATCACAATCCCTTTGGTACATTCTTTATTTGGAGAGCAAGTTGCAGCGCCTAGCTCTCTTTTTTTCTCTTGAACTGTTCACATAGCACTGCTGGAGACAGTGATAATTGGTGCCATTCTTCTAGACAAAAAAATATACATATATATATATATTTACTTTAATTACTATTTGAACTAGAAAAAGCAGAAAGTTTGTTTTCCAGCATTTGATGATGGCTCTGTGTGTGCCTCACAATTTTACAGTAACACAGACCTCATGGGCACTTCTGCTTCTAAAGATGACAAGAGTTTAAACAAAACAGGAAGTTTCATAGGGAAAAATAAATAAAATTACTAGCTACTATCAATGCATGGTAATTTATAGTTCCAAACAGCAACCCTAACTACCACTACCAACTCGTAAATTGGAATGGATTACTAAATTTCACATTTTTCTTGTGACATGTTGTTTTTTGGGAAGTGAGGAGAATCATAATGTTACTATGAAATGCATAATGAAACTCTGCATATTTTTACCATGTCAATAACATAACTAAGTGTGCTAAATTATGCCACATAGTGAACTAACAAACAGTAGCATTATCTGAAATTACCATAAGATCTTGTTTAAAAGCTCAAAATTATCAGTGATTACTAAGAGTGAACGTACAAGACTGGATGTCAGCACTGATGCTGCACAAATACAAACATGTTGCTGTGGGTTGCCCTTGGCCACCTGCCAGGTGCCACCCAGCTGCTCACTCACTTCTCTTCCTTGAAGGGGGAGAAAATGAGGTGTAAAAGCTCATGGATCAAAACAAAGACAGGGAGATCCTTTACCGAAACAGACTTGACCTGGGAAAATTAGTTTATTGTCAGTTAAATAGATTTGGACGGTCAGAAACAAAGAAAAGAAATGGAACACCTTCCCAGCATCCTCCCACTTGTTTTCCCAGGTTCATTGTCATTTCTTCACTCCTGACTCTGCCACCTCTTCTCCCTTGAGCAGCACAGGGAGATGAGGGATGGGGTTTATGGTCAGTCCATAACAGACCCTCTCTGCTGCTCCTTCCTCTTCCTGCTATATCCATGCTCCAGCCTTGGGCCTTCCCACACATTGTAGACCTTCAGGATAAACATTCTCCAGTATGGGCTCTCCACTGGCCATAATTCCTTCAGGACATCTCCACCTGCCCCTACAAGGTCTCTCCCAGGGCTGCAGGGCCATCCCTGCCCTCCTCCCACTCTGCCCTCAGGGCTCGCAGGGCTGTTTCTCACCCGGTTCCCCTCCCTCAGCCCTGGCTGCCGGGCAGCGTTCTGCCCTCCCTTGCCCAGGCTTTCCCCAGGGCTCTCTCCCGCCCGCCCGTGGCTGAGGGGCTCAGCCGTGCCCTGAGCTGGGGCCGCTGGAGCTGCTGGAACCGGTGGTGTCAGGGAGGGCCAGCCCCAGCCGCCCCTCCAGGGCTGTCACCAGCACTGGACATCTGCAAATGGTACAACATGTTCAAAACTAACACTTTACAGTAGCAGCAAAAGATTTACCACCCAATGGAACAATTGGCCTACAGGTAAAATAGCAAATCCCACACACTTCCACCTAGTGAATCAACATGGATGACCGGCTACAGACAAACTTTGGTCCTATTTACTGATTTTATACTGAGTGAAAAAATCTTTGTCTTCCTTACACATAAGTCCCAGTGGTATTATAGCTCCCAGCCTTAAAATCTGTGAACTCATCCTGCAGAACAGAAACATGATGCTCTAGCAAACAGACTAGAAAGGAATGGCTGCTTATTGCAAGGCTCCCCATGCTGCCCTTGCAGCACAGGTCACCGGTTATGCTTGTCAGCAAGAGCAGTGTAAATCCACTCCAGTTAACAGACAGATGAGAATTGTGCAGCAGGATCTAGAAAAGCACTACAGAGCTCAGGAACACGGATAAATAATCCTGTTGTTCTCCAGGACTGATTATATTAGCATGTGAATAAATGAAGTGACTTCATCAGCTCAGTAGGTAAGCAATGCATAAATAGGGCAAGTATCCAAAGAAGTTACTCCTCGTATGCCGTATTTGTGGAAATCTCCCTCCTCTTGCAGGAATGGAAGTCACTTGATAATTTTGATCAGTGGAAGTGCAGTTGCAGTGGGTAGCTCGTAATAGTGCATCATCATAAAATTTGCTTGAGTTTTAAAGAGCTTCTAAACAAGCTGTTATGAAAGACAAACATGTTCTTGTTTTAACAGTAAAACAGACTCTATGTGACAAATACGATAGTGAAGTTTTTGCCAATAACACAGCACGTTAGTCAAGAATATTTATCCAGCTCCAAATATTTCAGACTCCTTAAATTCAAACTAATAATTATTACAAGAAATTAGGCCTGTTTCTCATACTCTTTTGCTATTAATTTGTTATTTTCTCCCAAAGCAGCTGCAAATGTCATGTTGTCCACAATAAAATATTTTAAATTGCTCTCCTTCAGATCAAATCTCTAGTATTTCATTTTCAGTGCTCCTAATGGAGTGTACTTAGAAAAAACTTGCAAGTGTGTTTTCAATCTACTCAGAAATTCTAGTCAGGATTAATTGGAATGCAGATATCCCTCTTACAAATCATGACTTCTTGATCCAGACCCCATAGGAGCCTTGAATTTTGATTTTCAGGTTCTGCAGGCAGGTGTTCAAATCTATGCTTCCATCTGTGGCTGGCACTGCTCTGGCCTCGAATACATAGCAAAATTTGTTATCCATCTTGTGCTTTTATTCTTTATCAGACTCAATAAACTTACTGTTCCTGTTCTCAGATGTTCTGAAGGAGGATTCATTCTCAAAAGATGCCTTGTGACTTTTACAGTTAACCCAGTAATTGCCACCACTGTAAAAAAGTCAGGCAAGTGAGAATTCTAGGGAAAAGCTATTTTACATAAAAGGTCTGCAATTAGATCATTTATTTAGGAAAAGTAGGACTGGAATAGATTTCTTTCTCTACTTGCAAAGACACATTCTCCTTCCAAGGTCCACTAGACTGGCTGTACTATCTAGTGGCTATACATGTTGGTGGCATGCAATCCATCTTCTTGAGAACTTTCTAACAAACAGAAGAGGTATCTTATGCTACAGATAGAAGCTCAAGAAAGAGCTTGAAAAAGTAGCCTAGTGATTAGAATGGTCATCTGGAAAGGAAGTTTTGTGGTTGAAACTTCTGTTCCGAAGAACAGTAATATATTCAATGACTATGCCACATAACAGGGAAGGTAATAGATAGGTTTGGAATGGGGTTTCCCCTCTTTTTCCTTTCACGTCTTGCTGGAATCAGAACTCCGAAGTTTTGGCTGTGAATCAAGTTAAACTAGATTTGTATCCAAAGGACCAATTCTCTACTTGACTAAAAAGTTTAAACATCGGGATCCAAGACTGCCTGGTCTTCCTATTTGCATATCCTTAGAGATGGCTGCCAAGAGTACTAGAATATTAACAGAAATGGCATTTATATGGCAAATAGGCATGACATACACTTTCATGAGCTAAATGTAGGTAAAATAAATCAAGTGTTTTGAAAGTCTGGATACTTCCTCAGATTTGTACAGTTCTAAGACTTATGAAATCTCTTAATCTTCAAGGAAACAAGAAGATTTGTTCTATTGTTGCTTATTTCTAGTATAGTTGTGAGAATTTAGGAAGAAAGCCTAGCTTTAGCTGAACATATGGTCCAGTTATACAGCTTATACCGTAATGAAACATAAATAGAAATGCTTGTGTGACACTTTGAAGAACAAACTGGCTTGAAAATTTCGAGTGCAGCATTTTATTGATTGAATGACACAATGAATTCTAGCATCCCTCTGAACTGCCAATGGATAATTATGATTATTACAAGGAGCATGCTTTGACTGAGAAGTGAAGTCTCCATTTGCTGTAGCTCTGAAAGACTACTTCCCTCTAGAGGCCATATGCAGAAGCACAAAGCAATTTTATATTACAATTTTCATTTTGACTTTTTAAAAAAAAATAATTAAAATGCATATGAATTATACCTTTCACCATCCAATATAATTAAGGGGAAACAGGATCCATAGAATTAAGAAGTACTTCAAGTACAATATGGGATTCATACAGCCAAGTACATCCATTTTAAAGCCACTGGAGCAAAGCCTTAAACAACTAGATGCAAACAAAACCCACTCTGCCAAATTCCACAGATCATTATCCACTATTGAAAGAACCTAAAAAAGTGACTTACGAGAGCTGAAATAGTGCATATATTATTTCCAAATTACAGACTGTCAATTTCATTCCTTCCAGAAAAAAAGAAAAAGAGAAAAACCATGTTAATCTGATGAAATTAGGCGGTTTTTTAATGTTTTTCACTGAATAAGCAGAACTCTTAAATATTTCAATTTGAATGTTTAAGAAGTTTAACATACAGGACATTCTACATCTTTATCCACTTTCTCACAGGACGCCCGAGAAAGCACACGTTACTAGTAGGAAATGCTAATAGACTGCTTTCTCAAAGTACTCTTAAATGAAGGAGTTTTTGATAAAGTATCCACAAATTTAAAAAGCAAGCTAAATGTCAAAGACCAGAAAATGCACCTTGTGTTCCCTAACCCATCTGTACATACTTCAGAATGCAGGGTGGAAACCCTTCAACCTTCCACACATACCTCTGTCATTTGAGTAAATGGAACAACCCTTTGAGAAGCTTAGTGTCTACAGCTGGAGCAATCTCTGAAGGAATAGACAAAGTTTTCTCATCTTGCTTCTCTTTTCCAGATCAGAGCCATTTTGTCAAATATGCAGCTGTGGTTTTCTCCCTAGTTTTATAGGGCGAGTGACAGCCAGGGATTTAACTTTTTCCTTCCCATTCCTCTTCAAGCTTCATTTCCCAGGTCTTTCCACATAGCCTTTGTCCAGAGCCACATCCTTCCCAAACCTGTTGAGCCTAATGTCTCCCTCACACCGTGCTTCCTACCTCTACGAATTCCAGTGAGCTTCTTTCTTCCACTCTACATTCCCAGCTTACCCAAGCTGTCCCACTGAATTTGACTGTGATTTGGCCATGTATCTTCCCTGCCAGCCCTCAGATCCTTGCTGGAGGCAAAGGGTATCCAGATGATACCTTTGATGGAGCCAATGGTGTTTAAGCCTACAATTTAAGCAAAACATAAGCACTACCTTTTAATCTTGAATATGGGTTGCTCATGTGAGCTTCTTAGAGTACCTGCTCCCAAGTCCATGAAATCTCCTGCCAGCTGCTTTCCCTAATGTCCGGTCCTGTTTCCTAAAACTCTCCCTCGCACATTACCACAGTTCTTTCCCCCTCTGCAAATATAAGCCGTTTCAACTATTCTAGATATCCAAGAGAAAAGATTCATACGGGGATACAGAGAGGCAACACACAGTTTCTGAACAAAGTCAGTTTCTTCCTAAAGATAATGCTAGATATCACAGATGATTAGGTAAACTCTCTTACTGTTTAAAATTAGCTCGCCTTCATCAGACATTCATGGAGAAAGGTAGGAGACAGATTTATTTAAGAGGAAGAATTCCCCTTAATTCATTTTGTGTCTAGAAACCTATCATCAGTTTTCTCAGCAAAAAGTAATACTTCTCAAGGTGGATCCAGGTCATTTGGGTTGATCCCAGACCTGTCTTCTGCAACAATTACTTTCTTTCTGACCATCTTTTGGCTTAGCAGTTCGTTCTAAAGAGTCCTTTGAAAAAATTCCTCCTCCAGCTTGGCACCTTGTACACCAACCTACACTTTCTTACCACTATTGTAGTCTAGACTCCAAGGTCTCATCTGTTTTTTAGCAGTGACTATCCTTATTTCTTTTCTCTCTTTTTCATCTGAAAGACAGGAAAACCCACCTTCTTACTTCCGGTGATCTCCTTACGTGATTTATTGCTGATCAAAGTGTTTTCATTAAAACCAAGCATAGTAACACTACTGTAGTCTAAAATATGTATGGAAAGGCCAGGAACATATGCTGGCAGAAGCATTTTAACAGTAATTTTAATAGCATCACTATAGAAAGCTTGCAGTAAAAGCAAACTCTACAAACATAAATTGTGTAGAAAACCATGCCAAATCGCAGTGCTGCTTTACTCTACTTCTTCCACTTGCATAGGAAATTCTGTTCCGTTTTGAGATCTTGGCCTGAGGCCTCACAGGATGAGGCTAGAATATCCCCCAGCAAGAGGCAGGGAATGGAGCTCAGTAGAGGTGGTATATGAAAAAATTAGTTTTCTGAGTCTACTAAGCAGAGTGTTTCAGCAAACTAAAACTCAGCAGCACCTAAGCAAACTATGACAGGAACAAATGAACACCTTGATAAGCATGCAAAATTTGCTTCTGAAAAGCATGTATATATTAAAGCTTTTCATTGAAATAGCTGTGACAGCTCATCATGGATATGATGAGTTATGCTAATATTACTGTCAAAGACAAACCAAAAGCCCAACAATGGAACTGTTAAGACAGCACGAAGAAAACCCCCAAACCTAATAGTTACAGTTAAAAGTTTGCTTTTTTTCATGGGCAACTGCAGAGTTTACCACTGTGCCATCTGCAATAATCTTGCTTTAGACCATCACATCTGTGAATGTGGATGCACGACCCAGATCAGTTAAAGTTTTCTAGAGCCTGATATATAAACCTGCGGAGTGAAACATGGGAAGCATTTAGTTAACAAGAAGCATGAATCATACCCACAATTGATGCAATTCACACCAGCCCCCAGGATGCATTCTCATGAAAGTCGAGCTGGGCAATGTGCGTTGCATCATACTAAGAGTCCTCAGTGAGGGATCTGGGCCTTTTTACATTGGGTGCCCTGAAAAGCAACATTTATATTCTGAATAAAAAGCAACACTTATTTGCTAAACCCACAGATTATGCCTGGAAGCAACCCCTAGTGTTATTTTTTCCCCTCTCCTGCATTTTCT
Organism: Manacus candei; assembly: GCF_025592945.1. NCBI lineage: Eukaryota > Metazoa > Chordata > Aves > Passeriformes > Pipridae > Manacus > Manacus candei. The sequence continues at coordinate 20,054,954 of NW_026138097.1, forward strand.
ACAACGTATACTGTAACGATTCACTTTAATTCACTAGATAAGTTACTAATTAGAAGCTGCTCTTCAGCTAACTAAGAAGAAGTTGAAACAGCTTTTATAGTTAGTTACATACATTTAGGTGAGTCACAGGAAAGGCATACACTCATTTTCAACTTTATATTTTCAGGGTTACGTAATTTAGTTCTCAAAAAATAAAATTAGACACATACAGAACATTACTCACTATTTTGTTCCTCTTACGGGTTGTCTTTGGTATCAAGGACACTAAGAAGGACAAGTTATTCTTCATATGGCACTATTGTTTCATGGGCCATGGCACTATAAAAGGAGTAGCGTCTTCTAATTGATCATTGGTAGTACATCTTTCCAATTGCAGTGTTGAAAGCGGGATTGATGACAGCAGGGATGATTTAAGTTAGCTTTTACCACAACTTATGGAGAAAAGGTTGACAAGAAATTATTTGAGGTGTAGATGGCTAAACTCAATCAGACAGTTTCATTTTCTTACTATTTGCTTTGACAGCTGTAGCTCAGATTTCTAGTTTGGGTTGCTTATTATGTTTCTTTGTCCTTCTAGCTTTGTTGTCATTATTACCTTTATGATCCAAAAATACTTACATGGTTGATGGTACTTTTTCCATGTTAAAAAAAGTATTTTCTTTTTCAGAACAAACATTCAGACAGACTTTCATCCCACTTCCATAGAAAAGTACATATGGAAATGGGTGTTATTTTTGTGAGTCAGATTAGACTCTGCATCTATCATGATATATCTGAAAAGGAAACAAACTGTACTCTTGCAGGAGATCTAGTAGACTGACTATTAAAAACTGCAAGTAGTAAAGTATTTTTTGTTTGGTTGGTTTTGGTTCTGTTTTTTGTTGTGAGGTGTGGGGTTTTTTAAAATATTAACTCTGCTTCTACAGCAAGGTAATTGAAAGTCATTGACTCTGTCCCTGAATGAGTCCTGTCACATCAATATAAACTTCAGATGTATGATCTTTCACAGAAACTGTGACACATAGTAACTGGTGTCCCTGTCTGAATGACTAGTTGTCAGAGATACAAGACACCAAGAGAAGTAAACCTGTCCTGCGAGTGAACATGAGCACAAAGACTACCACTGCCAGCTTGCTCTGAACTGAAGTCAAAGGTATAGCTCAGTCACACAAGCAGCACTGAGGCAGCAGAAACCCCCTTGGTGCATGTTTTCTGGGTCCTCTCTGGGATACTCTGTTCAATAGCTCTGGTGCTTTTACAAGCTCTCAGCTGTCACTCCTTTCCCCACTCCCCCAGTTGGTTTTCCCATAAAACCAACTCTCTGTCCTTAAATTCCTTTTTCTTCTAGCTAATTCCCATCCCAGGAGCTCTTCGTTGAAGGTTGGACAAACATAAAGCCCATATAGTAAAATGACAAAAGGTCCAAGACTGGACGACTTGAACCATCCAAGAATTGCTTTTACTTACTTTTTTTGAGGCATAGGAATTTCAGTATGCTACCTGTTGTTTTCCTTGGTCTCAGTTCTCATGCACCCATTTGTCACTTATACATTTTATGGAGCAGTTTAGATCAATTTAAATGTAAAATTCTTGCCCATCCAGAGCTACATAATTCTTTTAAAAGAATTATGATTAAGAAATTCATGAAAGTCAAGTATGATGCCTCAGATTTGAACACAGGGTTTTGTTCTTCCTTTCTCTGTTGTTTGCTGTCTTTCACCTTAATCTAGGAAAAAATGGACATTCACAACACAGAAAAGAATGACAAAGAAACGAATTGCATATTGTGATTTTAATTCCATTTAATTAAATTGCTATATGTTTAACCTTTATGTCTTTTATTCATGGAATATCAATTAACTTTAAGTTCTTCAATTATTTCAACAACTTAAAACAGTTCAATTTTCCAGATTTAATAAAATAAGTTATTTTCTTCTACGAAAATACCCTGGGTTGGCCTAATGCTATAATTACATCTAAAGCAAGTATAATAAAAAATACTGTTAGAACTTTACTAATTCAATTATGAAAGGATCGAGAGATGCATTAAAAGCTACTTTAAAAATTCATTATAATTCTTACATACTGTTATAATTTTGGTATCCTGTCTAAGTGAAAATAACTTGTCTTCCCTATATGAGGCTAAGATACAACTTTGGCTTGTTTTGGAGGCTTTTTTTTTGAAACCTGAATTGGAGCTGGTATCACTAAGAGAAGTAATGGATGTTTTAAAAATGTCAGTTATAATAAGGAGAAAGAGGACCCCCTTTTAAACCTCCACAGGATACTGTGGGTTTGTAGGTCTAATAGGAACTCTACTGCTTACTTTGGAAAGGCTGGAAATGGAGAAATAAGAGGGAGAGAGCCACATGTAATAGTCAAGACTGATAGCACATGTGTACAGTGTCACAGAGACAGAGCTGAAAACAGGATAAGAGACATAGCAAGATAGCTGTACCATGTGAGAGAAAGGAACATTACAGTTGTCTGGTAGATGCAGTAGGCTGTTTTTCTTCTAAGCAAAATCACCAGAGAGGAAAGAAGTAATTTCGAGCAGGACTTTAGGCACAACTTATGTAGTTATACTACCTTGTTAAAAGTTGTACAAGAGATCCAGGCAAATACTATTCACCTTCTTAAAAGGAGGTGTCTTTGATCTTGGTGGTGACCTCCACCTCTGATATAAAAGACCACGGACTTCTACTTATGAGAAAGTGAGATGGTAAGTATTAATTGCTTTGGCCTCCAGGGAACAGAATATTAGCTTGAACAATAGATAATAGAGCATATATCTTCAAACTACGTGTATGGATATAAACACCTCTGTAGTGTCTTCTCCCAGTTCATAAACATAGCATCAATCAGCTTGAATTTCAGTAGATGGCCTTCATTCAAGCTCTCACCTCCATTATGCACTAGGTAAATCACAAAGCGGTGTAATGCAGACAACACAGCAATCTCTCTTCATTACCCCTTCTAACAGCACCATGTAGGCATTGGCCAGGAGATGCGACAGGAGAAGATCCATCAGGATCCTATCTAAGAGTCTCCTTGGAACAAAACAGCATGACCCTGATATTATTTATCCTACCTAGTCTAATTGAATGCCAAAATATGGTCATGGTTATTAAGACAAATATGACAAATTTTTCTCAATTGGGCTAACAAAATAGCACACAACAAGAAGTCTTTAGCAGCCTTAGCCTCTAGCATTGCCAGCTTTGAAGGTAGAAATATTATCTTCTCTAGTGAGTTGATGTGGAAGCAAGAACAATCCCAGTCCTCCAGAAACACCATCCCCAGCAAACCTAGGTCCTCCTCTCAAAGGCATGTCTGGATTTAACTAAAAGCAACTACACTGTCCATTTGACTTCTTTCTCTTGTTGCAGTCCTTCTGGCAGGTATGAAACACTGGAAAATGACAACAGCAACAATTTGCACAGATATAAATGACTATCTCATGTACAAAGTGATCACTTTTGAACATCCAAGTTGATGCTGTCTGGTCTAGAAGAGAAACAATTCTTTTTTCCATGCAATTCAAAGGGACTGAGAAAAAACAAACTCCTAAAATATCTGTTATTTCAGATGGGTAATCTACTTGCATTTTAAAAGAAATAAATTGCTTTTTCAAAATTTAAAAAAAACCTTTAGGGTATTAAAAACCATCTGCACAATTCCTTGACTCCAGATGCTATTAATATAAACAAACAAATTTAAGAGGTTCATTTTGCATAAAGGATGCACATAGTTCTCCATAATTCAGCTCATCCTTGACACTACACATGGGCTCCTGAGTAGCTATTCAATGGGGCAAGGCTGGTGAAGAAAGCTTCATTAGCTGCTTTGACCCTATGACAGTTAATTACTCTGAAAGAGTTTGTGTGTGGAAGAACAGAACAGGGAAAGCAAAGCACTCACAGTGGAGTTTTTCATCCTGTTATTATGCTTTGTTGGTGTTGCTTTGTATTTCAAATCAGAATGATTGCAATATCACTTCTGAGAAAGTCAAGGGCATGTGAGGATGGAGTCCCTGAACATGTGCACAACCAGAATCTGATCAATCTCACAGGGATAAGTACATAAAAAATGTAAAAAATTTCTCTCCAGACCATGAGATATAATATATTATTTCATTATTCTTCTTAGCAGAGAAACTTCACAGGAAAGGATCAGATAAAAACTATCCAATATGAATTAAAAAAAAATAATCTATGCAATGAGACAAGCTCTTCAAGAAGTGACACAATTAATTGCAAACTGAAATGAATGTCACAGAGAAGCTCCTCACATTCTAAAGACATCGTGTAGAAGGGCTATGCTGAGTTTATGGTTGTCTCATGGTCAAAGTGATATGCAGTGCATGCCTCTGGAGACAGTATAACTTTTACAAAGTACAGCTACAGGTAAAACTTGCCACATACATTATGTCTCAACAGCAAAATTAGTTGTGTCATCTACACTGTGTTACAGGATGTCAATAGCCTTGTAATAATTACCTGTACAGCATTTTACTTAATCTTCTTGTCACTTGTAAAAGGTGACATCCACATAGCAGAAGGAATCCTCCTTCAAGAAATACAACAAAGTAACCAGAAGCATAAATTTAGATGCACATGCAATATAGGGGGAGGGGAAAAAAGCTTACTTGCTTCATGAAGTTATGTAGGTGAATATATTCGAGAGCATTAGAGGTACAATGATGCAATGGTTTACCTAGTTTTACAGTGTCACCACTAACAATACTGGACCATCTTTCCCTGCCCTGGAACCAGATACAAACTTTTCCTACTGTTCTGAAATGTCCTGAAATGTCTCAGAAGCTGTTCACAGTGAACAGCCTTCTAAGAAAGCATCTACCCGCGCATGGCAGTTATTCTTACGCAGTGCTGCAGCTGGTGTCAGCTCTCTCAATACAAAACTTTCAACTTCTATATTCCCCACAAGTAAAAGAAACAAAACAACACATGACTATGAAAAGAGAACTTGTCTGTCTGTTCACCAGCTCCCACTCCCTCTCAAGCATCCATTTTATCTCAGACCACCACAGTCAGGCAGAAAAATGATTTGCTTAAAATCAAAAAAATTCTGCAAGAGAGCTAGGAACCGACTATTGATCCCCTGACTCCAAATTTAATGCCTTGCTTTAAATCCACTTAAATTGTGATGTGGACTAAAAGCAACGTGCCCTCCCCACTCCACACATAACAGTCATCTATTAGCAATTCCACAACTGAGGTAGTAAATAACCTACTTTTCCATTGTTTCATATGCAACAAATGAAATTAATTTCCTATGCTCCCTGGACCTAGAAGTGAGCTCCTTAACTGGTTCTCTTGTCCAGGTTCAAGGTAATCTTTCATAACAAATTAAAGGAAATCCAGATGTTCACAGTGTTACCTTAGAGTTTTTGATTTTTTATTTATTTTTTTTTTTAATTTTTATAGGTTTTAGAAGTAGTTATGTAGTGAATGTAAGTTTTAGAAGTAGCTGTATTATATCCCTTACCCTTTAGCATGGTAGTTACACATATACCCAACCCTATTACCCCAATTCCCCTAAATTCCAGTGGAATATTTAGTCTTTTTTTAAGGTAGACTTTCATTCTGTTTAAGAACATTTGCACCCTGGCCTGGACAACCAGATATCACCCAGTCAAAGCAACCTTCAAGCCCAGAACTTTGGGCAGTCTCCAAGGACTTTATGTGCTGTGAAGAAGAAGAAGATGAGGTAGAGAAGGTCCCAAACCGCCCCCAGACTCAATTCCCGAGGAGCAGGTCAGGGGCAGAACAGGGCAAAGGTCAAGGGATGGACAAATGGAGATTGGCTGGATATCATTATAAAATTATAACGCTTTGGTCAGGGTGTGTGTGCATGGTTCTGTATTTCCCAGAGTCTAAGAGGCTTCATTAAAACCTTCCCTTATCTTACCTCCTATCTAAATTGCCCTGAAGTTTTTTTTCTCCTGAATCTTTTGGTGACAATGGTGACTGGAGAAGAATTGAGCGGCAGTACATAAATCAGCAAGAATGGTCTCCCAGAACAACTTGTTAGCAACTGATGTAGCATTTGTAGAAAGATGTCTGTGACAGTGTTCTTTCTGAAAGCAAAATATCCACTAACTATTTGCTAGAGTTTTCTCCTCCCCTGCTAAGTAAGGCATCAATTAGATCAGCACCATTTAGAGTTGCACAGTTCGACATTTCTAATCCCTTGAAGGCTGCTCTTGTGCCTTCCCTGCATGCTTGCATAAGAATTACATGTTGCTTGTCAGCTTGAACAATTATTTTTCTATTTAAAGGAAAAAAGAACACACAAAAAGGAAGAAAAAAGAACAAAAAAGAAACGTTTCACCATAAAATACATAGAAATTTTTCCGGAGGTAGTGAAGAGGGATAAGTTTATCCCCAAGTCACCCTGAATCTGAATCATATCTGATCAGAGAAAACAACTTACGCAATGTCATAACATGGTCTTTCTGTAATCTTTCCTGTAGTTGATTCTGTTATCTTATTTGGTAAGTGACTAAAAAGTGAAGGGCTGTGGTCCCACAGGGAAGGTCTGACTCTGCAAAACAGATTGTTCCCCAAAAGAGCCACTGAAAGATGCTCAGTGAACTGTGTGAGAGCAAGCATGCAGGGAAAAACAAGATTCCCAGAACTTCCCAAGGCTCTGAGCTCCCTTATATACTTCCACCAGTTTTAGGTCAGAAAGATTAGACTAAAAGGCACTTAGGAGATTACTGTAGAAATAATAGGTATTTTATCTTGTTTAAATACTCATAGATGGTCCCAGTTGAATATTGGCCTCCACAGCTATAGCATCGGTTGCATGACTTGTTACTTCCCCTCCAAACCCTTTTAACATCAGATAAAACAGTTGTTACAGATCAAAACAGTCAAAGAGGAAAATTATTATGGAATTCTCAACTGTGCAACAGATGTTACTGGGGCTACAACAAAACATCATCCAATGCTTCATAAATTTTTGGGTTTGAGGGACACACCAAATGCCCGGCACATTCAGAATACACATTAACCCACTGAAAAAAGAATGAAATTTTCCTTGGAGACTGATAACTCACTTTTCTGCTAGTTTTCAAAAGGCTTCTAAATTTGAGCAAGATCTGAAATCATCTGCTGCATCTAAAGGGCCAGAAAATCCCTATGGAAAGAACAGACATACAAACTGCACAACTTGAATCAGAGTTCTGAGGCAGAAAAAAAGAAAATACAGATTTGTACACCTGTTTTAAAACACCTGCCTAAATGCAAAGCTGTAGTAAACCAGGTCACAGCAATGTGCATGCTAATAAGAATCCTGTTGTGCCATCTGAGGGTTCAGGAGGAATCATGAAAAGCATTTAATGTTCCCTTTTCTATCCCCTCACAGCGTGTGATTATAGTCAAACCTTTTTTTTTTTTTTTTAATAGACTTAGAAGAATGCAAATGGTCTTTTTAATTGTTCATGAGATGTCATTAAATTTTCCTTTTATGCTTAGAGTTCATTCTTTTAATCAGCTGTTTGGTCCCTTCCAGACAAATGTAAGACGCTTCATAGTTTCTTTTATTTTTCTTCTTTAATAGAAAATGGAACTTCAAAGTGAAATGATTGGAGATTTTAATTTTTTTAAAAAGCATACACTTGGGGGGTTAATTAGCATTTAAAAATGGACTTTTGTTATCAAAGCTAAACTATCTCACCTCAGCTTTGTATACTCGTGAATTCAGATGCTCCTCAAGGAGCCTGATTTATGATAAATTATTAATATTTTTCTACCTTCATTTTGCTGCATGCAAACCACCACCACAGATCAACAGTTAAAAAACCTAGGAGAATTAAAGACCCTATTCCCAGAAGCAAAGGATACATTTCAATAGACAAGGTGGTATGAACACCACCTTTTTTTTCCCTTTTCTCAGTAGGAGAGCTCTTCTCAAACTCTTTAGAGTGGGAAAAAGATACTCAAAGTCAACCTTAAAACAGTAACTGTACAAATGTTCTGTTCAAGCATAAATGGTTGCAGGAACTAACAGGAAGACTATTGGAAAATATAAAAGAATTGTCTTCAGAATACATTATACCAGCTTTATGAAGACTCCTCCCAAACATTCATCAGACCTGGGAATGACAGGAGGGGCAGCATATCTCCACAGCCAAGCAAAGGCTAAAAGTTTAAATGGAAAGGTCATGAATACTACAAATAGAAAACAAATATTTAACTCCAGTGGAACAAGCGATGCTCCTGTAAGTGTGTGTCTGTTTTCAGTGATTGGATTAGACTGCAAAGGGACTCCATTTTATATGCAGTTTCAGTCTTGTAAATACAAGTCTCGTGGCCTTATCCCAGTTCTTTCTTGTGGATATCATACAACACAGCACAATCAAAAACCAGGCCTAGAAAACAGATGAATTGTGCTTTGGTGTTGCCAACATGCATGAGCCCTTGCAAAACAACTACCATGTAGTATTTGCTGAAAAATCAATCTGGATAGCCTCAAAGATAAATGAAAGCCAAATTAGCTAAGTTAGATACCACTGTCAGTGTGATCATACATATTTTTTATTTTTTTTTTCTCTACTTCTTCATATTGTTGTTGGGGGACAGGGAGGAGGGCATTTTTTTGTTTGATTGGTTTTTTGTTGTTTAGGTAGTTGGTTGGTTTGTTGTTCGGATTTCTTTTTTTTTGCTCGTTTTTAGAGTAAACTACTAGAGTTCTACGAGTCCAGAACCTTAAAGTCTTCCTCTCTTTTATGAATCTGTGAATGCTGGCAGGTTTGTCTGGCAGTACTTTTTCTTCTCTTTCAAAGGTAACTAAGACTTTTTTTTTTTTTAAAGCCATTCCTGATTTCAGGACTGGATTGAAATATTAATAGAGATAATATCTCTGCTGGTGAATCTCTGCTGGTAGGTTAAATATTTAGCAGGCATCTTGTGATTGCTTTCATAGAAATAGGGCAGCAAAGACCCCCAAACACTGAAATGACCTGTGATTAAGCCATGTTCAGTGACATAGACAGACACCTACAGATACACCTCACAGGGTCCTTGAAGACATCAAGTGTGCAGGAACATGTTGCTATCAGTGAATATCAAGTTCATCATTATAGCCTGAAACAGAAATAGAATTTAATCACATGATTATTTTAAAGATACAATTTCTGCTGGGAGAAAAACAGAAGAATGTAAACTACAGACTCTTGCAGCTATGTATTTGCTTGGCTGTAATCATCATCAGTAATTGTGAGGACAAATAAATCAGAGACATATACTAATTTCCTTTTCTTCTCTATATTTCTCATTTTGACATATTTTTATCATGCAACAAAGCAAATGTTGGTTCCAAGAATAGACCACCAATTCTCATAATTCTTATCTATAGAATGAAGTTGCAAGCTCAATTCAGAAGTATTTACTTAGATTAGTTACATTGACTGAAATAAGACAAAACAAATCAGTATGTTTGTTTTTACAGCCTTTAGTGCATAAACATTATGTTAATGGGGTCACTATAATACAGGAAGTACCAGACAAGATCCTACAGTTTCATGAATACAAAAGAAAATATTCCTTATAGTATTTATAAAATCTATAAGGGTCTGTCCATTTCTATTAAGAATACTAAAACCCCATATATATCAAATCTCCTTATTTTTAGCACTGTAGACTATCCAAGGTGTTTCATAGAAACTGCTCATTTGTGTTCTACTTGTGATTTCAGACCTTTTAAATCTTGCTACTGAGGGGCAGCAGAAATTTTTAAACAGGGTGCCTATAAAGAAACCTATGCACTGCTTAACGACAAACTTAATCTAAAATCTTAATGAAAAGACTAAGACACACTCCATGGTTCAATCATTCTTCTTTAAGTTAAAAAAAAGGAAGGTTTCCTGACTACCACCACCAGAGACAAGTTTCTAATACATCCCTCCCCTCCCTTCAACAGGCCACAAATGCAAAACTGGGAGCAAAAATACAGTTTCCCACACTGAGATTTTACTCTCACTGCAAAGCCACAGACTCCGAGTCAGCTTAGTCTATCCAGGAAATTACAAGTTTGGCTTAGCTGTAGGACACAGAAGCCATTCTGAGATCTGCTGACCACAGGATTGTCCTGTCCAAGCCTTGCCCTGCAATGGGATGACACTCAGATACACCCTTGTTCCTCAAACTGTTTCTGTGGCATGGGAAGACAATAGCATATTGAAGAGCATTACACAATCGAGCAGGTCAGGAAATCTTAAAATGCTGAGGTTCTCATAGTAAAATGAGGAACTTCTGTCTTTCAACATCAGACACACTAACAAACCTTTGATGATTTCATGTGATATTTCTAGTGTGTCTATTACAGCATCCAAAGCACGTGCTGCAGGCAGCAAAATTATGGCTCAATGCTGTAGACACTAATTGATAGATGAGATTTCTGAACTCTTGCCTTGGTAAAAGTAGGATGTATTTTCCTTAGCAGTTCTACTGATTTTGCTAATATGAACAACAAGTTCTACTGGGAGAGAGACACCTGTAGTTGTGCTATTAGTTGTGCTTTATTTAGGTGACCTATTTATATTAGGTGGCAAAACATACAGCTTTTTGCGTGTCGATTGCATCATCTGAAATCAGCCTCAAACATCTTAATATTCACACTTTTTTAACCTTTGAGATATTCTGTTTTCAGTATCAAAAAATCCAAAGCTCAGACCATATGTTGAGATTATAATATCTTCCCAATAGAGAAATCTCTTGTTTCAATGTCTCTAAGCTCATGTAGTCATGAGCCCATTAGACATTAATTGTATATTTTATAATTAAATGGGACATATTGGCAGATAGCAAAATCTCAATTAAGTCAGCCTATGATTACTACAACAACAAAATCACAGAATTTATCAAAAAAACAGGCAAAGAAACAGCCTGTTCAAACTACTGAGTAATAACTTGTAAGTATTTCCATACAGTGATTTGGTAATTCAGATAAGAAACAGTGATTAAAGCTTTAGCAATTTTTACTTGGAAGGGAATGAAAATTTCATGATGCACCATGTTACCATTAAGAGAGAAAGCATAGATTTTTCCTCAAAAAAGTCAAAGTAATTTTCATTTTGTAGATCTTGAACCAAATTATTTTGGAGAAAATCATGCCTTGCATCATACTATTATCTACTAATAATCTTAATGGATAAATGTTTTCCAACCCAGTAAGACCTCCTAATACAACAACGTCACCTTCAAATCTTCCTGTCTCTTTACAGTCTCCATTTTTATTTTAGCCAGTTAGACTTTAAGCTTCTTACTCTCTCTACTGAGCATTTGTATAATGCTCCCAGCATGAGGTTGCAGGCTTGACTGGGATTTCCAAATATTACCACAGTAGTAGCAAAACTTATTTGACCTTGTATCTCTACTCTTCCCTTCCCACGCTCACCTCCTACCAGGGGTGGGTAAGTATTCCCACTAATTTTACAGAGAAAGCACTACAAGGAAATCTATTTGAGGGAGAGAGCAAGCCAGAAAAGAGACTATCTGACTTCCAAATATACAAGACTACCATAGTCTGGCTGACATAGTCTGGCACTAACATACCTCTCCTGCAGACTCAGCTCCCATCTGTGTGCTTTATCCTCATTGGTACAAACAGACATTAAGTACCTGACTCAAGGTTTTTCTGTGATTCAGGTCCCTTGGGAATTAGAAAAGACAGATGCCAGAGGGTGTGCATGTGTGTGGGAAACAACACAAGCTAAGTAAAACTCAACACAAAGACAAAGTATTTATCAGATGATCATCATCATGGTTAGGTTTCATGAACAAAGATTTAGGAAGGCTCTATCCACATTTGTTACAGGCACGCTGGTGGCTAATGAGGCCAATATGAGACAGACATATCCAGTTGCAAAAGGCACAGCAGAAAGACTCCTTAGGTATATTCTGCAGAACACAGTTCTTTCTGTGTTGTCTTTTCTCCTCGAGAGTGATCCTGCGTGTGTTCTCAAAGGAAGCTGCAGCGTTATAGATGGTGTGTCTCCAGGCCTCCTGATTTGAGGCCAGAGTAGACCAGTTATGTTGATCAATATGGCCAAGGCTGAGATGTTGTTTCAGGGAGTCCTTGTATCTCCTCTTCGGGGTTTCTCTCTTGCGGCAGCCGGTGGCAAGTTCACCATAAAGCAAGATCTTAGGGAGGCGGTGGTCCTTCATCCCTGAGATGTGCCCTACCCAATGCAGCTGTGTTCTCAGTAACATGGCCTAAATTTATCAGATGATAGACAGAAAATAAATTTCTCAAACAGTCTGGCACCAAGCAGACGTATTAAGACTGCAGATTTAACAGACCAGTTCCCAGGTAGAAGTATGCTGGGAAAAGCTAAGCCTAAAAGAGTTAAAATAGGCTGACAGACAGTGATGAACTGCATGTATAATTACTAATGAAAAGGTTCATTTGTAATTGACACCTCAAGCAGCTAGAGTCATGACCATTTCTGGTGTGGCACCCATTTGGATAAGTCCTATTAGGCTTGCTGAAAAAAGGCTTTAAACCGGGAAAGATAAATAGAAAAGGGGAAGAAAAAAAAGAATCTGTCTCCACTATGACTTTAAAACCAAAAACAATCTCCTCAGCCTGCCCTTCCCCAAAGACCACAACTATGCAAAGAATGCACAAGCATTATCAATTGACCAATATTGTAACAGCAGTGTCAGTCCTTTATATGTACTGAATTGCAAATAAGATTTTGTGGATTGCTTTCAAGCATGAAAATTATGGTACAGAATAGGCTTGAAGTTTCTAATGAGCAAAACTTGCAAAAGGGAGAGGGATACCAATGAATATCAATTTTTATGATCAGTTACCGGTCATGAGAGAACCAGTTTTTGAGATATAGGCATAAATTGTCAATAAGTGAGAGAAATAGTAGAAGATTCATTCAGGCTGTTTGGAGAAAAAACCCCAAAACAACAGCAACACATCTCGCTGGTCTTTAAGAAGTTTTCTACTTGAACAGATAGGGATTTGGATTTAGATTATGCAGAGATGTTGAAAGACAGAGTGCTCCGTTCTGTACAGATTTAATTTGTAAGAGACTAAGCTAGTTTCAAATGAAGTATATCGAATAGGAAGCTGTTGCCTGGATTTTCTTGGGTAATCCGGCAAAGATCTCATAAGGACCACTCCAGCCAAATAATTAGGGCAGTCTTAATGAAAGAATTTTGAGGTTGCTTTCTGGTTCCTGCGGGTGGATAGCACCCTTCCCTACACAGCAGAAAGTAGAACCAGTTCCTTAAGTGAAGTTGTTGACCCAAGCTATGCTTTGGCTCATGTTTGCCAAGGATCCAGGCACTAGTAAAGCATTTACAAGTGGGAGACCTTGGATTTCAGGCTTAGGTTAGCTTGAAAAGGTTCAGAGTCCTTCCCTAAAGGATGTTGTGACCACTGCTTAGCCTCAGAATTGTCCTTCCTTCTCCTCCTCCTCCATGAATGATCCCTGAGCAAAACAGTTGCATGTTAACTGGATCAGATGGTGCTTTCTGTCCAAAACTCGGCTTTCCCATTTGTCGTGGTTCTTGGAGGAAACTGGGCTTGAACCAGCTCACAATAAGAAAGAAACTGAACATCATCTATGCACAGCAGCAATCTAAGCAGTCAGCTGTTTTGCAAGATGATCTGTCATATGCTCTTTCTCACTAAAATCCATTTTAGAAGCAAGTTGTAAACACAAGTGAATTTTGTAGGTAATTCTTATCTGTCAGTGTGCTTTAAATATCATCAAAATTAAGTCACTTCAGGATTCTGACAGAGTAACACTTCAAAATGTTCCCACCACTGATTATTCTAACAAATCTTATTATTGTTATATCCCATTTTTATAGTGGAAGGAAAACTGAATTTCCAGGTAGCTCTAATCTGTAGTAAAGTTTGGTTCTCTGAAGGCTCCAATCCATTCAAATATCCCTGAGGGGTAATTCTGTCCTTTCTGAAGAATTTAACTTTCTGGAGGTGCTTTCAGAACAACTGTAGCGAGTAAGCATATTTCTTCTATTCTTATACCAAGGCTTATTTGTTTTCATCTAAAATAAATTAAAAAACAGTCTAATACTTTTTTCACTAATCCTCTCAAATTAGTGCAATACAATTTAATTCAGCTTTTTCAGTCTCCAGCAATCTATTCTCACAATCACCACATTTAAAGAATGCCATTGCCAGCAGTCAAACTTTTGAAAGCAAGCAAACAATGCAATGGTTCTGATTTTCCACATCAATCTGATCGTGCTGTATTTCAAAGACAAAAGTAGCTCAGATCTGAATTCAAGTGAATCCTTCCTTGCTTTTAAAGTTTGGAGTCAAAAAATCCAGAGGAAAATGTCACTAGAAATTTTCTACCTTGTTTTTAACCATGAGTTATTAGTGATGAAGTACACTAGGCATTAGATCTAAATCAAACATGAATGCAATTCAGTTGAAATAAGGAGAACATGATACAGCTTAGGACAACTTTCTATTTTTAGTCTAGATTTATGAAATTTATGGGACAATAGGCAGTACTTGGCCTGGTACAAAGCTATACTATACATTGAACTAAAGAGTAAAGAACTAATTTTACTCAATAATTTGAATTGACACCAATTCAGCATTTTGGGTCACGTGGTTGAGATGCTTGGGACGTTTTTAACTGATAACTGTAAACGCTCAGCTAGATTTATTGTATCATCAGGCCACAAACTCTCATCTATTTTTGTGAATATGTGATTTCACAATCGGTTAATTTCTCAATCCTGTGAAGAAATTGTATAGAACAGAAACAGTTTAAAAAAGTAATTTTTATGACACTATCCCTCCCATTTTGGATATATTTTTTGCAGTAACATGATACTGTTGTATGACTAGGACTATAACAAAATGGAACCTACAATACATGCAGATTGTTCACATTACTATTCTTTTCAGTACTCTCACATCAGAAAAGCAAATAACAGTAAGTGTTGCTGGAAGAGTCTTTGGCCTGTGTAAATGGATAGCACTCATTGACTTCAGTGGAATTTTGCAATTTACATCAAAAGTTCACTTCAGATGATTTTGAGCTTTCAGCTGCATGCATAATGAGAAAGAAATCAGCCATGAAACAGGGCAAACCTTTCATAATAAGATCAAAAAAGCCAAACAAAAACAACAACCCCCCCCCCCAATACCCCTATGTACCTAAAAACTAAACTGCACACAATGGATTAAATGGGAGAGAAATACACAGTCATGGCTATCGGCGGAGGGGTATAGACAGAATGCTCACAGATCAATATGATCGGCAAAAATGTCCCCTTTATTAGAGGAAAGACAGCTTATATACTGCTTGTGACACACAGACGTGATTCTTTCCCAGGTTACATTGGATGCATAAGGAAAACATACTGTGTTGTACAGTACTAATTGGACCACAGCAGGTGTCCATAAAACTTGTTTACCTGCCAAGAGAACTCCTCCTTCACATTGGCACAAGGTCTGCAGCCATATTAGTGGTGTAGTATTTTTTACTGTCTGCACCCAGCCATGCCAAGGCAAAGGTCGCAGAAATGCAATAGAAATTGTTCACACAATTTCTGTCCTCCGACACATGGTTTTCCTCATGTTTTGTCCTAAGTAACTTCTCAAGAACTTTAGGTAAGGTCCAGCATACATTGTGCAGTTTTCTCTGTGGATTCAGCATCTTCAAGTGGGATCTGGAAAGATTCAGGATATCTAATATGTTCCCTTACAGGTGGTTTCATTTCTATCTTGTTCATAAAGCCTTCCATTTTCATGGGACAGGTGAACAAGATAAATCATTATAAATATATTCAAATGTGTCATCAGTTCTGCACAGTGTAGCCTCCTGAGTTACTATATTCCATGATCAGTGATGAGTAAGCTGTTGATATGCAAAATATCAGCATTAGGTATCCCCCACGAGTAGTTGTCTCAGTAAAAGCTGAACTAGTTTTATTTACTACATTACATTTGCAACGATTCATATTCTCAAGCATTTTTAGTCTGGTAGAAATAAAAAAGCACTGATTTAGAAACAGAAGCAGGGCTACAGGGACACATAGACCACCAAGGACAACTATATCATAATGTTCTCAGCTCCACTGACTGGTAGTGGCATTTCCACTATGCAGTGGTGGGATTTTTTTTGGCCACCATACCCATGCATCATACCCACTAAAGGGTGGTATGCACCCCTGTCTCACAAGAACCCTAACTCCATTTGCAGGTGGGAGGCAGATAGACAAAGCAACTGGGAAAGACCCCTCTGTTCTCTTTCTTTGGCTCTGTTTGGCTTGAGGAAGATGGAGCTTGTGATAATCTGGATCCTTGAAACTTGTCTTTTTGCCTCTACCACCACTTTCTCCTAAAGCCTTGTGTAACAGACTTACCATAGGTAGCTAAAATAGATAACCTGTACAACAGCTACAAGCACAGGGGCTCTGTATCTCCCTGGGTCACACAGCATCCTGCCTTGGCAGGCAGCCCAAAAGCTGAGCAACTGGGGAGCCAAAAACCTCGGAGGACTAAGCAGCTAACCAGTGCAGTGAGAGAAATGCCTTCCAAAATGCTCAGCAGCAGGTTTTCAGCTAGGAACACTCAAATAATTTTCCTACACAAATATATTAATTAATAAATTGCATCTATTTTTTGTCAACACTGGAATGTTTTTGTTTTAAAAAAAACCCTGATTTGTTTTTTTTTACACAGAAAATTTTATTCCATGGTTAGGTCTATTTACTTCCCTGTATCCTATCTGTCCTCTCTGATGTGTATTTATTCCCCCTGGGTTGCTGTTATCTGTGTGCTGCCTAACAGAATGAAGCATTACTCTTAGCTGGGAGATGCAGGAGGCATTGTAATGTGAACAAGTAATTATTATTATGAACATTTAATCAGGAATAGGGTGAGCTTTGTCTAATACAAGCAACCACGTCTTAATCTCTGTGTAAGAAGAAATGTGTTCAAAATCTGTATTTACTGTGTCTTGTTCTTGGAAACATTTTGAAAAAAGAACAAACCAGAGCTATAGTAGGCCAGAAATCTTCCTTCTGGCTGGATGCGGGATCATTAACAAGTGGAGCATCAACAGTAAGCTGCCACAATCACACATCGATCCCCTTCAGGGAGCTGCAAGAGTGGGCTGCTTTTTACAGGGTCAGTCAGGGACTGAGGATGACAGCAAGGTAGGCACGGGCAGCGTCCTCATCAACAAGGAGCACAGTACTGTGGGATGCTAAACATAGAGAGCAGGGGTGCTCTGATCAGTGACATTAAGCAGGGTCACCCGGGAATCCAGACCATGGAGCCAGCCCATAGGGATGTGATAGGCCTGAGGTCAGGTCAGGAAGGCAGTAAGCCAGATCAGGTCAAGATCAGTAGAGTCCATGGACGGCCAAAGGTACAGCTGCAAAGTAGTCAAGGCAAGGATCAAGGGCAAGGGGTTGAGCATAACCAAAACCCCTGAGTAAGAGAGGGGCTAGGTGAAAGGCATCTCCCAGACTATTCTCAGATGGTTTTTCTGCACAGTAACAGAGCTACACTGCATCAGAGCTAGACTTGAGCACAAGTGGCTAAACTTTGAGAGCCCTGAGAAGACATGCAGTTTTCTGTGTCTGTACAAAGAGAATGCTTCCACACTTTTGTGGTCTCAGCATCAAAAGAGAGCACTAACCAGGTGACACACCTGTTCAGATTGGGCATTGGAAGTATTTTGGAGTCCTGTGTATATCTGTAGAGATGAATTTAACACATCTCCAGGAATATGAGCAGTCTAGCAAAATATACTTCAGGCTTTTTTATTTAATTTTAAATTTTTTTCCCTCTGTTTTCGTTAAACTGCACATGGTGTTCTAATAAGCTCTGCTACCATAGAGTCAGCCATGGGCTCTAAAGCATCATTTACAAGTGAGGTTTTGTATCACAAAGAAAACCTACCATCTTAGCACAAGAATATCAACAAAAGTAAAAATATGGAAAGAAAATTGGAACAATGTACTTGGCTGCAAGATCAGACCTTTTTGGAGGATATGATGAACTATCAGCCTCAAAACCAAAATATGTTAGTTTGTTTTGGTAGCAAAATTGCCAAAGAGAGACCACCAGCTCTTGTGTAGAGAGCAGTAAACATCTGTGCCTTTTCTTTTTTTTTTTTTTTGGTACAGCTTCTGACTGTAAACTGTTCAGTTCAGACTCTAACAAAAAATCCCACAGTCATATACCTATTTCCTAATTTCACTCTGGTACTTCCAGTCCCTAGCATTCTTATGCAAGAGAAAAAGAAAAATTTAGTAGAGTTCCAACAAATAATTTAATATGGAAATTTAATTTGATTTACAAGAACTGTTTGTAAATAAATCACATTTACTAACAAATGAAATCTCATATATTTGACACTTCCTGTGTTAGATCCCAGGCTAATTTAAACTCTACAAAACGAGAGAGTTAAACTAGTAAATGTTGAGGCTCTAAACCCACAGAACTCTATCCTGTTTGCAGGACTTTTTCAAAATCTCCATACAGGTATAATTTTGTTACATGCTCTATATGATCTTGCTTTTCTCCCAATATATTTTGATTATATTAAATAATAGAATAATGGAATTGTTTAGGTTGGAAAAGACCTTTAAGATCATTGAATCTAACCATTAAACCAGTACTGCCAAGGTCTCCACTAAACCATATCCCCAGGTGCCACATCTACGTGTCTTTTAAACACCTTCAGGGTATTTAATACCACTTCCCTGGGCAGTCTGTTCCAACACGTGGCCACCCCTTCTGCAAATAATATCCATTCTAAACCACCCCGGCACAACTTGTGGCTGATTCCTCTCATCCTACTGCTGGTTGCTTGAGAGAGGAGGCTGACCCTCACCTTGCTACAGCCTCCTTTCATGTAGTTGTAGAGAGCAATATGGTCTCCCCTCAGCCTCCATTTCTCCAGCTAAACAGCCCCAGCTCTCTCAACCATTTCTCATAAGACTTGAGTTTCAGACCCTTCACCAGCTTCGCTGACCTACTCTGGACACAAACCAGCCCCTCAATGTCTTTCTTCAAGTAACAGGCTCAGAACTGGACACAGGACTTGAGGTATGGTCTCATGAGTGCTGAGTACAGGGGGACAATTACTGCCCTAGTCCTGCTAGCCACACAAGTCTTTATATAAGCTAGGATGCCATTGGCCTTCTTGGCTACCTAGGCACACTGCTGGCTCGTATTTTCATGTCTGACCAACAGCATCCTCCAGGTCGTTTTCCACTCAGCAGCTTTCCAACCAGCTGCCCAAAGCTTTGTAGCAAATACACATCATACAGTGGATTAAAACTCATGTATTCCTATTGACAGTAACCAGCAATCCAAACACTTCATTATTTGTCTGTGAGCTCATTTCTTCCAATCCTGAAGGTAAAACTTCCTTCCAGAGATATCAAGGAAAAAAGCCCTTTTAATTTGAAGAGGCAAGGACTTTTCCTCTCACTTTTGGTTGTTACCTTGAAAGGAGAAAAGGGTCAAATTAGAGTCCTCCCCCCCTGTATTTTCACAATTCAGGAACAAAACCACTAGAGAAATAATGAGATTCAATACCATTTGCAGAAGAAAGTCTTTTTCGTGCATTCTGAAATTTTTTTACAATTCACAGAATCACAGCATATGCTGCGTTGGAAGGGACCCAGAAAAATCATCAAGTCGAACCCTTAGCCCTGCACAGGACAATCCCCAAGAGTCATACCATGTACCTGACAGAATCATCCAAAGGCTTCTTGAGCTCTGGCAGACTTGGTGTTGTGACCACTTCCCTGGGGAGCTTGTTCCAGTGCCCAACCACTCTCTAGGTGGAAAACCTTTTTCTAATATCTAACCTAAACCTCCCCTGGTACAACCTCAGTCCATTCCCTTGGGTCCCATCACTGATCACCACAGAGAAGGTATCAGTGCCTACCCCTCTTCTTCCCCTCATGAGGAAGTTGTAGACTGCAATGAGGCCTCCCCTTAGTCTCTTCTTCTCGAGGCTGAACAGATCAAGTGACCTTAGCCACTCCTCAAGCAGCTTCCCCTCAAGGCCCTTCACCATCTTCATTGCACTCCTTTTGATACTCTCTAATAGCTTAATATCTTTCTTACATTGTGGCCCCCAAAACTGCACACAATATTCCAGGTGAGGCTACACCAGTGCAGAGCAGAGTGGGACAATCCCCTCCCTCGACCGGCTGGCAGTGCTTTTCCTGGTGCTCCCCAGGACACGGTTGGCCCTCCTGGCTGCCAGGGCACTGCTCACTCATATTCAGCTTGCCCTAGACCAGGATCCCAAGTTCCTTACCATGACACTGCTTTCCAGAATCTCATTCCCCCGTCTGGGAACAGCCAGGGCTGCCCCATCCCAGCTGTAGAATCTGATACTTTCCCTTGTTGAACCTCAGATGGTTGGTGATTGCCCAGTCCTCCAATTTGTTGAGGTCTCTCTGCAGGGCCTCCATACCTTCAAGGGAATCAACAGCTCTTCCAAGTTTTGTGTTGTCTGCAAACTTGCTTAGTATCCCTTCCAGTCCTGCATCCAAGTCATTTATGAAGATGTTGAAGAGGTCTTGGTAATACCAATATAGATGGAAAATTCTTTTTTAAGCATAAATCACAGTGACGAATGGTTTGGGAGCAACCTTTAAAAGATCATCTAAGTCCACCCACCTCTGGCTTGGTTGGAACATTTTTTACTAGATCAGATTGCTCAAAGCCCCATTCAACCTGACCTTGTACACTTCCATTGATAGGGCATCCACAATAGGGTTGTCTCTGGACAACCTCTGTCAATGCCTCACCACTCTCATAATAAAAAATGTCTTCCTTATGTCGAATCAAAACCTACTGTCTTTCAGCTTAAAGCTGTTACCTCTTGTTCTGTCACTAGAGGTCTTGGTAAAAGTCTTTCTTCAATATACAAAGCCAATCTTCTATA
Source organism: Manacus candei (assembly GCF_025592945.1). NCBI lineage: Eukaryota > Metazoa > Chordata > Aves > Passeriformes > Pipridae > Manacus > Manacus candei. Next base: position 20,075,913 of record NW_026138097.1, read on the forward strand.
TTGAAAGCCCAGAAACTTCCCTTCTCCAGGCTGTACAGTCCCAGCTCTCTCAACCTATCCTCACAAGAGAGGTGCTCCAGCCCTCTGATCACTTTCATGATAACTAAATGTAAGCATCACAAAAGTTATGGTGTACAGATTGTATATTCAGATCTCATTCTTACGCTAAAGATAATTATTTCCACTGTGCCATCACAAATTTACACTGTGCCATCAGATATATTTGCAATACATAAAAGAATTGGAACACAGTAGTATTACTGTGCAGCTTAATCTCTCCCTTAATTTTACCTTCCTGGACTGTGTTTTCCTGCATATAGAAAATTTTCTGGCTTTTGTGACATGCTAGTAGTCTTTGCATCTCCAAATGTAGTGTCATACTCCTACTTGTTAAGTAGTTGACAGTGAAAGCCATAGAATTTAAAGGTGACGAGGAATAAAAACTGTTCTCTATCCATAGCCGCAAACCACAATCTGTCTGCAGGTTCACCCATCCACTGTACAGGAGGATATGCACCCACATGTCAAAACCCCTGGTTTACACTTACAAAAGTCTTTATCAACATATCAAATAACCCGTAGGTGCAAGTGTGACAGTGCCAAGCACATGCAGTGCTTTGAACTTCTCTAAAGTCTCTAAGAAGTTGTTGGGTTGGGCTTTTTTTGGCATTGCTGTTCTTTTTTCCTCCAGAACATCTTAAGAGTAGTGCCAGTGAAGAAAGAACAGGTTTGCCCTACCACACATTCTGAAGCAACACACTACACACCTTCAGGCACATAAATCACTTTGGTGAAACAGTGGTTCTGCAGTATGGCCATAAATGGAACAGTCTGCCAGGTGATGGAAGAGATTGCACATTAGATGAAGACGGAAAATTCAGTATGTGGTGCCTTCATTACAGTTCCATAGTGGAAACAGATAGATTTGATTTTCATTCTTTTCCTAAGAGTGTTTGGGATCTGATTTTCCTTCAATTTACATTGGTATAAACTAAGGGGAAATCTGGTAATGTTATTGGGTTTTCATTAACATAAAGTTGGTGTAATGAATGGAAAAAATTACACCATGGTTCAGTGTTTTCATCTTGTAGAGTTCCACTAGCAAGTTGATCTGCACACATATAAAGGTTCAGCTTGAGTCACTGATACTGCCTTTTAAAGTAATTTGGTACCTTAATTGCAGAATCCAGAATATTATACTTCTTATACATGAGAACAAATTGTGACAACCCGAGGCAAGTAGTAATACAGTTACAAACAGATCTTTTTATAGAGAAGAAAAAAATATGGTTTAATTGCAATTAAACAGAATGCTAGTGTTTAATTTTCTCCTTAAGAAAGAAAAAATGGTGTGAAGCAAGACTCAAGAGTTGTGCGTGCTGCAATTAAAAATCCACAAAACATACAAGTAGAGCTGGTTGTAATATTTAGCTTCACAGGCATGAGTCATGGCAATATACAATCTCAAAGACTGTGTCAAAATAAAATCAGGTTGGCTTGGTAGAAATTTTATTTTATGAAAAACTTTGTAAATAACTCTAATAAAGCCACTTGCAGAATGAGATGGTTTTTTTGAATTTGCTTTATTTAAAAGCTGTAAAATAAAACAAAGCAAAGAAAACAGCTGATTGTTACACTTGATCCAGACCAGTCTCACAGGTTTCATTCCAATTTGGAATGACAGTGAATTTATAAGTCCTTGATTAATACTTCTGCAGAATCACTAGGGAGGTTTTGTCTCTTTGTTTTACTTTATTTGCTTTTTTATGACTTCCAGATGCAAATATTTTTTCAGGAAAAATCCTTAGGAGAGTTAAAATTTGGGGCTTGCATAGGTTTGAAGAACAAAAGACAGCACTGTAGATATTTTGACTGACATGCTCCATAACGCAAAGCCCTCTGCAGTTGTTTCTACATCAGGCCCATGCCAAAATTCCTACTTGAATAACAGCCTCTTTTCTAGAAAGATTTAGAATATTCAAGGGATGGAGAATCAAGATCCTTCTAGACAATTTTTTTTCCAACATGATCTATTACTCTCACTATCAAAAAGCATACCTAGTTTTTCTGTTATCTATCCTTGTTGACCTGTTTTGTAATAACTTCTTACTGACCTCTCATATTGGAGGGTTTTTCCATTTATCTCATCATATCCCTGAAGACTTTCAACTTTAGTAAAGACCAAGATAACATTACCATATCTCACATCGGAGCAGTGTCCTTTCCCTCAATTGCAAACATTACATTTGGCAGAGTCAACATTCATCCTTTTCAATGTAGACCCTTTGTCCAATTGCTCTGATTGACTCCATATGAGTACTCGTCATTTACTACTTCACATTATGAGACAACCCTAAATTTTGTCAGCAGTATTTCTACGCCTGATTTCCAGGCATTAAGCATATATCCACTTGTTTACGGAAAACACGTTTTCCTTTAATGTCACTATCAAAGTCCCCTAACAAAAATACTCCTTGATAATGCCTCATTTGGCAACCTCCTTATTAATCACTTTTTAATATGGGTTACATTGACCACAAAATTTAACAGCCTAAAAAAAGAGGCTGCCATTTTAGAAAATGCCAGAAACATCCCGCAAAATTCTACAACTAATTGCTATATAATCTCAGTTTTTCTGCCTTAGCTAAAACCAGCAACTTACAAGGAAAATGTCTGTGAAGGTTGAGACACTCATCTTTGTATGATAAGTTCAAACCCTTAATAAGATCATATTAAGACACAGTGAATTCAGTATTTTCCAAAAGTTTCAGTACATTTTGGAATTTGTTTGAAAATCCATCTGTCTTTTGCAGGTTTTCTGCAGCCCATACATCTTGCTTACAAATCCCAACTATGGACTTAAATCTGACCTAGTATCAATCTTGCTTTGCTCCATGCTATTGTAGCAACTTTGCGCTATGGCTGATAATATCTCAGCACTATGAACCTCCTCTGCCCGAGCATGGCCCACCTGCAGGTTGCAGTCTCTTGGGGTAACTGCTCCCATGAGCACATCCTTAGACATGCCTCCACATCTACTTTTTCGTGTCTTCTCTGCCACTTCCTGAAACATACCTATGCAGCACACTGCCACAGATAATAAGAACTGGTTGTGACCACCTGGAACAGTACACCTCTGTGTCTCCAGGTGTGACACTGCCAGACATGCCCAGCTCCTTCACACAAAGTGCCACCTGGTTCAGAAGACAGGAGCTCAGCTGACCCATCCTGTTGTCCTGCATGTGCCCAACCTCCTCAAGAGGCCAGAGGGAGCCTTTGGTCTGAAAGCACTTAGTAGAGCAAAGGTCACAGCTAGTCACGGAGAACTGACTTGGGGTTCAAGCACATTTCACTCTTACAAATAAAAGTCACAATATATAGTTCAGTTGCTGCTGTAGCAGTCACATAAAAACCTAGGATCTACAAACCTCCCAATTTCTTTTTGTTATTAAATTTTAAATGAGAAATCAACCATAACAATTGTGTTTAATTTGGATACAAGTTATTATTTACACTGTTCAATGAAACAATTCATTCCAATCAATTGCACCTGAGCTTTCTCCATTTTAGAAGAAACAGACAATTCATCATAACCAGATCAATTTTTTTCTCATTGGGGAATTCAGTAAGGATGGGAAAAGGCATTGTCACCAGCATTGGACCCTCCTAGGACACGAGAGGCATTCATACAGCTAAATACCTTTGTGTGAAGCCATTTCCAACCACTCTGTGGCTCCAGAAGGACTGGTACAGTGCAACAAAGCACAAGCAAACATTGCATAGCTCTGGGAAAAATTTTGGTGGCCCTGTCCTGGTTCAGGCCAGGACAGGGTTAATTTTTTGCAGTAGCCTGGCTGGGGCATAGTCAGAATCTGGAGGTTATTTGATACCACCTCACATAATTGCCAGCAGTGAGAGAAAAGGACTTTCTTCTGGGACTAAGGTTTTTCTTTGTGTGTGAACAATTTATTTTCTTATATCTTTTCTTATTAATATTATTGCTGTTATTGTTCATTTTTTTATTGCTATTTCCAGTAAACCGTTCTTATTTCAACCCATTATTTTTGCCTTTTGTACCTTCAATTGTCAACTCCATCCTGCTGCAGCAGGAAGTGGAAGGGGAAAAGGGGGGCATGAACAAGTAGCTTGTGGTTTGAAGGGGGAACACAAAATTGGTGAATATCATTCCTAAGCTGTGACATGCCCTAAGCAGAGACGTAAGGAGATTAAAGACAGTTAAAGGAACCTTCCCTTCCCATAGTTTTCAAGTGTTGAGACAAGTGCACTGATATTCCGTGAAAGAGTAGAAAATATACTGTTGGTAAAAAAAAGGTCATGTGGTTCGGACACAGAATGGGAACCAGGCAGTATGATGAAGGTTGGAAGGACCTGAAAAGAGAAGCTTTTGTTGGCTAGAGCTGCTCTGCAAGTACTGAACAAATATGTCCCAACATGTGTGAAGAGAAGTTGTGAGTATAAAAGGGAAATTGAATCAACAGAAGGTGACTGTCTTTTGTTTTTATATGTTTTTTTTCTTATTGTTTGTTAAACTCTGCTGAGTTAGTTCCACAGAATTGAAACAACTAGATGCACTAAAGTCAAGGAATACTTCCTATAGGCTTCAATAAGGTTTCCATCAAGGTTCAAAATAAATAAAACCAAAGATCTGTAAAATCCCCTATCTTTCTTGATACAAGGATCTATCATGGCTAGGCTTCACGAACGAAGATTTGGGAAGGGCTATACCCATGTTTGTTACAAGTGCGCTCGTGGCTAAAAGGCCAACACAAGGATCTATATTAGAGTCATAAGTGATCAGGTGATTTCCCCGGGATTTGGTTTACAAACCCGTGTAGTCCACTATCAAGTATCCAACAACGGCCGTTAGAGAAACTTTGGGGCAAAGTTATGAGAAGTAGGATGAACATAGGATGACTTTCCCTCTGATAACCTCTAAGCATCTGTCAAGAACCATCCTTTCATAAAAACCTTGGAATAAGCTTAAGTTTATATCATTTATATTGCAGACAATCCTGGGTTTTTGTATTATTCATTCATTTATTCCATGTAGTTCCCTGCCTATCAAAACCATCAGGTCCAAATGAGAGAGATTTAGGTAGTCTGATATGCAGATTCAAGCATGAAAGGGTCATGTACTTTTCAGAGGCTTTTCCTTTTACTTCTGCCTTTGTTCTGTTTCTGGGACTCCTAACCTGGAAAACATTGCTTCCCTCTCCTTTATCTCACTAAGAAGGGAACAAGAGAGCTTCTCTAAAACCCTTTAAACCTCTTTCTTCTTCACAAAATATGACTCATGCCTGCCATTGTCAGCTACATTGCCTGTATGCCTTTCAGTGAATTAGTATTATCATGAAAGTGTCAGAAAAGAAGCAGGAGCTTTGTTTCTATGTTTTCAGGGTTGCATAATTCAGAACTGAATGTAATTTTCAAAGTAGAGTCCTTTAATTGGCATAATATATACTTGACCAACTGGAGTTCCTTTCTCTTTTTGTTGCCTTTTTGCTTTGTTATAAGTATAAGCTAAGATTTGGCCTTGCATTTAGAAAGACAGAGTGAAGCTTCAAGTTTTCATATCTTTGAAATAGTTTAACGGACAATATAATTTTTCAATGTAAATAATCTAGCCTTCTTAAGGCAGTGTGAGGTAGTACAGGCCAAATCCTCAGCTGACACTTTGGCATAAATCAAATAAAGCCAGTGTTTTCAGATTAAATAATTGCAGAAGTGTAGAAAAACTGAAGAATATTTATAGATGTTACCCATAGGGATGCGATTGCATACAGAACTGAAACTAATAATTCAAAAACATCTAAATCTCTATAGTGTGCACTACATTTCTGTGAGGAGGAATATATAACTAGAGGAAAAATTCACAGGCATCTTTTTTGTCTCACATGTTAATCATTTTAGCTCAGATTTTTTCACAATATGTGAGCTTCCTCCCATCCCTTTCCCAAAAGAATATTATAGAGCAAATCACCTCCAATTTTACCTGAGGGAATTGGTAAGATTTAAAAGTGTGGGACAATCAAGATAAATTTAGAGTCACCATTCTGACAATTCTTAATCAAATCCAGGAGACTCCCAAGTCCTAAAACTGGGACAGCCCCAATGTCAGTTAATAAAACATTCTATAAATGTGGAGACTTTTAAAGCTCTATATTTGACTATCTGTTACAAAGTTAACTTTATAAAGAGAAAAGAGATTTATTTGTAAGAAAGTTTTATGTGAATACACTTCTGCCCCTGCTCACATGGGAACAAGGATATTTGCTACTCACATTATCCACCACTGACTATTTTGCTTTACAAGTTTCAGACATCCAAGCTGAACCAACAATAAACATTGGATGCAAAGAAAAGCCAGCAATCAGAACAAACAGACTAAAGAGAATTGTCTCATTGAAAACTGTTTGAGCAGACTATTTGGTAAAGTCTTGTAAACAGTAGAAGAATCCAAAATGCTAATCAACTTGCAACTAGAAAAGAGTTTCCATGAGCTTCGTGGTCTTCAATAAATTGGTCAGATTATATCACTGGGTTTCAGATGTATCCTTACTTACTAGGTACCATAGCAACACTAAGGAGATATGACCTATCCAAAATCCTTGTCTGGATTGAATCTCCATTTGCTTTCTTCTTTCTCATCTGGAATCTGAGCTCAGCACAGCAGGATAGAGAGCTCCTATCAACAAAACAGGTCCTCTTTCTTCTACTGCTTCCTGAGATATTAACATACCTTAGCAGAAGAGGAGAGCTTGTTCTCTTCTTTCAAGGAGTCTATTGTCTCTATATACACAGACTTGGACAAGATAGTTCACAGATCAAAAGTCCAACTTCACCTTATTCTCTTCAATGACTGCTGCTTCAGCTCACCAACCAGACAAAACCAACAGTTCTGAAGTAGTCTCTTATATACTATGTTAAAAAGTATCTGGGGCAGTGTAGAAATGTAAACTAAACTGAATCATCCAGATTCCAATTCTTTTTTTAACTACGTTCTTGAAATTATCTTTCACACTGGAAATATATTTTTTCTTTAATGAAGCCAGTGATGGGAATTGTTTACTACCTAGTAATAAATCTTTTTCATATATAATACTTGACATGGAAAGTATTGTAGCAAATAACACTTAACAGCATGATATTAACAGAAGCACTAAGTTGATCTAGTTAAGTTCGAGTGCTGTCTTATTGTACAAATTAACCTTGATAAAAACCTTGGCAAAATGTCAAGGTCACCTGCCTAAATTAAGTGCATGCAGCCATGTTTTTGATCCCTGGTAGAAGCATCCTCTACTCATTCTGGTATGCATCTCTAATACCAAACATATCCATAAAATGAAGGAGAATTGTAGCTATTCAGTACATTGGGGCAGGGCCCAACATACAGGTGTCAGAGACTGAAAGAGTTAATGGTTTAAACTCTGTAAGATCACCAAAAGTCTTCTGCAAACTGAAAAGGAACAGCTTCACAACCAGCAAAGCCTATCCCTCCCTGAATATGCCTGCTGCTAAAGGACCTTCAGGTCAGTTAAGTGAGTGCCATTGTCCCATCATCCCAGGTGCAGAAGGGTATGCATACCTGCAGCTACAAACTGGATTTCCAGATAAGGGAAGAGGCTAATAAGAGGCAAATCCTATGAGGTGGGATAATCCTTCTTATCACGCCAATGTCCTCCCTTACATGTGACTTTGCTGTAAAAATCCCTCCGGGGACCTTCGAAGACATTTCGCATCTAGCCTGGGCTATTCATCTCAAATGTTGGACCATGATGGATCATGACTGATGCTGACATACTAGGCAGCTGTAATGTCTTAGGAGGTGTCAGAGATTTGTAACACCTCCCGTGACACCATCCACTGTAAAACTCCAAGGCCCAGGGGAGGTACAAGGTGTTCCCATATAAGTTTGAAGTGTATAATAACTCATAAATCTTTGAGTTTGCTGGGCTTCCCCCACCCCCAACAGATAAAGACCATTGCTTCAATCAATATATATCGAGGCTGCAACTACCAAGTTTCATCACTGCATCTAGCAGGCAGTGACTATATATACGCCTTTACACTTTTATCCTTTCTTTTTCTTCCTTTCCTTATATGTTTCCTTAAGTATTGTTTTTATGCTTTAATATTACTGTATTACTATAGATGATAAAACCCAAAATGGCAACATACCTGTTTACTTTTGAAACAAAATTATTCTAAAATAAACCCTACATATTTATGTTTACAAACACCAATTTTTCAGTGTCATTTCACTCTAAGCCGTCCCAAGGGATTTGTTAATAAGAACCTGGGTTACCCTCCCATTCTGGGGCAGGTTGTAACAACAAGGATACAATACACAGGATGTAGAGAAACACAGTTTTCAGGCTTAGAATCTTTGAATCAGTGGAATGAGATATTCTTATTATATTCAAATGCTTTTTTTGGATCTGGGTCTTACTTCAGTTGGGTAACTTTGATTTAGGTGAGCACCTATGCTAAATAGCTTAATTTTGCAAATGTAGTTAACTAGCATGATTCAGAGTGGGGGAAACAAACTCAAAATTAAACTATTGCTGGTATTTCACTTATTTCATTCCATATAAAACTGTCTTTCAATTGTATCTTATCTGTCATTTTAAGATGTATGCAGCTGGTGCTTGATAAATTCTTTTCTACTGCTTATGAGTGTCATTTCTCACTATATCTCTTAGGTGCAATTTGCACCAGAAAAAAACTAACCAAACACCTTAGGATTAAAACATGATTCTCATGTCTAGTACTAACTACTGCAGTAGGAAGAGAATTGACATTTTGTTATAATTGGAATGCATAGTTCTAAATATTTAATGATTTATAATATCTACTTCTACCACAACAGTAAAACACTGGGTCAACCTAGCCTGCAGATTATACTACCATTATGGCATTCATTTTCATTTGCAGTTACAAGATTCAGTTTTAAAGAGAAGGAAGGTGGAAAATACCACAATTATTAAGGACAGAAACTGCTTCTTTCAGGCACAACAGTCGTTGCTGTTGTCCTTGCTGATTTCAAATAAGAGGCAAAAAAATCTCACTACACTAAAACATGGAAATATAAAGCTGATTTTTATTCTGTCCCTTCTGACTCTGGGAAACCTTTGTATTATATGTCGACGGAGAATCAAGTGAAAACATTCTCCTTGTGGTCTACACACAGCAGTTACTCCTCACTGTAGCCTGCAGAGTAGTGTGTAAGTCAGGAGGAGGAAAAGAACACAGAAGTTAAAAGGACAGTTCTGGTAAGGACTTCAGGGAAGATAAAGACCACACAGTGTTATTTATTTCCACACTACTTTTTTGCAGATGGGAACTTTGTGACTAGACATGTTGGAGTAGACCTTAATCTTGGTCTTCCCGATCTCAAGTGAGGGCTCTGAAAATTCTGGCCATGGGCTATTCTGGTCCTTCTTCCCATTAATTTCAGGTCCTGTATAATATTCTGGTATTTATGACCTGGCATTTTCTAGCCTTGTGTTAGTTCACAGGCAATTCCCTACTTAACACAAAATACATCAATAAAAACGAGATGCTAAGGCTGCTAGAGCATTTTACCTTCCTTACAAAAACTCAGTACAGTTTGTACTCTCATATATTCATCTGATTATATAACATCTGTCTGTCTGGTATCAGCCACATCAGGTATTCATTTAGCTCTGGCCTGTCTGGCAAGCTGCCAGCAAACAAGAGATTTAAGGGTAGATGGATCCTTGGCATAGGGATAAGAACTCCAGCATTTGACAACAGAAACGCATTTAGTCCACAGGACAAAAGTTCAAATGTAAAGAAGGAAAGGCATCCAACAGACATCTGCATCTTAAAAAGGTTTAAATAATTTACTGTCTAAGCTGTTGCTAAGAAAAAATTATGGATGCAGGCAGAAGGCAAAAGGATATTATAATATGGGAGAGAGCTGGCAGGGAGACTTCACCCAGCAAAGGCCAGAAGACTCCTCATCTAAGCAGTGAGCATGCAGAGACAGATTTCAGGGGGAAAGAAAGTAAGGCTTTTCCTAGGGACCCGGGCTAGATTGTGTAGAAAGAAAGGCACCAATTTACTAGGTTGAAAGTAAGACTAGAGAAAAGGACTCACCCTGAAAGAACACAGAACTGAAAAAAGATATAGGCTTACAAGCCCATTTTATTTTCAACTTACTTTGTATTTTCTCTACACTTTAAGAAGTTTGCTTTTCTACTTTATATTTGATCTTAGTGACTAGAAACCTCATTTTTAAAAAGGTTTGGGAAATCTAACTCAAAGCTCTGGGTTACTGGAGGATCATAGAAGTAACTTCTTTTTTTACTTAAAAAAAAATAAATCTATAGGCTAGTGCTATTTATCCCAAACAAATCTGAAACACTAGAGATGTGTGCTTCCATTCCGCTCATTACTGTGAAAGCTCCTTTCAATTACAATGCATTTGCTTAATACAAACTATTCCAGAAGAGGAGTTGAGCCTGATTTAAAAAACCAAAACCAAACACTTGGTCTATTTGACCCTGAATTCTAAGATTATTTCAGAAATAGATCATAGTTAGTGCATCAATATATATTTATCTTCATGTATATGTTAAATAATGGGTAAGAATAACACAGAAAGTTTAATAAAAATATAGCTTTTGCTACTGTAGATATTATATGTCTTTAAATCAGACAAAGTCAGAAACAGATTAAAATTAAAGTCTTGTTTTTTGCCTCAAATCACTTATATACACTGGTTTTCATTGAAACAAAGTAATACTAATATTTATATCAGCAGACCTAACCGATATGAACAGCACTCTATAGGCAGGTTCACAATGCATAAACCAAGAATGTTAATTGTTTATAAAATAATATATATAACTCTTTCTATGATGATATTTTGCCTAATATCCAATCTAAACCTCCCTGGCACAACTTGAGGCCATTTCCTCTTGTCCTGTCACCTGAGAGAAAAGATCAACCTCCACCTTACTGCAGCCTCCTTTGAGGCCGTTGAAGGGATTTAACTCCATTCACCACCTCTCTCTGGGCTCAGCCATCCAGTTTGTTTTTTTTACCCAGTAAACCACTGAAAACTGATGTCTTCTGGATAAAACTTCCTACTCAGATTTACAGGAAATACCCAGCTACTGTACTGTCTTATCAACCTGGAATTCTGCATCAGGGTGTGTCACAGACAATTGTTATGAAACACTGAAACTGTAAGAAGGAATTTCTCCTCCATTGTTTTTATAGTTGTTTTGAAATTACCAGGCCAAAGGCATTATCCAGGACAGATGCAGGTGTGGAGGATCCTATCATTTATTTATGAGGAGAAGCACTGTCCATAACATATTATGCAATGGACAGAAAAAGAGTTCTTTACTGTCCCACCTTTCTCCTGACACTGGCCTATGAAAAAACTACATCGTGTACCAAGAAATTGGAAGACGACAGAAGAAATCACAACGCTTAAGGTAAAGGAAAATCATCCTGCAGGTTTCAGACTAGTGTAAGAGCACCTCTCAGATTTTGTTCTTGCACATAAAATTTGCACCAAATCAATTGAAAACGGAGAGTTTTAAGCATTGCTTTGAACTGGAATAAATCCCTACAAATGCATTGTTTGAAATTGCAATATGACTCTTCAGTTTAATTCACTGAGCTACTGAGTTCAGTTTAGTCAATATTTTATTTATTTTGATTTAAATACCTGAAGACACTGAACTCAGTGAAACCAACTCTAAGACAGATGTGTCAGCAGCAATTTAAGTCAAGTTAATTAGGAAATCGAAAACCAAAATGGTCTCAACTGATCTAGTTAAACTCGCGTATTATGCTTTTGAGAGCAAATGTATCTAGGATGGATAATATTCCAACTTTGTTACTGAGATACAAGTGGCTTTTAGATAATGTGCAGCCAACTAATGAATAGTTGTGCTTATCAGAGAATTTAATTTGGCTCTAGTGATATCATTCCAACTAAATAGATAATTTGCTTTACATATGAGCTTGATATTGTAAAATGCTATAGCTACTATTGCATGAATACATTACTGGGAAACACAGGGTTTGTAATTACCCATCTTAATTATGTCTCTATAATCAAAGTGAATGCATAAGTTAAAAGAATGAATTAAAAACCTGCAGTTTATCTCTTAGCCTATTAATAATACAATATAAGCATTTGTTTTAACATGCTTATGTTCTATCTGTAATTTTTTCTTTATATAATATTATCTTAATATTAACCTAAATCCTAACAGCATCTTGAAACATCAGGAAACAGGAGGAATAACTGCTTCCTTCTCCGTAGTCTTAACAGAGGACAGTTTTGCTACTGCTTCGTGTGCCATCAGACCTCGTATGGGACTGGTCCTTTCCTGTAGGATTTGCCATTTGAAGACGAGAAAAAAGGATCTCCAAAGCAGTTGTCACTCAACTATAGCTCTAAGAGGTGATTTGTCTCCTTGTGCAACTGCCCTACACTACCTCAGTATCTTCTGCAGATTCCAGTGAAGGAAAACTTTTTTTCCCTCCTTTTCCATTTATCCTCTAGCATCCGGAGACCTAGGTGCCCTTGATTTTATGCAACTCTCCAAGCCCCTTAGGCAGCTATGAAAGAGTCCCAGTCCACACAGTAAAAATAATGAAAACTATAACTGGTCTGCAGAAAATGAATGGGTCCAGAGCACATCAATGGCCTTTCAATTGCCATATACTGTAATTTTAATCTGGCAGACTAAGCAAACAAGAGACAGTGTTGGCTTGTACAGCCCAGGGAGAAGAACAAAATACAAATTGTTACTCAGACAATTCAGTCAGGCTTCTCCAAAGCTCTGTGGGGTAAATAACTAGCAACACTCCTCTTTGTGTGCACTGCTGGGGAAAGGCCAAGGCTCTTCATACATATTAAATATTCACATCAAAGAGAAGTATCCAACTATAGGGACAGTTTTCTTCCCGAATTCTATTACACTTCATCTTCAACATGTGATCTTTAGCTTTTTCAATCAAAGTCTTGCTCACAGTAGGATGAAAAATGTATTTACTCTAGAGACAACAAGCTCAGGAACCAATAAACCATTCTAAGCAGACAATTCTTATGGAAAATAGTGAATGTTGAGTCCCTAATGCTCTTGTTGTACCCCTCCCTATGTGACAGTTGCACAAGATGCAACCCATTACCATTGGCTTCATGGCTCAAAAACATTTACAGTGCTATTATTAATGAAAAAAAGTAAAGTAATGCTTCCCAGACTATTAGAATTGAGTTAGACCTGAAGGGGAAGGTAATCTGTGGTCATTTCTCCTCCAAGTTCTCTGCCACAGTTTGTCTAGTCTGCCTGATGGAGTTTTATGTAATGCCACGTTTTAGTGACAGTGCTTACCTCCAGTATGTCAGCCTTTCAAGCTGCTAGTTTATTTTTTTTTTATTATTTCCAAATTTTTCCTCTGGGATGTGGCATACAAAGCCTTTTACTTCCATTTAAAAATTTGTATTTGTTCTGATTATCTGCTACCACTTCTAATTCTTCTTTATCTGTGGTCATAGAGTACACATCTCAGTAGCAGAGCTCTATATCAACCTTCCCTAGCTTAGCCAGGTTAGTTTCATGTATTTCCCACTTCCAGTGAACTGTGTTTCAGAGACCTCTGTGTTTTTTCAAAAAGACCAACACAAAATGAAGAAGTTCATTATTGACCTAATGTTGAGCTAGGAAATGAAAGGTGTACTGATTATAAAAGTACCCTTAGCACTAACTTTACAGAGCAGACTTCTTTGAAGGACTAAGCACCACAGCAGGTTACACTGAAGTGCAAGGATATTAGTAGAAAATCTATGCACACCTCTTCCACAGTCTTTGTTAACACCAGTTCAAGTTCATTTGTAGGACACATTAAAGTCTTCAATGTTATCCTGAGAAATAAACTTTAGGAGTTATGTCGCAGACTTGTGCTACATGTTACAAATTCTTCAATTTAAAGCTAATGTCACAATTCAAGTGTTTTAATAAACAGGAGTGAAACCATAACAAATGTTACATTGAACAATGGAACTTCACTAGGAGTTTCAGGGCTGGTACCTTTTCTGACCCAGAAGATATACCACAGGTCAGAAATCCATACAAATAGGGAGTAAAAATAATTTATTGCAGAACTACTAGCATCTCATTAGAGGAGATCTTCAGCAGGACTGAGTATTGAGTGAAAACTGGAGCAAAGATTTTAACATAAAACTACTAATAAAAAACTAAAAAAAAAATGTGGCAGAGACAAATCCTTTTCTTTTACAATACCGGTAATTGTAAGTTATTGACCTTGGGTTATATTTACAGAAGTAAAAAAAAATTTTTTCCTAATTCACATCTAGTTGCAAAATTCTTTTAAATAGAAGTGTGCTATGAGGATGTTAAGAGGGACTAAATAATTAGGTGATCTCATTAATACCACACAGAGGTTTGCAAATAAAATATTTTCACACCATAGTTGAAAGCATAAGAAGATTGCCACTTGAGACAGCAAAGAACATTGCTACTTATCTTCAGAAAGCATAAGCAGGTTCAGTACCTTTTTTAAGCATTCACCCCATGTAATGAGGAGAGTGTGACATTATTTAACAGAATAACTCTAGAGAATGAAGCCAGTGTCTAGGTATTCTTTTGCATTGTGCCATTTAAACTCATCCTTAAAGGACAGAAATATCAGCAATAGGGTTAATCATCACAATTTGTTGGTTTTCTTTTCCTAATTTAGCAAAATAACTTGAGGAGAACCATTGAGAATACCATGTTTGTTTGTTACAGCTATTGTGCAATATGACAGTCAACTGCTATGAAGCTTAGATATAAGCAGGTAGTATGTCTTATTTAAAGTTAGCTCTCACCATGCAAGCAGATTTCCCAGTGAAATTTCGGCCATGAGATTCATCTAAAACCTAGTTAGCACAGAAACCTATCACAATCATGCAGCTTTGATTTTCAAGAAGCCTTCTGGTGATTCCCTTGAGCTGCTCCCATCTTCCCTACCCTCTAGCTGATTTTTTAACAGAGGAGGTTTCCTCAAGTCCTCTCATGATCTATTTAAACCCCTAAGAAAATAGGCAATGTCACTGCCCATGATAGGGATCTAAAAAGCCAAGTTAAACCATGGGTTGACAAGTATGGATGAAGAAAGTTAAATTAGATCAGCTTGGTGCAATAAAGACTGTCTGAATAGCAAATTCCTGACCTCTACATGAAAGCAGGTGGCTTTGTAAACCAGCTTCATAAATGCAGTAGAGAATAGTCATATGGGGGTCTAAATATTTTATAAGTTTAATATACAAGGTTTACACTGGAAATCTTGACTACACTGACACAATCAGCATAAACCAATTGTTTCTTTTGGAAGTCTCTGTGCAACAGCATAAGGAGAGAGAAGAAAGTTTGCCAGTGCCTTCAACTCCCATTGAACAGAAGGTAACTTTATTAAAAAGAATGTCCCAAAGCAAATGCCTTCAGACCTGAATTTCAGTTCTTAGGAGAAGATGTAAGAAGCAACTGGGATGGGTAGTCCAGAAAAAGAAACAAACAAAGAAACAAAAACCCAACCCAACCCCAAAAGGTCAATAAATAACCTGCAATACACAAAGGGGTAGTGGCTGAAGGAGTCAGATACTTGCTTTTGCTGTTAGACAAGAGGACATTAGAGTCTTCACTAAGAAGATCAAACTCCTTTGCAGGTTGATGAGGAGCTTTAGGTACCCAAAAATCCCATCTATTATTTCTACACCAGCAAAGGTTCAGAGGAGAGAATGCTGATAAACAGTCATTATAACCTCCCAGTCTCAAAAACTGTCAAGCCTTTGAAAGGTCCTGTCTGCCTGAATTGTGTTAGTTACCAAAGAGTAATTTTCAACAAAAATTTCAAATTAATGAAGTAAATCATTAAGATTTGTAATGAAGTAAATCAGTTAAGAATCTTTTCTTGAAACATTCTCTCTGCCAGAGGCACAATAAAAGGTTTGGGTTAAGTCACTACAGCAGCTGTGTATAACATGAAGACTCTCTACATAACAGAAAGAAAAAATAAAATTCTTCACCTATCCAGGTATGTGAGTTACAAAGAAGACTTTCACTTTACCTCTGAAAACAGAGGGAAAACTTCGTGCAGTTGTTACTCTTAGCCTGAATATGCAAATTGGCTAAAGTAGTGTCGTATGCAAAATGCACTAGCATTTAATTAGTTTTAAATAAACTCATTCAAGTGGAAAAACAAGGATGGTGGGTACAGATCAGGAATGTGTTGCACACCCCAACTTCAAAAATCTAAGTATGGAGAGCCACATGCACTCATCTAGATAACATCAGCGGAAAATCCAGCCATAAGGAGGCATAAATCTGTAAAAGGCAGGTTAATTAGACATGTGGGAATGATGAATAGCAGATCACACATGATTACTGGATGAGGGAAAAAAAGGACCAAAGTGTTCAACTGGAAAAAGACCAAATGGAAGTGAAAATAGTTTAAATGCTAAAAGAATGAAGAGCAAATACAAAGTCATAGTCTATGGGTAAAGAATGGAAAAAAAGGCAGAGGAGTACTTCAGCTACAGTCATGGGAAGAGATCAGAAAAGTTTCTTCATGTCAGAATTCTCCAAGACAAAACATATCAGCTGAACTGTCTAAAAGAAGAGCATGCACCAATAAAGAATGCTATGTAAGTGAACATTGATAGCAGAGGGTAAAACATATTTTGATCTTGATAGGGAATAAGAAAATGTAAAGGGATAATAATAGGAAAAAATATGTCTAGGACGAGAATAAAATGAGACAAACCTAATTGTAAAGTAAAAGGAAAGCAAAATGACAATATAGTCAGTGACAAATTAACTAAAGTAGAAACAAAGAGTTAGCAATGTGATTAATCATAATGACAAATCCTAAGATATCTTCAAAGAGAAGTCAGGTGATTAAATAGAAGCAACTTAGGGAATGTATAGCAATAAGCTGGGTATATTTATCCAGGATAAGGAAAGAAAAGGACATAAAATATGCACGTTTCCACAGTTTACAAAGCTTCCACAGAATAAAGGAAAAAAATTCCTTGGCTATGAATCTACCAAGAAGTTGTTCAACCAGATCACCATTAACAAACTACATAAGTAAGGTTTCCCTCCAGTGTGGAAGAAGAACAGGAAATCCATTCCAACTTTCTTTAACATTTCTCTTTCGCAGTCAAGTAAAGAGGTGATAATTGCACCCCTGTGAAATATCAAGGAAAAAAAAAAAAAGAGTGACTTTTTTTTTTTAAGGTAAACGT
Organism: Manacus candei; assembly: GCF_025592945.1. Classification (NCBI taxonomy): domain Eukaryota; kingdom Metazoa; phylum Chordata; class Aves; order Passeriformes; family Pipridae; genus Manacus; species Manacus candei. The sequence continues at coordinate 20,093,233 of NW_026138097.1, forward strand.
CACCTCAAAAAAAATATAATGTCCTGCTTTATTGATTTATTTATTGTTATTTAAATCCGCATCAGATTATGATTAGTCACAGAAAATGGTTCTACAGGATACCTTGCAGAAAAGTCTTCTCAAGCAATGTAAGTTATTGTTCATTGATACACCTTTCTGATCACATAGATCAGATTAGGATTTGGGATTGCATTTTTTGTTGTTTTATTTGAGGTTTTCCTTTTTTTTTTCCTTTTCCCTTCCCTGTACTTTTTCTTCCAGAATCTGGTGCTTCAATTACTGTCGTCAATTGAATGACCAGGTCATCAGCAATTTATCACAGTACTAATGACTGTTTCTTAATCTGCCTCAAGTAGCTGCTAATATTCTTCTGTATTCCTGCTCTAAAATAGTTGCACAATGTCTGTGCGAGCTCTTCGCATGCAGTACACTTCTTTTTCCTTTACACACCCACAACATTGCCTTCTCGTGCTTGCCAACATAAATCTTCCTGAGCCTAACTCCGGGCAGATTTTCCTCAAGTTTCCTCTTGCACGTTAATTCTATTATTTAAAAGTCAATTCTAAATAGGCTTTGTGCTACACCTAAAGCAAACATTGATGCCAGTATTTGACCTCACAAACCTGGTTAAGTGACATAAATACCTTCTCCCCATGGCATACCAACCATGTGATAGACAAACTGATTTATAGCAAACAATTCTAACCCACTCCCCTTTTTTTTTTTTTAAGTAAAAAATTCATTCCCCACTCCTTGTGGCTTTTCTTAATCATTGTGTAAAGTTCATGCCTCTATTTTTCATCACCTTATCATCTTCCAGTAGGAACAGATAATCTATGCTTACTAAAGAAGCGAGATTATGAAATTGTAATCCTGCTTTTGGTTCCCAGATAGCTCATCAGTTTAGCTTTTACTCTACACAAAATGGTCAAATGTATGCTATTTTACAACATGACTGAACTGACAACTGAGCTACTTCTCTCTCAGGGGCTGAAAATTTTAAAGCTGTTTTTAATTTTCACTGTGGAACTCCAAAACAGTTAGACAAGGTAAAAAATATTTTTAAGCACAGTTAAGACAAACTTTGTAATCTTTATTATTGAAGAGTACTTTGAGGAGTGCAGAACAAGACAAACAGTGAATCAAGCAAGAAGGAAGTACCGCCACATTGTCAAAGACATGAAAAATGGGAATAGCAAGTCTAAAACAAGAAGGTATGCATCGATAGTGAACACAACAAAATTTAAAAAAGACTGATGGAGAGAGGGCTGAGGCAGTTCAAACTCAGAAAACAAAGCAAAGTGAAGAGAGTCCTAATTATTGACCATTATTGCTATAGCATATCCTACTGTCCAGTTGAGCAAAGCCATTAACTGATGTAAAATGATGGAGGTAAAAAAAAAGACAGAAATTTCATATGTGACTTGTGACTTTTTTTCAGTCTTATCAGGGAAAAAGGGAGATGATATTCCCTTAATCCAGAGAAGCAGTAGAGCTTCAGGACAAACCAACTCCATAGTTACTAAAAAAATAAAAAGTTTAACCTATAAGTATCCCAATACAATTAAGATTTTAGAGCAACTAACCATTTTGGTCAATTTGGAATTGTCAGAAAGTTTATTTAACAGATTGATTTCAAAATGACATTTCAGGAAGTAGAGAGAATTGGTTCAAAATGCTTTTACTGGTGCAGAATCCAGGATATAGATCAGATTCAGCACTGAGGAAGGTGATGAAACGTTTGACTCTGCTATCTAGGATATTATCTGTGTTGAACGTATCAAGAAAACTGTGCCTGAGATCAGCAGTCATTCAAAGAAGGTCTTTATTTTCTCCATCTCTTTGCTAATACACTCTTCCAGTTTTTTCCACAGTATAATCTGCTTTATTTCAAGGTTTATTATGCATTTTATTTGTAGTAGCCGAATTAAGAAAACAAACTAAAAAGCACAAAACCCCAAACCCCCTCAGTATTACAGTGAAATGGAACACTTAAATAAGGTTGTCTGACAGTCATTTTTAAGATATAGTTACATGTAAACAATTTTATTACTTGAAGTAATTTATTATTCATTATGGTGCTGTATCACCTGATCCATGTGAAATGCAATATAGAAGTCAGAATAGCAATAATTATTATTTAATACTAATTTTCATTACTTCAGTATACTTTAAATATTATTTTGTGTAGTATTATATTACTTATAATAATATGATATTATGTTAATAGAATAAAATATCTTTTTATATATAATACATTATTAGAGTGAATATTATATTATTATCATAGAATCAAAAATCATAGAATCAACCAGGTTGGAAAAGACCTCTGAGATCCTCAAGTCCAACCCTTGATCCAACACTGCTGTGGTTACTAGTCCATGCCACTAAGTGCCACATCCAGTCTTATCTTAAAAACCTCCAGGGACGGCCACATTCTTACGTAAAATATAATGTTATTTTATTACAGTGAAAAATTTTGTGTGCAAGTATATGCATATACTCAACAGTTAGAGGCAACAGAGATTTTGCTGTCTGCACACAAGGTAACATATTCTGCTAAAACTTCGAAGTGCCATTATGTTAAGCAAAACGTATTATGATGCAGAGATTAAAATGCATTTTCCATGGATTCACATTTCCAATTAAATTTATGGTCAGCAGGCACATAACGATATTATTCTCAAAATTGTAACAGATATGATGATAGCACCCAACTACATCTGTGCTGTAAAAAGTATAACAATAGTGCACTATCACTGGTTCTAATTACCTCCTATCCTTTAGAGAGTGGCAGGTGGCCAATGAAATGTGGATATAAAATCAGAATACAATCAGATGAACGGAGATGAAGCCATTATTGGCTTTTAGTTATGTAAATTAAGAATTTTACTCAACAAGTTATTTAGTCATCCTGATGAGTGGAAACATTCATTTGGAAGACTAATTATACAGTACTTACAATGATTAGAACACCCAATTGTACTTTACACTCTTTGCAATGGAAACATCTTGAATTATATTAAGTTAGCAGTGAGAGTGAATTTTGTTTATTTCTTCTACAGAAAGTCTCCAAAGAAAACCTAATACAGACAAAAGCAATTGGCCCAGTGACAAACCTGGAGGAAATCCTTTCTCCTCTAAATTGATTCTCTTTTGCTCTGCTTCTCAGACCTGCTTCGAGTCAATATCTTGCACACAGATGTACTCAACTACAAGAAACAGTCTTTCAGGTAAAGCACAACCGGAGGGACTGTTCACTTGCAGTCTCCTGAGATGGCACAGTACATCTGAAAGGTTTGCTGATATCCTACCAGGCTTCCTCAGCTCCTAGGCTAAGCAAATAGTAGACCCATTTCCTCCACAAATATTTGACTGAAGTATAAAATAAACCGTGACTTGTACTGTGCCTATGACCATATCACATCTACTTCATACAAATGTAGTTATTATTTCCTACCACCCTTACCCACTAAAAGGACAGTTTTCACTTGTGATGCCTTAAAGTCCATCTGGCTATTTGATTTTTCTAATTTTTATAAGTTTTATAAGTAGTTATATAGCAGAAGTAGATTTAGAAGCAGCAACATTTCATTTCTTTACCCTTAACACAGAAACTCTCTAACCTCTAACCCTATTACCCCATTCTATGCTCCCCATATCAATTCTGCCCCCTGAATTCCAGTAGAAATGTTTAGTCTCTCTTTAAGATAGGCCTGTTTTGTTTGGACAATGCTTGTATCTTGGTCTAGACTGCAGAGTACAGTCAAACTCTGGGTAACTATGTGCCCCCTGTACCCTGAAGAAGATGAAGAGTGATGAAGAGAGGGTCCCAAAAAGACCCCCGCCTCAATGCCCCAGGGGCAGGTCAGGGGTGAATCAGGGCAAAAGCCGCAGGGTGGAAAAACCTCAGATTGGACAAGTAGTATTATAAATGGTAACATCTGTACAGAGGGACTTGTGTGCATCTTGTAATCTTATGCCCAGGCACAAATTAAAATCCTTTCCTTATCTCACCTTCAAAACTAATTTGCCTCGGACTTTTTCTCCTTGAATTTTCTTTTAGGCATCCTCTTTTTGCCAAAGAGGAAAAAGCCTCTATTATGCAAATTTCCTAAAAGGCTGTATTACTTACCTACATGAGCCACTTAAAATAGAATAACAGAGTTTCATGATTTATTTAATGTATTAGTATGTCATAAACTGTGACTTACACGAGCATTTAATCTACAAGCGATCCATACAACAAGAAAGTCACTGAGATATTTTGCATGACAAAACCCTAAAAGTATTGTGCTAATTCATGTTCATTCCAAAGTGGAAGGAATTAAGTTTCTGACATAACTGCCTCTAACACTGATCATTGTGGGAGATGAGAGAGATAGGGGACTGCAGATAAGGAAAACAAGGGAACAAGCAGAAGGTTTTATCCTCCCAAAACATAATGAAGTCTATTAAAGTTCACTGCAAGTTTTCATTGATTTTTGCAAACAAAGTGCTGGAAGACCATTGGTTATAGCATTAAAAAAAAAATCGTAATGAAGACAATTTGTTACTATTCATTGCCTTGTCTACTGCAAGTACAATTATCTCTTTTGCAATCCCACTGACAAACACAAACCTCAAAAAGGAAACATTATTTTCATCTTTAGAATTATTATATATCATCATATTATGTTACTGTGCAATAATAAACATGACTGCAGTGACTAAATTTTCCTATTTACCTTATTAGTCTTTGTCTTATCAGAATTGCTTGAATCATAGAAATTTAGAATATCCTTAGTTGAAAGGGAACTGCAAGGATCATGGAATCCAACTCCTGACTCTGTGCAGGAAAACCCCCAAAATCAACACTTCAATTCTAAGATTCTTCTTTTCTTTTTTAATTTTGCTTTACTTTTTTTGCACAAGTAAGTGAGCAGACTTCCAGATAGCTATTGTCTGTTGAATATCGAGCTTCCAAACTCAGGGATAATCTTAGCAAAGGTGAGATAGAAGTGGTCTTGATTATACAGATATTCTTTCCTTCCTCCCTATCTTTTGCATATGACAAAAGATGACAGGATTTGAATTCCTTTGCCTCTTAATGGTTTAGATGAAGTAAAATCCACTTCAGAGTCATAACACTATTGATGTTCTCTTCATTGTGGAAACATTCCCACCTGCTCACTCTCAGCTGGGACTATGTTGAGTAGAAGGTGCTTTAGAGGCAGCAGGGTGACCTAGTCCCCAAGGCTCCATCAGTTATTACAGGACACCTTCAATCACTCAATGCCCAACTTCCAATGCCTTCTTTTCTCTAAGGGAAAGGGCAAAGAGTATGACCCTCTGGAATTTCTCATTGCTGAGATTATGTGCATCAGGTATAGGATTTGGGCCCAGAAAATGACCCTGAAGTGTGGTCCTTGGGATGTGAGATACCCCAAAATTTGACATCCGCAGTTGGCTGCGGCAGGCCCTTGCCTTTGCTATACTCACATGAAATTTTAGGAGTTTCTGCATTTAGGAGAATGGCTATTGTCCTCTCCTCACTCCTACTCTCTCAGCCATAGTCTGCCTTGCATCCCACTACCTTGTCACTCATTTCTTGATGGCCAAGCAATGGGATGAGATCTGCAATACTGCTTTGTGAGGCAAGACAATCACACCATCAGCTTATTAGCCACTGCATGCAGAGAAGGGAGAACTGATGCATAGCAGAATCATGTCAGAAAAGCCTAGGAGGGCTCTACTACCATGGCAAGGCTTCAAGTGCAGCTGACTTTGTAGCAGGGACTAAGGGGTGGAAATTGTGTGGGTAGTTTTTGAGTTGGTTAGTCACCATGCAGGAGACCACTCTTGCAGAGGAATAGCTTTAGAAAATATAACAGACCTTGCAGTCAGCAGACCAGCAGTACTTATCCCTCCTCTGAACTGAACACCCTAAAGCCACAAAAAGCCTTTTCTTTCACCCATGAAAGCATCTAAAGAAAAATGCTGCACCTACCAGGATGGCAGTATAGGACATTTCCACAGCAAGTTTCCCGTGTTGGGTGGGAAAAGGGCCAGATTGGAGGATTGTCTCTGGATATATCCTCATTGTATCCTTTTGCCAGGTCCCAGCACTGTGAACTTAGAAGTGGATCAGCACATGCAGTCTCCTCCAAACCGTCCAACAGGTTGGTCCTGAGATCCAAGGTGTCCCAGCATCTGGTTGGCTTCATGGTACATTTCTCTCTTGTTCATTGTAGATGTCTGTAACAGGGCACACCTACTAGGTCTCACACAAAGAGCAGTTGTTCCAGGTCTCCAGAAGCATGACCTTTACCTCCTTGAGCTCTTGCCATTGCTCGTCAGTCTTCTTGCACCCAGTGGCAGTCATAAGATTAACAGACTTCTGGCTCCACCACCAAGTCTTCTGCCTCTGGAGAAACTTTTCATTCAAAATTCTTTTGCAAGTATCAGCAGGAAATTTGGCTGAAGAGAGGACTAGCAGCAAGGCCATAGTACAAGTTGCAGATCAATTCAGGAAGCAAAGACAGGCACACCCACACTGTAGCTTAGTCAGGACTGCTAGCCCTTGGCTGAGCTGAACTAGGGCTCAGGTGAAAAGGAGAGCTGGGTGGAGACCTCAGTAGAGGATGATTAGAGCCACTGAGTTCGATTAATATCCTCGATATTTGCTGGGCCCTGACCAGCAAAGCCTTAGCTTCAAAACGACAGTATTGCTTTTAAAAAACATTTACGAATGTAAATACAGCCACTGTGGATATCAGGGAGGAGAGCTAAGGGCAAAACAGTCTAGTCATGGTCTGCCTTGCATCTCTGGCAAAAAAAAAAAAAAAAAAAAAAAAAAAGTCTCTTAGCTTTAATCTATTACTTTTATGTGGAACTGAAAAAAAAAGGAAAAAAATTATGCGAATAACTCACAAAGTCTTCTATGGAATCATGCAATTTGATAATAATCCCATCAGACACAACAAGCATGATAGTTTCTATTAAACTCACATTCTGCCTCCAAACACTAACTTTAGGGGAAACAGACTAAAACTGAATGTCATAGATTTTCCAGTTCAATGGCACAAACATGCACTGAAATCGCATCCCTGAACTTACACGTTGCTCCTCACAGTAACAGTCAGGCCACCTGCTTGCTAAGACTCCCTTTTTGTCTAATGAAACAACAACAGAACACAGTTTTGAAGTTGCCTAAAAACCATGCCCTTTTCAAATCAAATGCACAAAGGACACAAACAAACTGACATATCATTTTTTTACTATTCACTTCTTTCTTGACAATTTAATTATTTTTTTTTATGCAACAAAGAAGAAAATGGGAAGTCAGTCCAAAAAACTATTTGAATTTTCAAATCAGAATTTATTTAAATTATTAGAACTGGATCAAATTAAGATTTTGTTTCTGAATCTCAAACTCTATAGGAAAGATCGGATTCAGATCCAATATTTCAAGCAGGTCTGTAGGTCTTCAGTAGAATAGAGAAAAGAATCTAATACTATCACACCTAAACATTGCCATGTGTAAATGTAAATCAAGATCAAAATGCTGCAGCCCACATTATAGGCTATGATCATTCAGAAAGATTTTACTCATATCTACAAACTATGAGAGACATCTTTTGTAGCCACAGAATAACATATTTCTTATCTGAAGTACCATCTATTTGAAACACTATTCCTACCCTCTCCTTTTCCTTAGCAAAATGGGTGTTTGGCTGACACCAAAAGGGAGAAATAAGAAAGATACCATGTGTCCCCATGCAAGCACAGAGAACAGCAAAGTGATTTGTGACCTGCTTATCTATGTATTTGTTTGAATCTGTGTGAATTATTTTACATGTTTGATAGGCAAAAGGGAAGGAAAAAAAATAAACACTCAGTAGGTCGACTATCGATATAAGAGTCTGAGCAAGCAACTGCGAAATTCACTATGGTAATTTATCTGCATGGGTCAATGGCTATTGACTGCCTGAAAATAAAGGTCGATCGCAGTGATAGATTTCAGTGCCATAGCTATGAACATGTATTAATAAATGCAGCACAGAAATGATTTTTGACTCCGGTGGAAAGGACAGATAATCAATATCCCTGCGTCCTTGCCCTGGTTGAACTTTGTACTTGGATTATGTTAATTAAAGTCTAAATAAAGTGCTGATGTTTTTATATAATTAATAGATGGAGGAAAATAATAATGCAGTAAGTGGCTTTTGTTGGTTATTTGGTGCTGAAATGAGTAAATCAGACACCTAAGCCATTTGAGAGAAGCAACATCTGTTTTTCGCATCTTCTCCTGTCCCAGGTATCATTCCTACTGTATTTTTTCTGCAAGAACAAATTCAGCACTTTACATTCCAAACAAACATGGACAAATGGTTTAGACGATTTTTCGTATAAGAGCCCTGAAGGTCTAGACTGTTGTTTTTTTCACACAGGTGGCCAAGCTGTAAAGATCCATTCATCCCTGAACATTTCATGCAGAACTGAGGATTGTTTTCTCAGACGTCTGAAGTTTCCCTTTGGAAAGAAGCAAAAGCACAGATTCCTGGCAGCCTGACCCTACCTGAATGCTGCCGTCCCCCTTCCACTTACTTGCACACCCCCCCACCTGGTGTGGACTTGTACACCTGAGCTGGGTGAGGGACCTAATCCAGCTGAAAACTAAACACTTGATCTGCTAGGAGTAGGATGCAGATAGAGCAGCTCCCCTCTCCCAGTGTGCTTTTAAAAATGTCAGGAAGCTGGGAGTAGGATCATGAAACTTAAGCAGGGCTCAGCAGTCTGGCCTAAAGCAACCACAAAATGTGGTGGATGCACTCTGAGATGCAAGCAGCAAAGGAGTGGGGCCAAATATGTACCTTATCATGTGTGACCTGTTGTTCTGTGAAACGACTGAGTTTCAATCACTCAGTGCAATGACTGGTATGGCAAGTATTCTATTGTGCCATGTGACTATTCTATCTGTCATTACAAAAAATGTTTACATGATTCAGGTGTTTTATGAAATACCCGGCATTAATATTCAAGCCATACTGTGAAAGCAGTTATTGAGTGAAATGACTAACATTCCCATTCATTTAGAGAATAGATGCATTGCAATAATGTGTTAATTGTCTGAAATCATATGTAGAACTCTATGGGTCCAGCAGTGAGCATAAAAGACTACACAGTGCTATAAATATGCATAGTAGCAATAGTTTTACTTCTCCTTTTGAGTTAGTAATTCCAAGTAATCATTTTCCATGTTATCTACCTAATATTTTCTATATTTTCCTATTATGAATAAAAACTTTTGCCAATTCTCAAACTGCTTAGGTTCTTAGGTTCATATCAGAACTGTAACACAGTTCTTTTTAAAGTATTTTAAATTACCTTTAATACAGAATAAGCAGTTTGATTATGTATATATATCAAACCGCAGATTCCTAGATGATCCCAGATGAACTAGGCTTTCCAAATTGTAATCTCAGTTTTATACCTATGCATGAAAGCACACAGATAATGGCAGGTGCTATTTAATCTTTGTCTCCCTTCAAACCAACCATTTGAAATGTGGATGCACTTGGATAAGTCTGCATCTAGGTGGTATCTGCATAACACTTGACAATAACCTGGCAGTTAATGTGCTCAAACTTATTTGTTAAACAGGACAAGGCCATTTTACACTTCCATTATGTTCCCTCCTCATTTTAGCCACTTTTATTTTCACTGTACGAAAGTTGTCATCGTTTTCTGAGGCACAGAACAATTCCTACAATAAAGAAAATAGCCCCATGAAAAGTAGTCAGAGGCACATAAAATACTAGTGAAGGTGAAAAATCAGAAGCATATCAGTTATCTATTCCTCTTTAATCCTTTTTTTCTCCCCTCATCTCTCTATGTGAAAGCTTTTAGCTTCCATTCTTTCCCCTCTGAATTGAGCCCCTGCACCAATTGTCCTTCTAGTGGCTCTATCAGTAAATGAGTTTCATTTCAGTTTCTTTAAAAAATGCAATTCTTAGCAACTAATTCACAACCCCTCTTTTCTTCCAAAATGGATTGAATATTTACTAAACCATAAACATGCATGCTGTTACTTAAGTTGAATGTAACAGAACAAAATGTTTTATTCTGCTTTAATTTTTCTATGTTAAATTTAGCTGAATTTGACCTTTCAGCTCAGTTTAAAATTAAAAATTCATATTTTCCAAACATTTTTTATTTTTCTTTTTCGGTGGAACTAGAGGCCAAATTTAAACTGATTTTATTACTAGTTTACTTTTATTTCTGAAAGGAACATAGCAGCCTCAAAAAATTTTTCCCTGCACAAGCAGTATTTTCTATTTTCAAATTAATATTTTAATCCTTGACAATGTTTTACTTTTTCCCCTAAAGCAGTGATATGATTGAGGTTTTGCAAACATCTACATTACATATGAGCTGTAAAACCTTTAGCTTCTTAGCATTAACCTGTAAGGTTAGATTTAGGTCTGTGCATAGAGAAATAAACAAATTCTTAACTAATTATCTCTACAGTTACCTGAATTAAAAAATCAGAGTTTATTTAGGTGATCTTTAATATTTGCTGTTTCTTGCTCCTGTCAAGTGACTGTACATATTTTAAAGCACATGTTAAAACCTGAGAAGAATGTAGCAATATCTATGTGTACACAAAATACATTGTACTTCATCATTTCAGCCAAGTAAACTGGAAGTATTCACAATAGCTAAAGCTGTAGAAGCCCAATAGAACTCTTAGTTGTCTGACCAATATTCCCGCTCACCCACTCACTAAGTCGAGAAAAGGAGATTTCTTATCAGCTAAACCACTTATATCTCCACCTTCCCATCCATTCACTGAATGGGAAGAGAGTTCAAATTCAACTATCTTGAATTTCACTGTAAATAAAGGCACATGTGTGTCTTAATATTATTTTCCCCTCCTTTCCTACCTCTACCTCTTCACATACATTTCCCAAATTTCCTTTTGAATATGACAAAATAAAAGTTGAGACCTTTCAAATATTTTCCTCTTGTAATAGCCCAAAAATTCCTACAAGCTATAACACTAATCTGTGGGTTGCACTGGCTTCCCAGCAATCACCATAACTTGGTACAAATATTTATTTAAATAAATACATCTGCAGCCTTGAATATTTCACAGTATAAAATCAGATTAAAAAAAAGTTCTGCTGACTCATACCAGTGGTAGAGTTTCCTCCAGATAATACTCAAGATGTCACAGTGATATTAAGATCACTTGCAGTATAAAGACTGGTTACTGATTTGCCAGTCATTTAGGTAAGACATCAGAGTGCAAATTACTTTGGAGCCATCCTGTGTCATGTACCTTGCCCTCTTTCCCATGGGGGAGGCATTTTGGAGATCACTCAGCTCTCATTCTGGTGTGGGGTCAGATCCCCTTTAGGGCATGTAGGTAGAGTCTTAGATGCCTCAGTTTAGAAGAAAGTTGCCTTTGTGTACTCTTTATAAATCAAATATTAAAAGTTGCAGAGATTTATGTATAGTTTTAATCTTAGAGCACTTTCCTTTTTAAAATTGACATTTTTAAGGCTAATTAAGGAAAATTATATTCTGGATTATTTTACTCTTCTTAATACCTGGAGCCCAGCTTTGTCTTTGAATGTACATGGCATTTTAACTGATTATATGACATGAAATGTGAATAGGTAGGTAGGATGATTCTACCTACATCTCCATCATGATGACTCTAAACCAAACAATTTAATATTAATTCTAATAGCTAAATTCACTGCAATGGTAGTTCAAGTGTGTGCAAGTTTCGAGCTGGCTTCCTGCCAAGTCCCCGAAACTCGACAACAAGGACCTGCCTCCCAGAGAGGGAAAAGAAAAAAACCAAGCAGCCAAAGCTATAGCAAATATATATATATATATATATATATATTACATATGAGACAGATACACAAAAGGAGAATACCACACACAGAAGGGGGGGGGGGGGGGGAAGGGGAAGGGAGAAGGACAAAAAGGGGCAAGGACCGAACAAGCCAACCAGCCGACCGAAGGCAAACTAGTAAAAATCTCACCACTTCCCTTCGAACAGGCAGGATGGCTAGACACGGCCCAAGGCTCTCCCCTCACGCGTGGCAGATAACGGTAGTCACTGTAGGCCTCAGCTCCAGATAAACCAGACCAAAACAGGGACCCGCCGTTCTCGAACCTCGCCGGAGAGGAAGAGAGCGAGATGCCTCCCGCTAGCCTTATTTATACCTCAAGTTACGTAAAGGAATAGCATGGAATACTTCTGTGATCACTTTTCTAGTTCCTTCCTGGTTACAAGTTGGTCTCCAGGAAGGCCTAGAGTGAAACCACCACATTCTCCACCCCTTATTCCATACTATTCCTTTACGCAACACCTATGTCTCACGTTCGTCTACATCCCGCGCATATATATACACATTTGCATATATATATATATATATATATAGTTCTTGTTGGTCTCTCGGCACAGTTGTCTCGTCGTTGGAAAATCAATACCGATGTCAGTTCAGTCCAGATCTTTGGTCTCCTCAGTCACCATTACAGTTCTGATTTATGGCTGTTTCATCACTGGACAGTCTCATCACCGGATACCAGCAACAGCTTAGTTCAGGTCTCTCTCTCATCTGGTGACTGGCTTCCTGTAAAAACACAACTTAGGACATACAATTAGTTTTTCCCCAAGGCTAAGTTTCCTTGAGGCACACACTGGATGACTCCATCCTTCCTCATTACCCACCACGTATGTCCTGGCCCTTGAGCAAAGACAATCCCACGAATGGGTTTGTCTTGGCCTGAGGCAGGGGTAACCCAAACAGCTTTCCCTAGCATTCCCCTCAAATGGATTGCTGGAACTTTATCTCCATCAACAATGTGAAGGGATTCTGCCTGTGCAGGGCCAGCTCGATTGACAGAACCCCTGGTGTTAACTAGCCAGGTAGCCTTGGCTAAGTTCTTGTCCCAGTTTTTATAAGTCCCCTCACCTAATAACTTTAGAGTGGTCTTCAATAATCCGTTATATCTCTCAACCTTCCCAGCAGCTGGTGCATGATATGGAATGTGGTATACCCATTCGATACCATGTTCCCTCGCCCAAGTGGTGACTAATCCATTTTTGAAATGAGTCCCGTTGTCCGACTCAATACGTTCTGGGGTCCCGTGTCGCCACAGGACTTGCTTTTCAAGGCCCAGAATGGTATTCCGGGCCGTTGCGTGGGGCACTGAAAAAGTCTCTAACCATCCCGTTGTTGCTTCCACCATGGTAAGTACATAGCACTTACCTTGGCGGGTCTGTGGCAGTTTGATATAATCAACCTGCCATGCCTCTCCATACTTATACTTATCCCATCGTCCACCATACCACAGGGGTTTCAGTCTTTTCGCCTGCTTAATAGCGGCACAAGTCTCACAATCATGGATAACTTCAGAAATGATATCCATGGTTAAATCCACCCCTCGGTCTCGTGCCCATCTGTGGGTGGCATCTCGGCCTTGATGACCGCAAGCATCATGGGCCCATCGAGCCAGAAACAGCTCTCCCTTCTGCTGCCAGTCTAGGTCTACTTGTGACACCCCTATCTGTGCAGCTCGGTCCGCTTCTCTGTTGTTATTATGTTCTTCATTAGCTCGCTTCTTGGGCATGTGGGCATCTACATGGTGGACTCTCACATTCAGACTCTTCGCTCTGGCAGCGATGTCCTGCCACAAGTCAGCAGCCCAGATGGGTTTTCCTCCACGCCTCCAGTTCATCTTCTTCCATCGCTCTAACCATCCCCATAGAGCATTGGCTATCATCCACGAGTCTGTGTAGAGGTAGAGTCTCGGCCAACCTTCTCGTTCAGCAATGTCCAGGGCCAATTGGACGGCTTTGAGTTCCGCAAATTGACTCGACTCGCCTTGACCCTCAGCGGCTTCTGCCACTCGTCGGGTGGGATTCCAAACGGCCGCTTTCCACTTCCGGTTCCTTCCTACAATTCGGCAAGAACCATCAGTGAAAAGGGCATAACGCCTTTCTTCATCTGGCAGCTGATCAAATGGCGGAGCTTCCTCGGCTCGGCTCACTGGCTCTTCTTCTTCTTCTGCCAGACTGAAGTTCCCACCTTCAGGCCAATTGGTTATGATTTCCAAGATGCCGGGGCGATTCGAGTTCCCGATTCGGACACGTTGTGTAATCAAAGCCATCCACTTGCTCCACGTGGCATCGGTGGCATGATGCGCAGGGGGCACCTTCCCTTTGAACATCCAGCTCAAGACGGGTAATCGGGGTGCCAGGAAGAGCTGTGCTTCGGTACCAATTACCTCTGAAGCTGCTCGTATACCTTCATACGCCGCTAAGATTTCCTTTTCCACAGGGGTGTAATTGGCCTCAGAACCTCTGTAGCTTCGGCTCCAGAAACCCAGTGGTCGCCCTCGCGTCTCGCCAGGCACCTTTTGCCAGAGGCTCCAGGAGGGACCTTTATCTCCAGCTGCAGAGTAGAGCACATTCTTTACATCTGGTCCCATTCTAACTGGTCCAAGAGCCACGGCATGTGCAATTTCTTGCTTGATCTGCCTGAAAGCTTGTTGTTGCTCAGGACCCCACTGGAAATTGTTCTTTTTACGGGTCACAAAGTAAAGAGGGCTCACAATCTGACTGTATTCTGGGATATGCATCCTCCAGAAGCCTATGGCTCCCAGAAAAGCTTGGGTTTCTTTCTTGTTTGTGGGGGGAGCCATTGCTACAATCTTGTTGATTATGTCTGTTGGTATCTGGCGTCGTCCATCTTGCCATTTCACCCCTAGGAATTGGATCTCTCGGGCAGGTCCCTTGACTTTACTCTTCTTGATAGCGAAACCGGCCTCGAGGAGAATCTGGATGATCGTCTGTCCTTTTTTGAAAACTTCTTCTGCTGTATCCCCCCATACAATGATGTCATCGATGTACTGGATGTGTTCGGGAGCCTTACCCTTCTCTAGTGTGACCTGGATCAGTCCATGACAGATGGTTGGACTGTGTTTCCACCCCTGGGGCAGTCGATTCCAGGTGTATTGAACGCCCCTCCAGGTGAAAGCAAACTGTGGCCTGCACTCTGCCGCTAAAGGAATGGAGAAAAACGCGTTGGCTATGTCGATGGTGGCGTACCACTTTGCTGTCTTGGACTCCAACTCATATTGGAGCTCCAACATATCTGGCACGGCAGCACTCAACGGTGGCGTAACTTCATTTAAGCCACGATAGTCCACAGTCAGTCTCCACTCTCCATCGGATTTACGCACAGGCCAGATGGGGCTGTTGAAGGGTGAATGGGTTCTGCTGACCACCCCTTGGCTCTCCAACTTTCGGATCATTTTGTGGATAGGGATCACAGCATCTCGGTTTGTCCGATACTGTCGTCTGTGTACAGTTGTTGTGGCTATTGGCACTTCTTGATCTTTAACTCGTAGTAATCCTACAATGGAAGGGTCTTCTGAAAGGCCAGGAAGGGCAGACAATTGCTTGGACCCCTCTTCAATCACCGTGGCTACACCAAAAGCCCACCGGTACCCTTTCGGGTCCTTGAAGTATCCTCTTCTTAGGTAGTCCATACCAAGGATGCAAGGGGCTTCTGGCCCCGTCACAATGGGACGCTTTTCCCATTGGTCTCCCGTCAAGCTCATGTCCGCCTCTACTACTGACAATTCTTGAGACCCTCCTGTCACTCCAGAAATAGTAACAGTCTCGGTACTCTTATACTCCGAAGGCATTACAGTACACTGGGCTCCAGTATCTATCAAGGCCTGGTATCTCTGAGGATCCGATGTGCCAGGCCATCGGACCCACACAGCCCAGTAAACCCGGTTATCTTCTTGGTCCCTCTCCTTCTCCTGGCAGAAGGCAGGGCCCCTCTACTGGTCTTGATCAGAGCATTCGTCGTCAGAGTTTGACTTTGACTTCTTAGACTTTTTGCCATTGTCGAAGTGGACCTCCATCTTCTCGTGTTTCGGCGATCGCAGTTTCTCTTCTAAGAAATCTCCATCTACTACATAGACAACTTTCTTGTCAGTCTTCTTTCGCTTCAGCTCCCTCACTCTAGCTTCAAGCTTAGAAGTGGGTTCACCATCCCACTTCTTCATGTTTTCTCCTTTACTACGAAGGTATGCCCATAGTTGGTTACGTGACCCACGCTTAGAGTTCTCTTTCCTTCGACGTGTGAATGACAGGGATCGTGAGCAAGATCGAGACCAGGATCGAGGTCTAGGCCGAGGTCGTCTTTGTCGGTCCCGCCGTGATCTTCCCATTGGCCTTTCTTGGTAATCTCTATACCTTCTGTCCTCTCTGTCTCTAAGGTCGTCCTCATATCTGGAATATTCATAATCTCTCTCCGTTCTTTCCCTATCGTAGGTGCGTCGGTACAGGGGATTGAAGGAGTCTTCCATATTTTCCTCGATGGTTCTTATCCAAGCACACATAGTGTCCACGCTTGGTTCATCCATCTTTGGATTATATACGGGTATCAAGCAGGAAATATATGGTTTAGGGGCACCTTGAATTACCTTTTTCCACATTGGTTGCGTGCAGGGAACATTCTCAGGAACTTGGATATCATAATAATCTGGATCAGAATAGATGATCTCCAGCATGGCCAATTCCCGTAGGTATTGGATGCCTTCTTCCGCAGTCCTCCACCTTCTTGAAGAACTCTTCAGGGACTCCTTAAATGGGTATTTCACTCTCACCGCGTGGAGTATTCGGAGCCAAAGACTGGACGCCATTTTCTCCCTCCCCATTTCTTGCTCTATCACAGGGTCTCGAGCAATGGATCCCAACTGTCGTGCTTCATCACCTTCAATTACATGACTATCAGCTCCCTTGTCCCAGCATCGCACCAGCCAGGTGAGGACTTCTTCACCAGGCAAGCGCATATAATCTCTCCGTAAATCTCGAAGCTCTCTTGTGGTCAGTGATTGTGTAATTTCGCTTTCTCGCATAATTTCTTGTCCATCTCTCCCACGTAGAATCTTTTCCACCTCTCTCTTTACTCTTCCACTCCTACGTGGGACTGCTCCCACTTCCTCCCTATATCTCTCATGTGGAGGTGGAGACTGAGCATGCCGTGGGGATAAGCTTCTATATTGTTCACGCCGCGGAGATGGTTTCCTATGCCGTTCATACCGTGGGGATGGACTCCTATGCCGTTCACGCCGCGGAGATGGACTTCTACGTCGTTCATACCGTGGGGATGGACTCCTACGTTGTTCGCGCCGCGGAGATGGACTTCTGCGTCGTTCACGCCGTGGAGATGGACTTCTATGCCATTCACGCCGTGGGGATGGACTCCTGCGTCGTTCGCGATACCCAGCGGGTGGAGGTAGTGAGTAATCTTTCACGTGGTGAGAAAAGGGCCTCTTCCTCCAATCATTCACACCTCCAAGAGAAGGTTGGGTCTGGAGGGGTAGGGATAATTCCCCCTCCAATTGAGGGGGATGCTTTGGCTCCTTCTTTGCGTCTTTTGTAACACTGAATGTGTAGTCAGGATATAAATCATCAAGCGACAATATACCACCGGCCCTTTGTACTGTTGCTTTCTTTTCTCTTGATGCTGTTCTGTATTCCTTTGGGCGTGCCCCTAGTTCTCTTGGACGTGCTCCTTCCCGTGTAACCGTTTCTTCCTCTCTGGTACCTGCTTCTTCTCTTCCAATCGCTCCTTCCTCAGTCACAACCACTACTTCCTCTCTCGCAGTCGCGCCTTCATCACTTGCTGTTGCTCCTTCTCCCATTGCTGCCGCTCCTTCGTCCACTACATCTTGAGTGAATTGGATAGGTTCTTCTGTTCCTTCTTCTTCTTCTTCTTCTTCTCTTTCTTCTGTGCGTTCTGGTTGGGGAGATGAGTCTGTAAGTTCCTTGATCTCTCTTACCCACGTCTTCTTCTTCTTCACAGGGGCAATGATGACCTTCCGGTTCTTAGCTTGAGTCCCGGTTCTAGTGGGCTTAGTAGAAATGGCATTGACTTCAAGTTGTGTTTGGACTCCAACTTCTGTGGACCTAATAGGGACATCACTGGTTTCAAGTGGCGTGGTTTGGGTTTCTGTGTCGACCTTAACCCTTTGAAGGTGGTCTATGGCAGCTCGATAAGCATTAGCCAGGCCCCAGCACAAAGCAGAGAATTGCATATTCGGATCTTTGTAGGAAAAACACCCTTCTGCCAAACAGTGGGCCATCTCACCAGAATCAAACATTTGTTCTGGTGTGAACTCCCAATTAATGGGGGGTGACACATGTCCTACTAATCTACCGAAATCTTCCCAAGCTCCATGCCACCCGGGGACTGGCCTGTCTGCAGCCCTTTCCAAAGTTCCAGCGAGTCCCTTTGAGGTGTGATCTTTCCTACAAGAGGGAAGGCAACGGAACCCCATTCTTCCAAGTTTAAGTAGCACTTCCAGTACCTTTATCAATGACAGTACTGTTGCAATAAGATTTATATAGTAATTAGAGCCGATTTTAACCATGGGGATTTCCTTTACCAAACCTTCGATGTCAAAATTAAAGGATGGAAGCAATTTGTTCCATCCATCCTCAAGGTCTGGACGTCTCCCTATACGGTAGCCTAACACAGGTGTAAAGGTGGCTAGAATTATAAGACAAATTAATGAAATAGCCATTGTTTTTTGTTATTATTTCTTCTTGATCCCAAAACAAACCTTTGTTTATATAAACAAAGTTTCCTTGGCTGCTTTCCCAGACTCTGGCAGTGTTCCCAGACCTGTTCCCAAAACAATAGATTGGTTTTGCAAAACAACACCGAGCTTGGCTGTCTTCCTGGAAAAACGTTTATCAAAACAAGCCAAACTTAACCAAAATATCCCACTTCTGACACCAAAAATGTTGTGCAAGTTTCGAGCTGGCTTCCTGCCAAGTCCCCGAAACTCGACAACAAGGACCTGCCTCCCAGAGAGGGAAAAGAAAAAAACCAAGCAGCCAAAGCTATAGCAAATATATATATATATATATATATATATATTACATATGAGACAGATACACAAAAGGAGAATACCACACACAGAAGGGGGGGGGGGGGGGGAAGGGGAAGGGAGAAGGACAAAAAGGGGCAAGGACCGAACAAGCCAACCAGCCGACCGAAGGCAAACTAGTAAAAATCTCACCACTTCCCTTCGAACAGGCAGGATGGCTAGACACGGCCCAAGGCTCTCCCCTCACGCGTGGCAGATAACGGTAGTCACTGTAGGCCTCAGCTCCAGATAAACCAGACCAAAACAGGGACCCGCCGTTCTCGAACCTCGCCGGAGAGGAAGAGAGCGAGATGCCTCCCGCTAGCCTTATTTATACCTCAAGTTACGTAAAGGAATAGCATGGAATACTTCTGTGATCACTTTTCTAGTTCCTTCCTGGTTACAAGTTGGTCTCCAGGAAGGCCTAGAGTGAAACCACCACAAAGTGGTATGCTGGAACTATCCATGCAGGTATACTAGAAATTGAAATTGTATACTTACTATTCTCTTTATCATTAAAACATTTCAACTGCTTAATATTGAGTACTATTTTATTTCACAAGATACAATGGAGCTCTACCACCACTGATTTTGTTAGGTAGAGTGAGCATGAATTCATGCTGGAAATAATATAAATGAAGAACCTAAGCACTGCAGTTTTCAAAATCACTTAATTTAATTTCCAAATTTCAGTGCAGAGGTGCTGCCTGAGACATCAGTGGGAAAGCAGTGTCTTCAGCAGCATCACTGCTAGGGTACTTCAGGATAAATGGGGTTTGAATGGGTTGTTTTGATGGTAGAAACCTGCTCCCCGCTTATCAGACAAACATCTTCTCTCTGCTCTAGTTGATTTTTTGCATGATTTTATTTTGAGTTTCTTTTCAGACTGTCTGAGCCGTCATGTCAGGGCAATACCCATGGCCTGGGATATGTGCTCAGCCTCTCATGGGGGTCAGGTGGACAGTCAGTCTGGGAGTAGCATTCAAACCCTTGGGCTGGGCAGCCAGAGGCTGATCATTTCTCATTTTCCTTTGGCTAGAGGGGACAGCTTGCATCAGGTTTTGAGGTAGCCTTTTGTTTTTGCGGATTTTTATTTTCTTAATGCCCTCTGTTTAACTATATTATACTTGTGCATTTCAGTTTGTGCTCACCATAATTTATACAAGTACTGAAATCAATGATTTAATGCCATCCAGGTATTAATTCCACCAACAGTGTGTTACTTTAGTGCCTCTCAAATAGTTAGAAGAATTAACACCAGTATTGGTGCTTAACTTCTCCCTCAGCTGGGGAAGGAACACAGCAGTTACCTCCTGTGTGACTGTACATAAGATAAAAGCAAAAAAAAATATTCTCTAGTCTTTAGATCAATACAGGTTTTGCTTGGGTAAAAGATGGTGTTGTTCTTCCCCAGAAATGCAGGCATTCTGTCCAGTGCAGAAATTCACAAGGTTGTTTCCTCACTCCTGTTTTTGGAGGCAAACCTTTCCCCAGTGAGAATTAGGGGTAAGAGGTGTAAGAATTGTATTGAACTTCAGATTTGACAAAGTGGGGAAGTGCCTCAGTCTCCCTCTTGAATCCTGTGTACCTCCATAGGGCACAGAGAGACCATGCTATCTTTGAAGACATTCTCTGAGAAGCTCAAATCTGATTCTAAAAAGAGAATATAACAATCAGCTGTGTGCTCTTAGCTTAATGTAGGAAGTTCAGAGTGACTTTTAATATAAAATGTTTGCCTGATCCCATCCAGTAGCAACTCAACTGCCCAATGTTCATTAAATCACAGCAGTTAAAATACACTTCCCCTCTTGTAAGCTTCTCTCTGTATCTGAGTCCAGGGGCTTCCACATTTATCAAGTACTAATACGTCTCCATAAAGCAAACATGCTTTAGGTGAAGAGATACCACCCAGCAGCCTTCCAGCCAAACAAACAAAACCTGGCATACAAGTCCAGGTGATTTGGGGTTCCTTCTTGGCACAAAGACATCCAGCAGAGTAGGGTACTCTGGAAGTATCACACACCTCACCCAGAGAGGTGCCAGGAATAACCATGCTTTTTAAAGCTTTATGGGTATCAGGAATACAAGGCAATCTTAAACAGACTCATGGTGTTATTTAAGTAGAGCTGGCCAGGTACTTGCTTCCAAAATATTTTAATAGATTTGACAGAACTGGTGATGGAAAAAGATGACTTTTCATGAGTCTCTAGATTATACAGGGATTTAAAGAAAAAGCCAACAAAAACCAAACACAAACCCCCTAGTTTATATGTCCCATTATATCAGTTTCAAAAGGAAGTATTTTATTTTCCTGTGACTTCTTGCTTCTTGTCTAGATGTATCAGCATATTACTATTGGAAAAAGATGCAATGAAAAAATATTTCAAAATAGAAACAGTTTGATTGATTCAAACTTTTTTTTTTCTATTAGTAGATTAGAAACATTTTCAAGTTCTTAACCCTTAAAAGACTCTCCTGGAAAGAAAAATAACTCTTAGCTAACAATAAGTCATATTATTAGGCACATGAATATTTCATGTGAAAAGAAACTACATGAAAGATGCAAATGTAGCAAGAACAAAGGTTCTCCTTAGCTTCTCTGTTGTGTCACTATATCATTTTGATCATGGGTTTTTTGAACTCTGCGATTTTGTACTTCTTTTTGCTAAAGTGTTGGATCTTTCTCCTTTCCCCTCTTTTACCATGACTGTTCTCTTCAGTCTTTTCCCTCTATCATTGCCACCATGCAAAGCAAGGATGATCCTCCCAAGGGCCTGTGTGGCAATACGCTCAGTAAGATGAAGGGAAACACATCCACACCTTCCTGACAGAGGGCAGTGGTAGGAACAAGGAGACAAGAACAGGTATCTTTCTCCTGAGGGAGAGATGGTATGGGAGACAACAGAACAAAGGTGATACAAACCCCTGACCAGGTCCAGATTCTACTCTTGCTGTCTTCAGAGGTGTAGAGAAGAACCCGACAGAAAGACCAGACCTTATTCCTTCCTAAGTACCAGAGGTAAAGGAGTTCTTTCTAGGCAAGATATAAGTCATTACTTATTTCCTTAAGGTAAGGACTACAGAGAGAAAAGGAGATGTTGGAAAAGCATGAGGCATTTCCCACCCTGAGGAGAGATGCAGAAATTTTCAGTCTGTTTTTACTAGCACAAGACAGTGTCCTAAATTTCACAAGCTGTTTTCAAACTGTCCTCATATATTGCTGGTAACCAGGCCTGTGGTTTAAAATCATGAAGTCCAAAAGAAAATCTCTCAGGAGCTCCAGTTTCACTTCTCAGTCACTTTCTTTTTTCTCAAGCCTTCTTTTCCTGCTGTTAAGAAAGATACAGAAAATGAATTAGTATATCCTCAGGCCTTAAGATTTTCATCACTTAGGGATGAATGCAGACAGGCTCACAAAATACACTTAACACAGATTCAGAATGTCCAATGTTTGCTTTGTGCCATAACACAGCAACATTGCAAAAGAGTGAATCAATACTAGCTCCTATTGATGTGAGGTCTTTTGAGATTATATTCAATGCCTTCATGCCTTCCCTACATCCCAACCCTTAGAGCATCAGTTGTAATTTTTCCTTTGCTAGAAACTTACAGAAGTTTCTTTTCTCACTTCTTTTCCGAGTCACTTGCAGACGTTATTCACAGAGCAACAAAGCACACTGTAAGGAAACAGATAAGGTTTAAAAACTTTAACAAGGAGAAAGGAAAATTTGGCACTTTACAGAAAACAATGCTAACATTTTTTTTTTACACCAAATTTGCCCCGAGATAGCTAACATTGGCATTATGTACCTGCAAGGAGAAGTTAGAGCATCCAGAGGGCACAGACAGGAGGGTGTTCAAAGGCAACTTCCCTGACCGCTTTGCACCATCCTATGGCTAATCAGCAGGACGTTTCCAGATTTAATATTGCCGGATCTTCCTCCACCTGCAGCCGAACGAAAAGTTTTGTGAACTGCCTCTGCCACCATGTGGGAGCTTGCGGGAAATGCGCGAGTGCCCTGTAATCAGCAACCAGCATCCCTGCACCGAGCCTTGTCTTGCCTCTCTCAGAGAGAGAGTGCCCGGCATTGCCCCTTTCTGCAAGTCCGGCTGCTTATACCAAACATACCATCAAAGAGGATTAATCTCTTCACTTTTATTTCTCAACGGATTAAAGAAAAAAATGCACCACCCAACTCCCAAAACTGAATTTGAGTATGCCCAAACTTTGTGGTAATTGTAATCTGGAGCTGTGTATTTGTCACAGAGATCCTCATCCTTCACAAATCACTGTTGACTGATTAACAACAAGGAGGATATTTTTCCAGTAAAATACATGTAACTTTAACTGATGAAGGAAGACAGTCCTTCTGCTGACAGTGTCAGCAGACACTGCTCAAATGCATTAGTTGAAAGCTGTTTAGTTCCTGGGAAATTGTGTTTTGGTACACGCAGTTGCAGGCAATCCCAGGACCATGAACACACATTTTTAAACCATTTAAAGGTTAGATGTAGTAAAAGTTACAGAAATTAAATGATAAACTAAAAATAACCAGATTATTTTGTATGGACTAGAATAATCATGCAAAAAAAGGAAAAGAGAATCTTCACATTGAGCACTCTGTGAACCCTTTCAGCCACTTCTTTCCTACACATCGTTGTAGACATGCAACTTACTTAAGTGAGATTAACACAAAATTTGAAAAGAGAGATTTTGCCGTTAATACCTTTCCAAAAATATTTCATTGCCAGGTCTTCGGTAAGCTATCAGAAAGGTTTCTGCACCTAATGGCATACTCAGTAGTGAAGCTAGTTGGAAAAGAAGTAGGAGCAGGGGGGAGATGTGTGCATGTTAGTATTATCATTGTTTACTTCTGCTCCTCTCTGTTTTACCTCTTCTAGTTACTTCAAAATGCAGAACATTTTATTCCTTACAACAAAACACAGAAGATCTCAAGCCCTTCATAAAGACAATGCAATTACCTAAAACATAGGAAAAAGCAGTAGCCAGTTGTGTTAATTATTACTCCTAGTTCTTTATATTCATGTATGTATATATGCACATATACCAATGTGGTCATATATAGATGGCTACATCTTTATATATACTGCTCCTTACACTCATAAGAAAGGGAAACTATGTTCTAAGATCTTCTTAGTTTCCAGTAGGAAGAACTGTCATTATAGTATCTACTAATAGGACTGCTATGGATTCCTGGGAAGACCAAAGATTAAAGACTATTGACAGTATTATCTGATGCAGATGAATTCTTCAATTCCCAACCTGGTCCTGGAAATAAAAAAGAGGGTGGAATGAGGGATTATGTTATTGTCCTGCAGTTTTCCAGCGTCATCTGAGGGCAAACATTTTGATCCAGTTGTACCCAGAGCAAATGAGTTCTTGTGAATTTTAATTTGATTATCATTGCACTAGTAGGCTCACTCTCCTTGTATGAATTATGGGTATTTTACAAAAGTTGAGAGGTACACAAAAACACTGCATTGTGCCTATCATTATATCTTACTTAACTTAGATGACATTTAAATAATAGCCTTAACTTTCTTCTAAGTCTGATTTCTTGTTCATCTTTATCTGGCTAACTTTTATGTTCCGACTCAGCATTTTCTGTGTAGCATTTCAGGATATCTGATTAGGTGCATACAGATATAGAGACCATAATTAAAACTGAAACTAGAAAACTGACATTAAAATTTCCTCTTCTTCCTGTGCTGTAGGGAAAACAAGGCAACTATGGGAGTTGATGGCTGCAAGCACCTTGAAGAGAAAACTTAGTGTCTTGAAGGACTGAGATACTACCCTTTCTCCAATATGAATTTAGGTTGTCCGAGTCAGTCAGTACCAGTGCAGCAACTACAGCATTATGAGTCCCTCAAGGTATAAGGAGCTCTGACACATTGAACTACGGGCCAGGAGGATCCAGCTTTAGTCCTTGATCAGGCAAAGATTGATGCTGATTTTGCATCCATCCCTTTTTAGTAACTATTTTGTTTTAAGCCACACAGAGCAAAGACAATCCCCCAGCCTGGACTTATACCAAGCTGAGTAAACTGAGGCAGGCTCAGTGCCATGACTCAATATGCTCATGCAAAGCACTTGGAAGTGATTTACCCGTAGTGTGACAGCCATCTATTGTCTCTTTTATCCTTACTTTCTGCAGTGGAGGGCAAAAGGGTCCTGAGGCCCTCTCTAGATGAACGTTGCTGCTGTGCTCCAAGCTTCTACTCCATGCAAAGTGTTGCTACTCCTTTGTTCCTGCTGAGACTGGGCCTATGCTATTCAGCACATAAGCCCTTACCTCTTGGCTGTACATCTTCCAGCCCATGCTTTGTTATACTGGCATTGATGGGAGCTGTTCAGTCTCAGCTCATATAGCCAAAACCAGCAACAATTGCCTGGCCTGGGGCAAGGCAACAGTCTAAAGAGCTCCCCTTGCCCTCCTTTTCTGGCACATCCCAGGGCAGAGCATATGCACCAAGCCAGGAATACCTCCAACGCCTTGCTCACCCCAAATGCACCTTGTGACTCCCACCTTCAGCCTCTGTAGGAGCATCATGACAGGACAGAAGAGTGAGCAAACTTGCAAGCCCTCAGCATGTCATAGCACCTGCTAGTGGTTAGTCTCAGTCTTATCTCACCGTTGCACTAGATTTTTCTGGGCATGGACACTGATCTTTGATTCTCCTGTGCACCAAGGGGACTGGGGACACAGAATGGGAGAGGATTCTTCATCTCTCCTGCATTGCCCTGCAACATAGATGGAGACGTGATGTAAGATATCACATGTGATCTCTCAAATACAAGGTTTCTTGAAGAAATGAGGGTTGACGCAAACACCACTTTACTGGCCCAGGCATGGCCTGAATAAGGTGAGACTCTCACAGAAGTAGCAATCGCTAAATAAGGGCAGTAAAATGGCATCTGCATACACAGAAATAGACTTGGGAGTTCAGAGTGTTGTGTATTTTCTATCCAAGATAATTCTAGCAAGAACAAAGCAAAGTAAAAGAGGTTTAATGTTAGGGAATCTAATCACATCACTTTTTTATTATTATTTAAAAAACATATCTACTAAAATTGACTTAATGAAAGTTAAACAAGCTCACTAACGACTTAATTTTCATTTGGCAATTCAAGGTCTTTCTGGAGATGTATAAGAAACCCAAGAGAAAAGCTCTCTGACTCCATTAATGTTTTATGTCAGAGGTATAATTTTATTCCATAACTGCCTTGTTTCAGCCTCTGAGAGTAGCATCATAACATCCTGGAGACCACTATGTAGAACAGTTTAATTACTATCTTATGATTGCATCAACACTGTGGAAGCACTGAACTCTGTTATGGATGAACAAGTCAGCAAAATTAAATCACTTACTGGAAATGGTTCTTTAAATACTTCTGCAATACCGTTGAGAATAGTTTTCCTAGATTAAAATTCCAAATAATGTTCACTATCTATTTCTTTAAGATGGCTTTTTGGTTGGTTGGTTGGTTAGCTTTTTGGTTGGGTTTTTTTGGCCAGTGACAATAGATGGCATTTTCAGAATTACTTTGGCAAATAAGATTCCTACATCTCATTGATAGTAAGGCTTCCCAGGCTTCCAAAACTTCAAAAAGTTATCACTTGCTTTTGAAATCTGAGCTGAAATCTACTTTTTGTCTACATTTGTTGTCATAGCATGTACTCAAACAGTTCAATTCGTTGGGTGTTTTATTTAAATTGAAATGTTCATTTTAAGTCAGATGTTCAGAATTTTATTGCTGGAAAAATCTAACTGAGGAGAAAATTATATTGTAAATTTATGATGCTACTGAAAATGCAGGCTTTTGGAAGAAAACCAGCACAACAAAAATATTTTGGATTTAATGCACTGAATTACAGAAGGGTTGAATGAATTTGCTCAAAAGTAGCATTGTAAAATTTCTCATGAATAATCAAAAAAGAAGAATTACCTTAAGTCTCCCAGTGGGTAGATGAAACCTTTCACGTGTTTTTAACAGCATGTATGATTCCTTTGAACAGGTCCTTCCTTAGTCCTACCCTGCTGAGACTAATGAGCCTAGTTACAGGCAGAGAGAAGAAGGAATACACTTGTTACAGTTGGCATTTAGGAGCAAATGAAATCTACTCAGATGCTAATTCAAGTAATAATGTAATGATTTCCCAGCTTTTCTTATGTCTTAATGATGTACAGTTATAAAATCCACTATGATGATAACAGAGTTCATTGGGTAGTTTTTTGAATGACTAGTTTTGTCTTGTGTATTCAAGGGTACAAAATACTGATTACTAAAATTGTTCGGAAGAGTCTCAGTCCTACAGTACACAAAGGGTTTAAGAGTATTAAAAATCTTTTCAAGGATAGAATACAAATAAGCACTGAACTCAAAGAAAAAGATTTCAGTTAAAAAAAAAAAAAAACAGAACAGCAACAACAAACAAAACATAAAGTGCTTAGAAGCAGAAAAAATCCACCTCTAATTATTTCAATCCATTGTAAATCAGGAAAGACTGGAAGTTAGCAGTCAACCTAATGAGCAGTGACTAACCAAAGGTCAAAAGCACTGACTAATAAAACAAGTCTTAAACAAGAAATGTTTTTCTAAACCAGAAATCACAAATCTAGAAAAAATTTCTGGGATTTACAGACATTCTTAGTGTTTTTTCTTTCCACACACCCCACAGCAGTACCAGTGACTTTACAAATTGCATAGAAGCAAATGTTGAGCATGCACATGTAAGGCATGTGGCTCCACTTAGAGTCACAGAATCACTAAGGCTGGTAAAGACTTCCAAGATCGTTGAGTCCAACCTTTGACCAAGCACCACCATGCCAACTAAACCATACCACTAAGTGCCACGTCCAGTCTTTTCTTGAGCACTTCCAGGGATGGTGACTCTACCACTTACCTGGGCAGCCTTATCCAATGCCTGACCACCCTTTCAGAGAAGAAATTCTTCCTGATGTCCAACCTGAACCTCCCCTGTTGAAGCTTGAGGCTATGTTCTCTCGTCCTGTTGTTAGTTGCCTGGGAGAAGAGGACAATCCTCACCTGGCTACAACTTCCTTTCATGTAGTTGTAGAGAGCAATAAGGTCCTCCCTGAGTCTCCTTTTCTCCAGGCTAATTAACTCCAACTCCCTCAGCTGCCTCTGATATGGCTTGCTCCTTAGACCCTTCACCACCTTTGCTGTCCTTCTCTGGACACGCTCCAGCACCTCAGCATCTTGCTCGAAGGGGCCCAGAACTGAACCCCGGATTCGAGATGCGGCCTCACCAGTGTCAAATACAGAGGGACAATCATTTCCCTGGTCCTGCTGGCCACATTATTCCTGATACAGGCCAAGATGCCACTGGCCTTCTTGGCCACCTGGGCACACTGCTGGCTCATGTTGAAACAGCTGTTGACCACCACCCACAGGTTCTTTTCCACCAGACCGCTTCCAAGATATTTCTGAATAATCATGAGTGGTTGTGGTGGGATATGACTGTACTGAAGTATGACACATATGTTCAGTGGCTCCTCTTTTTTTCTACTTAGATTAGGAGTCTGCATACAGCCTAAAATACTCATGAGCACTGTAGCCTTCTGCTGACAGCCATAATCAGATGGTAATAAATCAGTTTATTAGAGACAAAATAACAGGGTCCCATTAACAGGATTGTAAAGAATTTGGCTATGGTCAGAAGGCTGTTCTTCTGCCTCTGAACTAGTCAACTGTATAACTACCAAAATAATTTCTCCTCTTAGTCTGTTTTCTTCCAATCAGTGATCTGACTTACCTCTATTACTTTGCTTTTTGCTTCCCCATTTTTTTTGTCACTTTTTACTGTAATCGTTTCAACTGCTAGATGCTCTGTCAAAAGCAACTTCAGTTTCTAGTGGATTTACTCGTTGCTGTTATATCCAGGAGAATAAATAATCAGTAGCTACATCTCTCTGAGCATATTGACTCTTGCTGGGGACTTCAAGAAAACTCAGCTGCTTTTTGGCTTGGTAATAGCTCTTTATATTGCTGAACTTCAGTGTTTGAAGACCTGAGCTAGTCAGGATTTACTCCAATCAGCTTTATTTCCTTTCAGAAGTTTCAGAAATCTTAGCAACCAAAAAGATTTCTTAGGTCTGTAGAAAGACCTGTGCTACGCAGAGCTACCCTGGGAGTGTTAGTACACTATCTGAACAAAAGTGTGGATACACTGGAGAACCAGATGAGGTTCAAGCCCCTACAGTTACCACTCCAAGAATGGTCTCCCCTGTCCTGCTCATACAGCTCTGTCAGTGTTTGCTGGGTTTTGGGTTGGGTACCACTACATCTCTTGTGTTGCTGCACAAAACCACAGTAAAACAAACACCCTTCAATATGGCAACCTCCTCACAAACCATGAAGGCACTGGACAGGAGATAATTTTGTTAAAGCTGCAAGTGATGTGAGAGGATTCTTTTTCGCTTGAACACATTATGGGGCAGCCATGGTCTGCCTTCCCTGGAGGCAAAGAGAGGGCTATTAGGGTTTAACTGAAGCATAGACACAAGATTAGATGGGAAAGACAGGGAAGAAAGGACAAAAACTGGAGACAGAGAGATGGAAACAGTGGTGCTGAGAGGCAAATGCAAACTTTTGAAAGAGAAGGGAAACTGATAGCATCCTGACAGAGATGAAGCAGGGTCAAGATACAAGTGATGCTCAAAGCCCACACAATCCTCTATGCAAGCTGTATTTAAAATTGTCAAAAGGCTGTAAAGCCTCTCTTCTTTCCTCTTTGCTGTTCACTACCTCTGAACAATTTCAGTGTGAGAGAGAGGCATAGTCAGGCAGGCTCCGTAGCAGGACCAGAACCATCTACATCAATATCATTTAAAAGGCAGGTGGACATTCAGATTGAAAGCAGGATACTAAACAAGGTTTTCACTGGTGTCTAAGAATGACAGATGAGAGTCTCCTAGAAAGACTTTGCTTAATAATAACCCTTGATACAAGTTTCACAAATCATTACACATTTTTATAGAAGAATCAGCAGTTTCAAAAGAACCCTACTGGTCTTTCATCACTGTTGATAACCCACATCATACAAACAGTATTTTCCAATGTATTCTAAATGCGCATATTAACCAGCAAGTGGTCCTGTAGAAATTGAAATGACCTTTTAAAGACCCTTTACCTCTTTAACAAAAAACAGTATTTTTCTGGGAAATCTGTCCAAGTTAAGAGAATCATGTCTTAACAGCATAGAAAAGAAACCCCCAACCCTTACTTGAAACCAGTTTTAAAATGATTTAGTGTTTGTAGGCCTGCAAGAGATGTGGTAAGGTTTTTTTCCAGGCACTGGGTGATCTGTCCCCTTGATCTTTCAGGCATCTCCTATTAAGAATCTAAATTAAATTAGCTGTTAAAACATAAGGTTTGTTTTCTGTGTCTATTCCTGTAAATTGAATTTGCTCCTTTGCTGTTAAAGAACAAGTAACTAGGTTAGTAAAAAGAAGGTAGAGATAGTACTAGGAGGTGTACCAATCAGAGAAAGAAGATCAGGAAAAAGCACCTAAGGGGTGAAAACCATAGCATGCTGGTGTCATGTCCAAATGATGTAATTGAAACTTTATTGATGGAATAAATTGAAAAGAGCCTGGAAAGTTTATTTGAAGAGGATAGTTACAACAATGCTCAGAGGATGAAGTAGATCCTTCCAGGTCATAATTCTGTTAGCTTTAATTTCTATAATTCAGTTCTACCATTTTCTGCTTACAATACATTTTTTTAACTTACACTGTGTCTGTATGCTGCATGTCATGCATGTACCGTAACTTAAGTGGATACAAGTAACAGTCCATAAAGAAACAATGGCTGCCCTAGTAACTTTAATATTTATAAGAAGACTTAATGAACAGTCCAATAGCTGTATCCTTCTGCAACAAAGAGAGCTGTAGTCCATACCCTTCTGACAAATGTCATGGGAAATGACAATGTTTTGCAACTCTTCAGTGGGGCAATAGCGGAACCACACACACTACACTACAGGGCTGCTGTTACGTTCTTCTCAGACAAGCATGCAGCACTGAAATGAAGACTTGAGGAGAAATGTTTGGATCCTCTCTCTTTCAAGAGGGAGGAAATAAAGTTTTTCTGGCAGTTAACTTCATGTTGCAGAAGATATTTTGAAGACAGGCTAGGAATGAACAGGGAGTGCACCTGAAGGAGATTGGGTTCTCAAGGGTGGCAAAGCACTGGTATCACAGTTATTGTGGAAAACAATTAGAAAACCAAGAAGGAAATTAAAGATAGGAATCAGCTGCCTGTGATTCTACTCTGGACTAATAAATTTAGCAACATTTTCTTTGTTCCTGTTTCCTTTCCTGCAGCTGCTGCTACTCCTGTCACCGTAATGACTTTTGTCTGGTTGAAAATAGAGAGGAAAAACCCCCCCTCATCCCCCCAGATTCACCAATATTTTGCTTTCCAATTTGAATCAGCAAAGCTTGATTTTGCTCATATTGATAAAAAGCCTTGAACCAGTTCAAAGGGAACATAAGTTGTGCTGTAAATTCATTTTCTTGAAATGTGTTTGTGGTTCCCATTCTTGAGCAGGAGGAAGGCTGAGAAGAGAAAAAGAACAGGGACACCTACAATCTTGTCTCATCTGCTTTAGATTTTGACATAGCTTTGGGGTAATAATACCTCCCAATCCTCTCTTGCCACATTTTCCTCAGAGTGAGCTACTCAAGTCTCAGACCTCAGATCTCTGAAAGACTCATGGAAGAGGAGGAGGGTAGTTCTCTTTGAACTAGAATTAGTCTGCTGCAGGCTCTGTAGGAAGAATAATTTTGTTTTTCACATTCACTCTGAGAAAATCTCTCACCAGCTAATCACCACAAAGCCTATTGACATCCATTTGAGACCAAAAGCAGGACAAGATACACATAATAAAAACCAGTAAGAAATCTAATTTATTGCTAGTTTTCTAGTCATAACTCAAAGCCATCTAAGGCACCAATAAGTACAGACACAAATTCCAATACTCTTGTTCTGGTATTTCTCTTCTTTGGATATTCATTTGACATTTGAGCAGTCATAAAAACACTATCATGTTTTTGTTTCTTTAGCTTTTTGATCCTGAAACAGAACAGCATATACAGCTTTCTCAAGTGGGAGAAGCAGGGACCTGTTTATCTGCCGACAGCTGTCTGGCAATCAATGAACATGTATCACATTTAGCATGAGTACATAAGGTTCCTTTGAAAATTTGTGCCTGTAAGGTTTAAGCTAATTGAAACATAGCAATCTTTGGAACTGCTTCGTTCCTGAGGTATCAGTCACAATGACATATTGGGGTCTCCCAACGAGCAGGCAGTGAAGAAGTGACAGAAACAGTGCTGGAACTGAAAGCTTCCTCATGTTAAGAGGAGGGACTCGTTCAGCTATACCATTCCTGGTGATGGGCCTTGAGTTGAAAGACAGTAACTGTCACAGCTGCTACAGTTTCTGAATTTCCCAGAAAAGGATCGATCTCTTCTTTTTAAATCATGTAGGGAAAAGGAGAAGCTAATTGTCACGGCTTACTACAGTAGCTTCTTTCTGCATTCACACTGATAGATTTTCTACTGTTTCCCATTTTCCCATAGCAAAGTTGCAGCAGATAGCACATGCCATAGAAAACCCTGTCATTGGAGTTTTAAATTGTTTTTTCTTTTCTTTTCTTTTCTTTTTTTTTTATTTAAAGACCTAAAGTGTGAAACAAAGATACATAAAGACTTCAGATATAGATGTGATTTTTCTGATATGCTTCATCATTAGATTCACTTTTGTCTATGTGTACATGAAATGCTCCAGGCTCAGAGAAAAGGGAGTAATTTTGTATAATTCAAAATTATGTAGCTGTTCCACAAACCCTACAGATATTAAACCATTACAGTGGGGAAATACTTAAATAGGAGGGCAAAAAATCCATTAAAAATATCTAATTCAATCTTATTGCTTGTGCAATGAATTAGACTCAATTTTCTTCCAGTGTCACAACTTAATAAAAATTATAAAATAGAACACTCATTTTTAGGCAATTAGTCTCCATATTGAAAAGCTGCAAGATATCCTTCTATAGTATACTTTATAGCCATTACTCTAGTAATTGCCAAAGGATACACACATTGATCGGAACCGATCTAATCACACACCACTTTATATGTACAGTGGGTGGGGGCCTTTTCATTTTTACATGTAATTTCCAATTTACTTCAAGGTTTGCACAAACCTATGCTCTGACCTGTGTCACAAACAGAAATCCAGGCCTTTGCTGGTGGCCACGGTCCAGTCAGGAAAGTTCTCCTATAGTTCCAGCAACCTGGTCCCTCCTCCTTTATTTTCATTGCTTGATGCTGGCAAGTGCATATACAACAACCAGAGAAACCTCAAGACAAAAATCTAGTGTGCTTGCTCACCCCTGGGCAAGATCAATTATAGCTACATAATTACTGGACAACATTAGCTAATCTGGTTTTAAAAACCTCAATTGGCAAATGATGCTGCTGCTTCTTTATAAACTAACCTGTATTCAGTTGTCCCTACCATCAGGATGCTGCTTCTTAATTTTGAACCCATAAATCTCCTTAACTGTTTTGGTTTTTTTCATCCTATCCACTATCAATATGAAGGGAATATACTGTGCTTCATTTTTGTGGAAGCCTTTTAGTAATTTCAAAATCATCATGGTGCCTCTTTCCAGTTTTCTTTTCCCTAATGAACTCAAATTATTTCAATGCTTTCTGGTAAGTCATATGTTCAAGATTTCCAACTATTCTCAGACCTTCACTGATTTTCCTCCAGGTTGTCCACATCTTTCTTGAAAGGAAATATCCAACAGTGGACATAAAAATTCACATGAAGCTCTGAGACATTTCCCATGCTACAAAAAGAGAAAGGTAATCTCTCTAATCCTTGTGCAGTCAGTCCTTTATTGACCCTTAGTAGCTTTAAACTGACACACCTTTGCTTGACTATATAGTAGGTAGAGCAGGAACCATCCACTGAAATAAAAAAAAACACATTTGAATAATTATGGAAGGAATTCTTAAGCATTCTTATGCTGCAATACAGACACACAAGACAAGTAACAAGACTCAGTCAGTGTTGCAGATGTAAATTGCAGATGTGAGCAAAACAAAGACTGAGTATATCACAAAACATAGTAGAACTGACATGTTCAAACTAAGATGCAACAACATTTCCTACGAAGATGTGATGCAGTGCAGCAGAAAACAACCAAGAGCATTCTAACAATGAGATGGCCAAACACAGCTTCAAAATCTCAGCTTGACTGTAGGGAAGACAGCTGCAATTCAAGGTCTCTCAAGCTATGACTTTCTATTTTACTCACTTTGCTGCTGAAAGAGGGAATGATGATTTTATAGCATTCAGTTCCTGCTACCAGACCCAAATCAAACAAGAAAGAATCAGCCCCACAGAAAAGGTAGGATTCACACCAGTTCAGAAGAATTAAAGTCTGTTTGTTCAGATACCCCCCAAAAATAGTGAAAAAGAACCCCTTAGTCAAGGACACATCATACAATGAATTTTAGGCTTTGTGAAGTAGTAAAGAAAATTAATTTATAAGATGAGTGTTATGAAAACATTTATACTTCTCCTAGTGTGTACCAATGATGACAGCTTATTTCCACCCTTAGAGTGATTAATGCCATGTTCAGTTAATACTAAGTAGGAAACTTCTCTATTTAGGTATCTCATTTTCACAGATCTTTTCCAAGTCTTTCAATTTCTTCAAGGAGAAAGTAAACATCTGTTTTCCTGGTATCTGTATTGGAGAAAAACCATTCTGAAAAAATTGTCACCTTATGGCTATTAGGTAACCATTGTCAGTCCTTCTTCTGTCATCTGTTCTTTGATTTTGGTATAAATCTGCATACAAGACAGGAATGAGTGTGGTTAGCAGTCTTTCTGAACAAAGAAAAAGAAAGAAAAAGAACAAAGCTGGTTTTTCCACTCTGCTTTATACCTGGCTTTGCAATATAAGCTAACATGCTGTTCAACACAGATCAAAACTTTCATGGGGATGACTCTAACTGAAGAAAAAATATTTGTCAGAAGAATAAGAACAATGTATCATTTTGACTGCATACTTTCAAGTGTCATATGGCCTTTACTGAAACCAGAAAAAATTCTGTCTGAAGAAACCAGGGTGGGGAGGGAGTAAATTCAAAACGAGGACAGACAGTAAGCCCCTGAATTTGAAATAATCTGATAAAGGATTAATGCAATTGTTTCATTCTGGGGGTTATCTGATGAGTATCTGATGTGACTACTGCTTTCAGTAGTCATACTTTATTACATGCTTTATTACAACTCTACTACTAGTTAGATGACTGTTTATTTCCTTATCAGGCAGGTCCAAACCTCAATAAGTTTTCATAATGGCTAAACAAACAAGGGAGGCATTACAGACATGAGGATGCTATTCTACCCAACTGCAGTAAGAAATCACCTACTCCAGTACAATTCTTCTTTTTCTACTTCTCTACCTGATCTTGTAGCCTCTTGCTGATTCCATGGATGGAGAAACTGTGTACTTCCTTCCACTTTCGCTCCAACTCTGCCAAAACACCACAGAAAGTGATCACCAGTTGCCTTTAGTGCATCACTTGCAGCCCACTGCAGGGGGAAAAACTCATTCAGGCATCATTATTACACTCTGTGAATGAGAATAGTGGTAGAGACCCAGCAAGGCTGGGTCATTCAGTCTGCAACATATGACTAAAGTCAGAGGTGAGTATAGTTGCATTAAGATATCACAATTTCACTAATGTTGATATAACATTAGTTCAGAATTATGTTACTCCTGTGGTAATAATTCAAATCTCTCCACTACCAGAAACACTTCCAAAAATATTTTATTATTTTCTTTGGACGATACATATATGAGGTTTTATTTCATTTATCTTTAGTTTAATGGTGAACATGGCAGTGCTGGGTTAACATTTGAACTCGAAGATCTTAGAGGCCTTTTCCAACCTAAATGATTCTATGACTCTGATTTTTCCAGTTCTACTTCTGACACTGTTGTTCTTTGCACATTGGTTGAATGTTGATGTTTGAGTCCTCGTTACACTCAAACAAATGAGATCAGACTATTGATGTTGACTGCTATTAATATTGATCAGATTACTGACTGCTCAGTGCCTTAGTATCCTCCAGATTGACTGAATCATGTTAGAAACATTACCTGAAGTAATTTATGCCATTCTGTTCCAGTGGGATGTTCTAGAAGCACATATTGGTGAGTTAAGACTTCAAAATCAAAATAAGTTTATTTCTCTGCTTAGGAAAATCCAAATCAAAACAAAAACCTCTCCTGCTCTTTGGTCTGAAGTCAGAGGAATTGAAATATATTTAGCAGTACCTGCATGATTTGTACTCCAAGTCCCATTTTTCAGGTACCCTTTCTACTCTTTGTCTGGAGAACTATTACAGAACTACAGAATCACAGAATCACAGAATCAACCAGGTTGGAAAAGACCTCTGAGACCATTGAGTCCAACCCATGATGCAACACCACTCTGTCAAATAGACCATGGCACTAAGTGTCACATCCAGTCTCTTAAAACCCTCCAGGGACGGTGACTCCATCACTTCCCTGGGCAGCCCATTCCAATGTCTGATTACTCTCTCTGTAAAGAATTCCTTTCTAATGTGTAACCTAAACCTCTGCTGGCAGAGTTTAAACCTGTGCCCTCTTGTCCTACTGCTGGTTGCGTAGGAGAACAGACTGAGCCCTCACCTCGCTCCAGTGTCCTTTCAGGTAGTTGTAGGGAGTGATGAGGTCTCTCCTGAGTCTCCTCTTCTCTAGGCTAAACAGCCCCAGCTCTCTCAGCTGCTCCTCATATGGCCTGTGCTCCAGTCCCTTTACCAGCCTCGTTGCCCTTCTTTGGGCACTCTCCAGCACCACAGTGTCCTTCCTAAACTGAGGGCCCCAGAGCTGGACACAGTGCTCCAGATGTGGCCTAACCAGTGCTGAGTACAGCAGCAGAATCACTGCCCCGGTCCTGCTGGCCACACTATTCCTGATACAGGCCAAGAAGTCATTGGCCTTCTTGGCCACCTGGGCACACTGCTGGCTCATATTCAGCCTCCTGTTAATTAGAACCCCCAGGTCCCTCTCTGCCTCATCACTCTCCAGCCATTCTGTCCCCAGTTTGTAGCACTACAGAGGGTTATTGTGGCCAAAGTGCAGGTCCCAGCACTTGGTCTTGTTAAACATCATACCATATTGTTCTTAACCAAGGATGATAACTACCACAAGTCAGTGCTAGTTGTTACTCTTCTCATTGTGCTTGCTTTCTACAGAAATCCACTCATATTGAGAGCATTTTCCTGGAAAATGCTGAGTTCTCTCGTCCTAATCCCTCTGGTTTCTTATCCTTACTTCTGTGCCTGCGACGATCACAGAACAGATCCTCCTAGAAGCTATGTTAAGGCACATAGAGGACAGGGAAGTGATTCAGGACAGCCAGTTTAACTTCACCAAGGGCAAGTCCTGCTTGACCAACCCAGTGGCTTTGTATGATGGAGTGAATACATGAGTGGACAAGGGAAAGGCTACAATGTGATTTATCTGAACTGCTGTAAAGCCTTTGACATTGTTCCCCACAACATCCTTCTCCCTAAATTGGAGAGACATGGATTTGATGGATGGACTGTTAGATGGATAAAGAATTAATTTGATGGTTGCATCTAGAGGGTAGCGGTCAATGGCTCAGAATCCTGTGTCCCTCAAGGGTCTGTATGGGGACGGGTACTGTTTAATATCTACATTAATTACATAGACAGAGAGATAGAGTGTAGTCTCAGCAAATTTGCAGATGACACCAAGCTGAGTGGTGTGGTTCACACACTTGAAGGATGGGATACCATCCAGAGGGACCTGGACAAGCTTGAGAAGTGGGTCCATGGGAACTTCATGAGTTTAATAAGACCAAGTGCAAGTTGCTGCACCTGGATCAGAGCAACCCCTGGTACCAATATATGTTGAAGGATGAACAGATTGAAAACAACCATGATGAGAAAGGCTTGGTTGTACTGGTGGATGAGAGGCTGGACATGAGCTCGCAATGTGCGCTTACAGCCCAGGAAGCCAAACGTATCCAGGGCTGCATCAAAAGCAGTGTGGCCAGCAGGTCGAGGGAGGTGACTCTGCTCATCTACTCTGCTCTGGTGAGAGCCCACCTGAAGTGCTGCATCCAGCTCTGAGGTCCCCAGCACAGGAAGGGTATCAACCTGTTGGAACAAGTCCAGAGGAGGGCCACCAAGATGATTAGAGGGATGGAGCACCTCTCCCATGAGGAAAAGTTGATAGAATGGGGTTTGTTCAGCCTGGAAAAGGGAAGGCTTTGGGATATTCTAATGGTCTTCTGGTACCTCAAGGGAGCCTACAAGAAAGACGGAGAGGGACTTCCTACAAGAGCATGAAGTGACAGGAAAAGGGGAAATGGATTCAAACTGAAAGACAGTAGATTTGGATTAGATATTAGGAAGAAATTCTTTATTGTGAGAGAGAAGAGTCACTGGAACAGGTTTCCCTGAGAAGCTGTGGATGCCTCATCCTAGAAGTGTTCAGGGGCAGACTGGATAGAGCTCTGAGCAACCTAGTCTAGTGAAAGGTATCTCTGCCCACAACAGAGGGATTGAAACTAGATGATCTTTAAGGTCTCTTCCAACACAAACATTCTATGATTCTGTGGTTGTATTTCCTGCTGCAATCCAGTTTAAAGTTTACTTTTAACTTTATTTTCAAATATTTAACAGTCTGAAATAGGGAAAGAGATACGTAAGATTTCTGAATAAGACTGCATTTTCAGAGTGCTTTCTTTACCTTTTCTTTCCACATCAACCTGTCATGGTTTGAGATAGTCCCAAAATCCAATTCCCTAGCTCCATCCCCCCCTCCCACATCTCAACCTAATGTGAGATGGGTTTTTCCAGACAAAACACACCAGACTCAAAGTAGGGGAAAGGGAATATATTACAATGACTATACAAATAAATACCATATCACATTATACACATGATCACAAACTATCTCTACCATGACATATAGTATTTACACTGATCAGATCTCTTCTCCCCTCCAAATAAAAGTCCAGGAGGGAAAGAAGGACAGATCCCTTCCAGTCCTTAAGCAGCAGCATCTTCTGAGGCAGCAGTCTGTCTGTCTTCTCCACATGCAGCAGCTGATAGCTGGCTTTCTGCCAGCACTCACGAGGGAGGTATCCAACCTCTCTCGGCCCCATCGCCTCACAACCGAGGGGTCTTCCGTGGGCTTTGTAACCCCAGACAAGGTTGTATCACCACGTCATATCACGAAGACACAGGGGGGTCTTCATGACGGTCTGGTATCTCCAGGAGACTCAGCTCCTTGCAGGGCCTCTGTGCCCTGTCTCTCAGGCTGCCACCGTGGCAGCAGTGCAAGGGGGGGAAGAACCAAGGTCAACTCCCCCCGCATTCCTCTGGCCGTCCCGGTCCAGCTCCAGGACGCTCTGAGCTTCTCAGCTCCTCTCTCTCTCTGGTGCTGCATACTCCAAGGCTCCTCTAAAATAGGAGTCCATCTACTCCTCCTTTCTCGGAGGTCTCAAAGGAGTTTGGGGGGCTGGTACAGTCTTACCCCCAGAACTCTGTCTCTCAGACTGCTGGCTCTCTTTTTCCCGGCTCTCCTTCCAGGAGTCCTTTCTCTGGTGCTGCATGTTGTTTCTGCTGCTCCTTCAGTTCAGGTGTTATCTATCCTGGCTCTCTGCCACCGTTTTTCTGGTCAGTGCCGGCTGCTGCTCTGTGCCCATGGAGAAAAACATCTCCCGGCATAACCACAGGCACCTAGCCCAGCTTTATGCTGTTCCAGGTCCCTGCAGCCCCCAGCCAGGGGCTGGGAGGCCCCAGAGGGCCCAAGGGGCTCAGAGCCCCTTCCTCGTGGCTCACAACATGGCCACCTCTCCTACAACAACCCAACTACAACTCATCTCTTCCGGTGAGCTTGTGATATGTTTACATTTTCGCAGGAGCGCCCATTGGACAGAACTCCAAAACTTCCAGGGGTTTCCACCCCTTGGGGTCTACCACTTTTCTAGCCTCTGGGGGAAAAACAAGATTCAAACCATGACACAACCAAAGGTCAAAGACATCAACATGTGGGCCATAATGTCTTGTACCCTGTGAGAAAAGCTGTATCATACTATTAACCTGGCTGGAACAGATAGCCTGTGTGCATCTTATTACAGCATTGGAGAGGATTCTTGTAAAACAATATGATGGTCACTTTGTAATGATATATGTGCAAATAACTCTTTAGGAAAATTCAGGTTTTTCTATCAAACTGGAGTTTAAAGGCAAACAAACCGGACTAAAAATCTTTCCTTTCTCAAAGCCACACCTCCATTAACTGAAGAGAAATAAAACCTAATGAAGTAGTAAGATGATCTTTCCAGCTTAAACCCATGAAAATTAACAGCCAATCAAACATGAGGAAGCATCATGTTATGTTCAAAGTAATCATTCTCCTAGTGTGTTTTTAGGCATTTAATTTTAAGTCCAACACAATGTTTCCTGTTGCTCTGGTGGTTTAGAATGGCATTAATAGGCATTGGTAAACCTAACCATCAAGTAACCAATGCTGTTAACTTCTCATAATAGTATCTCCCAGGTGAGTTGAGTGTCTTTGCCACAAAATGTCAAGGTTAAAGTCTATGAACCCCTACAGATAATTAATGAACCCTCTGCAACATTATCCTGTGGATTGTCTGCATGAGAAACTTAGTGAGCACTTAGCTAGGCTATAAAATTGTGCTATATTCCCTGTGTCAGCTCCAAGTATCTCCATGAGAGGTTGGTTGCTGCATTTTGAAAGCTATTCCATGCTGAGCATTCAAAGAACTATTTGCATAAGGAAATAGAAGTAACTAACATGTTATAAATTTACACCTATCCCTCCTGAATGCTGACTTCTTTTGCAAATAAAACTCCCAGACACACTGAACTCCATATGCTGTACTAAGGTAAATAGCCGTACAAATATTAACTTTTACTATTCTATATTCTGTTTGCCAGGCATTAGTTTGGCAAGCAAGCTTTGCTCTTGAAAGAATGTCAGCTTCCACAGGCATTTTAATGAAAAGACAAGAAAAGTGAGTAGTGTGCTCTTCTGATTCATACTAAGAGACAATAATAACTAGTCCTGGGATCTGATAGAACCCTTCTCAAATATTTTGATTCAGTGTGCTTCCAAATATTTGCATCAGCTTAGGAAAATGAAGTCTCTGTTTGTTGGAAGAATCAGAAATTAGATACTGCACCATACTATGTTTCAATTTTAAATCTTTATAATGCATAAGCAAAGATAAGCTTGGCTTACACAACCTTGCAAAATCTTTGAGCTCACTTCTGGATTTTAGTTCACTTCACCCGAAAGGAACAATCTATGGAAGAAATCTATGCTGTGCACCTCAGCATTCAACTGCTTTTATGTGCAACAGGCAAAATTTCCTCCAAATGATTTCCTAATATGAGGCATGAAAGCATATTTATCACATTTATCTAGAAGTTTTTGGGTGGAGCTAATGGACTAGAGCTGCAATAAACTTGCAAATTTGAAAAATTCAGACTCTACAAAAATTGACTAAAAATATAAGCCATAATTATTCATATCACCTCACAACAACAGCAATGCCCCAAAAAGAAAATTAGCAGCTTTCTCCCTATATCCACATACCAGAGCTAAGTATTTTGTTCGGGAAACGTAATCAACCTTACTTTGCTACAAGCCAAATATGTCGGAACAAGAGGATAAACTAAATGACAGCTCTGAAGACAGTCAGGAATTCAGGAGCTAAACTGTTGCACAGGTAGTGTGTTTAATTTTTGAAGCTGGCTTAGCTAATGCAAGAAAAACCATCTCCGAATTGGTATGTGTTATATTACTGCATGAGCGCATGCAAAACTTATATCTATAATTTATAATGAAGAACATTCCTCTTTACTATCTCATCTCTTCCCATTTCTTAAATTCCTATTCCACTTCAGGGTGAATTGGAAAAAAGAGCGATCTTCCATAAAAAACCACAAACAAATGATACCAATCAAACAAAACCCCAAGATCAAACAAAAAACCCAAAACAAACGACCCGTCCCCCAGAAAAAAAATTATAATGGTACTTTATCTATAGGATTCCTTCTACTTGTGTATGAAATAACCTCATATATTTTTCAGAAAGCACAGCCCAAGTATTGTTGTCTATCAGAAAACTTCCATTACTTTTAATCAGAAGACATCCAAAGACACCACAGGGTCTTAAGTGCTTTTGCAAATGTAGATGCCATCCCTGCTGTAATGGTAATGATGCTGAAGAACATTTTCTGCACTTTCTTGGCTCTTCCCCCAAACACATAGTTGCAGCAGTGTGAAAAGCAATTGAACAATAACAAAACCCCCTATTTCAGATCAACATGAAATGTTTATGCATTGAGTACCAAAGCACTTTTTAAAATAGTTTATCTGTGAGCCAATACAGAATAAACATGCTTCATTTAAAAATATATCAAAGTGAGGCATTTCAAGTTTTCCTCAGTTTGGAGAAAACTGACTGGAACAGCAGGCCAGAATTTGACAAAAATTATTAGTTAGTTCTCATTCTCTTCCAAAATAGATTTTTCAGTTATTTCATAACTTCCAGGGATGAGGAATATAGCCTGCTCTGTCATTTACAATCAGTATCAATGACAACTTTATGTGAGTTAATGCTGCCAGATTTCATATAACATTGTCGGATTCAACTCCACATTAACATTATAAATGAGACTGTAAACAACAACATGTCCATTTTCAGTATTTCAGTTTCCAAATCAGATCGAATAATTTTGTTACTGTCACATATCAAAGAAAAAGAACCAAAGAGAATAATGTAATTTATTCTTCTGATTAAAGTATACAGGAAATGTGGTATCAGATTCTACTACTAAGACTATTGATAGGACTATATGTTCTTTTTTATTTACCATATTTACCATGCTACTAAGTTCATTTATGTCACCATGAAAACCATTGAGAAAAATAAAGACCAGCACTAGAGGAAAAACTGATTCCCAAGTTCTTCTTCCTCAGCTCCTTTCCATCCAGGAACTACCGTAACATTTGTGAAAAATGTTCATGTGCTATTTGTACATAGAAATCCTTACATTCCTCTTTCAGACATTTAATGATGTGCATATTGTCTTCAGTGATGTACAGGCTCTGCCTCAGCCCTGCACACAGACAAGACTAGGATGAGCAGCAACCACGCACGCCTCAGCACTGCTGGGTGAGTAGGAAGAAGCTGGAGTACCAGTTTGCTGATGAGAATA
This sequence comes from Manacus candei, assembly GCF_025592945.1. Classification (NCBI taxonomy): domain Eukaryota; kingdom Metazoa; phylum Chordata; class Aves; order Passeriformes; family Pipridae; genus Manacus; species Manacus candei. Next base: position 20,136,596 of record NW_026138097.1, read on the forward strand.
TAGGGCCATACCCAACCTCCTCCTTAATATTGCCCTATAGAAAATTACATTTACTAAGTAACTGCTTTGTAAAGCCATTTATGGACCAGGGGGCTTTTTTGCCAAATTAGAAGTCAGCTGTCGTACCCAAGCCTCTTTCAGGGCAAAACCTTCCAAAACCAATAGTTTCTACTTTTTTCAATGTCCTTAATTTGGATGTGATTACATTAATTTCATTTTTAATTATGCACTAGATGCAGGTGCCCTCGTGGTGGCAGCAGCACTGGGGGTTCTGCCTGGGTGATCCCTGTGTGGAGCAGCTGGGACTGCCCCAACCAGACACAGCCGGCTCCAGCAGAGCAGAGGAGAAACCCTGGCAGGGATGTCCCTGCAGCCCGAGGAGAGGGAAGAGTCCATCCTAGTTTTGAGTGTCAGTGAAGAAAAGTTTATACATGCGAATGTGCCAAGTTTCTGACTTGCTTACCATGCTTCAGAGTACGGATTCAGAGGCTGAGTCAACAGATTCTACCATTGAGGCAACAGGGAGCAGAAACACCATCTCCTAGAGGCAAAAAAGCAACAAGACTATGGAATATATCCATGAGAGTACAATATGTCTTAGTCCACTTTTTTGTCAAGTACAACAGCCACTCTTTACTTGCTGAACAGGGTAAGCCCTGAATAAAGATCTACAGAAAGCAACTTGTAAAACTGAACCCTATTTTTATGTTAGTCTTCTGCAATGCATTCAGTTGTGTTACACTGTACCATGCCATACAGGAAGCTAACAGTTTTTCCTCAGGTGGTTTTCTAATGCATTCTGATACACGTAGAATCATTTAGTTTGGACAAGACCTCCAAGATCATCAAGTCCAACCACTAACTTAACACTGTCAAACATATATATATATATATATATTTACTCATAGACAACATAAGCATGGTACTCTCCAATTTACTAAACAATTTCAGTCAGTAACAGAGGTTAAGCAAATTTGCAATGTTCCTTGTAGATTACGATGGCATTATTGTTAAGACTACCATATAGCCATGCAATATCTATCATTAACCATTTAAAATCAGTAGTAATGCAATATTTGTATCATGAATACTCAGTAAGTATCCATGATACCACTTAACAAGTGGTCAGTTACTTGAGCATTGTTTGATGTAGACAGTTCTAAAGTCATAAGTGAACATAAGTCATATGAACACTGAGATGTATAACTACTTAGAATTTGTCAAATCAAACATTAGGGGATTTGCATAACATACAGGAATAAATTTATCTAAACTTTCTCCATCACTTTTTTTTGGATGTTAATATCCTTGACTTTAAAGTGGAAAACTAAAACACGAAAAGCTTTGCTAACTTTTGCCACATGACTTCACAGTGACAAAACAAAGCAAGCAAACAGGGAGCATTGCCCTCTGACATTACATTTCCCCAAAGTACAGCTGAGGCAGCAGCATCAGGGTGATCCCATCCTACAGCTACGAGGTCATACTGTTCCTGTCCAAGCACCTGAGGCAGTCAGACCTCTCTGAGGACTGTCATGGTCCATTTGAATATCTTGAATTTACAGGACGATATACTCTGATTTAAACTTTGTTTCAGGAGATCACTAAGAAATACACAAATAATCATGACAAGCAGTTGCTCGATCCCCTTTTACCAAAGTAACCTATCACATGAACTCAGTCATTCACCCTTCAGGTCCTCAAGTTTCATAACTTATAACTTATAATTCAATTTGTGCACTTTTAAGGATAAAATAAAGTGACCTAGCCCATGGTGAGTGTGGTCATCCTACCTCCTTCACAGCTTTTTATGTGTACCTTGTGTCACAATAAGCATGAAGCAGTCCAGCTGCTTTGGGATTCCCCTAAAATTTTTTTGGGATAAGCTGATATTTTTGACATTCCAGCTTGGAAGTTTGATCTATACCATTTCCAGAAGGCAGCAGATTCTGGCAAAACTGTCAGACACAGATGATGAACAGCAATTTGCGTATGATAATGGCTGCATAACAGCCCTTTAACTCTTTCTGGCCACCTGTCTTGCCTATGCAGTGCTCTCACTTTGACCTAATGGCACTGCTCCCAGCATACATCATGCCTTAGCATGAGCTACATTAGCCAAAATCTATGCAGGAGTTGAATAAATAGTCAAAAGTGCACATCCACATCACTGAGTCGTACGATCATCACACCTACATTGCCAGGGTGTTCTGAGGAGTCCCTGAGACAGGGCTGAGAGCAGGGTGGGGAAGCAGGAAAAGGGAGCATAATCAGTTTTTCCAGTGCTGTTGAGATCCTAGTGTCACCTTTTAACCACCCAGAGGATGTTGCTTTCTTTCACAAACTCCTCATTCCCTAACCTCTAGTGAAGGTCAGGACCAAGGAGCTCAGTGCCAAGCCCACTCAACTCAGCCTACAATCCACCCAACTCCCTTGGCTTAGGATCAAACCCCAGAAAGCTTTTCAGCACACATCACAGCTCTTTTACAGTTTTTTGCAGCAGCAAGACATGACAAGCACACAGTGGCTTGGCCAAAGTGACTGCAGGGTAGAGCAATGTCAGCCAGATGCCCTCTGCATGCATCACTGTTTCTTTGTGCCACACAGCTATGAGTAGGAGAAGCCTGGTCACATAGTCATCCCATCTTTGCCCCTGCAAAAGAGAGGGCTGCACTCTTTATGCATCTTCATAACAAAGGCATGAGTGATTCTCTTCCTAAAAATTAGAACAAAGGCTATTTGTTTGAATTAAAAAAGACAAATCAAAAACACTCGACAACCTAGTGATACCACAGGTTCATGGCCATCTGACAGTTTTGGCAGTTGTTTATTATCATTGGGGGAAAAAATCCCAAGAAGAAGACTCATACACTTAATTCTGAAGTTTGTATCCCATATCATGTTCTTTCAGCTGAGAATGAGTTTACTTTTGAAATGTCCTCTGGTTCACCCTGTAAAAAAAAAATAAATCAAATTCAATATTAGCAGGTGGTTATTTTTTTTTCCAAAACACCTTATTTTAAGAGTATTTCACAATGCATGAGAAATATGATCAAATGGATGTTTTGGTTTTTGCAAGACCAGGGTGCACTAATATTTGCCTTTTTGCAGAGAAGAAAGATGCTACATTTTTGATAGACAGACGTGTTAAGGGGTAACCATACAGTCTATAACCATACCAGCTGCGTCTATAAGCCATAGTTCACATTCAGATTTTTGCTACAAAAGTAACTGAATTTATGTGAGTCGTGAATTACAGCTCCCTGGCTAGAATATACCAGCATTTCAGAGTCATGGCTTCAGATATTTTTGGTGAATATTAACACTGGACTATGTAGCAGAGTCTTTGTTCTACACCATCACATTTGATACTTTATCTGTGAGACTGCAATAACCCCAAAGCATTGAGGGTTGATTTAAGGTAAAGTTACAACCCTGTCAATTTATGCTCTGGGGAGTAAGAGGGTTTGACATCTACCTGATGTGTTGTAGAGGGAGTTAAAAATTTTTTGAACCAAAATTGGCCTGTAAGACAGTCAGGAAACTGATACTACCTAGTAAGGCACATTTAATACACAGACATTTATTGTGCAGTACCAACCCACTTTACCACCCAACTCCAAACAAGTCTGAAAGCAGCCTCAACTCCCAGCCAGTAGCAAGTATTTACAGGGGGAAAAGGCTTGCAGATTGTTTTCTGACACCTGTAATGCAGATGACAACGCATTGAGTTTGGCAAAAGTAGATTATGTAATGTACAGAAATATTACATTATTTGATGACTTGTAACTAAAATCAGTTTTATTTAGTTTATACTGCTCTAAGAGACTACAAAGCCATATGGATTTTTACCTGAAAATAGATTTATAAAGTGTAATTATAAGGTAGAGTTATGTACTATTGCCTAGTACTAGAGCCCAAGGGAAGACTTTTTTCCTTTTCTTTGATTGAACTTTTCTATAAACTTCCTGCCTTTCAATTATTTTAAGGTACATCTCTACAACCAAGCTGATATAATAAATTTATTCAATACAGCCTCATTGACAGTCAGTAACATTCCTGCACCACTTCTTCCAGCTAAGTTGTGTTAAGCTCTAGGAAATGACACTGAAGCATTGCTTTTTTCTATTTAAGTCCTATAAATTTAGCTTAGAATACCAAAGTAATTATGATCTAACCAGCCCAGATTAATATATCACACCACCATGTGAACTAAAAACCAGACCAGAGTAACATGAGACATTAGGTAACAAGTAGCATCACGAAGAAGCAACAAATAAGAAGCTGACTTTTAAAGCAAGGAAGGAAAAATCTGAAACTTCAGGCAGACTACTGGATGGTTTTTTGACCTTCTGCTTGCAATTTTTTTCTGTATGGTCAAGTTTGCCTGGAGTGCAGAAATTTAGGCTAATAAACAATAAGTTATGTTTGCATGCCAGATTGTCAGAATGATACTCAAACTATTTATAAACAACGGCTTTGCTATCACCAATGAGGCCTAATGCATGCTTAACTTAATTGTAAACATCAGGAATGAAAAATGGTGGCTCGTGCACTTTATGATATCAGTGCCCTTTCACACCTGCAAATTATATTATAGCCTGTCAAAAGTGAACAAAACTTTTTCAGTCTTTGCAAATAAAATTTCTTATCCAAATACAAGTAGTAGTTCTCAACTAAAGCTCTCAGACATGGTTGGCTGCCCTGCACTGGTTTATCAGACCTCTTGCTGAACAGGGGAGAAGTAGGAATATAGTCAGGAAAGGAATGTTTTACACAGATGTAGTCCACTACTATTAAAAAAATAAATGTATGATCACACCTTAGGTTTATCTGCACTAAAAGGCCAAGATACAGGAGCAATTCTTATAACTTCACTTACTACAAAAGATTGGTTTTTACAGTACATATATGTTAGTATTCACTGTAGCTGTGAACCATTCTCCAGCTAAACCAGTAGTGTTGAGATCACTAAAAACTTGATTGAAGTAGTGAAGATGTCCTAAAATGACAGATGAGTAAAACAGATTCAGTGTAATAAATAGTTTTCTCAGAACAGTCTCTACTATGTTTTGTGAAGTGAGTAGTTAAAAGGATATGCAGATCATTATGGAACACAAAAAAGAACATGTTTCACACTAATGTTGGAAAAGATACATTCCTCAGAAAAAGGATATAATGGAGGCTGTAAAGCATTAGGCACAATTAAAAAAATCGACTAAATTTAATACGTACATTAGGGTGATATATACATGTTTGCTGAAGTTAGTTATTTTGGCAGATGTTCAGAAGCATCCTATTTTCTTTAGAGCCAGAACTCCATGTGTCCTTGAATATCTAAACAAAATCAAATGATTTTACATCTTTCTGTTACATTCTGGACTGTATTGAATTAAGGACTGTGTTCTGCTTAATGCCTCTGTAAAAACAGCAAAGAAGTAAGCTGAAAAAAGATGGGGGAAAAAAGGACATGGGAACTCAGTCAAACATTTCATAAACCATGCCATAATTAAGAGAGGGAAAATGGAACAATGCAAAAAACAATCCAGATTTGCAAAAGCATTACTGTTTCAAATGACTTTGTCATCAATGAGGGAGTAAGGAGGGCATTTTCCTCCACCATTTATAGGTATATATTAAACTTTAGTATCTAAGTTATGAAGTAATACTTATTGTACCCAATTTAGTAGCCTAGTTTTTTGTCACTGACCATGCAGAGACCTCCTAAATGAGACAGCATAAATAACCCTTCTGATCTATTAGCTGGTCCCAGAGTAGTACATCTCTTTTCATCATATGTCTTCTATAATAACAAAACCTTTTTAGAACATTATAAACATCACTGGAAATAGAGAATTGTCAAAAAAATGTATGCTACATACCAGATAAACCTTTTGATAAACCTCAGCTTTTCATACAAATCTAGTCTAATCCACAAATTGATATTTCAAGCATCCACAAAGCAATGAAACAAATGAGGCATGTATGTTTTTGCTACTTTACCTGTTTTAACTCCATATTTTAGGATGTCCCTATATTCAGCAAATATTTTTTCCAAGGACTCTGGCTGGTTCAGACAACTCCAGGCTGAAACCTTTCAAGACTTCCAGAAGCTGATGGGGGTGGTGAAAGTCCAGGACTTTATTTTCTCCATCACAAGTTTTCTTAATATAACACAGGAGAATCTCTGACACCTCAAGCCAGAACCATTCTGTGAAGCTTTTAGTATTTTTAGCAGGTAAAAAGCCATGCAAGAAATAAGACCATGCAAGTAAAGTGTTAAGCTTTAGCAGCTCAGCCAGGCTGGTCAGAGACTGTTTTAGTGGCTATGAATATCCCGCTGAGTTTCTCCCTGTATATCCAATTCACAGGCAATCAAACAGGAATGGGGATATAAGAAAATAGTGAGGAAAGGCAAAAACATAGTTAAGAGCATACAGCCTTAAGACATGAATGTTTTTGCAGCATTTGTAATTATACTGTACTTCTTGCTTCTGACCTAAGTGCCACAGAGTGCCACCTAACTTGTGAGAGATTTGTTATTGCAAAGTGACCACCTGCCCACAAGTAAGGCAAAGAAGGGTGAGAAGCAAAACATTAGCTTGTTTTGCACTCATTCCTGGGACACAGTAGTTTATTGATCCACCTTCCAGCAGCAGTGACAGAGTATGCCTCCCAGCAGGAAAGGCAGAACTTATCCATATATATTGACATTGCTCCAGAGGTGACTGTGAGAATGACCACTGTACTTTCACAGGAGCAAGTGGAGATCACAAAAGGTGACCATCTCTTCTCTCTCAGCATGGTCCTGAAAACGTTTCTTCATATTTACAGGAAGACAGACAGACACAAGTGAAGGACGGGAAAAGATTTCCCGGCTAGTCTCTCTCTTTGCACAACTCTTTTAGGAATCCACACCATCATCGATTTTCAGCCTCTCTGACTAAGACAGCAACCTCAATACTCTTCTCTCAGATTTTGTCTGATGAAATAAACAGAAATTTTATTTCCAGGTAAGTTTTGAAGAGGAAAAAGATACAACAAAGATGAAAAAAGACTGATAGAATCATGAAGAATGATAATGCACAGAGGTAGAGTTTAGAGAAGGGGGATCTTCATGCTCAGTGTACTTCACTTCTTCTTTTTCTCCTCTCTCAAATGTGGCGGTGGTTCCTAAGGACTCTGCCATACTGTCTGCCATACTAGTTCCACAGGAAGCTACTGAAGCCCTGTGAGATTTCTCTGAGACAACAGGCAAAAAGAATACATTCTCAGTAATATTTAAAATGTAGAAAATCACAAATTACAAGTTTTTCGACTGATTTTTGGGGAAAGAGGTAGGGGGGTTTTGTGTTGGATTTTGTTTGCTTGTTTATGTTGGGGTTTTCTTGGCTTTTTTTCCTTTTCTTTTGTTTTTGTTTGTTTGGGGTTTTGTTGTTGGGGGGGGGTTGGGTTTTTTTTGTTTTTGTTTTATTTTAATTTAGGCTTACCTGATGAGTAGGTATTTGAAAAATAATTCCCAAAGCTCTTGGTACAAGTCTCTCTCTTCTTCCCCTCTTGCTGGAGATTGCTGGACTTGCTTCTCTATGCTTAAAATTAATAACTTCATGTGCAGAAATAACATCAGGATACGGGTGAAGGAAGAGGAAGAGAGAGAAGGAGAGGGAGAGGGAGAAGAATAAGAAAAATATTACTGTGAACTTAAGAACTTCCATGCCTATGAGATTGGCTCACTACCTGATCTAGCTGAAGATGGGATCCTCATTTGGCTATGAAAGTAAATTTTTGGTCTCACATAGCACTGACACTGAAATAAACAACAGATTAGAGAAGCTGAAAATGGAGTGAGGCATCTGAAATAGCTCCCTTCATGTTCAAGTCCCTTAAGAAAAGAGACCAGCCTTTTGTGATGGTATAACAACAAAAATACCAAAGTCTAAATGAAGAGGTTCTATAGCCACCAAAGATGAAACCTGAAAGCCTTAAAATTCTTTCAGTCTTTAGGGCTCTGATGAATCTTGTAATTTTTCACTTTTCTGAAGTTCCTATTATCTAGTTTTATACATAATAAGAAATACTTTTCTCAAGGTGATAAATTTTTAATATACCCATGATATCAGTAGGTCCATTATCAGGTATGTATTAAGAGAAGTATATGTACCACTAAACCGTAGAAACAGAATGTCAGGGAGCAATTTATTAAAGGGAGTAATTTATTAAAAACATCTTTTGCAGCAAATACTGATTTATATTTTTTTAAAGAAAGAACTTACTTTCATTTTAGACATTAATGAGACAAAAAATCAACAGCATGCTATCAAAAGAAACATATGCCACTTTCTCTTGAGGGGTATGATCAGTGTTGCACAAATGCAAAATAAGGACTATATTGATTCAAAACGCTCTGTTTCAGTGCTTATTCGTGAAAAGGAGAATAGGGGAGACTTGAAAGAAGGTTTCACTTTCTTTTCTTCCCCCTCTGCCTCTTTCAATGAAACATATTTCTCAGTGAAAAACGGAAAAAATGTCTACTGCAACTTACTTCTCACTGGTTTCTAGATATTTTAGTTTACTTTCCAACCGATTTGTCAAATGATATTGGCTTAACTTTTTTATTTTTTTAAACTCACTGCAGAGAGGAAACTCTACAGACTCCAACCCTGGTTGTACAACCTCTAACATGCACAGACAAAATAATGCTTTTAGGTCCTAGCTTCTTTCTATAACTGTTCTGAAACTTTCTGTTTCTTCTGTAACTATTTTCTATCTTGTAGAGATATTTGTATTCCAGTATCATAGTGCTCATTAGGTATGCATGTGTTTTTTAATGGAAGACAGTAACAGAGTCTCACACGCAGTTTTGGCCTTTTTGCTCTCTTCTTCATTGTAATTCAAGGTTACAGATTGTTAGAATAGTGAAGATTTTTCCACCAAAAGTTTCAGAGAAAGTAAATGTTACTTAAAATCAAACTTTTCTCTAGAACTCCAGACAATTTTTTTTCTGAAGTTTGCTTAAACTCCCACTCCATGTGCAGGCTCTCAGAAGACATCACTCTCCTGAGTCGTCTTTCCTTGTCTGCAGTAGGAGAAGTTTATGAGCAGTACTGTTGCCCGTAAACAAAGACACAAACCAACAAAGTGCCGGTTTATGGGTGCTTTATTCGGGGCCCCGGGAACCTGCGGGCTAACGCCCCAAGACAGGGTTCCAACGACCCTCGTTCTCAGTTCAGCTTTTATACACAAACAAGTTTACATGTATTCTCACGGCTAAAACAATTACAGTTTCTATAGCAAACCAGGTGCAGTAGTTTATAACAATTAACAATCATCTACTCTAATCATAAATCTGCTTAAGTTGTCTTACCCCCCTAGAAACTGTTTAACAGACCCTTACCACATCTAAGGTACAAATCGTTACGTACATGCTTGACTAAATCTTTTGATTATTGTTTCTACTTCTTCAGTACATTCTATTCCCACGAACAAGGCTGCTGTTTAACTCACTACTGTAAAGTGTTGCTTTCTAGGCCTACCCTCTTACTTAAGCCTTAGCCATTCTACTACTAAATTTAAACTGCTTTGCAACAGTCCCCCCTTTTGAGCATTCTTCAGGCTTTGCTTGCAAGGATGCTCAAATACAGCAATCTTCAGGTTGCAGTTTCTTGATGGATAGGAGGTGATCCATTTTGCGGTGAGATTACTTCTTTTCTTGTTATAGCTTTCATGATGCGTCTCGTATGTTGACCTTCTTTTACAATCATTCCTAAAAGACACTTGTAAACAGTTATGGCTATGACAACAATTATTACAATCAATATTCCGTACTGGATAACAGAAGATATCCATCCTGACACATGGAGACCTAGGGAGCTGAATAATTGTCCTATCCAATTGTGTTCCGCTTCTTTCTGCAGTTTATGAACATTCTCGTCAATTTGTTCTAATTGATTAATATCTTTCTCTACTTCTTGAGTGACATTTGGGATGTGTACACAACAATGCTCATCCTTTGCATGCAGGTAACCGCAAACTCCATGTTCTTTGAGTAATATCAGGTCTAATGCCATGCGGTTTTGTATGGTCATTCTAGAGGTGGCTTGTAATTGTAAATTTAGATTATTAAATCCTTTCTTAGTGACTGCTGCTAACCTTTCGGTCTGGCTCATCAATTTGAACAACATTTCTCTATTTCGATATGTTGAAATTGGGGCAAACAAAGATTCTAGTGCCCATCCGAATTTAACTCCTGCTGATGGCTCATGCCAATCTGTTAGTTCCAGGTCATTAATGTCATTACTAACTTCTCTTTTCTCCCGTGGTCGCATCTCTGCTGGTGTTAACTTCTCTTTTCTCCAGAGTGGACAAAGAGTAGGTATCCCTAGTGTGACAGGTACAACCGGACCGTCTAGTGGCATGTGGGTGGTCCATTGACCATGTCCCATGACCCATACTAGGTTTCCGGGACTTCTAACTGTGGTAGTGTGACAATCAATGTTTTTCACATGTCCTTTAATAGTATGGTTATATCCTCGACACTCACATCCTAACTGCAGGAGGGCCCTGACTGGTATTAATCCTATTTCATCGTCTGGAGTGTCACATGTATATATTCGGGTACAATTCCAATCCTCTTTTGTATGTGTTTCTGTCCTCCAATTATGATTCCCTCTATTTCCTGTAGAATAAGTTTGATTCTTTTTCCCCTTCCAGTGAATGCACCACTGTACCTTTCCAATATAACTATATGTCTCTAGCAGGCTGGGTCCCCAAATTGTTTGCCATTCTTCCATGGTTGTAGAACTGGTAATATTTTGACAGACCTCTTCTTGTTTTTCTCGTTTTACTGAAGCCGGAACTTTAGAGCATGGGTGTGTTGAATTTGTAACTAAACAGTATCCTTTTAATTCATTAATTGTTTCACTTGTTACCCATGTCCCAATTACTACCCATCGGAAATATCCCTGCATCTGTTCACGTTGCTTCTTCATCATTTTGTCACTTAATAAACATACATCTATCGTTTCGCTCCATGTGATGGTTACAAATTTGCAATTCCTTGTAATATTCTTAAACATTTTGGGTATTTCCGGCACTGGAATTATTCCCCATGGAATTGGGTCTCCTGCTGCATGAGGCATAGGGAGACATGCAGTAATTTTAGTAACGTTTTGTACTTTCCCAAAATCTCGAATTAGGCCCACAATTAAATTTTCCTGTTCTATTTCTCTATTCGGAATCTGCAGATCTCTCACATGTCGAGTTTTCCTAGGGGGTATAACTAGTACCTTAGTCATTATTTCCCGAGTTGTGTTTATCATGTGTATTTCTACATACCCATAATCAAAACTCCTTTGAATCCAAACTACACACATGTATGTCCCTTCTACGGTTTTAGACACCTCAGGTACCTGCAGGACGGTATAACCCTTTTGTTGTGTCGCATCCCAAACTGTTGTCACTCCTTCTGTTATGATTCGATCTTGATCCCTCCGTCTCCACTTGACGTGGACATCTCTTAATTCAGCTCCCTGGTCATCTGAAAACAGACAAGTTAAGTTTACACCAGTGTGTTCTGGTGCAAACAAATAAGGATCTGGGGTCTCAATTCTCACGGTGGTCTCTGCTAAACTTATCAACCCCAGGAATACCACAATCTTCAATTGTTGGCTCGAAATACCATCTTTGTAGGTGAGAGAGGTTCTACCGACCATGAGACTGGAACCTTCTTGACTCGGGTGTAATGGATCCAATTGTCGATTCCCTCGACTTTCACCGCCGTATAAGTGGTCATTATCACCTGGCGAGGACCGTCCCATGTTTCCTTTAATGGTTCCACTGACCAGTTTTTCACATAGACTTGGTCTCCTGGAGAAATGTCATGAACCGGATTCTCCAGGGCCAGAGGCCGATTCCACTGCAGCGCTTCTCTGAGGGCTGTGAGGGTCTTATTCAAAGATAACACATAGTTAAATACTGCCTGATCACCCACTACATGAGGATCCCCTTGGTAAGTAGCCGCATGATAGGGCTTGCCATACAATATTTCGTATGGACTTACTCCTATTCTTTCCCTTGGTTTAATCCTAACTCTCAGCAGAGCGAGGGGTACTGCTTGGGGCCACTGGATTTTGGCTTCCTGACAGATCTTCTTCAATTGACCTTTTAATGTCTGATTCATTCTTTCTACTTGTCCACTAGACTGCGGTCTCCATGGTGTATGGAGATTCCATGTTATCTCTAATACAGCCGACACATCTTGGACTATCCCTGCTGTAAAGTGCGGTCCTCGATCAGAGGACAACCCTAGGGGAACTCCAAATCTTGGGATGATTTCCTTCAGAAGGGTTTTCACTACTTCTTTTGCCTGATTGGTCCTGCATGGAAAAGCTTCTGGTCACCCTGAGAAGGTACAAACATACACTAGCAGATATTTAAAAGTTTGGGCCTTAGGCAACTCAGAAAAATCTACTTGCCTGGTAACTGTCCTACTTGTAGTTTTCCCATTTGTACTTGCTTCCTGACTACTGGATTATTCTTTATACACATAGGACACATTGCATTCACCCTTTTAGCTAGTGTTAACATCTGGTTTGAGAAAATTTCGTTTTTCAAGAATTTCACTAGTGCTTCTGCACCCCAGTGGCACTTGTTGTGTTCCATTTCAAGCACTGCTTTCATTATTCTGACTGGTAAAATTACCTGTCTCGTAGGAGTGATATACCACCCCCTGATATTTTTCTTCGCTTCCATCATCACAGCTAATTTCTCATCTTCAGGTGAATAATGCGGTTTCTCTTCCATGAATGCTATTGCTGGATTATTCCGGGTTGGTAAAAGAACCATTTGAGTCCATACCTCTCTCGCAGCCCTCCTGGCTGCTTGGTCAGCGTATCGATTTCCCTGAAACTCTCGTCCTGGATCAGCCTGGTGTCCTCTGACATGCATTATTGCCACTGCTGAGGGCTTATGTATTGCCTCTAGCAATTGTAAAATTTCTTCCCGATGTTTAATCGTTGTCCCCTGAGAAGTAAGAAGTCCTCTCTCCTTCCAGAGTGCTCCGTGAACATGAACTACCCCAAAAGCATATTTGGAGTCAGTCCATATGTTAACTCTCCTTCCTTGGCTTAATATTAAAGCTCTCACCAATGCCCATATTTCGGCTTTTTGTGCAGACGTACCCGGGGGTAGTGCAGTTGCTTCTATCACTTGTTGTAAAGTGACTACTGCATACCCAGCGTACCTGGTGCCGTTTTCCACAAAACTAGATCCGTCGGTGTACAGCTCCCAGTCAGGATCTGTCAGTGGTTCGTCCTTCAAGTCTCTTCTGCTCGCGTAGACTTGTTCAATGGTCTCTACACAGTCATGCTCCAGGGTGCCTTCTTCCTGTGTAGACCTAAGGAATTCTGCTGGGTTGAGATGGTTAGTAATTTTCAGTTCAACATCATCTTGTTCTCTCAACAAAGCCTGGTATTGCAACATGCGGCTGGAGGAGAGCCAATGCCCCCCTTTTTGCTCTAGAACTGCTATGACCATGTGGGGCACGTACACTATCATGTGTTTTCCCAGAGTCAATTTGCGCGCTTCCTGTATTAAAATGACCGTCGCTGCCACAGCTCTGAGACACCCCGGCCATCCCCCACTTACTGCGTCTAGCCGTTTGGAGAAGTACCCAACCGGTCTCTTCCAGGATCCTAATCGCTGAGTGAGTACTCCTAAGGCCATTCGCTGTCTCTCACAAACATAGAGCTGAAATTCCTTGGTTGGGTCCGGTAGTCCCAGGGCAGGTGCTTCCTGGAGGGCTTTCTTCAGTTCCTGGAATGCTTTTTCTTGCTCTGTCCCCCAGGTTAGTTTGGACTCCTTTGCTGCTTCATACAGTGGTCGAGCAGTCAGTCCGAAGTTAGGAATCCACAGCCTGCACCATCCGACCATTCCTAGAAAAGATCTCAGTTCTTGATTATTTCTAGGCACAGGTATAGCACATATTGCTTGAATTCTCTTTGTTCCCAGGCGCCGGACTCCTTGGGAAATTTCACATCCCAGATAGATAACTTTCCGTTTTACTAATTGTGCTTTTTCTTTTGAGACTCGGTAGCCTGCTTGGCCCAGCATGTTTAACAGTTCAATAGTTAACTGACGACAAAGTCCCTGTTCTGTAGCCCCCAAAAAGACGTCATCAACATACTGAAGCACTATATAAGAAAAAGGAGATTCTTTTACCTGCGTCATCTTCCACTCCTCAAGTTCCTTTGCCAACTGGTTACCAAATATTGTAGGAGAACACTTGAATCCTTGTGGTAATCTGGTCCAAGCGAGCTGTCTCTTTCGTCCTGTCTCCGGACTTTCCCATTCAAAGGCAAAGATTTTCCAACTTTCTCGTGTCAGTGGTATGCAGAAGAAAGCATCTTTCAAATCAACCACAGTAAACCACTGAAACTTCTCAGAAACAGATGTTAGCAAGGTATAAGGATTTGCTACAACCGGGTGAATATCTTTTGTAATAAGATTTACTGCTCTCAAATCTTGTACTAATCTATATTTACCGTTTGGCTTTTTAATTGGAAAAATAGGGGTATTAAATTCTGATTCACATTCTTGTAATATTCCTAGAGTTAGAAACTGTGAAATCATAGGGGCTATTCCCTTTCTTGCTTCTAAACTAATTGGGTATTGCCTAACTCTGACAGGTTGTGTTCCTTCCTTCAACTCTATTTTAACTGGGGTGGCTGCTTTAGATTTCCCAGGAACCCCAGTCTCCCACACCCAGGGTACAACAGCCTGTTCAATCTCTTGGGGTATTTCTTCCTTTTCCACTTCTTTCACAACAAAAATTTTTGCTAAATTTTCTTCTGGAATTTCTATCTTGACTCTCCCTTTTTCAAATATAATTTTAGCTTGCAAGGCTGAAAGCAAATCCCTTCCTAATAAACATTCAGGACTGTTGGGCATGTACAGAAATTGATGATCTAATTCTCTTCCCTTAAATTTGATATCTAGAGGTCGCAGAAATGTTCTTTCCTCTATCTGTCCTGAAACTCCCACTACTTGTACGGTTGAATCACTTAATGGCCCCATCAATTTATTCATTGCCGAAAAACTAGCTCCAGTATCTATTCTAAATTCCGTCGGCTCCCCCTCTACTTCCAAAACAACCTTTAAGTCTGAATCTAGCCGACTCTGTCTTCCACAACTCCCTAACATAAATGCTTGGGCGACACCCTGTGGCGTGCCCATACCAACAGGGTTTTGTGGATTCACAAAGCTTTGAGGATTCCAAGGATTCATTCCATTTCCAGCATTTAATGGGCATTCGTTTTTCCAATGTCCTTGTCCTTTACAAAGAGCACACTGATTTGGTCCTATTCTACCACGTCCTCCCCCATATTGATTTCCAAATCCCGACTGATTGTTAAATCCTCTACCCATTCCTCCCCTTCCCCTTCTGCCACGTCCTCTTCCCCTACTACCGACCCCATTGTTCTCTCCTGAAGCTTGTAAAAGCGCCAACAAGCTCGCTTGTTGTTTCTTAGTACTTTCCTTTTCCCGATTGTTATATGCTTTCCAAGCCACTTCTAACAATTTCTCTAAATCTCTTGTTTCTCTCCCTTCCAGTTTTTGAAATTTCTTTCTAATATATTCTTGTGATTGTCCCATAAAGATCAATGCTAATTGTAATTTTCCAGACTCGTCTTCAACATCTAAATCTGTATACTTCCGAGCTGTTTCCTTTAGCCTTTCTAAAAAGGCAGAAGGGGACTCAGTCTTATCTTGCATTACTGAATATAACTTAGACCAATTCAACGTTTTTGGAATGCCACATCGCACTCCCTCTACCAATAATTCCTGGTAAATTTTTAACTTTTTATAATCTGCGGGGTTATTAGCGTCCCAGTCGGGGTCCTCCCGCGGTACAAAATCGTTTACCGTCCCCCGCGCTGCCCGGGGCAGGGTACAAATCCTTTCCTTTGCTCTCTCCACCATCACCTTTAATACCATTTCTTTTTCTGTTGAATCTAAAATTGTATCTATTAATACCTGTAAATCATTCCAGTCCGGGTCTTGTGTTTTTATAACCATTTTTATAACACGAGCCACCCGCTCAGGATTTTCTCTATATGTCCTAGCTGACTGTTTCCAAATTAGTAAATCATTAGGCGAAAAAGGAACTTTTATCATGATTTTTCCCCTGCCTGCTCCAACCGCTTCTCGCAAGGGAGCCGTCAATCTAGGGGGTGAGAGCGAAACGTCTGTCTCCCTCCCCCCTCCCCGTCTTCTTTCCCTCTCCCTTCGCCCTCTCCGAGTCCGTTCTGCTAGAGGAGTTCTGTCACATTCCCGCCCCCCTGTTTCTTCCTCATCCGAGGATGATTCTAACGGGGGCATCGTGTGTGATTGTGCCCTTGCACGTGAAGGGAGACTATTTCTCGGGGGCGCACTTGGAGTTACTCCGGGGGAGACTAACAAAGACACATCCTCCTCTGGTTCTGAAAACCGTATTTTCCGCTCATGTTTATCATCCAATCCTTTCAATATCTTTATACTCCGCTCTTGACATTTCTTACATTTATCATCCTCCAGTTCCAGTTCTTTCAACACTAAGATACCACATTCCTTTTGCCATTCAGTGTTTTGTTCTAAATAATAAAACAAATCCAGATACGGTATTTCATCCCACTTCTCATTCTCTCGTAAATATCGCATCAAAGGGGTTATAATTTCCAAAGTCAGTGAACCATTTCTAGGCCACTGCATCCCTTCTGTTTCATATTGAGGCCATACATTATTACAATAATCAATCAACTGTTTCTTGCTTAACTCTTGTCCAAAATTTCCTTCCTTCCAATGTTTTAACAAGCAACCAAGCGGAGAATCGCTAGGGATATCTTTTTCTGTGCAGGATAGTGCTCTAAAGGTTTTAAATGACATCATGCTTGCTACTGGCTCACACACACACCACAATCTAAATTCATCAAATTCACAATAACACAACAACACAAAACAATACTTTTAACGACCAGCACAATAACACAACAATATAAACCAGTAACATAACCAAAACCAGAACAAAACCAAAACCAAAACCAAAACCAACTCGCCAATTCTCCCTCTGAGAGGCGAGTGCTGGTACAGCGCAGCTTTCGCTGCGTCTTACGACCAGCGCCTAGGCTTCCCAACCAAGGTACCTTTAGCCCAACCCAGCGGGACACTCACTATCCCGTCTTATAGGCAGGCTCCCAACCAACAAACCTAAAAGAATAAAGCACCTTCGGGCTTACCTAGAGGGTCGTCCGGCGGGCGCGGGTCGGGCACGGGTCGATGTCTCCCCAGAAATCACCTGGTTGCCGGCATGGAGTGGATCAGCTCGTGAGCCGCCCAGTTACCCCCGGAGTTCCATCTGGTGTCGCCAAAACTGTTGCCCGTAAACAAAGACACAAACCAACAAAGTGCCGGTTTATGGGTGCTTTATTCGGGGCCCCGGGAACCTGCGGGCTAACGCCCCAAGACAGGGTTCCAACGACCCTCGTTCTCAGTTCAGCTTTTATACACAAACAAGTTTACATGTATTCTCACGGCTAAAACAATTACAGTTTCTATAGCAAACCAGGTGCAGTAGTTTATAACAATTAACAATCATCTACTCTAATCATAAATCTGCTTAAGTTGTCTTACCCCCCTAGAAACTGTTTAACAGACCCTTACCACATCTAAGGTACAAATCGTTACGTACATGCTTGACTAAATCTTTTGATTATTGTTTCTACTTCTTCAGTACATTCTATTCCCACGAACAAGGCTGCTGTTTAACTCACTACTGTAAAGTGTTGCTTTCTAGGCCTACCCTCTTACTTAAGCCTTAGCCATTCTACTACTAAATTTAAACTGCTTTGCAACAGTACCTTCCTACAGAGGATTTCAGGGAAACAAGAAAGGTGAATGAAGTACAGTTTCAGAGGGTCACAACAATAATTTGAATGTAAGAGATCTATATTTTTAGAAGAAACATTTCAAGATCAGGATCAAGAAAAAATAAATTTAGATTTCCTGTGAAAAGCAGCTTTCTTCTGCAAAAGCAATACCACTTTACAGTGGAGGAAACAAATTATATGGACTAAAGTGTAGGGATTCCTTGGACCAGCCATCATTGTAGTAAAATTCAGGGCTTTCTGATAATTCCTTAATTAAACCACAAGGCTTGTTTCACCAGTGTCTAAGCGATCTCCCTATGAACAATGGCACAACTCACTGAATTTTCCCTTGTCTCATCAAACCATGGGTTGAAAAAGGAAGTGTTGGGATCCAGACCGAGTGACAAGGGTGCAAGTAGAGTTTGCCTTAGGGGCAGGCTTACTGAAGTAGGTCTTGCTGATATGCCCCATTCTAGATTTGGAGTTGTTTTCCAAATATAAATTGATGAAATGGAACTGAAACATCATATTTTTCATTAACTAATGGCAAGTTGGTACAGTCTTTTTGTCGTGGTTCTACTGCAGTAAGAAAGAAGTCCTCCATCGCTGCATAGAAATAAATGAGGTGAACATCATGTTATCTGGCATCAATTGTTACATGCATACACATGTGTAAACTAACCTACACGTTCCCTGTTGCATGTGCAGTGAAAAAGTATGATGTCTGGCAGAAACTGTCCATGTATTTTTAAACCTGTGAATTCTACACATGTACGTTTTCTTTTTTAACATTTCATCCCTCTGCTAGCTCTGCCTAATTTCCATTAATTTTAGTAGAAAATTTGTATACAAATCTAAAGATTAAATATTTACCTTCAATGACTGTCTAAAATTAAAACCATTACAATTTACTAAACTTAGTCTTCACTTTTGTTAACTTTACTCTGAACTAATTTTTCTAATATAAAATTCATATTACAATAAACCAAGTCTTTCTGAATTTCACATTTATTTTAATTATTCTTTCCCTGAAAAAGGCATGTGAAAAGCCAAGTACTCTTCAGCAAGCAATATTACATTAAATTATGAATCCCAATTATTTTAAATCTTAAACATGGCTAACATGAATTTAAAGCAACAGTGGAAAAGGACTTGGAAGTATTACATGTCAAGATTTTTGATGCCTAGACTATAAAGTGTTTGACTTCAAGTTTAGCAATTATAAATATAGTTGTATAGATTATCAGTAGTTGAAATTACGTATCACCTCATCAGGAATGAAATTAATTCTTTCTGAACATGCTATATAATTTTTGATTTTATTATTGCTTTTGGAATTCTACAAAACTTCAAGAGACCAGACCAGAACCTCTCAAAAAAATTACTCCATTTTCCTCTGTGAAGTTAATTTTTACTGCATTTGCATCCCTCACCTCAGTCAGTATCTTCACCAACAGAGATGTGACAGCACACTCAGTAGTTTACCTGGTCTGTTGGGTGCATTACAACCCTTTCTTTACACATCCAAGCAAAACATCAAGCAAACAGAAGCCTTGAACTCTCCTGAGTACAAGAATACTTCGAAATTAGCGTGGCTGGTCTCTCTAACACAGATAAAGAACAAGAAAAACAGGCATAAAAGGAAACATATGCTATTCTCAGGGCAACATTTTAAGGTTGTATGAAGTCTCTTTCATTCACTTCCAACATAAAGCACTTTCTTCATGGCTTAGGAGACCCTGTGTTCCTTAAAACTGGAATAACACATCACTAGCCTACCTGCATGTGTGAAAGATAAGTGCAAAATAACATCAAGAAGCTTCCTGCTCTCTGAATTCATTTGTATAGAAAGAGCTTGGAGAGTTAAGAGGAAAGCACTTAGCTCAAAAGACTCATCAGATTAGACATCACTCTTGAGGCACAAAGTTACATCCCATTTAACATGTCGGAGGGAGGTTGGGAGAAGGAGAGAAAAAAAGCTGCTAAAGTGGCTGCTGGTTTTCAATTTCCTCAGAAAAAGATAAGACAAGGACCACAATAAAGCCTGTCACAACAATTTTGGAAGCTGTAAAAGCTACATTTTCCTTTCAAACATCTCCTTTGAGTACTCCATGCTCTCAACAACAATAATTGAAAGACAAAGCTTTTACAGCTTCTGAAATGCTTGTCCCTGTTCCTCCTTTACATAGATCAAGGACAGTAAGAGAGTAATTACTGACTCACTGGAAATACACAGCCCACCAAAATCTTGAAAAGTAGGAGATATACCCTTTCTCTGTTTTTAGCCCTTTCCTTAATTTGAAGAAAAAAATGGACTGAAGAGTGCTTCAATAACATTGGCTCTTCACCTTTGTCAAATTCAGTTATTTTACAGAAATTAATTTTTTCTCTTAATCTTCCTTTTTAGGCTCACTGCCTTCAATGCCCTATAAGGTCCTAAAATTAATCTACTTGATCACAGGAGGATCATCCTTGCTTAGATATCTCTTTATTGTAATTACATCTGCATTGTCTTTTTCTTAGACATCAAGGAGTTGACTCTTTCATGCGTGCAGTGGTTCAGAGGTTTTTGCCTTATTGAATCTTCAATCTCCTTTGGACAAGATCAAACAGAATCCATACTGCAAACTGGCTGCTTTGCCTCCTAACCCAATGCCCATCCACAATATTCTTCAGCTGAAAAGTGCAGTCTCACCTGCCCTGCTTCACTCATGACACCACTGCCCCAGCACTCTGCAGAAGGCCATGCCAAATGCTTGACCCGAATTACTGCTCAAATCCCACTCACTTCTCCCTCTGTTCCTATTGATGAGGGGGAGACTATAACACCATGAATGGATTCATTTTTGGGACAGAGACAAGACATGAGCAAAGGTGCTTCCTCAGCTCCAGCAGCAATTCATGTTGCTTTAAAATGACCATGCAACTATGGCCTGAGATTATTTAGAATTTGTGTATAAGGTGAATGTCCCACAGGTACAGAAATATCTAGAGACCAACATGTTCTATAGCAGGTTTCCTGCATGGTGATTGCACCATCACTTAGGATAGCCTGGTGCACAGATTATTACAGAGAATGGGAAACTAAACCCCATCCAAAATAAAGGCCTAAAACTGACTCAAGAGCATTCATTTAGTTTTCGGTGTGAGCTGAGGCTCACATGAACATAGTTTCTTCCTCACCAGGGCACCGCAGAGGCAGTTTAACAGTCAGCCTTGGCAAACTGTTCCACTTTCTCTCCATGTCACATTACTCAGTCTGCATCCTCAAATCTGAAATTAACTGTAGGACAGGGCTCCCTTTTCCAGGGACTTATCTGGCTTTTTTAAACTACCTCATTTGGAAGGTGTCACAACACTTGCAAAAACATCACTTGTTGCATTTGCCATTTTGTGTGAACAGTGCCCACATAAATGAAGACACGAAATTAGTCATAATATACTACACTACCATCTTTGTCTTAACTGGCAGCCCTTTAGAAACCTTAACAGTTTTTTATATCTAATCTGGGGCTAAGACTGACTCCAGATAAGGATAATGAAATATTCAACACTTATTTACAGAAAAAAAACAAAAGGAGTCTCTGTCTTGAAATTTGCAATCTACAATGCAGAAAAAAGTTGAAATCTTTAGCAAGTCATCTGAGTGACACACGACAGGTTCAGTTATGATTCATGTCTACGGAACTAACCTATATGAGATATCTTGCTCTATTGCCTCTTATGCTAGTATACAGAAAACTGTGACATTAATTCCAAATCACAAAAAAAAAAAAACAAAAGAGGCAATAAAACACTCTTTTCATTACTTAAGTATGACCCTCTAGCTTTGATGACATAATCTAACCTCTTCATACAATTATGTCCTTGATAAAAAGAGGAGTGAGTCAATTTTGAAGATACTGGAAATGCTGTTTCAATAAATCACCAAAGGGAAGCTGCTCTTTTTTCAGCATTATAACAAGTTACTTCAAAATCAACCCAAAGCAAAAAACTAGCATCAAATGAAAGACTAAAATATGGAAACAAAAGGAAGGAAATTAGAACTATTGGTGCCCCTAGCATACAACTCACAGTCAATGCCCCAAAGTCACTCAAAATAAGCCTCCGAAGACTGCTGAACTGTTCTAGCCATCATTCTGCTGGTGTTAAGCTTTTGTCTCATTTGTGGGATAGATCAGTGCTAATAACTATTTGCCTTGCCCAGAAGTTAAACAGCTTTTGTTATAACCACTGGGAAATGTTACAGAAACAGGATGAACTTCTTCAAATGGGTCATAGGACGAGGAGAGGTGGAGGGGAAGAAAAAAATCTGGGACAAAGTTCTACACCCAAATAATCAAACAGTAAAGTAGAAATTTGGTTGGCTAAGTGAACAGCAAAAGGCAAAACACAGACCACTGTGCAGATTTGAACAATGGAAGAGCAGTGTGTACAGAAGAAACAAAGAAAACCCCAACATTTATAAATGCAGGAGGATCAAACCTAGGCTTAAACGAATGTCAGATGTTTCAAAGCACCCATGCATTATTAATAACAAGACTTGATTACATAAGTATTCTTAAGTCAAATAATTATGGCTTGTAGACTGGGAATTAAAAGCTCTCCTGGCTTCAACAAACAAGTCATACATCTCAGGGACTTTTCTGCCTCCAGTTAATTCTGTGTGTGTTTCTCCAAAGGCAAAGCAGCTGTTCTGACTCCTTGCTGCTGTCACCAGAGAATGGGGGCACTTCTCCTCCAGGAATTCATCTTCTCAATTCTCAAGGTGTTCCTGGGGCACAGCCTGACTCCCCACAAGTCAGCTTCCTAGCTGATGCTATGGATCATGTAGAGAAGTGAAAATATTCCAGAGCTGCTCTCTCATTTGATGCTACTGATTCACACATTTCTGGAGTTTTGAAAGGTGCAATTTAATAATTGGCCTATAATTGATCTAGGTGTGATAGAGACAGTGTATCTTCAGAAAAACTATTAGAGATGAACACTGCCAATGTAGTAATTTGAGAAACTAGTACCGCTTAGAAATTATATGCACATTGGACATCAGTATATAGCATTTTTCTCCTTGGTGTATGAATTAAACCAATTCAATCAGCACATACACCCAGCAGCAGCTGAAAACAACAAACCAAAGACACTATTAACATGGGAACAGAAGATAAATTAAAAAAAAATATGTTCTTTATAATGATACAGACTTCGTAGTAATACCAGGGACATAAAACAACTACTAAATAAAACATTTCTGCAAGGAAAAAATGAACATTTTTCTGTCATGTTCATAGTACTCAGACATTTAGAAAAATTTATACAACATTTTTTAAAAGTCTCTTATGCCCCCAAGTTCTTATAACTACAATAATTTAACATTTTTTTATTCTAATCCTTCAGATGACATAACTATACTTCCAACTGTAGTTTTAGTTTTTTAAAATGTAAAACCCTTTGGGAAACATTTTTCATGCTTAGAGTAAAAATGCAACAATATGTGTTACACCCAGAAATATTCCCCACTCGATAACCACTTTCTATAATACAACAGAAGTCATAAGGCTTTTGTATAAAATGTGCTTAGAAATAGACTTAAAACTAACTAAGAATCGGGCAACCTACACACATCACAGAATAATGAATTTCTCAAGTTGTGCAAGGTTGCAATTACTTTGAATAATGAAATACTTTAGTATTCTAATGAATACAATAGTATTCTGTTATTTAGATAAATGCTTTTACTAAATTCTGAAATTAAAAATATGTTTTTAAACTGGGTTTTTAATAGAGTGTTGTATTGTTTTGTTTCTTTTTAATTTTCCATAGAAAGTTTGGAAATGAATTAATTTTCCTCAGCTTATTTTTTTAATATAAAACTGAAATAATTTCTAATTGAAAAGACTGCGATTGAAATTTAGAAGATTACACTTTGAGTGAAAGTATTTTGTCCTATTCTGGGAGGATATTAGGATAAATATAGCAGAAAAATTAGAATCAGAATGAAAAACTGATAATACTTTTTTCATGAATCTTACTTAGAACAGTTAACTGATGTTCTCTATGTATTTTCAACAATTTCAGAATTTCATGGCTGAAATGCATTTTGTTACAACCATGTTCAATTTCTAAAGACAAGGTACCTTTAAAATAAATTTACCTTTTGCTATTTCTTTTTTAAAAACTTCGGTTAGTTTTTGTTTCCCACATAAAAAACTGATTGTACTAATTTCTTATGTGTTTTGGTTTTGGTCAACAATTCTAGTGTTTACATTAAGTCTTCATTCTGAAGTGTGCTCAAAGTGTTGAAGGTACTTTTGCACTATTGTTTAAAGAAAACATATTCAGTCAATATTGCATGTTCATTTTTTAAAAAGTGGTTTACATGATGTTTCAGGCTGACACTAATCCTCTACATAATATTGACATCAAAAAAGCTCTCTGGACTTAATTTTGCTATGAAAATGAAGTATAACCTGTAGTTTGCTCAGACAGTATTCATTTTTAAGAGGATATTTCTTCTGAACTTTTATGGAGCCTAAAACATGCCTTTAGGGTCTTTTAACTTATTTACTGACAAAATTAAATCCACATTTATTTATTGTAGCCCAAAGCAAAGATGATGTTTTTAATTCAAAACAAACTGAAGTATTTGGGTTGTGGTCCAAACAGAACTGCAATGCCTCCAGAAGAGACTGCAAGCTGATTTATCATTGCCTTGCCTCTGCTTTATTCTCCTCCCTGTTTTCCTTGCTCAACTGTGTCTCTGGGGTAGACTGAAGGAACAAGTGTCTTGACAATCCCTCAGAAAGCCTTATGTGAGAAACAATATAGAAGGTAAAAAAAAAAAAGGCAATAAAGAAAGAAAATTGAAATCAATTCCATAATGAGTTGCTATTTTGTAACTCCTCTTTAATCTCCATCAAAGCCTTTGTGATGCATTTAAAGCCATTATAAGAATCAATCAGGGCTAAAAAAAAAATAAAATCTTTGAAAGCCTAGAGGAATTTTTCCTCCCTTCATTTTTGGAGGATGCCAATTCTTGGAAAAAGAGTTCTTGGAACTGAAACTTGTTGGGAAGGTTTCTCAGAGCTATACTTGCATTTCTCCTTATGACAAGAGGTAGAAGCACAACAGGCAGCAGGTCAAGTCATTCCTCATAACTGTAACCACATGGGGAACCTGTTGGAAACACAGGTGTTCCGCACGCACATTTTTATGGTCTTCTATGATGGAATGACTACCTTAGTGGGTAAGGGAATGGCTACGGATATCATCTGTCTGGACTTCTGTAAAGCATTTGACATGACCCCCTACAACATCCTCCTCTCTTAATTGGAGAGAGAAGGATTTGACTGTTAGGTAGATAAGAGGTTGGTTGGATGGTCACGTCCAGAGGGTAGTGGTCAAAATCTCAGTCATGAAGGACATCAAGTGACTGGGGTGTCCCTTGGAGCAGGGAGGGAGCACAGGCAGCATGTGACAAGTGGTGTCCCTCAGGCATCTGTACTGGGACCAGTACAGTTTAATATCTACATCTATGACATAGACAAAGGATCAAGTGCACCCTCAGCAAGTCTGCAGGTGACGCCAAGCTGAGTGGTGCAGTTGACACACCTGAAGGACAGAATGCCATCCAGAGTGATCTGGACAAGTTCGAGAAGTGGGCCCATGGGAACCTCATGTGGTTTAACAAGATCAAGTGCAACGTGCTGCACCTGGGTCACAGCACCAAAAACTTTTGTACACAAAAGATGTTACAAAAGAAGATGCAATTTAAACCAAACCGTTTTGTATATTTTGTTGGAAAGCAGAACTGTCAATGCACAAGCTCCGTCTATATCTCTCAAGGAGTGTGCCACACAGTATCTCCAGGCTGGAAGGACATTTTTCAGTTGCTGTTGCTTTAGTAAACACAGGGCACTCAACACCTTTGTCTGTTTCTTCTTACTTGTACATTCAGAAACTGCTTCCTTTTATGAAGAGTTTTAAAATTCACTATCCTGCTTTTTTTGTCTACTGTAACTACAACCTCATAAAATGAAAGTGCAAAATATGATATAAGATATAACTAGATTTATAGTAATGCAGTAATAATTATAAATAATTATAATTTAATGTCATCTGTATCTGAAAGCATGCATTGTCTCTTTCTTTTTATATCAAGCAAGATGTGGGCCTGACTCATAGTACTAGAATTACCCTCTTTCAAAGCAGATGTTAACACACAGCAAATGATGTGAGCTGGAGGACATAGGGGAGTGGTGAGAAAATTATAAAAGAGGTTAAAATGGAGTGAAAATAACTGGAGAGAAATCCATGGAATGAAAAAAATAAATAAATGTAAGTAAATAGTTAACTGAGGGAAAAGGAAAAGGAAATATTTCTCAAAATAGAAATACATCGTAGGAAATTAAATCTATTGCTCTTGTTTTCTCTATGACCCAAGTGGTCAGTTTCCAAATTCTTTGCTTTCTCACTTAAATTATTTGGCTTATAGGGCTTTAACCTGAAAGCTGTCCCCCTCTTTTTCCTTTGTAAATTTTCAACCCTAAACCCATGCAAGTGTGCAAGGTTTTTTTTGTTTGGCTGGATTGCAACTTTCTGTTTTGCAGTTATTCAGTGTAATGCTTCTTCAAAGTATCACTTATAAGCAAGTACTAATCATGGTTTTGGTAGCATGCCTAGAGATGAGAAAACAAAGCCATTTTCTGGGTTTATCAAGAACACAACCTGACTTAATTTTTCTTATACACCATTTCAGAGGTTATCAAAGAGGTGACCCCTTTCCCTATAAATCTGTACCAACAAACAATTCCCTGAGACTTCTGCTCCAAGAAAAATAAAATTCAAAACAAACCCTAATAACATTATCAGGAAAAAACCCAGAAAGGTAGCAAACAGCCTTGGAGGCAGAAGCTGATCTACTGAAATTTAAAGTGTCATGGAATAGTTATCCCAGCTCTGACATGGAAAAGCATACAGCACCACCTTGTGAACTTCCGCTAAAACACTCTTAAAGGGATTGTAAAGATATAGTTGGAAGCACACTGATCAGACTTACAGCATGACTAGCAAAATGAGCAAAGGCTCTGAAGCTTGGATTCAGAATACATATTCTGTATAAAAGCAAGTTTAAAAAAAACAGTAGAAAAATCAAATAGCATTCAGAAATAATGCACTAGTTAATGAACCCTGAAAAAGTTATCTTTATGTATAATGAATAGGCAAACAAATACTCTGAGTCTTACTAAAGTCTTTCACCACAGAGTCTGCCAAGAGTTTTTCTAAATAACAGCCAGATCTTCAGAACTCCTGCATTTCTGCCCTTGAGGAATGGGGCAGCATTACAGCAATAGAGCCAGTGACAACACAAACAACAAGCTCTGAATGAAAGAACAAAACCTTTCTGACAGCTTCTGCTTCTTCAATCCAAGAACAAAAACATCCCTTTTGGAGCCCATAGTAAATAAAAGGTACAGTCACTGCATCCCTTGTACACACAGAGAGAGCACCATAACCAAAATGCAGCCTAAATAGAGAAATTTTGTATATTAAAATAATTATGTTGGGATAAACCCTAGTGTGACTGTAAACACACAAGAATAAAAGTTCCCTAAAATGCTGCAACTTTTGGTAAAGTTATGTCAACACAAGCCCATGTACCAGTGAAATAATACCAAGACTAGAGGAGTAGAACATTAAGTCTATGTCATGGTTTAAGCCTAGCTGACAGCCAAGCCTCATGCAGCCATTCCCTCACTCTCCTACCAGCAGGATCATGGAAAGAATTGAAAGGGTAAAAACTAGAGAACTCGGGGGTTGAGTAAAGACAATTTAATAGGAAAATCAAAAGCTGAACACACAAGTAAAGCAAAACAAGGGATTGATTAATTTCTTCCCATGAGCAGGCGGGTGTTCAGCCACCTCCAGGAGAGCAGGGCCCCATCACACGCAACGGTGACTTGGGAAGACAAATGCCATCACTCCAACCGTCCCCCCTTCCTCTTTCTTCCCTCCATATTTACTTAAGTCTGCAGGAATTACATAGTTTCAATTCCTTTGCCTGCAAAATAGGGTTTTTTACTAAAGAAGAGTAACAGGCTCCTGGTGGTGAACTCACGCTCCTATTTACTCTTGTCTCTGTGACTTTAATTACTCTTATGTTTATAATTTGGTTTTAATCTTTGAAAGCCATTGAGGTCAAGGTAAAAGGCCAGTAAATAACCAGAAATTGTTGATAATATTGGCGCCTGACAGAGCACCTTGGAACAAGAGATGCAATTAGACGCACTTAAACTCATCAGACATAGAGGGTGCTGTTGCACTAAGCATCCAACGGTCTTCGTACAGCTCTAAAATCAGGCATTGTCTTTTGCTGTGTCTTATAGCTAAAATTCAGGATATTTACTGTTACTTGAAAAAAAGAAAAAGAAAGAAAGAAAGAAAGAAAGACTATTAAAAAAATAACTCTCTTTCTTTCTTTTAAAAGTGAAGATGAGCTGATGGTAGCTTCATGGCCTTAATAGCAATACAATTTCTAGTTCATAAGCCCACAAGTAAAACATTAATTTCAGTGCCTGATACTAGCTGTAAGTTTTAAGCACAACAGGAATTATAGGATCAACTCCAGTTGTAACAGTCTAATACAGAGACTTTTTGTTGGTATCTTTTTAACCATGAAGCATAGGGTTGGACTTCTATGATTCTGTGATGATAAAGAATAAAGTTTGTAATTCTCCATTTCTCTTGTGGGAGTCAGTACTATTAATATCACCCTCAAAGCAGGGAAAGGTGTCAGGGAAAGTGGACAGGTTAATAGACAGGTGACTGAAAGGAAGAAAACACTTAAAAATATAATTCAATTTATACTTTATATATTTTTTTATGTAGACAGTCCAATTTTAACTTGAGCCTTTTAATAAGCAAGTTATTACTTTTGGGCTGTCTTGCTCAGGTTTCTGATATATTCCTTCTAGATAAATATGCCAGTGAAGAGATAAAAAGGGAGATAATCAGCTTCTGCTAGCTAAAGACCTTTCTCTCTTTCTACGTGCTATGGATTGAAGATGACTTAAAAAGTAAGTCCAAGTACCTGAGTAATTTTCAGAAGCCCCAGATCTTGGAAACTTTTTTCTCAAGGGGGAGGATAAGAGGGAGAATAATTTCCCCCTGCTTCTCTACTTTCTGCCTAAATAACATGGTTGTGAAGAAGCCTTTGAAATATATAGCTGGTATATCATAAAGGCTAAAAATTAGGTAAAGAGAAAAAAACTTATTTGAAAATATACCCCTAACTCCTCCCACTCTGAATTATTTTTGCATTTGCTTTATGACAGTCAGGTAGGAGCAGGTGCTGTGTGAATACTAGACTGGCAAGCCTGAAAATGCAACCCTTATGTTATTAATGGATTTAATTCTTTGTTTGTTTGTTTAAGAATAAAAGATTCTGTCTCACAAATAAGCATTCTTTTTTTTTTTCCCCAAGAAAAATAGATGTTCACATCCCCTGAGTAATGGAAGTTTATGCTATCTTTATGTGATGTTTTACAAATTTTATCTTATAGTTTGATGTTGCAGATTTGCAGCACGTACATGAGTTCAAAAGAGACGGGTAAAGATCTGGCACTATAGTGTTCATAGCTCTTCTCTTAGGAGCCCGTAGTGCAGCAATGAGAGCTCTGAGAACATTATGGTTGAATAGGTTATCATCCAAGTGGGTTATGTTGAGTTGCTCCCCTAGTAGAGATTTGTCTCAGGAAGAGGAGATAACAATTGTGGGTTGTGGGGTTTGATTTTTTTGTTTGTTTCTTTCTTCCTTTTTTGGTTTGATTTTTTTTTTAAAGAAATGTCAAATAAATGCAATTTGAAAAAGAGATAAACCCCACTATTTTAATTGACAGTCTCATAATCTCTTCTGTACCGATGTAGATATAAAGGAACAACAGAGAGCCCTGACTGTGAGGGTAAGAAAAATGACGTAAGTGTATCAGCTAGAGTAGTCCTTGAGGAACTTCAAAAACGATTGTTGTCACAATTTTCTATAAGGAAACAGGAAGAGAGGTTGCCTACCAGCAATTTAGATCACAAGCTCTGTGGGGCATGAACTTCACCTGTTTGAGTGTCCAGCCCCTTGCATCACACATACCTCAATGATGACACAAATGCCTTGCAAACCACACTGTAAAGAAATCAGTTAATACAAGAGATTCAGTTCAGTGGATTCCGGGCCAGCACAGTCACAATACACATACAATGCCTAAATTAGCACAAATACAGTATCTAAATCTAAAATAAAATTTTAAAAACATTAAAAAATGTTTTTTTGATTGGATCAGCATGATCAGCATGATCAGCTTGGTGAAAGAAAAGGCAAAGGAAAAGTATGGCAACTCCAAGTTCATCCCTGAAGTCAGAAAGACAGCAATTTCCTCTATGAGTTTTTGAAGTATACATTTTGATGTCTGCTTGCCGGGAATAATGGAAGGTGAAAGATGACTCAACTCCAGACAACTAGTCGATTATTAGTTTATATGGGGTCAGCTGAAATCCTGAGCTGTAAAATCAGAAAATTGAGGTTTGTCCAATAAGGCAAAGGACCAATTTTCAGTATAATGGAAGAACACAAACGTCTGTACATATGACAACCCCATAATAGTTTGGTAGTGAGGAACAGCAGTTCAACGTACTGAAACTAGCATTTACAAGCTTACAGGTACTTTAATTGCAATAAGCTGACTCACTAACACTGATGCATTCTCATCTAAACCAAATCAGAAAACAAAGGTGCTCTAACATAAGGTGCTCTGAAGTTCAGCCAAATTCACTGAATCATGGCAGAGCTGTTATCCTGCAGTTCTTCCTTGGACAGAAGTGTAGGCTCCAAATAGGTCCATTTAAAATCATGTCTTTTCACCAATACATCGCTTTACTACAGACAGTTCTCTGAGAGCAAGTCAATCCAAGTGGAATGCTCTCTTAGAGCCCAGCCTGACCTCTGGAGAGCCAGTGAGCAGAGCCAGGTCATCAGCTTGTCTTTCTCTATAGTGAGATAGGTCTGCTTTTTCCATTTGAGCTGCGGCAACAGCCAGCCTTGCTTGACATTCTCTTCCCTTTCCAATATGCCCTCTCAGATGGTTAGTCTCTCCCTAACCTTTTATCTGATCATTGTCTTTTGATCCTGGCTTTGGTGAATAACCAGGTGTGATGCCCTGTTTTGTTTGAAGTGGTGGACCCTGCTAGCACTTTAACTTTCTATTGAATTTCTTTAGTGCCTTCTGCTTGATCTACCTGCATTTCACATAGTCTACAATCATATCCCAATTTCTTGTTATTTATGTCTTAGATGTGAGAAGTTTCCTTTCATGGTTTTATCATCTTCTACTTTATTTCAGTACATTTTTGCATGTTTATGCCAACTATAATCGTAGAATGAAGACAAAGTATGAGTATAGCTATCACCTGTGATAAAATGTTTTAAACTAGCAACAGAAATCTACGAAGAAGAAACACCAAAAGATGCCACACAAGAGGATTTTCCCTATTCTCTGACTCCCACACTCTGGGATTTGACAGGGAAAAATATTGTGGGTGATATTTCAACATCCATGAGAAACTCCAAATATAGGATATTTGGAATAACATCTGTAGAGAATTTTGCTGTGGTATTACATTGCTATGTTAACAAAACTGGTTACAGACCTAATTTGAAAGACATTTCTTTGTTCTGAGAAATCTTTCACTTCTCCTACTTGTCTTCTCAGCTCTTTGAAATTTATTATATAGTGCTTCTGACCAAAGACAATTCCAATAAGTCAAAGAAACCTTTCAGTAGTAGTTTATGAAATTGAAATGGGAGGTCATATTTTATCATTAGACTTAAAGAATAAGATAAAAAATTAATTAATGACTTAAACACAGAAGGAGTCACACTGCACTTCAGGGGGCACTCACATAGCACACAAAACAATTGCCACAAAGCTGAAACTAGAACAGCTGCTACTGTAAAAGACAGGTATTTCAAAAAATTAGCCTGGATAAGCATAAGAACAGATTATGACATGAGTTTTACAATTGCTTGAAATCTTTTTATTCAAACAGATGGCTTTGTAAGGCATAGGCTTTATGTAGCACAGTGACAAGGTAATCATCCCAAAACTGAGTGAAATTTTATACTGGTTCTCTGAGGATAGCAAATTTTTAAGGTTTATTATTGGCTGTCTAATCTTCTAAAATATTTTGTAATTTACCAACTGTAACAGGAAAGAACTCACTATGCCTGCTTAGAAATAGACTGTTTCCTCAGCTTTTACCCACTGCAAGTAGAGGAAGGAAGAGGTTGAGATCAGTGTCCTAAGAAAATGGAAGAGAACACATGTTATTCTTTAAAAAAAAACTCAAAAAAACCACAACAAGCCAAACAGAAAACAAAAACAAAAAAGAAAGAAAGAAACAAAAAAATTAAAAACTCTCTCCTTACTTGTACAAGGAAAAAAAGCACAGAGAGGGGCTATTTTTCTCTGAGATAGCATCACCATAAACTTGTGTTGAGAGAGCACATCAGACCCCACCTGAATAGATTGCTTCCCAATACAGACAGCTAATTCTGCTACCACTTCTCCCAACAACTGCAATTCACTTGCCAGAGCATACACACTTCATACACTAGTAAACCCAGAAATGTTCCTAGACTAAGGGCAACATGAATTTTTACAGCTGTAAAATGAGATGCTTATGTTTCCCCCTGCTTGAGGGCAGCTCAGCAAAAGCACCTGGAAATAGTCTCCTGTGTTAGATACCTTCTGGCAGCTATAAGTATTTTTTAACTCTATTCCTTATCTGAACAGGCAAGCAAAATAAATATAATTCCCCGGATTAAATCCTCCAGTGATTTTTATTCTGGATGCAGAAGCTGGTTTGGATAAAAGAAAGAGAGGAGAAATATCAAAGGGAAAAAACAGAACAGGAAGGCAAGGATAAGAGGAGAGGAGAGCTGGCAACCCATGCATAAAAAAAAACACAGTCCAGACTTCAAAACTGATACAAACAGCTTGATATCAGCAGCAACAGACACCAGCTTATGTTACGATGGCTCTGTCACTCAAAACTCCTCATCTTTTTTGCTAGGAATTCTGTACGGGGAGAGGTGGTTTGCTAGAGAGAAGGGATGGGGACTGATAGTGTGCTAATGGTGTCCCAATACAACCTTGTTGAACAGTGTGCTCCTTGTGAGCCTGGGTTACCATAAAACTGATGGCATTAACCCAGGCAGGTCCCTACTTGGGGCAAGAAGCAAGCTGATGGGAGTTTCTGCAATCCTGGTCACCATGTCACCCTGCTTGTCTCAGCCCAGGCTCCTCTGGTAGCAAAAACAGGGGGACTCCTGACTTGTTACCCTCTCCCTGAATGCCTTTCTCCCCATGTTTCTCAGGCTTGGGGTTTAC
This sequence comes from Manacus candei, assembly GCF_025592945.1. NCBI lineage: Eukaryota > Metazoa > Chordata > Aves > Passeriformes > Pipridae > Manacus > Manacus candei. The sequence goes on from NW_026138097.1 coordinate 20,169,930, forward strand.
AATCCCACTAGTCAGGATGGTAGCTCAGGGAGAGACAATTCAAGCATGGGTAGCAGTAGTATGATGGGCATAGGAAAAGAGTAGGACAGGTAAAATAGAGGTCAGCTTCCATTCCCACCATGTACTTCTCTATTTGCCTACTTTATACAAGATCTTTTGCTGCTTAGAGCAGCCATCACAATCTTTACAACTTTTCTGCAACAACAGTAACTAGCTGTGAAGATCTAAAAGTTCCGTGTTACATACAGAGTTCATCAAGACAACCAGAAAACAACTTTCTTAGAAAAAGCAGAGGTTTCTGATATTTTCTAAAACTACATATCAGCTTACTTACCTACTGTTGATTCTCTTCAAAATTGTGGGACATCATCTCCTTCTTTCTGTTATAGAAAATCAAAGCTTCATTGACACTGAAGTTCTCTCTTAGTAACATGGTCAACCAGTCTTAGCAGCACTAGATCACCCATTTCTTATGACCCATCTGATGCTGCCTTCTTCACTTTGCAAGATAAGATCTACTGAGAAGAAAGAGGAAAACCCTAGAAGTGTATCAAGACACATGGTGCCTTCAAACTGTCTTTGTCCCCTCATTTGTGGCAGGGTTGCATTTACTACTGTTTTTCAGTCTAGAACTGAAACAGAGATGCATAGAGTTGTCTCAGCTACCAGCCACACTAAGTACTGTTCTTGCCATTGCCTGGTAATTTATAAATAGGCTAAATCTGTTAAATGTACAAATAGGTTGTCTCCCCCCACCTCCCAAGTGCTGCCTAAGGAAACCCAGAGATATCAAACAGCAGTCTGCAGCTTTTCTACTGTAAAAAGTTCACTTTCCCATTTACGCTACTGTCATGTGTGCTAGAATGAGCGGTTAGAAGTCTTCTCAGACAAGTACCCTTCACATCATCTTGTCTGTAGGTCTGGCCCTTTCTTTTTAAGTAATGCTGAGAAATCCCACCCAATTCAATCCAGCTACATTTTTAAATATGTCTCTGCACCCAGAAGCACTTTCTGTTTTGTTTTAGTTTGGGGTTTTTCTTCCCCTGCTCTATCAGCTGTTACACTAGAGTGATTATCTTCTTATCCTCTGAATTTTATTTCCTAGCTGCAAGAAAACCCCTACTATGTTTATATTCACAAACAAGCAGAAAGTGAGCCTGCCATATATGGGGCTGTTTGGTTCAGCAGCAGTGATTACAGAAGGCAGTGAAGGCACCTTGGCTGGTCACTCTCATTAGAGTCATCAGACAAGCAGGTACTGTGTGGGCTCACAGCACACAGATAGTTATGGAAATGAAACACTCTGCCAAAGGCTTCAACCTGCTGTCAGCTCTGGCAAGATAAAACGTAGTATAATTAGATTTTCAGTGGCACTGGCTAGTTAACTCTCAAACTACCCTACTTCTCAAGCAGAAAGGGCTTCTGCTTGTAACAATGTCAGCACCCAAGCATGGTGTGAAGTGCAACATTGTGTTTTAAGGATCAAGTAGGAGATGGATATGCCTTTCATGTAAATTATCAAATGCTCACGACAGCTTTTCAATATGATAGAGAAATATTTACAGTAGAATTAGCTCACATGGTTTATGAAGTGAAATCTGTCACTAACTATTGGCAAATATTCTCTGCAACTTCAAAGGATCTGGTAAGGTAAGAGAGACAGAGAGAATGGGCTTTCCTTAGTCACAGATCATCAGAATTGTATCATTCCTCCTTGCAGACCTGATTTCACCATGAGGCTCCCTCTCCAGGTCACTACTAGGGTGCAGGATGCTTTGCTTAGGTGCACTGTAACTCAGGGTGTGGCTTGCGAATTTTCAGATTGTCACAGGAGATGCAGACCAGTGGGAAACCAGTTGTACTGACAGCTTCTGTCTGAAAGGGTGTTTGTTCATCAGCAGAGGGACCCACACCCCAGGTGCCCCTTCTTACAAGTCTGGCTTCTTTCAACTTGAACCGAGTGGAGAAAGAGAGCATAGGGTGCTGTCAACCCATCTTTCTGGCTGTTGGTCTCCAAGTCTATAAAGATGTGCCATCCAGTATATTTCATTAGAGCATTCATGTGACAAATGATAAATTTTATTTTGTATCTGACATGAATCAGACACCACAGCCTTCATACAAATGGAAAAGAGTACCGATTTCTTTTTTTTAGAAATGTTACAAAAGCCTCTATTACTTTCATATCATGGATAGATTTGTACAGACTTTTAAACCATTTTCATTGGATTCTACATTGTTAAAATTGAGAAATCATCACACCATTTTTCCAAAATGTTTGAAGATCTAGTTTTGATTAAGATAAGGAAATGGGACACAATAGTGCATTCTTGCCATTTATGTCTGAGAACACATAATAAGATGCAAGACTAGTTGTATGTAAAAATATAGAAATGTTTTTCAATAGAAAAACTTCAGGAAGCCTGAGATTTAACTGCCTTGTACTAGACGATTCACGTCACCACAAACCATAAAACAAGCATGCTTTTAGTGTTTTAACTCTATTTCTCTTCAAAAGCCTTTTAAAATTTGCTGGAAATGCAATTTCTCTATTAAGTGTCTTTTTACTGTAATTTTTACTTGTCAACAGAAAAAGGTGCAGAAATTATGGAAGTGATCTGACTGTGGCAAAGAGTTCTTACAGAGAAAGGTTAATAGATTGTTCTCCTAATGTTTATCAGAGATACCAAAGAGCAATTTTAAGTATTCAATATGTAATTCTCCAGTAAATAAATGCAAAAGAATTTAGAATACTAACACTTTTAAAGAGTTCTTCAGTCTAGTAAAGAAGAAATACAAGGAATAAATGGATTTCAATAGCAATTATTAAAGTGAATTTTCAGTGAAGGTGATGATTAATTTACTTGAATGACTAATCAAACAGCGTAATAAGGAGAGCAACTATCTGGCATCTCTTGGTATTTTCACATCAGATGATATGCTCTTTTTGGAAGCCATTTAACTAAATAAGTTGTTTTGCTGAGTTCAAGAGCAATCTAATTACTGTTTAGAACCCAAAATGCTCAGAAGCACAGAACCTATTTTTCTTTTTGTGTGAAAAAAAACCCCAAACCAGACAGCTCAGACTTCACTGATTTTATTTCTGCTTGTATGGCCCTGTTATTGGTCATACAGGTACATACTGAACTAAGAGCAGGTTCCTGTGTTCTAGCTCTTAACAATTGGCTCAGAGAAAATAAAACTTTTCTCTCTTCCACAAGACAGCATTTGCATCTGTTAGAAATGTGTTGAGGTTTTTGTAACTACAGCTAGCTCCAGTCTGTTGTTTGATGGTAACTATCTTTTTAATCAAAAGGACAGATCAGGTAATCAAGTAGGTGTTTAGATACAAACATACCATCCATTCATGCAAAACAAAGAAGTCAGATGGCAATTAGTCTTCCCAGACTTCAAACTCCTGGGTTCCACACTCAGGTTAACTTTGAGCTAGTAAGCTTTTGCAAATTTAAACAAATACTCAGAGTGATATGGACCTGGGAACAGTACCTATCTTATTTAGAAGAAATCAAATATGCCCTCCAGCTGGTGGCAACGAGGAAGAAAGTTTTATTGCTTGTCTTACTCTGAACTTTTACCACTGATGTTGTAACAAAGGTTAGGTGAGGACAGAAGTATCCTGTTAAATTCATCATAAAATTACTGCAGATTAAAAATTCCTATGACTCAGTATTAGAGGGTTTCTTTCTTTGTGAAGAAAAGCAAAATAAAAATATTTTCAAATAATTTGCCATAAAATTAGAGTAAGGTCTCCATCAGCTCAGGCTATGTGAAACTATATGTTCATATGTAGCTATGGTTCATGTGATAATATCTGTAGCTTTTCACATTCATGGTTATATTGATTTCAGCAAGATGATGAAAACTCAAGAAACAAATTGTCTTTAGATTAGTATCTACATAGCTTTTTTATTTTTTATAGCCACTAGTTCCTTATAACCTGAATCCTTACGAATGATAAAAATAAGGACATCCTAGTTGTCAGAAACTACCTTCTTTGGGCACCCCTCTGAGCTTTTCCCCTCAAGAAATTAAATGCATCACACAAAGAGTTTTACAGCTGTTCAGTTACATTTTCTAATAATAAGAAGAAAGTAGTGAGGAGACAGCCACACATCCCACTGTAGCTAAAGCTCAACCAGACAGGAACACCCCCCACCTCCCTATTCCAGTCTCAGGCTGGTTTCCCCCCCAGATCTGCTGTGTGAATCATTTTCCTTAATGATGTGGGTCAGCTCATATGCATTTGTTATTTTCTCAGTCAGGAAGCTCGGAGAGCAAGGTTCAATGCCCAGCAGGAAATGTTTGTTATTGCTGGTCCTGACTGTGGTGAAGCAAAGGCAGAGCTATTTACGGCTTGATATTCTTTTCCGGCAATATCCGTGTCTTTTCAATATTATTGTGTTATTAAAGCTCACCAAAAGTTTTTAGTCAGTGCAAGTGATTTAGTGTGGCTGGCAGAAATAGGAAATAGGAAATTACCTAAAGTAACTGAATTACTGCTTTTATTAATGTGGGCATGTAGAACCGGTTTTGGACAAGTAGGGTACATTCTGTCAAACCCAGGCACAATGGATAGTCTCCTTTTAACTCACTAAATCCAGATAAGTCATTTCAGGATCAGCTTTTCACACTCTGAATCATATGTTTTCCAGAAGTTTCCATTTCACCTGTGCATTCAGTATTTTTATTTCTTCCATCTTAATTTGGGGGAAAATAAGACTCTTTAGACTCTGCAAATACCTTTGGGGTGGACATTCTGGATATCTAAATAGCTCTTACAGCTGAAATTATTTTACCATGTACTCTGTGGTCCAGATCCATGTTTGAAAGCGTATTTATTCTGAGAGTTACTTGCACCTAAATGAAAGAGAAGGCAGAAAATTGAATCAAATATGATCAAAGGCTGATAAAACTAGGAACATCTATTGTACAGAAAAGACAGACATGATATTAGTGCAGAAGTATATAAAAGAGGTGGTTAGTTACAGACTATGACCACTGCAATTAGTCACTGCAGGCAGAACAAAGCCATGAAGTGAAGTTCCTGCCTGGAGTGCTGAAGTTCAACATTAGGGAGAGAACTGTACCTACTGTAAAATAATGGAGCTGTCAAGTCTGTTGCAGACTTATGATAATTGAAGATATTTTAAGCTGGTCCAGACATCCAAAGGTAGATGAGGAGCAATTAAATCAACACCCCTCCCCCATCACCCACATACAAAATAGGAGGAAAGAATAAGGCATCTATTTGCAGCTTCAGAATGGCAGAGTCAAGGGGAAACACGCAGGAAAAAAAATCTTCCCCAAAACGAGAAAAAAAGGCCAAACAACCAACAAATCCACTCAAATCCAAGTATATAAGTAAATTACTTTCCTAAAGCAACAACAATGAAAGAGAAAACAGAAATAACACATTACTCACATTGTTTACTGAACACAGGTCATGGTTTAGGAATGGTACCTCCCAGTTTAGTGCTCCCACTGAGACTCTCCAAACTACGTGTTTTGAAATCGGGAAAGAATTAAACTCAACAGTTTGAAAAAAAACTCATACAATGAGAAGAAAAAGGATTAAAGAACAAAACAGAACTGTTAGCAGTAATGATTGGAGGTGCATAAAGTGAGAAGAGGCAGAAAAGAGAGGCTACTCTAATGCAATGTTTGAGACATTGTCTGGAATGAGAGGTTCTAGAGAATAGGAAGCGTACTAAATTAAAAATACTGCTGTAAGAAGTGACAACATTCAAGAACTTTACATGTCATCATAAACACGACTTACAGACCTTCATAAAGACAAGAAAGTTGCACTAAAGATGGCCTAGGCAAGTGCTATCAGTGTTAAAACCTCTAATAGAGGCAAGAGTTAAACATTTGTAAGAGATAATATGTTAATAAAGTTAATATATAAATAACATGTAAAGAAAACCCTAGGAAATAAATATTTTGACTACATTACTCTGAATCTGCTTGGCTTACTAAGGCTTTCTGGACTTTTACAGCTGTAGAGTTCCTCAGGATTCTAGATCGTGGCCCAAAAAAGGAGATGGAATTTCTTCCATAGAGATTTCAGCTAACATAAAGAAAGCTTTCGATTTTTAAAATGTTATATCTTGAAATAGAATCCCAGTTAAACAAAAAAAACCCAAAACACAGTGGATGTGAGAAATGGGTAGTTTCATGTACATTTTCACTGCTTCATAATCTATTCTATTAATCTATTGTTCATATTGCTTCAGCAATTGTGTTGGACTAGATGATCTGGAGAGGTCCCTTCCAACCCAAACCATTCCATGACTCTGTGATTCCGTGATCCATAGCAATGACAGGCAACATCTGGGACTTAGGAAACAGTAGCTAGCTGACAGAAGAATGAACAAATAAAAATGTCAGACATCACATTATGCTTACGAGTCCCTTATTTGACAACATAGCTAGAAGAAGGGAGAATCCTGGGAGTGCCAAGTGCTGGCTGAAGAGGACCATGTGGCACAGCTTTCCTTCATGGGCAAGGTGGCTAGAGGAGAACAGGAAAAGAGATGGTTGGAGAACAGGACAGGAGGTGAGAATAAAGGGCTGCACACAGGACTGAGAACAAAGGAACATGCAGTGAAGCACTTGTGCCTCTGCCTCCATCTCTGAATATGTGACAGGATCCCACCTGCTAGTTCTTGCTAGTCACAGAGATCCCATCAGCTCTAAGAGCTTCCCAGAACTGGGGGGAAGTAGTGACCTAGATGTGCGCAGTTAGCTTTTAGCTAGTCTATGTTTTGCTCAGATTGCTGGAAGCAACATTCATATCCTCATAATTTGATAGCTGTCAGCAATATGAGTTTGGTCTAGTGTTCATTATCAGCAGGTAAAATTGTCTTCTGTTATGTTTAGGAGCAGAGGAACTGAAGGAGTCCTGAGTTACTGAATGATATCCTGCAACATCTTTACACTGCTTTAGGGACACCTTTTCATCAGTTAAGCAAGTTACATTGTAAATCTAACTGTGGGGTTTTGCGAGTTTGTTTTTTTTCTACTTCAAACGGACCTTTTAAACCACGATGCTTTGTTTTTCAGTCTTAATCTATCAATGGTCTTTTTATAGCCATTTGTTCCTGTGGTGACATTGTCCTTCAGTTTAGTTAAAACTTGATGTTTAATCTCATTTATGGACCCTCTCAGCCCTCATTATATTAGCTAAGCCAAAGCATCCTAGCTTCCCCTAAAAAAAGGAGCTCATCACTCCCCTGACATGTCTAAAAGCCCTTCTCTTAGTTGAACAAAATGTTATATACAAATGAACAACAGCAAGAGATGTTTATGATGATGTCAGCAATCCCTCTTCTGTTAGAAATACTTATTTTCATGTGTTTTAGGACTATACTGTCATTTTTTATGTCTGTCCTAGTTGGCCAATTTGTCATGAAGGCCATACACCCCAGTATTTTTCAAATCAGGTTCTTCTAGCTGAGCTCTTTACAGCTTATAAAGAGGGTTACTTCACAAACATCCAACCTTCTGTTTGTGTACTGATGATCTGCACCTACTTCTGCCCAGTCTACTCCTTCCAAATCAGTACCTTAGTATTTTCACATATTGACCATACTTCTTTGGCATCGACACAGTCCTTGTTCACCACTTTTGACCTGAACAGTAGGTACCCTTTATGTCATGTCCTTAAAAGACAATTGATTCATATTATCTCTATAAAACAGACATAAAAACTTCATCCGGTAGTCCAGAGTCTTCCATTTTTTGTCTATTCCCTTGGTTTCTGTAAAAAAAAATGTTTTAGAGTTCATTCTCCCTGATCACATCTATATTTTAACCAGATGAGAAACTACCACTAGTACTACAAGTTCTAAAAAAACCCAAAAAAGCAGTCTGACAAAACTATGATTACATATTTATTTGAATAATTTTAAACCTTCTGCATACTAACACCAAACACAGAAGTTGTGTTGCTCTGTTATAGTTCTCTTCTACTCTACATTAGCCCCCCTCCTATTTTAGAATGGACCTCTGGGCCTCTCGTGGTCTACCTGTGAAAATAAATTCAGGGTCATTAGAGCAGGTTTCTATTTACCTACTGAAAGGTGAATGATCATTTATCCTTAACAATAAAGGGCAGATCTAGGCATGCAGATACGTTCAACAGAGTTCCGTTTTGGTCAGTGCTTGATAGAACAACTCCACTGAGAGGAACTTTGCCAGAGATAGTCAGAAAACTTGCACGAAGTGGTTTAGTAAGAATATGGAAGTCATGTCTGCAGAGAGAATGAAGTGGACGAAATACACCAACAATCCCAGTGGCAGGAGAGCAGACATGAACTTCAGGACATACAAAGTAGAGATGACAAGAACACATGATCTCTCTGGTCTTTGAATGTCAGTGCATGCTCAGCAACTTTTGATTTTTTTTCAGCCACTGATCAGAAATATCAGTAATTTTTCTTTACTTAAGAAAAACCCAGTATGCATGACTGTACTTAAGGGTTGTACCTTAAGAAACCGAGCCAATCAGAGGCAGTTGTCACATTGTGGCATTCTTTGTAGAATGACTGAAACTAGGCAGCAACACTCTGAAAGCATACTTGCAAGGAAGAGGAATTGCCAAAAATGAACAAAAAAACCCAAAGTAAATCCCAAAAATGGAAGATTTTGGAAAAGACATCCAGTGGACAGGGACGTGCTCATCAGGTTTGGAAACGAGTTGAAGGACTCCTAAATCCATGTCTAAGATGACTAACTTATTTTTAAGGTAAAACCTAAACAAAGAAGTAGATAAGTATACTTACTTCTCAGAGCTCATATCAATAACAGGGAAATGAATAGATGGTAACATCCCTGCAATATAGTCTTGTTCCCAATTTCTGCTAATGTGGAGACCATCCATATCAACTACATTCTAATTGTATAAAACAGACCCAACACTGCAACATGCACCCATTGGCCACAGTTTTGTGGGCATGAGTCATAGATACCAGATCATCTCTGGTACCTTGATAAAAAATGTCGAAGTCCAGACTGTATTAAATCATCCTGTGTGACCATATATACAAGAAAACCAAACCCTGTGGTTAGTAGCACTAAGCTGCAAAACAGAACCAATGAAAAATGGCTGTAACTTTTTGGCATTTATTCGACCAAAACCCGAAAATTAAATTGTTCTTAGGGCTAATGGATTAAGTGGAAGTTCTGGAAACTATTGGATTGAAAGAACGCACAGTCAAAAAAGTAAACAACAAAACAAGACCTGCTTTGAGTGCTCAGGATCCATAAGGAATCTGCCCTACTTTTATACTGTGGGGGAAAGAGAGTAAGGAAAGAAATAGTAGACATTTGAGGTTTGTTGCCCTGAAGAAAATTAAAAGACAAATCATGGCAAGGCAAGCCATGTTTCTTTCCCCTCCCCTTCCTGATCCTGAAAATAGCTGAAACTTTTTATTCTTATCTTTTTAGCTTTAACTGAAACTTATGTAGTTCAAAAAGCAGGTGGGAATTTTTATTTTTTTTTTATGTTCTGTATTTTAAAAGCTACCTTACAGGCTGGAAGGAAGTGAGAGAAGGTGTACTAATTTATGAATTTATAAATAACTTCCTGGGTTTTCCATTTCTAGTACAGAAGATATTTGGAGGTAAGACATTTTCTATATTTCCGACCATCACATATTCAATTCTCTTTCTCAGTCACTCTGGCACAGGATGTAAATTAAATTCAAATAGGTGGATAGCAACTCAAGATTACCCTTTCCGAATTCCATCAAAGATTTCCAAGTGCCAGCTCAGTACAATGTAATTACACTTGATTCAATTCTGGGTATGTTCAATTGCATTGTGCAGTAAGCTTTGGGTTTATTTATAAAATGATATTTCTAATGCAATTTATTACAGTACGGAGACTGTAATAAACTCTTGGGTACAAAACAATATAAGCCTGTAAAGAAGTTCCTCAAATCTGACAGGAATAAAACCCTCCTTCTTCTTCTATAGAGATATTCAATCAGCCCAGTGTATCATGATGAACAGGCCTTACACAGAAACACTTCTCCAGAATGAGCGGAAGTTTTGTACAGAGACAGTAGTGGAAACCACCTCAGTATTAATCAAAAAATACTCATAATCTTGGGAACTCTTATCCAAGTAACGTAATTCAAACTGGAGTCCATGAGTACCCTGGCTGTCATACATCACATGGCAAAGCAACATGTGTAGAGACAGGATCTGTCATTCTATAATTGGGTATAAGGCTCCTGCAAAGGTTAAAAATTAACTAAAATGTTGATATCTTGTGGGAAAGTACTGCTGCATCAACCAGTGTTTCATAAAAGATCCAACTATCAGAAAACAAGGAAGACTCGTTTTGTTGGAAATACATTCTACAAAAAAAATAATATCTGAGATCAGGAAAACAAATTCAGAACAAATGGAAACAAGAACATAGTGTTCGCAGAAGAAGTACAGGATGATAGTAATTTCAAAACCAAAACAATTTCTTGAGTGAATAAGGCTGGATTCCTATATCCTCTCACAGGAACTGATGGCAAAGGGAAATGTATTTTATTATCACGTGATGTAGATGTCATTTAAAGGTTCACTACAGAAACACACCATACCTGAAACTTCAATGCCTGTGCAAGCTGAGAAGCTAGACATTGTTGGTGGTTATTGGACTTTGTTTTTTAAAAAACATGGAGTTTGACTCTCTTGAAAAAATACCCTTCAGTTTATAACATGCAATTCCTGTAATACAGACATATCTGCTATGTCCCTTCTATCTTATGTAATAATATTATCAGAGTGATACAGAATGAGGCACCTCTGACAGGAGATCAATTGTACATCATGGTTAGGCTTCGCGAATGAAGATTTGGGAAGGGCACTACCCACGTTTGTTACAAGCGCGCTGGTGGTTAAAAAGGCCAATACAAAACAGGTACGTCCGGTTGCAAAAGGCACAGTGGAAAGAGTCCTTAGGAGATGTATTCTGCAAGGCACGATTCTTTCTGTGTTGTCTTTTCTCCTCAAGGATGATCCTGCGTGCTTTCTCAAAAGCATCAGCAGCGTTATAGATGGTGTGTCTCCAGACCTCCCAGCTGGAGGTCAGAGTAGACCAGTTATGTTGATCAATATGGTCAAGGCTGAGGTGTTGTTTCAGGAAGTCCTTCATCCTTGAGACGTGCCCTGCCCAGCGCAGCTGTGTTCTCAGTAACATGGCTTCAATACTTGTGACTGCTGCTTGTTCTAGAACAGATGTATTAGTCACATAATCTGACCAGTGGATGTTTAGGATTGTACAGAGACAGTGTTCTAGGAAGTGTTCTAGGAGACGCAGGTGGTGGTGGTAGATGATTCATGATTCAGATCCATATAAAAGAGTAGACAGTACAATGGTTCTGTAAACACTGATCTTTGTATTTTTCTGAGTTTAGGAACAATAGAGTTTTTAATCACGAAGCCAACTCCTGAGAGATGCCTTTTGTTTCTGGGCTTACCTGACCAAAAGAGTGTGTAGCTGGCACCCTGTTCTCTAAGGCTGCCTTCCTCGTGAAGGTGAACTTCACTGAAGCAGCAATGTCAATGTTGAGATGAGCCAGTTCATGGGCAATTAGGGCAGAATGATGCTCAGGATGTCCACTATCCGCAGAATCAAGCGTGGTTCTGATGTTCCAGCATGTAAGAGTTAATTTAGGTACACCTTTGGAGGTAGGTGTGTGCCTTTGTCTTTTGATCTTCATGTGACCGCATTGGAAGAAGATGCCTGTTGGCCTGCGGTTAACCAACCGGGTGAAGGTGGAGATGAGCATTGTTTAGGCCACCTTTTCTAGGCCCCTCTCCGAGTGGAGCAAGCAGTGCTCTCCTTGAAAAGGGTGCTGCCCCAAGAGACTGTCATCTCCGGTCAGTCTCAAATGACCAATATCCTGAACTACCTGCATGCAGGGTTGGGTCTGAGGCTTCCAGTGCATCTTTACCTGACGTTTCAACCCTCGCCCATCGCTACAGGGCTTTGTGAATGTGGGTAAAGCCTTCAAGCCTGCACAATGGATTTTTTAGGTGAGACGCAGTATGCGCGGAACTGAACCCACCCTTTAATCCTGAGGTTCATCTGCCAGGGCCAAGCGAGCTTGGAAGGTGGTAGCAAGGTCCTCAGGACGTAGGTTTAATTAGAGTGACCTTCTCTTAGATGGATGGTTTTACAGGGCTAAGCGAGCTCCATCTGCCCGGGTTTGGGATTAGAGTTGTCCTACTCCTAGGATGGTTGCCAGAAGGCTAGTGAGCCCATCCTGCCCATGGACATATTATATCTGACCCTTTGGTTTTGACCTGTCTGGCATGGGAGACCCTGCCGCTGGCATGTACCATCGCCAGCATAGCTCGCAACCTCATAGAGGTACACAGGCTTCCTCCTCACTGAGACCCCACGGCCTGCCAGACCCCCTCCCCCTCCCCTAAATTGGACTGGAAAAACCTCTGTGTGCTCTGAAGCTCCTCCTCTCTTCTTCTCTCCTCTGGGACGGCCCACCAGACCCCCTCCCCCAGATTGGACTGGCAAACTTCTGTGCGCTCCGAAGTTCCTCCTCTCTACTCCCCTCCTCTGGGGCGGCCGCCGGGAGCCTACCCAGTGTGGCTGGCTGGGGCCGGAGGCCTCTCAATTGTACAGATATTAAGTAAATGAAAACAAAGTTTTCAGCTGAACAGCTGAACATTTATGACTTCTATGACTTTTATGTAGAATATACAGTCCTGTCTTTTGCTTAGTTCTTACCATGGTCAGCTAAAAGATGAGGAAAAAAACCTGATAGGAAGTGATGTTTGAATAGGCACCTAGGCTGAAGGTGGAAATGCTGTTAGAAGAGTGCAAAGTCTATGTGGAGTTTCAATTAACATGAACCCAAGTAGAACTGGTTCAGTCAGATGTAAAAACTAATCAATCTACAATGATTGTAAGACATACAGAGTATCATAAGTTCAAAAGATGAATGACAAATTCTTGAGAGATGTCAAGTCTGCAGTGCCTGGCTGTGGGAAACGAGGGGGCTGAAAGTGATGGGACCACTCTTGATTTTTACGTGAACCTCATCTCTGAAAGAAACATGCACTGAAGTACTGAGAGTGACATAAAATCATTATACTGAACTTTATCAAGTGACAGAAACTCTCCTGGTAGTTCCAGCAACACAGATGAGGGCTGAAAGAATATCAGAGCTATGATTTGCTGCTTCATTGCAGAGCTCCAGCATGACAAAAAGTGTTAGGAGTTGTGACTTAGTTCAGTCAAACAAATTGCTCGACATAAAATTGTGCGCAGCAACAGAAACATTTGAGAAACATTCAAATAAAGTAAGAAATGTAAAATTTAAAGAACTGAAATCTGAAACCCAGAAACAATCAAAAAAGAATGTGATTTGAGTATTTTTTAACCAATAATGTTGTCATGTCTGTGTGGGGTGGAAAGTCGGGGGAGATTCTGAACTGAGCAATCTGAGTAAATAAATAATAAAAAAACCCCAAACTCAAATGGTCCAAAATAAAATCCATTTGTTGTGTACCCCAGGGAGTATTTTAAAGCCAAGCAGATCTGTTAAAGAACCATAAGACATCATCTTTTCAAAGTTCAAGAGGTGAAGGAAATAAAAACTTATGTTAAAACATAAATTTGGGTAGTAACCGGCAAACATCTTAAATTATTCTTTTTTTTCCCCTTCAATTCCATAATCCCACAATTACCTCTCCCACTTAAGTCAATGACAGGTTGACTTTGCAATGATAAATTTCTTAAAAAAATTTTCAAAACTTCCTCAAGTTTGTCTGACATACAAATTAATTCCTTCCTTCTTATCCCAAATTAAATAGGTCACAGTGACCTATTTAAAAGAAAATATTTTCTACCATTTTGTTCTACTTGTCACATATGTCCCTCTCAACAGCACCTCTCCCTGGTCTAAGTAAGATGACCGAATGGGCTAAGGGTCACTGGAGCAACAAAATGTTTGGGAGAAATCTGTACAACAACAAGCTGAATGGACATCTTACTATCTAGGTCCTGCCCTGGTTTCTTCCTCTTTTGTCCATCTGTGAAATTCTACTTCATAAAGTCCCCAGGAGGAAATTTAAAAAAAACTGCTAACCATATTTGTTTGCCTTTTGTGTGGGTTGCACAGGAGAAAGAACTGTTCCATTCCTTTGTATATTAAGCAGCTGGGTTCATCCTACTTACTGATGATCAAATGAGATATCATAAGCCTCTAAAATGGGAAGGCTGGAGAATAAAGGATACTGCTAAAAAGTTTTTATATATATTTAATTTCTATATCTTGCTAATGCAGACATAGAAAACAACTCTTTAATTGTTTATTTCAAAGTAAATTATAGGAAACTATTATGAAATAGCAACAAAGACACATTGTGAGTAATTTTTCCTCAACATCAAACCCATTCAATAAGAAATTGGGTTTGTGCTGTGGGAAACAAAAGCTTGTAGAAGCAACATAAATGCACAGAAGGACCACAGATGAGACAACATTAAGCTTTTTTAGTTGGAATAAACCAAGAGAAACACAAACAGTGCTCTTAGAGTCATGGAAGAAAACATTTCCCAGAAATCGCTTAAATCCTGACCTTCCACTAGGACAAGACAGCATGTGATTCTGTGCTGAAAGGACCATACAATGATCAGATGAAGCAAAACAGAAGGTTCAGGATTTTTGAAGAGATGTAAGTACCCAGGATTCATAGAGTCATAAAATGGTCTGGGCTTGAAGGAACCCTAAAGATCATTTAGTTCCCAATTTCCCTACCAAAGACAGGGACACCTTCCACTAGAACACATTGCTTAGGGCCTCATCCAACAGGGTCTTGAACACTTCCAGGGATGGGGAATTCACAACTTCTCTGGGCATCCTGTTCCATTGCCTCATCACACTCATAGTAAAGAATTTCTTTCTATTATCTAATCTAAACCTACTCACTTTGAAACCATTCCCCCTTGTACTGTCACTAGGCGCTCTTGTAAACAGTCTCTCTCTATCTTTCTAGCAGGCTCCCTTCAGGTATGGGAAGGCTGCAATTCGGTCATCCTTCTCTTTTCCAGCCTGAATAAACTCAGTTCTCTCAGCCTTTCCTCATTGTCCACCCACATTCAAAAGCCCATCTAAGCTGGATGCAGAAAGTACCTGGTGGTGCGTGCGGGCAGCCACTCTGACCTGCTGGCTCTTGCAAGGCTGCAAGCAGCATGTTGCACAAGGGAAACCTAAACCCTTAGTTACTCGCCTGCACTGGTCTGCAAGAAGCAGATATTTTTGGGGACTATATTGATTTCTAAGCTGTTTCACAATTTACTTTATTTTCTCTTCAAATTGAAAAAGAAAACCTCTAAAAATAAATGTTTTGTAAACATTTGTTTTGAGTTCTCATTACAATGAAAAAGGTAAGTAATTTTTTCTGTAAAACCTAAAGAAAGAGATTTTTGTGTTCATTTTTTAGTTTGACAGGCCAAGTTGAGGTTATGAATATAGGGTTTACTCTGAGAAAATGCAGTAGCAGGTTGAATCAAATAGAGTAAGGAGACACAGAAGAACTTCAAAGCACTGAATCCTATGCTAAACTGATAGGTAGTCCCATGCTTTTAAAAATAATGCATATTTAGTTAAGCATGTTAATTAAACTGGTTAACTTCTCATGAAACACATATCATTTTCCCATGTTAAAAATTTTTCTTGAAATAACATATTAAAAATAATGCTACTTTGAATTATTCATTTGTCAAAATCTATCATTCTTTTACCCTAGAATACTTACAGAATTTATAATAGGCCATAGTGTTTTGCTGTCTTTGACTAGAGTCCATACATTCTGATCAACTTTAATGATCCTTCCTATATGCACTTCCCAACAGTAGACTTCATGAATCTAAACACGTATTTCTATGGAAAAACAGGTATTTTAATGTGCACATGACAATTGCTATGATTTTAACCAACAGACAGAAAAAGTGATTCCAGGAAATTTTTGGTTTTAATTCACCTTTCTTTTTCTGCACACAGTCTTGTAAAACCTAAGAATATAATAGAATTTGGTCGCATTACTTGAAATGATGTTACAGCAAGATATGAGAATGAAATTTTGCCTGTAGGTTTACAGTAAATGCAATAATCACAAAAACATATCTTATTTTCTGATGAATTTTGCAATCTCTCAGGTTGCACTGACTTTCATGATTAGTATCTCAAATGTACATAGATAAGAAATGTGCATTTCTTGTCTATGTTTAAGAAGCTATGTAATGTCTCTATAGCCATATTTTCATTCTTTTAATAACCTATCATATTCCTGTCAGGGAGACTTTTCATCCTATTTAATAGGATAAATACAATAGATGTCTAAAAAGATATTAATAGTAGGGCAAGACTAGCCTTTAGATATCCATCAAAGTCTGACTGTGGTTTTAGCTACTAGGCAAAGATGAAGATAGAAGAAAGATTGTAGTTTACCTGTCTGCTGCGTATCAACAAATGTGCCACTTCAGGACCCCCATCATATCAAGATGATTAGCTGCTGGAAAGGGAGAGGGGCTATATGTGATTAAAAACCTCAGCCAGCTAGGATGTATACACAGATGTATGCTATAGAGAGCCAAGAGTCATAAGAAAACAGCACACAACTCACTAGAGTCAATTTAACACATTCAGGGAGGTCACAGTCACTGGAACATGCTACCGCATTGTTGGTTCCCACTTTGTCCTTTATGAGCATCTATAGGCAAAATCACACTTCACGGTTTCTGAGAAGAGAAAATTAAATGGTACATCTCATGGTGACGAGAGCTCTGCAGGTAGGCAAGGCTGAGACAAGCAGGGCCCTGGAATCACAGGCAGAGTCCAGAGCAGTGATTTGCAGTCAGCAGGCACACAGCTGCCCTTGGGGTCAGGATGGAGGGTCAGAGCAGCAGTGCCCCAGAACAGCACATAGTGACAAGTGAGAGAAAGGTTGTCTAAAAAGGGAGATTTTAAAGCAGCAGATCTGCAGTTTCATCTACAAGAAAAAATTAGTCAAAAGGACAAAACCTTAATGATTCTTTGATTCTGTGGTAATGACTACAGATCAGATTCAGTCTTATGCCTGCTTCCCTTGTAGATGAGAGAGGAGCTCTGTACCTTTTCCAAGATGTTTCATTCTCCCACTGCAATGTGGCATCTCAGTTTGCAGGTGAGAACTGGCACATTCAGTAACGATATAAAAAATACTCCTGGGAACAAGGAACCACCACCATGCTATACCTCTTTCCATTTTTTTTTTTAATTCTCGAACCCTTGCACATCCTTACCCACATTCATGCAAGTGGACAAATTTTTTAGAAAAAAATACTGAAAAAACCCCCTGTAAGTGTTATATTAAAATAAAGACCATTTACACAGCAGCAGCTGCCCCAGTAATGATGACCCACTTAGTGATAGTAAGAGAGGAACACCAAACATATTGCTCTGATAAAAGGAAGGAGCATACCAGTGAACAAACAAAAGCCTAGAGCACTACTGACAGAATAAAACACTAGCAAGAGGGACAGGGATGGCCCTGGAAGCCCTGGGACAAAAAGAAGCCATCTCATCCCACCCACCCCACTTCCCAGAAAGTGTCTGTCTGAGGGACATGGTGCAGAAGAGGCAGTGATTGCATTAGGAATGAAGGAGGAGAAAACAAAAGATTTTGGCAAGGAGCAAAAGATAGGAGTATCGCTCAGGGAAACTTCTGTGGTTGGGGAAGACCTAGTGTGGGAAATAGTTATTTCTCATGAATGGTGCTATGTATGTTCTCTCTCTCTGTCTGTAGAGAAGTAACTCCACTGCTTCAAGGAGAGACAAGATTCTCACAGACATGCCTAGGGGCTCTTGGTGGGCCAGTCAGACAGGCCATAAAACACAGGGGAGAATACAGCATTAAAAAGTTGTGTGCATCCAAAAGGTGTTATAAAAGCACAAAAAAGGGGTTTCCTGCTTTGCTTTTTCTGCCTGCTGCATGAGTATTCAGTGATCTATTGCAGTATATTAAGGTGCCTGCTGTGAAAATAAACCTTTCATTAAAATCTTAGCCATAACCTGGTGCCTGCGGTTACCTGTGTGCATATCAATTCTCACAAACAAGCAGATATGAGTGGAGCTGTCAAAGGTTTTAACGTAATAGTCACTTCTCATACAAGTTGAAGAGAGACTTGCACCATGGTGTAAGAAGTACCATAAATGAGCCAAAAATGAAAAGCCGGAGCAGTCCAGAAAAGAAGGAAGCACAAGCACAAAATAATATTAACATGGAAACTGAAAGCAAAGTTCCAATTAACATCTTTTCTGTCCCCACTCTCAATGAAATATGCTATTTTCGAAGCTACATGAATAGTTCAATATAATGATTTCAAGTAAAAGAGAGCTAAAAAACTCGCACCAGAAATCCAGACAGAAAGAGATAGTTGTTTAGGGTGAGCTCAGCCTTTGTCTTCAGAGCCTGTCCACAGCAATTTGACCCTCTTCTTGTTTCTCTCTTGTGGTCTGTATTGTTAGCATTTCAGACCTACTCATGTTCAAAAAAAACCCTGCCTTGCCATAGCTTCTGGATGTTTTTCCTGCTATCTGGTCAGTAGGAAATGTAGCTTAACTAATTTATAGATCTCTTTCCATGAGTGTAGAGGCAAACAGAAAAATTAAATTATCTTAATTTTTTCCATTTAAGTACCTAGTTTAAGGATTACTCTTAATCTTTCACTGAAAGATGTTCTAGGATCTAAAACATCCTCTGAAATTGCTATCTCCTACACTGAATATATCCTTACTTCAGGTTATTGAAGTAAGACATTGCCCCCAAAGTGGGTCTCAGAGCAAATACCTTTTGATACCTTTGTGTCTGTAGAGGTGTCAGGGCAAAACTTTCCCCTTCGGATCTGATTACAGCTACCAACCTGCTACTGTGTTTTGTGCCAAATGAAGCTTTGTTCACAGAATGAAGAGATACCCTACTATTTGACTATCATGCTTTGCTGCTTCCCTTTTCATTATCTCTTCCTCTCTGGTCTAAAGCATGAGTATCAACTACATGATATCTGTCTAGAAAATAGTGTTATTACTTTTCTACCAGTTAATAACTAATCTCAGTTCCCTCTTTGGTGTTTAGCCAAATTTTATATGAAATTAAGTCAATGGTCAGAAATGATACAAATATTCTGGTTTGCTGTTTTGCACTTGTTTTTGGGGGGCCATAGCCCAATCAGTGGAATATCTTTTAGTGACACAGACTTTACTGTCAAGTCACAATGATGTTCAGAAAGACAAGATAGAATTATAGAACAGTTTGGGTTGAAAAAAACCTCTATGATCATGGAGTCCAGCTGTTAACCTAACACTGCGAAATCCACATCTAAATCATGTCCATAAGGGCCACATCTGCCCATCTTTGAAATACCTCCAGAGGCGGTGACTCCACGATTTCCCTGGGCAGCCTCTTCAAATGCTTGACAACCTTTTTGATGAAGGAATTTCTCCTAATATATACTCTAAATCTCCCCTGGTGCAATTAGGGGACACTTACGCTCCTGCTATCACTTGCTACTTCAGAGAAGAGTCTAACTCTCACCTCGCTACTACATCCTTTCAGGTAGTTGTAGGGAGTGATAAGGTCTCCCCTGAGCCTCCTGATCTCCAGACTGATCAACCCCAGCTCTCTCAGTCGCTCCTCATCAGATTTGTGCTCTAGACCCTTCAGCAACTCTATTGTCTTTCTCTGGACATGCCCCAGCACCTCAACATCCATCTCCTAGTGAGGAGCCCAAAACTGAACATATAATCAGAGGTGCAGCCTTGCTGCTGTTGAGTACAAGGGGACTATCACTGCCCTGGTCCCGCTGGCCACGCTATTTCCGATACAATCGGAAAAGACTTACTTTCTGGTTCAACTGACCAAAAAAACCAAAACATAGTCATTTTACTCCTACTCATCAATTCTGGGAAGCTTTGCTGTGTACAGAATTTGCATTCTGATTCTTCTGCTCCTTCACACATACGGAACAGTCTCCATTAAATTCTGCTCATTTGAAAGCTCATGAAGCTCAGGCTGTGCTCAGCAGATATTTAAATTCCTTGACTTTCACACTTCAGCAGGCCCTTAGGGAATCAACATAGTGGAGGACTATATACTACTTTCTTTAAGGTACCTGGCCTCTAATGCAAAATCCCAACCCCAAAAGTCATATTCTTTAGCTCCATACACAGTTTACTGAGAAACTCAGGCCATGTAAAAAAACACCCCAAGTATCCTTCAGGTTCAACAGAGCAGCATGTAGACTTCCATATAGACAAAGCAGCAAGTATATCTGAATTTTTGCTCCTTCACTAGACCCTCTGACAAAGTATATAATTTTTGTTTTATCATACAGCCAGAGGCCCCAGTTCTGGCTGATTTTTTTTTTTTTTAGAGCATAGCTGCATTTCAGATGACCAGTTCTGAATTCAGATAAACAGTGGGCATTGTACCCACTTGTGCCCACTTGCCAGTGACACCTGTCATGAACTTCTCAGTTTTCAGGGAAATTGACTATAGAGGGAGCCTGAGATAGGTGATGAAGTCAGACTCGCATTTCTAGCTTACATCTGCAACGATTTATCTGAAAATGGGATCAACTACCCTTCAGAAGCACCTTTCTCTTTTCTGTTGAAAGAGAGAACAGTAGATGAGTAATTTAGTCTACAGACTTTGTGGCAGTAAATCTGCAGTATATGAGAAAACTGTTGTTTAAACATGTTTCAAAATGGCTTTTTGTAGTCTCTTTGCTAACTCATGCTTTCTTCTTCCCAAGACCCCCCACAACAAGTGTTATCCCATGCAGGAATGTCCTGGGAAGATGTCCTAAGGTGTTCTCATTGGACCTTGTTAACCCCTTCCTGTGATTGGGTGTTCCTGTAAGCCCCTTGAGACTTCTAATTGGTTACTCTGTGAATCTTCCTAACCCTATAAATGTAACATCCCCAACAATAAACTCTCTCTTGCCTCCTCTCCGCGCCGGTGTGCTGTCTCTGTGCCTGCCATGAGACCACGTGGGTGGAAGGAGGGGAGAGCACCTCTCCCCTCCAGGCTCAGGACCTGAAGAAACCCCTGGTGCTGGAGTTCCCTTTCCCTATCCACCTCAAGCCGTCGGAAATGGTTCCTCAGATGGAAATGGAACTAGAACTGAGTCGCCCCACACCATGGGGGGAAAGGGATCCAGAAGACTTAATTTCAAGTCTGAAATTAGGACAACTAAATCTCCATTGTTAGTCATTAGCTTTGTACACTGTGCAACTGTCCTTTTTTTCCTGTTAAAAGAATTTTACAAATAGCCTAGCAGACACTCAAAAATTAGTAGACTAATGCATTGCTTTTAATGCAAAGTATTGCTTGAAATTTTTAAAAGAGATAACTACTAAGAGAGCAAAAGTTTTGATCTCAGTTCTTTGATCAGTTCTTTCCCTAGATTTTTGTATTGGGTCTGGCTGAAATGGAGTTAATTTTCCCCCCAGCAGCCCTCACAGTGCCGTGCTTTACATTGGTAGCTAGAAAGGTGTTGATAACACGCCAATGTTTTGACTACTACTGAGCAACACTGGCACACAGCAATGCTTGTCTGTCCTGTAGGGTGCAGACCAGTAGGCCAGGGGTGCACAAGATCTCAGGAGAGGACACGGTCAGGGCAGTTGACCCAAATGAGCCAGAGGGATATTCCATACCATATGATACCTGCTCAGATATAAGAGCTAAGAGAAACAAGAAGGGGAGAGGCACATTCCTTATTATGACATTTGTCTTCTGGATCAATTGTTTAATGCACTGAAATCGTGCTTCCTGGGATGTGGCTAGATATTGCCTGCTGATGGGAAGCAGAGGACAAATCTTCTGTTTTCCTTCACTTCCACACACTGCCTTTGGTTTTGCTTTACTTAAACTGATTTCAACTTGACCAATGAGTTCTTTTCCATCTTGTTTTCTGCCCTCTCTGTCCTGCTGAAGAGGGGAGTGATTGGATTGGCTTGTTGGGCACCTGATATTGAGCCAGGGTTAACCTATCATAGTCCTTTTTGGTGTTCAAGTGCGGCAAGATAAGGATGATAACTGGGAGATCTAACAGGTAAAACATAGACTGAACACTGCTAGAGTGAAAAGAGTAGAATGACTGAGGGGAATTTGTGTTGCTGTAATTACGATGAAGGAATGAGGGCTAGATTGTGTTTAAACTGTTCACATTTCCTTGGTGTTGTGATGATACTATTTTCGTTTTGATATGGGTAATTCTTTTTGTTGATGTGAATGAATTTTGTGAAGATTATATGATGAATGTGGATTCTAATTATAAATTTTAAATATGTGATTCACAGAGAAGAATGATGGAATTCACTTTATGCATCAAAGTTTTGGTAGCAGGGGTGCTATAGGTGTGGATTTTATGAATATCTGCCAGAAGCTTCCCCATGTCTGATAGAGCCCATGCCAGCTGGCTCCAAGGCAAACCTGTCTCTGGCCAAGGACAAGCCCATCAGTGAAGGTGGTAGTGCCTCTGGGACAATGTAATTAAGAAGGAGAAAAAACTCCTGTGCAGCACAAGTCAGAGAGAGGTATGAGAATATGTGAGAGAAATACAGACACACAGGTCAATGCAGAAGGAGGGGAAGGAGGTGCTTCAGGAGCCAGAACAGAGTCCTCTGCAGCCCATGGTGAAGACCATGGTGAAGCAGGCTCTTTCTCTGCAGCCCATGGAAGTCCATGGTGGATCAGATATTCACTGAAGCCTCTGGAGGACCCCATGATAAATCAAGGAAATAGTGTGAGGAGGTGGACAGAGAAGTAGAGACAATATGTAATGAGCTGACCTCAACCCCCATGACCTGACTGCCTGCACCATCTTGGTGGAGGAGATAGAGAAATTGTGAGTAAAGATAAGATTGGGAAGAAAGAAGAGGTGTGAAGAAGGTGTTTTTAAAATTTGGTATAGATTCTCATTATTTGATTGATAACAAATTAAACTAATTTCCCCAAGTCAAGTCTGTTTTGCCCACAATGGCAATTGCTGAGTGATCTCTCCCTGTACTTACCTGAATCAAGAAGACTTCCACTATATTTTCTCTCTCCTGTCCAGCTGAGGAGGGGAGTGACGGAGCAGCTTTGGTGGACACGTAATATCTAGTCATGGTAAACCCACCACAATATTAATTAATTTCCAATAATTTTTTGATCTTTAAAATGCTTTTCCAATCATATTCAGCAGGTGATTCAGTTTCTCCTTCAAACATCTCTTCCTCTCCCAGCCCCTCCAGCCAGACCTCTTCTTCACACCCCAGTCATCAAATTGCCTTTCACTTTGCTGCATCCTACATGTTTCTCTTTTCAGAAAAAAATAAAATAATAAGTCTCCTTAGGGTATAAAGTAGCACTTTTTCCTATGTGGGGAAGCTTCAGAGAGCATGCATAAAACTTAGAGCAGCTGTCCTGTCAGACAGTTTGTACGTTTGAGAACCAGTAGCGAGACTCACTTGAAAGATAACTTACAAAGATGTTTGGAAGTCATAGACAGGAAAAGTTTGATCAGAGAGGAGGATCAAGATAACAATAGACAGGATGAGCTCTGGGTAGAAGGATCTGATGAGATTGTCAGGCAAAAAAGCAAGAAGATAAAAAAAAGAACACTAAAAGAGTGCTTCAATGAAATTCTGAATTTGGATTAGGAAGACTAAAACTTCTGCAATGTATGATCACCCAAGAGCACTTCAAATGTCATTACTCCACCTTGATTCTTCCTTTGTCCAAGCAATATGAACAATATCTAATTCTTATGTTTGTAAATTTTGTTTCAGATATTGCCAAACATCCATAGTAAGTAAACTTGTAGCAAGCTGAAAAAAAATTAATTAACATCCAAACCAAACAGGTCTCAAACATCCAAATTGCATGTAGACAGAGTTTGGTATCTAGTCCTGAGCTCTAGTAACACACCTGAGCTTTCCTACCTGAGAGTGACACAAAAGAATTATTGTTGTCATAAGAATGAAATAATTTTTGGGACTGCATTCACTTACCTAGAGCTATATCCACTTTCAAGGCGCAATTTGAAGATTTTGACTCCTTATTTTCATTTTGATTTAAAATCTCAGATTATTCAGTTTGTAATAAGCTACACTCATCTTTAGTTAGCTAAGAAAGCCAAGATAGTTCAGTCAGTGGGAAAATATGAAAAAGCAGAAATGCCTTTCTCTTACAGTACAGTTCAGTGACACCTTACACACATTATTAATTCTTGTACATAACCACAAATTACCTGCTTCCAATGGATTTATGGTTTTGGTACTTACACATTAGCAACACCATGAAAAATGCCTCAAATGACTGTTACATTTTCACTGTGAAGCTTTTTTGGAGTCTAGAAAACCTTTTAATATTTCCTTTATTTACATATTGTCATAGTAATAAAGAGTGTTAGTATAGGGAACCTAATGAATTGCATTTGTTTTCCCTAAGTATTGATTTTCTGTTATCTAAGGAATATTAGAAGTAAAAAAAGAAAGCAATTCTTTTTTTTCAATACAGAGATACTAATGCAAATTAAACCTAGTAAAGAAGGAATTTAACCCATTTATGAGAAATCTAGACTTTTTTAGAAGTGGTTCTAAATTATATAGCAAGGTCACATAACGCAGGATTCCATTGATAGAAAATGCGTTCAAAATTTAACCATTCACCTTTTTGAAATAAGAATATTATTGAAACTGTGTGAAAGGACATCCCAGCATGCCAAAGAGGACCTGCATTTTTGATAATCTGTATTCACTGATGCTGAATGAAGAATCAGCTTTGGATTATGAAACAATGTTTAATGTCTTGTTTTCTTATCTCACAGAAAACTCTGCTTTGAAAAGTATGCTTTCTTTTTTTTCCTGGTAAGCACTGAAAATCCTTTTCCCAGAAACTTCAGATAAACCTCAGACAGTAAGAGGCAGTGAAAACAGAACAACATTATTGCACTTATAGAATTTGACAGAAAAAAAAGCATTTTTTTTACCTAATTCCCAAGAATTCATCAAAAAGCTAGCTATAACAGAGAGATTTTTTTCCCCACACTTGGGTTTATGCAGTTGAAAGCAGACTGTGGTGGGCAACATTGTATGAAGTGCTAGCCAGAGCTTTGAAGTGATGCTATCTGCACCTTTCTTTATGGGAAGCTCCTGGGAAAAGCTTTCGGTCTCTGAAGATAGCGTTCTTTGTCACACTTTCAAACAACGAATTTTTGGCACAGAAAATGTAGAGCTCTGCTGCACAAATGCATTAAATAAAGGGAAAGAATTGGCATCAAAGTACCTCCTACTGTCCCCCATACTAGCTCTCACGAGCACCTTTCTGTACATTTCTGAGCTGCAACACAGTTTGCACTATTCCCTCTGCACTTTTAAAAAAAGTGAGTCAACCCTCCTCCCGCCCCAATCAAAAACCCACGCCTCTTTCCATCACACCTGAGCTGAAACAAATCCCTTCTCCTCCCACAACATTTCCAAGCTTTAAGTTCCCCTAGCTGTAGTGTTTCACTTCTGCCCACCCAACCATGCTTTCCAGCTAAGCATGCTCAGCTCCTCCCAGGTAAGGAAACCTCTGATGGGATGCACAGAAATATGGAAGAAAATTTTAGAGGAGGAATTATTGAGGAAAAGACAACATACAGTCCAACTTATCAGGGAAGAATAAACCATGTGAAGAATAAAATAGAGGAAAGTTAAGGGAGAGCTTTCTGAGGAGTTTAGAATCTGATTTTTATGATCATGTAGAAACTTAAGCAAATAGACCCTGTACCCTTGGGGTCTTTCAAGTGGTCACTCTGACATTAACAAGAAAACAAAACAAGATGAGATGTCACCAGAGAATATTGCAGTTGGGATAAAAACCTTGGTATAAAGGTTATTTTCATTTCATAATGCATTTTCTGTATTCGCAATAACTATATGTGATCAACAGTGGCATTTAAATGTCAGAGGTGAAACCCAGACTTCACCACAGTCTGCTCAGGTTTCCTAGCCATTTCAAAGGGACCAGAACTGCAAAGAGTTTCACAAGGATCTTTATCATCTCTAAATGTATCTTATTCCTCCTTCTACTGCTCCTCTACTAGTATTACATAAATGTTCCTCAAATACTGAAGACAAGCAGAGAGCCATATTCCTTCTTATCAGTTTCCACAATGTATTGGGATGAAAAAAAGCATTCTGATTTTTGCCATTTTAAAAAAGAAGTCTTCTTAGGGTTTTCCTGCCAGTGCTTTAATCACTCCCACTAAAAAATCCTCAGAAATTCCTGAAAAACAGAGAGGGACGAGTGGGAGGGAGATGACTTTAAGAGAAATTATTTTAATTTTCTGGGAAATTATTGCAATAACACATCACATATCAAAGAAATTCAGCTTCCACTGTTTCAGTAGTAATAAAAACTGCTTTATAAACCTTCCATCAAATTATCTAGATATTACTTACTCTAGAAATAGTCTTTGAGATGGTGTCTGTCTATCACACTTTTGTAAAGAACTTAGTTCAGTGAGATCCAATATGGCTGCAGGACTTAGGAGCTAATGTAACAGATATTTCCTCTTTAAATGAAATCAAATAAATAAAACTCTCAATAGACATGCAGAGCAGTTAATCTGTTTTAAATTTTGTTTCACAGGTCAAAAAACAGGGCATAAGGAGTGTTAAATCACTTGAAGGAGTTCATGAATCTATGGGATCATTTAATGAATCTACTGTATTGTTAGGAAAGATTTGCAGAGCTCTCAGTCCCTTAGGGCTGGGCAGGAAGGGAAACACTATTAAATCAAAACGAACTCAGATATTCTTAAAAATTGACAAAGACTTCAATATCTCAAAGTGGATGAGCACAGATCTGAATTGACTGTTGGGACAATCCAGGACTCATGCAATATACTGAAAATAATCTATTGCAAACTTGCTCTAGTAAACAATACTATTCTATAGGGCTGTTGTAGCAAGAGTTCTAAATTACACTGATTTTTATGGCAAAAAATCTAAGAAATAAAGGAAAGTCTTCAGAGCTAAAATGTATTTCTTACTTTTGCACTTCTGGCTCTACTAATATTCTGGTTAGCACCTGGGAGTATGTTGGGCATGTTTAACACTAAAATACAGGCAAGGTCCCTACTCTGAGATGCTGCAGATAGAGTAATAAAGAAAACATGGGTGCTAATGACAGCTGAGTAAATTAACCAGTAAAAGTAATGCAAATGACACCCTAAAAAACTGGATAATACTTACTGAGTCTAATGGCATTGTAGTCTTTCTTTTAAAATTAATGTTGAGGGTAGATTTCAGTGAAGTACATTTTTTTCATGCAATTGGAAGCCAGGTTCTCATTAGAAGCAATCATTAAACTATCTGTAGCTAGAAAAGTGGCTGCTTTTCTACTTATTTCTAATGTTCCATTGTTCTGCACCTGTTAAATATTGGTACTTTTGTAACAAGAAACTCTAATTCCTCTAAATTGAATGTGTGTTTCTAGTATGAGAGATTAGAGTCACATTCCTCACACTGGCTTTATTGTTCAACATATTTACGTATCAGCCCTTTCAGAAGTTGAAATTCTTACTACTTTCAGGCAATTTAGTCTTAGAATTCACTTTGGAACTTAATTTTCTCTGTGTTTCCTATTATAAAGCAACAATAAAGGGAAGCTCAGAAGCTCATCTTATGTTATTTGGACTGGTAATGTCAAAGCATTATGTGACCTTTGAAGCAAAATAATACCCTGGAAGCACTACTGAAAAGTCCCTCAGGAGCCAATAAACCAACCTACTCAATTTCAGAGGCAAATGCTCTATGTATTACAGTTCATAGGATAAAAAGGTGAAAATCATCCATCACCTAAGTCACGAATCTGCAATTCCTTTCAGTCATTTAGAGATCTCAGCTAAGACTGTCAAAAGGGGCACATTTTTCAGAGGTACTGCACAGTCTCTTGAAGGATTGCTATAAAACCAGCCTATTCCTCTGGCTATGCAAAGGTCGTGGAAAAAAAAAATCTCACATATTTCCTTTCTCAAACTCATTTTAAAAATCAGTTTCTTTGCTATAAAATGCTGCTGGTTCTCATTATTTCATTTGAATTGCAGAGGTGTAATTGAAAAAGGAATTAACCCTTGATCTAAACTGCAAACTCAATAAACTAATACTGTCTGTGGCATATAAAAGAGTATCTCCAGCTGCGTCAATCACCAAGGCTTATGCTTTAGACATTTTCTATTGTGAGCCAGGATATGCAGCAAGAGAACAGTCTTTGCAGTGCTTGCACCTACTGAAGAGGTGACCACCTTTCCTTTTCTGACAGATATGGAGCTTGAAGAGGGCAATGCAAGCTGAGTGATGCAAGAGTCTGGAGATGCCACCCAAGAAACTAAGCATTTGAGCCAAAAGTTACACTGTCTTTCTAACGAGTTCTTTCAGAAATGCAACTGTTTAATATGACCAGAGTGAAATTCTTCACCTAGAACAGAACACAGGAATGCTTTTTTCGTCTGACATACCACCTCTCAGTAATTAAAACACTGAAACTGCATGCCAAAAATTTGCCATATCAATGCACATATGACAGACAGGATTAGTTTTGTTTGGGTTTTTGAGTTGTTTTGGTTTTTTCTCTTAGTAAGTGTTATGTTTTACTGTGTTAGACAGAGTGATTTGTAAGTTAAAAGCTTTATAGTTCTGAGGTCAGAGCTGCTTCTGTTCCTGTTTGTCAGGCACTGAACTTGCTTCCCTGGATGCTCTTCATTATCCAGAGCACTTTACATTCAACTATCCTGAGGGTGCATCATATGCTGCAATTAACATCTAACATTACAACGCTTGGCATTTCTCGATTACTTCTTATCCCTGAAGCTGCTGTTACTCACATTACTGTTCCAGAACACCCATTTTGAACAACTGAGAGTAAAACTAGATAAATTAATTATAAGGTAAGATTTATCAGGTAAAAAGACTTTCTACTCAATATTTCGAGTCTCAAGGTAGAGTCACCTGGTCTACAAAAATGTTTTCCTCTCAGATTTTTTTACCTTCCTAATTAGAAGATTCCAGGATATTTAAAGCCTTTTAAGAATCTCAGCTAACAAAGGGAAAAAGATACCCCCAAAAAATTGCATTTTGCAGTCCCAGCATCTAATATGGAAAAAAGAATGTCTATGTTCTGAAAGATATGCCAAGTATTACCTCCCTCTGTCTCCTTCATGCACTAAATGAGAGAATGGCCTCTCCAAAAAATAGGGTTACAGGCTGAATTTGGAGCCATGTGATCACATGGCAGTTCACTTCGAGTCCAAGTAGCTGTCAGACTTAGAGATGCAATAGTTTTGTAATGAGTTGGATTTAGTTCATTTTTTACCTAAATCACATCCAATCTTTTTGAGCTGGTCCTTTGTTAAAATAGAGACTGTAGAAACTGCATCACAAGAAGATGTTTGATAACTATTAACCAGAAAATGAATGAAAGAGTATATACACGTCTTTTCCTGCCTCTGTTGAGGAAGGAAATTAGGAAGTTAATTAGCTAATTAACAGTTACAGCTGAGATTTCCTGGTCATCAGTGAAGGCACTGCAACAGAAAAGAGGGATGCCAAAGATACATCATACCTTCTGTCTGCATTTTGAGTTCCTTCCTCAGAAGCAGATACAGCAAATCAGGAAGTGTAACTGATATTATCTGCGGCAATGAGGATCAGAATATATGATTACAACATTCAGGTTAAGAAACTAAATCTCAGAAGACAAAAAATGTAACCCAAGAGGAACTCAGAGCTTCTCTGCCTTAAATGAGGTCTTAGTGATTTTGTAGTAAATTATTTTTTTTTCAAAAGAAAATTATTTCCTTGTTTCTTAAGACAACATAGAAATGTAAGAAATTTACAGTTCAAATCCATAGTTTAACCTCCCTTGAAATGCCCAGTTGTCGAGAATTGAATTCCTGATATGCCAGCAGATCTTCACATCTGAAAGAAACTGTTTGAAAAATAATGAAGATGGGTCATCTCTTGCTTCCCTTAACCCCTCAAAAGTTTCACTATCTTTGCCTTGGGCACCTGTTAGGTGATGGATACTCCCAGACTAAATGGTACTGGTATACACTGGTACACAGTTCACAAATAAGAAGAATTTCTACCAACAATACCTTTAATATTGCGTGAAATAACATCCTATTTGGCCTGGAGACAATTCTCACAGAGAACAATCATCCTTATCTTAGAGGGGAAATTGGACTGTCTCTATTACTTGTGAGCATTGTATTTCCATGGGCAAAGCTGAAAATAATAATAATAGGAAAACAATTACATTAACTTCATCTCCCAAGCAAAAACTTAAGGATAATAAGTAAAGACATATTTCTACACAATTTGCATTATTTGATTTTGTCTTCATGTACAGTCAGGCTTTTTCCCAATTTTACCATGTCTGTATCTGTATTCAAATAACTTGAAGCACCAGTGATAAGGTATGGTATACGCTGTAAAATAACTTTCAATCCCTTAATGCAAAAACCCACAAGTCAATCAGAATTTGGCATGTTTGTGCACAGGCAGATAAATCTCTGGACAAATATCTGCATATTTTCCACTTTTCAGAAAGCTTTCAGACTCCCTTAGCACAGGTAAAATTGGGAGAGTGTGGAAAGTGATTACCACAATAGTAGCAATTTAATAATTTTTTGTTGTTGTTTTTAATTCAGACAACTTCTTTTCTCTCCCTGTTCAAGCAGAAAACAAAGTTTGATTGTTGGTTCTTTTTTAATAAATCAGTTTTCAGACTGTATTGAATACAGCTTTGGAAAGCTTGCTGGGTGTTTTTTATGATGCACTTGAGGGGTGTAAGTTGAAATCTGTATGTTGATATCTGAGTTTGCATGAGAAGAAATCTCAGAACTGCACAGAGATGTTATCAGAAGAGAAAATATCTTTATATCAAATACTATCTTCATGATATGTTTTAATTCCTCTGCACTTCAAAATGATTGCTGTAGATTATTGTGGGAATTAAGTGTTTTGTTTATGCTCTGCTGATAGTTACTCCAAATGTATTTGCAGTTCTGTTTGTTTACTCACCTGCTGTCTTTTTACAAAGAATAAAGCTCTAATACGCTATTGCATATTTGTTTCAAAAATAGTTAAGTATGGCAAATTACACACCTACAAGATTTTTAGTTTTCCTTTTTTCCACCTCGAAGAATATGTAAATGACTTCTTATCAATGCATGGCACGATATATGCAAGATTTTCAGTGGATCCCCTGATTACAGGGGTACTGTAGCCTTGTGTGTGCAGGGCTGTATCCAGTGAGATATGCCAGGAACAGAACTCGGTGGTACAAGTCTGACTGCCATTTCCACAGAAACGACTATCTGAACACCAGTTAGAGAAAGTGGATCGTTCAGAGGATTGAAACCACAGAAACAAGATAGGGTTCAACAGTACAGTGTTCAAAGACATTAATTCAGAAGCTAATATCAGGTTTTGAAACTCTGCAGTGAGAGTTCTTCATCAGGAAAAAGCCCAAGAGGGGAACATTTTGAGATGATTAGTTCATCACAGGGGAAAAAACCCAAAACACAAGAGGCACTCTAGACATGAGAGGCACACAATTTAGGTGAAGGATTTTCTGTGGAACTTGACTAAAGTGTACAGAGCATCAGAAATGCTGCTTACAGTGTTGTTCTCTGCCATGTTGTACCCAGCACAGGTGCCCCGGTGGTGGTAGCAGCACTTGAGGGGCTGCCCTGCAATGGATACAGCTGATTCCAGCAGCTCCAGAGGCCCCTCTGCAGGGCACGGCTAAGCCCCTCAGCCATGGTGGGACAGATGTTTCCCTGCAGCCCATGGAAAGGCCCCAGGATGGAGCAGGGAAAAGTGTGAGGAAGAAGTGGCAGAGAGGAGTTGGTGTGGGTTGGCCACAGTCCCATATTCTCTATATCCCCGTGTTGCTAGGGGGTGGAGGAGTTGAGAGTGAAGGAGTGAGGTTGTAGCTGAGAAAAAGCACTGAGGAAGAAAGGTGTTGTTTTAGTGTTTGCATTTGTTTCCCACTAGCTGAATCACTAAGTAAATATTTTAATTTGCCATAAATTAAGTTCATTATTCCCAAATCAAGTCTGTTTCATCTGTGATAGTAGTATGTAAGTGATATCCCTGTCTTTATCCAGAGCTTTCTCAACCTTGTTCTTATTTTCTCCCCTGATCCCACTGACATGGGGCATGAGCAAACAACTGTGTGCGGGTTTTGCTGCTGGACAAAGACAAACCCACCATACAGACAGGAGATGACTGGAGAACTCAGATTGATGGCAGTCCAGAAATACACAAATACAGAAACATACCAAGCATGAAGGATAACAACTGAAACAAATTACTAGTATTTGCAAGGGAAAAAAATGGGTAAAAGCAGAACTGATGAGGACATTTACATTATAAACTCAAAGGGGGTGATCTGAAAATCTCTTCATCTGTGAACAGAGTGAGTAATAATATGAAAAACAGCTAGGACAACAGTACCATTTGAAACCAGCAAAACCAAAAAAGAGGCCAGGCAGAGTCAATTCATAACCTAGCTTGTGTGACAGTGAGCATCTGTAGTAGCAGTAGACAGTTCCTTGTAATAGGTGAGAGAAGTATTTTATACAAAGAGAAAACACTAGGATACTTTGGATGTAATAGAAGGAATCAGAATAGTAATTTCAAATCTGAGATATTTTCTGGAGGAACAATGAAAATTTCATGCCTAAAGGTACGTTTTCTGAGAGCTCCTTCCAGTGAGATTGAGATTGCAATTCCTATGCAAGCCTATAAATAACACAGTATATTATAAATAACACCAGGACCAAAGTTCTTCACCAAAACTAAGCTGTAAAAGGGATTTTGGATCATCATTCAAAATATACTCTACTGAGACAAACTCTAGCCTCCTAAGTACCTTTTGGAGACCTTTACTTTGTTCAAAAACTACTTCAGAGCTAAAGAAGTGTCACTCTTGAAGAAAGACGTTTCATTGAAAAGTTTTGTGTGTTACTTTACTGTAAGGTAAAACATATGCAGGTATTCTTCCCAAGAATGCCAAGGCAGTGGAAGGATTAAAAGAAAAGGTTTATTTCAGATGCAAGGACCACTTTTTTACCATGCAGCTCATTGGGCCAAAACGCAATGCTCCACCTCCTTCTCTTCTCTCTCTCCTCCCCTGCTCTCTCTGGCCCAAGGAGGCCTTGTACATGTCTGCAAACAATGTTATCTCTCTGCGTACCAGAGAGCAAGGCTGAGAACTTCTCTTGCTATGCAGGGGAGGGGGGAAGAGAAAGAGCCTTTGAGAAAGAGCCACCACCTGAGCAGAAGGCCTTCCCAGCAAAAGGAGTTCCAACTTTCAAATTCTTCCAGAAAAGTATCAGCCAGTTATGTGAAAAGTGTGGAGAACACTACCATCAATTTCCAGCTCAAGTAAAGACTACATTCTAGAAGGCGAAGCAAATCCATTAGCCTCTTTTTCCAGTGGGAGTGAAAATGTAAATCCTTACACCCGTAAAGTGGAGACAAAACGATTTCCTTGCCACAGAGGAATATACTGTTGTTACCTAACACGACTAGAATGATAAGTGCCAAAGTGATTAGAACCTCAGTTATTTAAAGAAAGAAATCACATTTTCTCAGGAGATTTTCAAATAGAAGAACAAAGTTCCAGAAAATTGAGTGTGGAAAATAATCCTCCACTCTCTCCACTCTCCAACAAGCTAGATTAGTTTATTTATCTTTCACTACACTAATTTATATGGATGGCAAACTGATTCAACTACTCAGAAGGAAAAGACTAACTGAGAATAGAAAATTATCTATGTAGCAGGTTTTGCAAGTAATTTCAATTAATTACACTCTCAAAAATGATACCATGAAATGAAAAAGTCCTCTTTAAAAAAATATGTATATACATTTAGCTTTCTGAAATAAATACAGAAGTGCTACTAAGCAGGCTCAGAGCTGCTAAAACTCTGTAATAAGCTAATTTTAAAAATTAGGCTTCTAAATGAAATTTAAATTTTAGTGGGGTCATAACTGCCTTGACTAGTCTTAGTCCAAATAAGCATAAAAGAGATATGCACTGCTTTTTGGAAACTGCAAGAAAACCATTGATGCAAATTATTATTTTTCTTCTACTTGGGTTGGAAAAAAACCCCAAAACCAAAAAAAACCCACACAACAAAAAAAGAGACTGTTAGTTTTAAGAATCAGCTGGCAGATCAGAAAGTAATTTGCAGACACACATCCCCTTCAGAATTCAGAGGTCTTTAAATTAGGTGACTGGTCCTTGTATATCTTAAGGGGAGAAATAGAGACTTTCAAGGTAATGCTCAGAGCATCTAATGTAGTATCTTACTCTTGTGCCACTTTCCACTGGGTCCTCTCTGCATCCCCGGACTGCAAAGGAAAATCTGGAATCCCAGTATCATAATTTACAGTCCTAAAACAGCTACAGAAGGTGAGGCTAAAGAAAGATGAAGTAAGATTTCTGCCTTGTTCAAACCAGCACCAGCAATTTCTTTCATTATGGCCTGAATATTTTTGCATAGATAGTATCAGGTGTCGTGGGAGAAAAAAAGGCCTTTATTAAAGTCCACTGAATTTTTGGATAGACTATTAATTGAAATACATTTATTGTTTTCTCCTCTTGAGTTTTAATACTCCTTCGTTGGCATTTTTTGTTCTACTAAGAGCCTTCAACGCATAAAGTCAAATTACGTTCTTGCTCTCCTTGTAAGTAAATTCGAGTTAGAAATCCTGAGACCCACCTTAAGTCCTTCATTCTCTTTAACAGAGAATGAGGATCAAATTTTGTCATAATTTTAAAATATCTTGAAAAGTTACCCACAACTGAAAGATCAGCTTCTGTCTGAAGAATCCCAGGTAGCAAACATTGGTCTCTTTGAAAAGCTTTTCATAGTATGTTTTTCTTTAATGAAGGAACAAACATCTTGAAGAAAGAAGCTGTTTCTAAGAAAATTAATAGGACTGCTCATCCTGTTTTTAATTTATTCATTGTTCATCTTGGTAAAATCAAGCATTCCAGATTAACTCCTGAGTTGTGCTGTACCTTTAATTTTGAGTTTTTAAATCAGAGATTATGAAATCTTCTGCGTTTCCACTATGTTTTATAGTTATTGGGAATAAAGAAATTAATTTTTCTGTGTCCTTACATAGAAGCTGATATTTTTGAGATGTTAAATGGCATCTTCACATAGTCCTATGTACTCCCATTTATACTTTAAATGCCTCCAAAAGTGCTAATACCAGGGACCTGAGGTCCCTACTATAACCTGTGGAGAGAGAGGTGTTTTAGTGCGAAACTGAGAACACATTCAATGAGATGCTTGTAAAAGTGAATTGAATTCAAGCAGCAGCAGCACACAGGACTGCCAGATACAGAACATGGGCAACCAGACTCATCAGCCAGCACTCACTCTGAGTGATAGCATTTCCTCTACAAACCCCTTATGTTCCACAGTGTGGTCTGAAGTGCTCGGACCAAATTAACACATGCCTTGACTCCTCTTTAAAGATCCTGGCAGTGAATCCCATCTGCTAACATCACACTTCAGAGCAGAGGGCAGTTTGTTTCCAACAAGGATGTATTTTTTCTGAAGCACAGAGTCCTTGTTCCCCACAGCACCTCAGAGTAAGGACTGAATGTTCAAAATGAAGTTCTGACTTTGTCAGGTAAATCTCTCAGTGAATCTTTACACTGGTGCTGGCACTATCAAAGATAATACTGTATCTGCCTCATGGCTGAATGGAGGGTGCTAGGCTACCTGGATGCCAGTGTTACCAATATATCCAGGGCTGACTGATGCTCCAGGGAGCAATTTAAAGTTTGCAAAAAAGTAGTCTCAGACATACAGCAGTCATCACCTGGAAAACAAAACCCATCCAGAATCCCAAGCATTCAACTGTCCGTGTAGCAAGTGTTTGAAAAATCTTGTTGCTGTGGGCAATAACTGTAACAAAGAACAGAATTGCTGCTGTGGAGTAGAACAAAAAGAGTTCAAAATTAATAAATACAAATTGTTGGTTTTACTAACCTTTCTGAAAAATTTGCTTTCTAATTTCAGAGAACCTCTAATCCACTATTATAAAAGTATATGCTCTATTTTAAGATGTATATAATGTAGCTATAATTGCTTCAATAGAATAAGAAAGAGTATCAGTCAATACATACTGTAAGTCAGGCAAGTTATTTATTTTTTCAGCAGTTGAAATATACAGCTGCTTGTGTTTGTTGGTATTTCACATAAATCATTACATTTATTTGCTTCTTACAAACTGCAATGGAGTGCTACTTCTCTTTCCAGCTAAATAAATTACAAACTGTAGACATCACAAACATTTTTAAGAAATATTAATTACATGCGAATGGGATACAAGAATGAGAGAGAGGGGAGACAGAAAGAGGTGCTCACTCTCAAAGGTTTAAAGCAAATTCTGCTGAGAAAGAGGATCTGAAGGCTTGGAAATCTGTGCTGCATGTTGTGTACACAGTAACATATCCATCCATTTGGTTTAATATTTGCCAGGGAAATCACAAAGCCCTCTCAGGCTACAGCAGCATATAATCTCCTTGAATGTTTTCCTGAGCTCCTGACTCCTGAATGCATAGATTAGTGGATCAATGATGGAATTGCACATGATGAGGATCAGGTAGAAGTTAAAGTGGGACATGAAGCATACACAGTAAGGGTTGTAGGGGCAGGAGATGTAGAAAATCAGGTGCAGGAAAAATGGAGCCCAGCACACAACAAAAACTCCAATCAGGATGGTGAGAGTGATGGCCCCTTTCATGTTGGCCCCTTGGCGAATAGGGCCAGTCCCTGGAAGAACAGCAATCTTTTTTATATGCATCCGAGCCATCATAAACATGTGGACATAGAGGGATGCCATGAGAATGAGCATAGTGAAGAACATGCTAATAAGGCAGATGATGACAACGCTGCTGTCAGAGTAAATGATGAACAAAATGCCTGAGACCGTGCAAGCAGCCCAGATGCATGTTATGATAACACCTACACGTTTCACTGTCATGATATTATGGTACTGGAGGGCATAAAAGATAGTAAAGTACCTGTCCACTGCTATTGAGAGAAGACTGCAAATTGATGCAAGCAAGGAACTGCAAATCACTGAGTCAATGACATTGTCAATGTTTATGGTAAAGCTCTGTGCATCTGTGTCTGTGTTGTTTAGCAGCGTGATGACAATGGTTTCTGATCCATTAGATACACTCACTAGCATGTCAGCCACTGCCAAGCTACAGATGAAGAAATACATGGGTGAATGGAGGTTCTTGTTCTTGGCTATTGCCACAATGACCAAGACGTTCTCCAGCAAGCTGATGATGCCCAGAGTCACAAACACTTCAGGGGATACAAAGAGTTGCTCGTAGCAGCCTCCCGAGGAGTGGCCCTTTGCATTTGGCTCGCTGGCACCTCCGTGCGGTCTGTAGCTGTGGTTCCAAAAATGGAGAGGCTGGAGTGTCCCACGATGCTGGGTGAAATTCATCTTATGGAGTTCCCCTTTCAACTTCCTGCTTTTAAAACTCCTGTTCCTTTTGCATTCCTCTGAAAACCTTCTTTGGTTTTTCAACTTGGGAAAAAAAGAAAAATAAGCTAGGACCAAGGCAGATAGCAGTTCAGAACACTTTGACTACTCTGGAAAAATCAGGTTTCAGACTCAGAAATATTGGTTTACACTCTCACAGATGCAGTTTCTGATCATCTTCACATTTACCTTGGTGATTTATGTCACAGAGTCCCAACAGTCTTTATGTTTGCATCAGATTCTCCCCTGTGGTCAGCTCCTGTTTAGTTCACTGGTATGCTGCAAGGCTTTTTTGTTCCTTTCCATTAAAGAGAGGTGAGCACAAAATGCCCAAGTGACTGCTGCAGAGCAGGAACTGATTCCAAACTGCAAGCACCACTCTCGCTCTCAGACAGCGCATGCCGGCTGCCTGTTTTACGGTGTGTGGAAGAGACAAATATTCAGGGCACTCTCCGCCTCTGCTTTGCCTTCCAGCCAATGGGACTCAGGAGCTGCAGAAAGTGGAGGGGCTGCTGATTTCGAGCCTCTCTGAAACATCACACGGCACAGTAGCTTCAGATGCAGCACAAGCTACAAGTAGCTACAGAAATGCAGACAGGCTACCAGAGATTAGTTTCCCTTCTTTAACTTCTCAGAATAATGTTTAAATAGTTTTTTTAATTAGCAAACTTACAGAACTGTACTAGCAATCTTACAGAATTCTGGCAGCTGAACTGACAGCTTTTTATTTTTCACTACATGATCACAGACTGTTATTTACTACGACTTACTCTTACTCTTTCTGTGGCACAAAGTTGCTCTGCCTTGCATATGTGACAAAATAAGAACAGGGAAAGGAAGCAAGAGAATACATATTTCCTCATGGTTCTCTCTCCCAGGTCTCCTTTGCCTCGTTAACTTTTCTATCCCCTAACTGTCCACTTGCAAGATGTGTTACAAGATTGCATTATATTCTCTAAGCTTCTTAAAATTTTTAAGAAATGGAGACAATCTAAGGACTAAAACCAACATGACCCAAAATCACAAATGTCTTAATACACTGTCCTAAATAAAGCAGTTTGTTCCAGGTAATATTCCTCTTCATAATCTTATTTTTGGGAAAGAAAAGATGCTGGAATTGGTTGCAGAAGC
Organism: Manacus candei; assembly: GCF_025592945.1. Taxonomy (NCBI): domain Eukaryota; kingdom Metazoa; phylum Chordata; class Aves; order Passeriformes; family Pipridae; genus Manacus; species Manacus candei. Next base: position 20,208,728 of record NW_026138097.1, read on the forward strand.
CCTGTAACCATCAGGAATTAAGATACTGAGCAGAAAAACAAAAATTAGTATTTAGAATAGATGAAGGAAAGCAACAGAAGACAAAGCTGCAACCTGTAAGAAATGGAGGTCATACAACAGTAATGACACAAAGGCATTAAGAAATTTCCTAGAGGTCCATATGGCCTGTCAGCCCTTGAGAAGAAGGAAGAGAAGAATGTTGAAAGAATATGAAGAGACACAACAAAATTTGTTTTGCTGTTACCATTTCAAGCATTACAATCACTGATTGAAAAACAAATACACTGAACAAAGACTAAACTACAAATGAATTTTAAAGGTAAGGAGGCTATAAGCAAGTCAGTCACTGCACCTGAGAGTAATGTTTGCAAGGAAGTTGTTTGAAGTAACATTTCCAGTCAACTACCAGGAAGACTATGTAGGGATCTGTATCTGATGCAAGAGTCTATTTCCTACAATCTCTTGAAGTTTTTTCATCTTCTATGCATTAGCTGGCTTTAAAATGAATGGCTATAAAGAGGTACAGGAATATAGCACGCGAGTAGAAGCACAACTATCTGTATTCAACATCTCAGCACCAGGGTGAAGGGGGCTTTTACTTTCACACTTGATTTTATATAGATCTGTGGTTATGAAGACCTATATCAGAAGAAAAGCCTCAGTGAGTGTTTTCTAGGCCCCTCCCCAGACAGATTGCTTCATAAAACTGAAATATAAACAACCAAGATAAACAAAACAACTTACACCACAGGAAATCCCACATTCATCAGTTTGGAAAACATAATTTACCAGCAGCATGCTTGAAATGAAATAATTTGCTGCCAAAAGGGTGAGATTTGCTTTCCTATCAAGATATAAGGCAAGCCAGGATTCAAAAAGATTTGTTATCTAGTTATTAATCCCTGGGCCAGCATACAGCATGCACTAACTCCTGCCATAGACAGGACTTGCACACCCAGCCCTTAAAGGACATCACTACAGTGCGAGAGCATGAGAAAAATTGTATAAAGACTGATGTGGGAGAACATCATCTCCCCAGATAAGGTATTGTTTCTACAGCTGCAGCCAGAAATTCATAATCTTTCAGTTATGCTGGGGAGGTAAGCACTCAGCATCCCTTCCCTCATGAACCTCCCCATGCTGGAAGTGCCCCTGACACAGGAATCTCTCCCCTTCACCTACTTAGGTAGAGGTAGAGCAGTCGAGTCTGGCAAGAACAGAGAGAAACTACCTCCAAAGAATACTGCCCCATTTGTCCCAGTTGTCTGTCTGTTCCTCTTCTGGCTCCTCCCTTTCTCTGCACGTTATCTCTGTTCTTATCCCCATTTATCTTTCCATTTACTCTCTTCACCCAGAAGCTATACAGACAATGGTTCATGCTTGATTTTTCCCTGGATGTGATCATTAAAATGCAATATTGGTTATAACAAAAGAAAGAAAAGCACACTTTTTTCCCACCCACAGCCATCACTCACCTCCAAATTTCTGTTTATGCTCTGCATTCTTGGGGAACATTTATTTTAGTGCTATGCATTCATACTTGTGGGGTGAGGTTACATGACTGGCAGTAGATTTAAGGTAGTTTAGCAACTTAGTTGAAGCTCTCAAGAGGTGATGTATATTAGCCTGCTCTAACTAAAAGGTAAAACAAGCTGTATGAGCATTTTTTTAAAATAAGATACAATCTATGTGCTACTTCCATGGTAAAAAATGGATATATGTCTCTGGCTCTTGTTCAATAACATATAATGTTAACCATATAATGTTAAAATCATTCAAAGAATCCTAGCTCTCTTATGCCTGAAAATATGCTAATATTTCAGTTTTTTTAGTAATAGATAACAGGAATATTGCCTAATATACATTGCCTAAATTGTTTCTTAAATTTTAAAAACTTAAAACTAAGTAAATATTTCTTTCTGGTGGCTGGCAAGCTATTCAGTGCCATGGAAAACCAGTCATGGCCGCAGAAAACTGTAAATTGCTAACTATATAGATATCATTATTAAGTGATATACTGGTATGAGCTTCAGCTCTTAAGAGAAATGAACCATCAATAAAGATCTGATACCAGCCTCCCCTTTCAACATAATGAGGAATCATACAATAAAAATTATTTTGACCTGTCTTTAAAAAGATCAATTTTAAGACTTCCTCCAACACAATTCCCCCATGTTCTATGCTCTGTTTCCAACTGCGCTTCTACACCCACCCCCCAGACAGTATTACAGTCATCTCCACCTCCCAACATTTTTTCAGAGATGAATTATCCTCTGGCAGTTGATTTTGAAAGTCAGAAGAAAGCGTTCACTGAAATCAATAATGAGCAGATAAAATCCCAGTAGTAATACAGGAACACAGGCAGAGCCTCGAGCAGGCTGTATAGGTCCGCTATGGGAGAAAAAAGAAAGGTAGAAGGAGTTACCACAGGCCTTTTCTTGCTCAAATGTGCAGCATGTGAGATCTCTTTGAATCCCATGACCATGTTACTTGAGCACTGAGATAATACTTAGCACTTCAACATCTGTAACTGGAAACAGAGGAACGGTTGTGGGAAGCTGGGTAGAAAGAGGAGCCAAATAACAGATTATTAACATTTAATCAGTCCCTCAGAGTTGTTGTGAGTGTGCTGGTACTGTGCAGAGGGTGATGCTTCATTTACATGCACAAGCATAATTCACAGAAGAATTTGATTACATGTGCTCAGATCCAGTTTTTCCGTGCAAATCCTCAAATCCATAACACGGTGAAAACACTGTAATATATTTTACCATGCTAATTCTAAAATAAAAAAAAGAGTCAGGCAAATAAAGTTTGAAATTTTCTATCAGACTTTAGCCTGTATCATGTCTTTATATTATAGCAGCAGCAAATTCCACCTAACACAAAATACTCACCAAAACCAGTTAAAATAATGCAACGTACTTCTCTATCCTATCAACAGATGTCTTTGGAAGAAGGATTTCTTTGATTCTTTCTAGTTCATTAAATTAGCATATGAGAAATGTGGAGACATTTGTTTGTTCATGTATTTGGACGGGTACTTTTGGTCTCCCAACATCCCTCTGGAACAAATCTCTGCTCTTTACTCTGTCCAACATTTATCCCCTCATCTTATTGCAATCTGGACTGTGGGTGATGCATTCTGTATTAACATCTCTGTTAGTCATGGAGATATGAAAAAATCATTCCCAAGCTCTCCACTTGTTGCCCAGTATTCTGGACATTGATCACTATCTTTTGAGACCATCTGTCTAAGCAGTTTTCAACACACCTGTGATATGTGAATGAAAACACTGGTCAGTGGAAAACTGGTCTAATACTTTTTCACCTAGCATTTTATTTTGGAGTACTGATTGCGTTCGAATCTTACTTATTTGAGACGAAGGCAATTTTTGAGTCCAAGTGTTGAGAGCAGGAGCCTCTTTTCCTCCTATCTGTTAGTTAGAAGAATAGGAGAACTCTTTAATCAATCTGGGGACTGAAAGCACATAAATGTTGATTTTGCTGGCAAGTGGTACCTTTGTACTTGAAGATGCTGTAACTGTGCAGAAGTGGAATGTTTTCCATTAAAATGGCACGAGGAGTGCAGAGGCTTTAAGCATGTAACTATTTAAATCTGTTCTCATTTCTATTTTAGATGACCGCTGTTGTGGTCATAGAGATTATTAATTGGCAGTCAATGCAACAATCACAATCCTTGTCCTATTCTTTTCTCCCCCATCCCATCTCTCCCAAATAATGACTTTTCTTTTACTTGTTTGTAGATTTAGGTGCTTGTCTGTTCAGACTCATCCGAAGCACTTTGTTCAAGCATCTCCGTAATCTCTTTGGTGTTAATATCCCACCCCAAAAGACTTACAGCATCATTTAGGATTAAGAACAAGTTAAACATTACCATTCATCCAGATTAGCAAATGAAAAAACAGTAACCCTGAATTTGTAACTTCTTTGATTTGTTTTATGCCAAACAAATAAACTGTTAGCTCTGTCATTTCCTTTGTTCATGACCTTTGAATACAAATACAGCAGAGGTAATACCTCTAAAAACAACACACTTTTCTTTGCTCTATAGGCTCCTGAACAGAGAAGTTTTCAGCATGATCATTGCTTCTCTTAGCTTAGGTCACAGGATCATTTTATATTATGAAGTTTAAAATATTCTTCACTTTTCTAGTTTATCATGTTCACTTTTCTGTCATAATGATATTCAGTGTTTATCTGCGTGAGAGTTTCAGTAACATTTTATTCTAGCAGAAAACTGATCTAGTCAGTCCAGCTATCTAACCATGAAAACCTGAAAAATGGTATGACTCATTATAGTTGAATGAGAAGTAGAGAACCAAGTCAGAAAAATTGACAGATCATCATTTAGTGACAGCCTGAGATTGCATTGTGGCAAAAAAAGTAGCTGTTTGGTATGACATCAAGTCACTTCAATTCAGTTTTTCAGAATACACCCTCAGAGTGTGTGTATAACCAACAGTTAATGTGAGATGGAAAGTTACTAACTGGCTTACGATTTCTCTTCTAGTCCCTTCACTTCTGAGGGTGATTATTGTTATTCCAATGCAAAAGTCATATGAACACTTCTTCAACTCCTACTGTAAACTGACTGGTGTTGTGCATGCACAAAGATTAGCAGGTTTGAAATCCATCAGTTAGGAGCTTCTAATAAATCAGGGTTATTTATTGTCTGAATTAAGGAATTTACCAACAGCAGTTGTCAGGGTCCTGTCTCCAGTGTGTGTGCCATCCTATAGCTCTTGATGGCACATGCCCTAAAATGCATGCTTGCAGAATCTAGGGGCTAAAACCCTTTGGTGATGCACATAAGGTAGGCAGTGGCATGCAGATACATCTGAATATGTCTGTTAAGGTAGGAGGGAGCATTAATACTACAGAAACCATAGTATGATTGCAACTTTGATGCAGAAAATACATACAATTCTTTCAGTCCAAAATAAACTCCAAACAACGGAGCACTTAGTAATTCAGTGTTGTAAATTTACACTCTCAATGGTTTACAGTTATGGGACCTACGTTTTCATGCAGCTATTTTGTGTTTAATGTCTATGGTTATAAAAATACCAATCTTGACTTCTATACCAAATTCCTTGTAATGTTTCACTTAATACCTTGATACTCTGATTATGCGTTTTGTGCATATGACAAATTCACAAATTACTAGGCTGCTACTGTTACCATGACATCATTTCTTTAGTACCTTTACAGAAAGAGTTGTTTCCTTAGTAGCCATTGTTCAAGCTGCGTAATTTATGTCTGGAGGGGCTTAGATAAATACAGTTACTGAAAACCAGATTATTTTAACTCTTACTGAATTTTCTGCACATACACATGCGCATATATGTATAAACACTTCTATCTCAGTTCCATATCGTGCAGTCATGTTCTGTATTGTCCTGTGCTCTTCTATGTGATTTCATGTACAGGAGATAGGAGCTATTCCTTGAGAAACCTCGAGCAGCTTGAGCTCTGTTAATAGAAGTAGTCTTCAATTGTGTATCTTCACGGTGGATTTTCATGGTTTCCATCCATTTTGGTAGCTCACCAAAGCACACTGTTTCTTAGTAAAGACATTGGACAAATCCTGGACAAAGTTAGCAGAGAGTGCTCAAGCTACTCGTGAATTGTTTTCCTCCACTGGAGTTCTTTGAAAACAACTAGAAATCCTGGAATTATAATCTGGTATAAGACATAAAATAGATGTATCAAGTCTTGTGACATATGAAATAGCCAACAGTGGTGTCATGATAAGACTAGATGAAAGGAAAAATTTCTGAGAGTAATTCCTTGAGCACATCATCACTGACACACAATCCAAAATTCTCATAGTTTTCTCTAAGAACTGGGCACAGAAAGAGAAAATACAAAACATCAAGACTTTTGAAGAGTTATAGTGTGTCTGCAGTGTTTTATTTCCTGATAATCTCTTTAAAACAGTTATCAATATATAGTGAGAAGAATACCCCATTTCATCTTGTGACAACTGATGCAATTTAAAAAAGTCTGAACTAGAATATTGTACTGATAGTAAACTTGACCCACTGGAAAACAGATATATTTTATTTGCAAAGCTCTTACAGAAAAAGTCTTCTTTTGAAATTCAGAAGCATGAACCAACTCCTATTTTTGAGTAGCAAAGATGGTCTGGGTCATTACTCAGAACTTCTGGTCCTCACTGAAGGGTTATTTTTAATAAATTCAGGAAAATTCTCCTTTCTTTGCTTTTCAGGAGGAGAAAGTATGGCCTATAAAGCATTTTCCTCTCTACTGCTGGAGTACAGATTTTATGGCTGCCTGTGACAGAGCTTGATGACATTCTGTCATAGCAGACTTTCACATAAAGGAAAGGTTGGATGGGTATATAAGAGCAGTACAATAAATAGAGAAGCTAGTGCTTTTATGGTGTTCAAAACCCTATACTCTATGGTTGTTAAAAAAAGAAAAGAAAGGAGAGGAAGTAACCATGGTAGAAGAGTAACACTTGAATCGCCTTGTCCTGGCATGGTGCAGAGCATGATGGCAAAGAAATCAACCTGGGCTAGGAGATGCTTTCACTTCAACAGAATAGATAGGACTCATGGAGTCTAAATCCTGAAAGTGAGTTAAAGATTTATAAGGGCTCAGAGGCAGTCTTTTGTCTAGACGAATGTGGGTGAAAGTATATCATCTTTGAGAAATGACTAAGAAAATCCCCAGAGGTCTCAAGTTAGACAATTCTTTAATGTATTAGTAATATTTCATCTGTCTTTTTACAGTAAAGAAAGAGATTTTGTTGAAGCTAAATTTTTAGTTGAGAGATTAGAGGGTTGTTTGAAACATTTGAGAGTTAAACATGAATGACCTGAGCAGTAGATGCTGTGTCCAAACAAACACTGCATTGGTGGTTTTTTTCTTTTGATTTCGGTCGCAGACCCAGGAGTCATGGGAAGAGATTTTGGAGTTTATAGGTGGGAGAGAAATTAATTTAGGCCATCCAAGAGCTTATACTTGAAAAAAGGTGAAGAAGACCTTCTAGTTATATAGGAAAAAAAACAATAAAATCTGTAAAAGGAAAACATATCATTGGTTGTTTATGAAATGTGATTTGCTTAGACTTTATCACTCAGGGTTGTTGTAAGCAAGGAAGAAGAGGTTAGAACAGTAAGAAGATTTACACAACCATTGCTGGAAACAAAACTGTCTGGGAGAACAGGGAAAAACAAAGTACCAAAGGATCCTTGCATGTCATATGGCAGACTCTTCAATGAGAAAGGGAGTCTCTGCAGCCATGCAAACTAGGATGTCAAATGGCTTTTGGCAAACTCATTCAGTTAGTCCCCTACTCCGGAGTGAATTTTACTGTGACACTCTGTGAGCAACAGAGCTGACATTTCTTCCTCACATCTGCAAGAATGAGGTAGAGAATTGTAAATGTGGGATGCAAGGGAGACAAAGCCAATTTAAATGCATGTTACATTTCCTTTCCAGTAAAGGAAAACAGAAAAAGCTAAAATCCCTCCAGGGACTATTAGCTTGGACAAACACATATCAACAGACCAGCATGTGACACCTTAATATACTGTGACTTGCTGCAGATAACTGAAAAAATATAAAAAGGAAAAAATGGGAAAAAAACCTTGAAAAAATTAATCAGGTAAAGAACATCAGAGAAAAATGAAGAAACTTGTAAAAAACCCCAAACAATCAAAATGATTTTCCATTACCCTAGGAAGCCTTTAAAAGCTTACTGAAAATATATGTGGCAGATAACTACATACTGGGAAGAACTGTCTAATTTAGACTTCTTTTCAAAAGAGGCAATGATTTCCAACAATTATTGCTGATAATATTAAATAGAACTTCTTTGGCAAGTTATTTTAAGAACTCTAGAATGTTTTTTTCTGACCGTCTTCAAACTCAGAAATACGAAGTGTAAGTAAATCATGTTATGCATTTTCCTAAAAAATGCTGTTTCATCCTCCCTTCTTTGATAAATAAAATTCATAACTTCTTTGAAAGAGATCAGGCAAGCATCTTTTTTCTCTGCCTATGACCAGGTTTTCTTTATCATTTTAGAAAATGCTTATCAAAATAGGATGAGAATATTAAATTAGAGGAGTGAACTTGCTTACTTCTGTTACTAAATCTATATGCATTATCACATGCCTAGTGACAGACTAATTCAGTTATAACCATAACGCCACAGCACAGCCAAAATGATCAAGAAAGAGAAAGTTGCAACACTGACCTAAAACAAAGTCATAGTTTCCTTATAACAACTCTTCAGCAAAACCTGTGTTTATGTCAGATTATAATGAGACATTCTTGTAGCTGATGGAGCAGCTAAGATCTGTGAAATCAACAGAGGCTCTGAGAAGCAATGAAAAGCAGGCAGGGAAGGAAAGCAGCCCTAGCTCCAGCAGAGTTGCTACTGATGGAAAGAGCACAGCCTTCCCTGTCAAGTTTTCTAAATTTAGTTGTATGTGTGGCTTTCATCTATTGGGAAGTGTAAGCACTGCTAAGTCCTGAAAGATTTTTATTTAAAAATAAGTCTTAGAAGCATCTCTCTATATGGTTGGCTATCAGTATGAAAAGGATTTTCTGCAATGGAGCACCTTTTTTCCAAGCACCTTTTGAGGGTCATCAGCTTTTTTCCTGCCTCTTCTAGTATGAAATCCACACAAATGACACTTAGCAAGGCGATTAACATTCAAGCAAGTTATTTTCTGAATTAAAGTGATTAAAATCACTCTGAGCTAGAATAGTTTTCTGTGCTAGAGTCATGGAAGACATGCAATTACATTTCAATTAATTTACAGACTAGAAAAGAGAAACAAGGATGAAATATTATATGCCTGTTGTAACTATCAGATACGGTGATGTGCTCTCATTGTTTGCTGTACAAGAGTACCTAAGCATTTTGTATCAAGCAAGCAAGAAATTTAAAGGCTAGTGATGTTTTAGTTCAGTTGAATGCAGAAATCCTTCTCACATTTGAAAAAAATATATTATTTTCTGTACATTTACCCTACCTCCCCAGAGACAATTTTCCATACATAGTGGCACAGAATTAAGGAAAACCTTTCATGGTTGAAACTTTTCTAATGCTTTTAGAAAGTCACTGGCATGAAGGGAAATTTTCTTTAAAGATACATGATTTCCAAACAGTCTGTTACTGTCTGTGTATCAAGTATCTGCAGAAGTTGCAGAGAGTCACTTTTAATTACTGAATTTCATACCAAGTGTTTGATATATTTATTTGAAGGAATCAAACCAGCATAGAACCCCATTGTCATAGACATTGGGAAAAGTTCAATCTCTTCCTCAGAGAACAATTTGCACCTCAGAGTGGATTGAGTTTTGTACAGGAAAGTAATCCTTGTCTAGCCTCTAAAATCTTGACCTAAACAGAAATTCATACTGCACCCAGTCTCTCAAAATAATTGATATGGTGCAGTTCTCACTATTGCTATTAATTCAGAGCACTTCCTGGGACCAGAGACAAATTTTAATCAAAATTTAAAACCACAAGCCATTTAAAGAAAAGGTCAAGCTTTGTAGGAGGTTTAACTCTGTATTGCCTTTTATTGGCTGCATCGTGTAACATTTTCTATCCTAAACGGGGTTTTCTGTTTAGGAACATTAACCACTGCAGAGGTTAATGGTAGATACAATTAGTAAGCTACACTTTGGAACAAGTTTCTTGAAACAAACTACACCTACTTTTATAAAGTTACCAAGCTCTCATGAATATTCTAGTCTAACTCAGGGGGGTTTATTCATTTCTTTTCATGCTTTCTAGCCCAAGGGGTCTCCCCTTTTCATGGTTTTCTTCGGTAAGTTTCTTTTCTTCAGTGTAGGTTAGTGTTCAGATTGCTTCTTTCAATTCAGAGAGTAAATACACTTTACAGTTTCATGTCTGAATTTCATACATTTGCTGTTCTGAAATGAATTAAAAGCAGTGATCAGACTTAGTACCTTATGGCTGTATAGAGACATCAACATTTCTCATTCTAACATTGCTATTGATAAGAGTTGTACATTCTCCTCTTAAGTTATTTCATACAGAGCAGGCATCATAATTTTGTCTGACGCTACCTGGCTTTTCCATTCAGGCAGAGATGCTTTCTGAAACCTCTTAGAACTTTTAAACCTTCATTTGAATCAGCTCCCTTTCTGAAATACCAATTCTGCTCTGTAAGTTCGTTTCAAGTTCTTAGAAGTTTATTCTAAGGAATGGAAAGGAAAAAGATACTATAAAATTTTTTTTTATTTTGTTCTCAATAATAATGCTCTCAAAATTTTAATTATACTATTTTAGAAATGCAGTGTCTTCTGTTGAATATATTTCTAAAACTCATCTGGTATATGGCAAATACATTGTAAATATTTGAATCTTCTGTCATTTTTCAGCTATGAAGACTCTTTAAATTTTTTACTAATTCATTAAAAACCTGTCTTTAGAAGTCTATCTACAATTATTCAAAGTCTGGTTTTGTCTGCCATCTTTCATTTAGGGTAGAACATAACAAAACAAAAAAGAGAAAGTGAATTCTAAAGTGTATGTTTCTGTTCAATTTACCAAATGACTGAGGAACCAATAATTCATCCTTAGTGAAAAAGACTGTAATTATTCCCTTTTTTATAAAAGCATCAATTTACAGTGAACAAGAGAAACTTTTGCCAGATATAGCATTGTACTCTTCAAAGCAACACAGTATAAATGAACTGAAATTATGTGTGCCAAGAAATTATTCAAGATTGAGAAAGCCTACCTTTATGTAAATACTGTGGGATTGATGGTTTGGGAAGAAAACACAAAGTCAACTAATGTGCAAATTATTCCCTTTGAACCAGAATTTCAGAGGAATACAATCTATGATATTTAATCTCTTGGCATAAATCTGGAATAGTGCACATGAAATATAAGTTTTGTGTTAAGTTCAGCTTCTGTTTGTCAAGGTAAGAATTTTCTTACCTTGTTCTTGATCTCTTCTACTGCAAATTAAGATAATATGGAAAATTATATTAAACTTTTCATTATACATTAGTATTATTTAATAAAATATTTTTATCACTGAAAAATTGTATCTCAAATTGGCCCAAATTATCCACAAAACTAATGAAGTATCAATAATGCATCAAGTAAAAAATAGTTTTCTTCTTCACTTGTGGTGTTTTGGCAAATCCCAATTCTTTTTTTTTTTTTCTACTCTGCAGTTCTGGTTCAGCCAAAAGAGCCATCAAACTCCCATGATTATTCACTGTATTACTTTGAGCTGATTGAAAAGTCGTATAACTTACCTGCGTGTTAGCATTTCTTTAACTTGCATGTCTAAATGTGCAAATTTAGTGTATAAAATATATATCCAGGTGCATTCAGCAGATATTTCTTAAGTTGGATGTATCAGCTAACCCAGGCAGCACTTATTAAAGAAGGGAAATTAATCTGCTGTGGTTGTGCTTCACTAGACAGTGGCAGGAGACTCACCAACCCAGGCACATCATCTGTAACACTAAATAAAGAGAAAAGGTGTATGCACCAGTAGAAAGACCCCACTCTTTTTTGCTGTGTGTACAGTCACAGACTGAATGCTCTTTTTTCTCTTCTAAAGTACATGAATTTAAAGACAGATAGAATAGCTGGTTATGATGAAAACAATAATAAGCTTAAACTACATACTTAATGTATAGACCCTAACTAGCCATTGCATAACCATGCTCTTTTGTCTGGGGGAAAATCTGTGCTGCACAAGATATTGAACATCAGGTTACAAGACTTCTATATCAGTAGCACAGAAAAATTAAATGGGGGCTAACAGATTTTTCCAAGCTGAAACAAAGATAATTTGTTTCAAATCCCCCTGAGGAAAAATGAATGTGAACATCTCCTTTTCAAATGCCAGAAGAGGATTAAAAAGTAAGTAGCAACAAGCAACTATTCTTGACTCATCTTCATTAAAAAAGTGTAAATATTCAACTCCCTTTGACCACTTTCTAATAATCAATTTCTCCAGTCATTATATTTTTTTTCTTCTGTTGTACTCACTTGAAAAAAGATGCATCTTAATACTGGATATGCAAAAAGATATTCAAGATATTCTCCTTGAAGTCAAGTAGTGAAGAATTTAATGAGAAAATTCAGTGAAGCTTCTAAAATTAAAGCCTAAGCATTGCAAGGCTTGCTGATCACTAATATCTTCATTTTAGTAAGCCGAAGATAGATTGCTGATTTTGTAAATGCTTTAGATAACTTGTTCAGAGTAATGGAGTCTGTGTGTGGCAGAGAGAAATAGACTGGAGCCGAGATAAACTACAAACCACTGAATTGAAAAAATGATACCTAGATTTATAACTTATTGAAACAAAAGGGAAAAACCGTTTCATTTTTTTCAGAGATGACCAGAAGTAAGTGATACAGATGTCAATGACCAAGCATAAGTAGTGCTATAGATTTGTATACAGAACATACTTTGCAATATCCTTCAACTAAATAACTCCAAAATCATTACAATGTGAATAACTCTTACTCTGGCAGTGTGCAGTGCATAAAAAAAACAGGATGATTCTGAACTTCATCTCCACACAATATATAGCTTTTCATTAATTAGCCAATTCCCATGTTTATAGGGGATTACTATACAGAAATAAATGGGCAGAGTTTTCTGTGATGATTAATGGAAGCAGTGCTCATTGCAGCTCTTGCCCATTCTGTACTGTTCATGGATGATCTCTGCACATTGTCCCACCTGGAAAAACTGTAGGAATGTGAGAGTAGTGCAGGAAAGGTGAAACTGAAGACAAATTCTCTTATGGTTGATGAAAAAGGAAGTGTAGCAAAAGAGCAGACTCTACCTCTCTTTTCAAGGTCCAAGATAGTGTTCACAGAAATGTTCTTGAGTGAAAAGGGAAAAGAGAAGTACTGACAAGTTATATTTTTTGATCTTCATTTCTTGTTATTTTTTTATCCTTCTTTAATTTATTTTTTAACAGGAATTATTAACAAGCATATGAGTCACTTCCTCAAGGTTCTGTGTATGTTTTGATACTTTAATATAGGAGGTGTTGATACTTTTCACTGGTTTATTTGAGGTTAGACACATAAATCCAGAGTTTACTCCCCAGAGAAGCCATGAAGTAAGAAGGGGCCCTCAGGCATCTTCAATTCTCTCTATGTATGCAAATCCTCCCTGACAGACAACTCTCCAACCAGTGTTCAGATGGTTGCCTGTTGTTGATTCTCTATTCTTAAGTATTCTTATGTTTGAATGTTATTTTCACAATGGTTTTCCTAAACCTTTGCTGCCGTAATTTATGACCCTTTTTTTTAACTCACCTTGGACCAGAAAAACAGCTCTTTTATCCCTGTACAACTGCCTAATATGTATTACTTTTACCTATTGGATTTATATTCCTTATTAGCTATTCTTCTTTAGTTAATTAATTCAATTTTTTTTCATGGGTTGTGTTTTCTGGACCTCTGGTCATTCTCATGGCTGTCCTCTGGGCTTTTTCCAACTGATCTGTGTCTCTGCTGAGCCATGAGTCAGTAAGGTTAATGGAATTTGGATTTGTACTTTTGCATGACTGATACTTAATTCTCTAAACTTGTTTTGCTAATGCTGTTACATTGTACCACACTATTCAACAATATATGAAAGATTTGCTTAAGAAACTTATGTTTTTTTTCTTTTTTTTTTTAATGGTAAATCCTCTGTATAGCAATTAGAAATTTTCTACAATGGTCATAAGTAATAGTCATTCATTAAAAATTGACAAGGAAGAATTTGGATAGTTCTTTTTGCAGCTGCAAATTCAGTATTTAGCAGAAATGGTTAATTACTCACTTTTCATGCATTTTCATTTCAGACAGCCAGGAAATCAGAATCATGGTCCTGACTTCTGTGTTTTTCATTCATGTATGCCAACAGAAACAGAATAATTCTCAGTATATTTTCCCAAATGTCTCTTTCCAAGTCCCCCAGAGTCAGCAACTATAAATATTTTTTTGCCAAATTAGCTGTTGTCCCAGTCCCTCGTATCACTAATTTGCATAATCTTGAGTTCTACATCTGTAGTATGTCAGTTCTCATATCAGAAAAAAGACACACTTTCCAATGTCAACTTTACTCAACACAATAGGACTCACATATGCTACAAGTCTGAATTATTCTCACCCAAAATGTACAGATGTTTGTTTTCTTTGCAAACACTGCTATGTTTCAGAGACTTTCTCTAGCAGAGAGTTTTTCTCTAACTACATGAAAACAGGCAGATTTTTTTTCTGAAGAGGGAGTTATAAGTTCTTATCAATTTGTTACAGCAGGCAGACTCCTTTTTCGTGTGTGATAACAGCAGGAGAGAACCCTTTTTGGGAGACACTGCATGCCATTTAAAGAAATCAGATGACTTTTTAATGCATTAAACTCTCCTCCATATAGAGATAATGTCAAAAGATATTTTTGTCCCGGGTTTAAACTAGTGTGTTCTTGTTTTTGCCTATATTCTTTATAATTTGCAGTTACCTAAAGTTTCGCTGCTTGTCATGGGAATCCCAACTCAAAAGAGGATTAAGCCTAACCAAGAATAATTACTGTTTTCTTGTAAGCAGTACTAGTTATAGACGAGGGATGATCATACACAAAACCAAACTATATGTCTGTTGGCATGGATAAAATAAAGAACTTTCTTTTTTTTGTGAGAGAGTTTCTTTACAGACATGTTAATTGCTCATGCTGATGAGTGCTAACTGCTCAAGGAGTAGTTCTGGATAGAACTGCAAAAATGATGTTGCAGAGCCAGAAGAGAGTACAGTTGGGTCTCCTCTGGATGATAGAGTCTCTGCTACATCTTTTCTTTCTCCTCCTCTGCTCCTGATATGGATAAGCATCACTTCAAATTCAAATACCAGCTGGTTCCTCCTCAGTGTCATTCTGGCTTTAAAGCTGTATTTTCCCAGAGAATGATGCAGTAAAAGCAAAGGGGAAGAAATGAGAAAATGTTTTGGGGGCAGCACAGCACTACATTAGGAAAAAGGGGGAAAAATTATGTTTCCTAGTAGTCTGCTCCTCAAAATCATAGCAACATCTATTCTTGCTGCTCTGTTATGTCTTAAAAAAAATAAATGTTTCCTAGTACCTTGTGGGGGGGGGGGGGGGGAACAGTTTTCCCCCCTGAAGTTATAAAACGCTAAAACCCCAGGGGGTGGTGACCCTTGAAGTTTTGAAGTTTTACCCAGTGAGTGCTTCTGCAAAATATAAACATATCACACTCAGAACGGAAGAGAAGGTAGTTGTTTTTTGGTGGCAGAAGTGGTAGCCATGTTCTGAGGCTATGAGGAAAGGGGCTTGGAGCCCCTTGGGGCCTCTGGGACCCCCCAGAGGGGGGTTGCGGGGACTTGGAACAGCGTGAGGCTGGGCTAAGTGCCTGCAGCTGAAAGCTAAAGAAGTTTTCTCCATCGTGAGTGAGCAGAGACAGAGCAGCGGCAGAAGCAGCGTCCAGAGACTGTGGTTAAGAGTCAAAAGATAAGAAAGCAACAGCATGCAGCCAAGGAAGATGCAGAGTTGTCTGAGAGAGATAGAGCAGCAGAGAGAGAGGAAGTTGGGGTAAGAAATAAAACCCCATACCCCCCTGAGACCTCCGAGAAAGGAGGGAGATGGACTCCGAATTGAGAGGCGTCGTAGAGTGCTGCAGCACCAGAGAGAGAGGAGCTAAAAAGCTCAGAGAAAGAATGCGGAGGGGGGTGACCTTGGCCCCCCCTGCTGCCTGAGGCAGAGCACAGGAGCTCTGCAAAGGGGTTTGAATCCCCTGAAGATACAGATCGTCATGAAGACCCCTGAGCTTTATGGTATGACCGTGGTGAAACGACCTTGTCTGGGGGAACGCAGCCCACAGAAGAAGACCCTCGCTTGAAAGACAAGTGGCTGAGGGGGCTTGGATTCTCCCCCTCGTGTGTGCTGGCAGAAATCCAGCTATCAGCTGCTGCATGAGAAGAGGATAGATGACTGCTGCCCTAGAGAAACTGCTGCTCTGAGACTGGAAAGGATCTTTCCTTCTTCCCTCCTGGACTTTTATTTGGAGGGGAGGAGAGATCTGATCCATTGTAAATACTGATTTTTCATAGTAGAGATACTTGAGATCATGTATGTAATGTATTATAATATTTATGTGTACAGTCATTGTAATATATTCCCTTTCCCCCATTTTAAGTCTCGTGTGGTTGTCTGGAAAAAACCTTCTCACATTGAGTTGAGATGTGGGAGGGGGTTTGAAGATAGGGAATTAGATTTTTGGGGCTCTCAAACCATGACATACCTTCATACAGCATTCAACCTACCTAACATAACCTGGCCATCAAGACACTGTTCTAGATGTTATCATGCTGGAAATGCCTAGGTTTCTCAAACATAGGCTTTGATAAAGAAGACTTTTAAGTAAGAAGGAGAAATGTTAAGTTCTGGCTGCCTTATTTGTTTTGTTGAAAGGGTTTTTTTTTCAGTTTGATAACTCTTCTGCAGTGGATTTCCCAGGCTGATTAACACAGATGAGTTATTTCTTTCTTCTCTCCATTCTTCCTCACAAGGCTGAGTAAGGAACTTTCAGCTGGACTAACTTCTCGATTTAATAGCTTTGAATATTTAAATAAACCAGAGAAAGGTGCTACTTTTGTATTCCTATTGTTTGACATACTATAGGGAGAGATAGACATACCTATCTTCTTTCCAGTCCATATTAATGGCAGAGTCAGTCTTACAGCTAGAATAAGCTGTGCTTATTCTAGCACAGCTAGAATATCATCAGGAAAATAATATTGGTCCCCAGTCTCTTCTTCACTATTATTGTTACTTAACTTCTTTGTGCCTGCAGTTCTTGTAATACATCATGAAGGCTTAATGTTGGCCTAAGGAAAAAGCAGAAAGAAAGTCATATAACTTTCAAAAAGGAAATATGCTCATTAATGAGAGCGTTTACCATCCTAAATACCTGTTAAGAGTTTGAGACTGAGAGGTATCTTTACTCCCTTAAAGAGAAAAAACATTTTAAGTTCCAACTTGCATTTTAGAATATTAATAAAGGGATTCTAGGTTTGTTTTTTCCTTTATTTCACACTGAGCATCTTCAGAGCGCTTGGAAAATGTGAAATAGATGCTTTTGGACGCAATTTCAGAAATATTATGTTCACTCGCATAATAGAAGCAGTTTACTTTGTCTCAGTTCTGTCAAGTACAATATCACAGAATCAGTTCCTTTTTACTTTTGCTGTGGTTAATGAAAGATTTGTCAAAGTTTTATCATCTCTAAAATCTCTTTACAAGAAATTCAAAACATTTCTGGAGTAAACCCTAAGAAAGTAAGGTAAGCTGCCCCCATCCTTCCCTCACATGCATGTGCAAACATGCACACACACATGCACACATACATTGGCAAACATTCAGTATTTCTTATGGCGTAATATACTGTAGTGCAAGCAACTCCTTTGCCATTTTAATACACAGTTAGATAAAGCTACTGATATCTGTAAACTGGACAGGTCATGCAAACCAGAAATAACTTTCAGGCAATATGCATATGCGCTGAAGGAAAACTTGTCAACTCCTTGGGAAACTCAATTTACTTGAGTTTATACTGCCCCTGGCAAAGGCAAAAAAACCCTAAAACATGAAGTGGATAAGATAGTTCATTCAAATATTTGTTATAAATTAACAAAAGAGAAATTCAGCAGGAGGGAATCATTAATACTTTACATTCAACAGATTCAGCACCTGATACCTACTGAAATTAGCTCATGTTTCAGTTTCCATCAAAACATATTGGTTTGGCTTCACAAGAGTCACTGAATTACAAAGCACTATTAGTTATGTCCCTACTTACTGGCAGCAATTAAGGCCATAACTGCAAATATGGAAAAGTGTTCTCTGGATACAACTGGAGCACTGATGATAGGTTATTTTCATTTTCTGGCTGCATCTTGGCAGCTAGAGATAGAAGCCATAGCCCACAGCACAAGCTGCAACACAGAATTATCTGACTCCCAGTCAGGTTTGCTTTCCTCATACCCACATGTGCAAGCAAAGAAACACACAATACAATTATTCAGAAAAGTAAAAAAAAAGGCAAAATGCATTCTAGAAATCTTTCAAAGTTATCTCATTTTTATTACACATACAATAAACTTGATTAATCCACATCTGTCCTGGATTTATGATTATTGTTCCAATAAAGATCTTCTACCTACACTTTCGCAAATCTCTAGCACAAAGATTTAAAATGCAGTTATGAGCACCACCATCTTAACAGCTTTGTGATCTGCATGAAGCATAGATCTTATTCCCAGTATCTTCTTCAGTAGTACATAATATCACCAGAACAAAAGTAAGCAAAACTGGAGAAGGGTGTTTTCTATTTGTGGGTGAATAATCAGGGAAATTAACTTAGTGCTACGGAGTTCTTACGTGCAAGTAAGAAAACTGTAACAGGGAGAACTTCTAGGGAGATATAAGAGCTGTTTTCTAGCTACTGTGTACTTGCAAAACCTGAAGCCTCTGTGCCAATGTTTCCCAAACCAACCTGTGTGGTTTTGCTGAGATTTCACTTTACTTGAAATGGATAGTTGCAAGTATAAAGCAGAGCATGCATTCACTTTTTTGACATAATGGAGTAATCCATTGCTGTATGCTATATGCTGTATGTATTTGACAAAACTTGTAGAATAGCATACTCCAAAACCCTAGGTACGGAAAAGCTCTCAAGAAGAAAGCCTAAATTCTGCTTGTGTTCCTGTGCCTAATATTAACCATTAGCTAGGTGAAAAACAAAACAAACAAAGACAAAGCCTTCAAGCCAAGGGATAATACTGGACCTGGGGATGTGTATGGAACTTGGGTCACCTTAATGTAACCATAATTGCACAGGTCCATGAAGGAGGGCATATATGTTAGATAAGAGATGAGGAAATACAAGTGATTTAAACAGGAAAGCTGCATCTTGCTCCTGCATATTTCATTTCAGAACCTGAGGCTTGTAATACAATGCAGTGGATCACCAGAAGTAATATACAGGAAAAACCTTGAAGAAATGTAGAGCTCAACAACTGTCTCCATTTTCTCTAACAAATCTGACAAGTCTTTGAGATGGTTTCTGCATTTAATTAAAGTTCAGAGAAACAGCCAAATGGGAGGATTTTCCCTCAGTGTAAATGGAAAGACTAATATTATGTATCACCATTGTGCAGACAGAGATGTTTATACAGAAAATTATGAGAAGGTATTACCGTTTACATATCCAATGTGCACACTTGCTACAAAACGCGTGCACCTCCTCCCAGTGGGCACAATTCTTTCTTCTACAGTAAGAATTCAAGGAGCTAAACAAAGCCTAATCTTAAAACCTTATGATATTCAAATTCCTAAAGAACAGGTTTATTTTTATTTTGGGAAGCAGCAGCAAGTGGAGTTATTAAGGTGCCAGTTCAAGGTGTGAAAGAAATTTACTCCTTTATATTAACTCAGTTCCCTTGTTTGCTAGAACAAACAAACAAAAAACACACACAAACAATCATCAAAAAAAAAAACCCACCGCCAACTATAATGAAGCCTGAATATTTAGACAAATGCTTTCATTACAATTTAGCTGAGTACCTTACTTGGTTATTAAGATCATTAGGTAGATGCAAGAAGTCATCTCTCCACACTGCAGAGTTTGAAGCCCTGTACTTGCCTATTTTCTAGTCTCACTCTATAACAACTCACTGATGTTCCCCCAGGAAACTATCTGGTTGCAGTTTTGGTCACTCCAACATGTTCATCTGTTTGACATACTGCAACAGACCCTCAGCTTCTGTAAATCACTCAAGTTCCACCAATGTCACCAGAATTACTCCGATACCAAAGCCATATGGTACAGGATTGGCTTTAAGGTCCTGAGAAAAAGAAAAACAGAATTGAGGAATATTGTTGACCTTTGCAATATCAACCTTTTAAACCTTCACAATGAAATGTGTAATTCCCAAGAATGGAGTTCCCAGTCCTGAGCTGCATGTGGCATATTTAGGCTAAGAACCAAGGCAACTTCAGGGATGGGTGGCATCTATGTTGGGATTTTGAGGACAGTAATTTTAGAGGTCACACTCATACCTTCTTGTGAGTGGAGCTAGCCTGTAATTCTTATTTGTTTGCCTAATAGCAGAAAGTTTATGTATTATGCATAAAATGCCTTTGTGCTTCTTTTTAATCATCTTTGGTGCTGCTTTTAAGAAGTCTTTTTGTTGTTTTCTAATCTTTGCATAATTTTAGTAAACGAGAAGAAATCCTGTATGTGTATCCTCATAGCATCTGTCAGCACTGAAACTCCAGGGAGAAAAAGAAATCGTAGCTACATATTGCCAGAAGTTTTTAACATGCCATAATTTTCATCAGCCTCTATTTGAGTTTGCTCTTCAGGGGCATTACATTAGCCTTCCAGAAACACTGATTCAAGGGCTCAGAAAGCTTTTCTGTCCTCGCCAAATACACCCCACCAGCATTGTTGTGGATTCTTTTCTCTCATTCCTCAGTCACTGCAGCAGAGGTCACAGCCTCCCCATGAACCACTTCACAGGAGCAAGCCAGCTACCTGCACATTGCATCCAGTCACAGTGGTTGGGGTCTGGAAGCCCTGAAAAATAGAGATGAGTAAACTGCTTCAAGAATTCTTCCTGCTCTGAAAAAAAATCTACAGTCTGTCTTTCACTGAGTCATTCACAACATACTGTTTATAGGTAAGGAAGGTTAAGAGGTTACAGAATCACAGAATATAACTGCTGTCATGCAAGAGAACATTTCTATAACACTGCAGTCACACAGTCAATCTGTGAGGTTAGCTGACAAGGTCTAACAAGTGTCTGGGACTTGCCATCCAAATGCTGAAGCTGAGAAAGCGCAAACTTTTAGCTGAAAAATGTTACTGATAATAACATTTCCTGATATGGGAAATTACCTACCACTGAGTCCTAGCATCACAAGTGAGTGTCTTTTGAAAGGAGATAATTTGTGTCAGGAATAAAAGTATCTGCCTCAGAAAAGGAATTTTTAGGTGGAGTATCTGTCACAAAGAGGTCAGATTAACACATCAAAATCAAGGTTTTCCTAGTCTCAAGAACAATAAAAAAGAGTTTAACAATTAACTTTAGTGTACCCATACTGTTAAATTTGATGGAGAATTGTCAGCAACACACACTGAATGACTCTGAAAACACTGACCTGCTTATGCATGCAAAATCTGGACAGTATGCTGGAATTCCTACTGCAGATAAAAAGTATTCACCAACTCAGAAAGACAGTGAATAATACATGTCAGCATACCATCCATATCAGCTAAAGAATGTTTCCTCTTTTTTTTTCCCTAAAGCTACTCCTTTCTCCATGAGTGAAGGTGTACAGCACTCAAACAAACAATTGCAGACCACCATATCCATAGTTATTTCCCCAAATCATTTTTAACACAGAGGGAGTAACAGAAGGATCCTTAAACACACATAAGCACTTTTGAAATAATTTGAGCTTTGATTGGGAAAGATTCATCTAACTCATGAGATATTCCAGCATCCTTGATATTTTCAACCACTGACACGTGGAACCTGTCATGAGTCAAATCTTCGTGAGCACTTCAGCTAATAAACATAGAGCAAACACTATCTATTTTGCAGAAGTGAGTCAACTTTCCTACTCTGATGCATTGTAGTAACTTCAACTAAGATGCAATTTTAGGAATTTTCCTGAGGAGAATGAGAAATCCGATTGGGAAAGATATCAGGCGTGGAGAGACATTTACAGAGCCTGAATGGACTGCTATTTTACCGGACTGACTTGTTATCTCACGGACTCTCATGTTATTCCCCAGTTCATCATTGGTTTTATATCAAGTTTAATGTACCCCAATATTATTCCCCTTTGTCCCTCAGACTTTTCCGCCAAAAGTTGTTTACCACCCTGCTCTCCCCTGCTTTCCCGCTCCTCTGTCACTGTTTGGCTGAGGTTTGCCGCAGTGCAGAGTGAGCCCCCATTGGTCCCTTCCCCTGGATACCCACAAGTTACACCCACCTTTCCCCTGTCTCCCAATCCTGTCTCATCCTGAGTTGTCAGTCCCATGCTCCTCCCCAGTTCTGAATCCTCCCCTCAGACTTACCCTATATAAGTCCCTGTGTTCTCTCAATAAACTGGCATTGCACCCAGACCTGTCAGCTGCGTTTGAACCCTTTGTGTGGTGCCGCATCCCTTTTCCTTTTTCCCTCGGGCCATGGCATTTGCCTGCTTCGTCTTTGATTATATTTTACAGAATCCTGTTGAGGATACTTTTAACCAGAGAAATGTCAGTCCATAAATATGTTTTTTACAAAGATATTGTAGGACAACATTCCCTAAATTATCTCAATGTTCACCATGGCTTCAAATAAGTTGAATTTCACAGAATATGCTGAGTTGGAAGAGACCTGTAAGGATCATTGAGTCCAACCCTTAGACCTGCACAGAACCAGCCCCAAGAGTCACACCATGTGCCCAAGGGTACCATTCAAACGCTTCTTGGACTCTGGTAGGCTTGGTGCTGCGACCACGTCCCTGGGGAGCCTGTTCCAGTGCTCAACCACCCTCTGGGTGAAGAACCTCTTTCTAATATCCAATCTAAACCTCTCCTAACCCAGTTTCAGGCCATTCCCTTGGGTCCTGTCACTGGTCACCACAGAGAAGAGATCAGTGACTGCCCCTTCCCTAACCCTCACAAAGAAGTTGTAGAGTGCAATGAGGTGTCCCCTCAGTCTCCTCTTCTCCAGGCTGAACAGACTCAGTGACCTCAACTACTCCTCATATGGTTTTCCCTCAAGGTCCTTCACCATCTTCATTGTAGTCCTTTGGATGCTCTCTAATGGCTTAATATCTTTCTTATATTGTGGTGCCCAAAACTGCACACAATATTCAAGGCAAGGCCACACCAGTGCAGAGCAGGGTGGGACAATCCCCTCCCTCGAGTGCCTGGTGATGCTTTGCCTGATGCCCCCCAGGACATGGTTGGCCGTCCTGGCTGCCAGGGCACTGCTCACTCATATTCAATTTGCCATCAACCAGGAGCCCCAGGTCCCTTTCTGTAGCACTGCTTTCCAGCACCTCATTCTCTAGTCTGTGTGAACATCCAGGGTTGCCACATCCCAGGTGCAGAATCTGGCACTTCCCCTTGTTGAACTTCATATGGTTGGTGATTGCCCAGTCCCCTAATTTGTCAAGGTCTCTCTGCAGGGCGTCTCAGCCTTTGCGGGAGTCAACAGCTCCTTCCAGTTTTGTGTCATCTACAAACTTGCTTAGTATCCCTTCCAAGTCATTTATGAAGATGTTGAAGAGCACAGAGCCTAAGACAGAGCCCTGCAGAACCCCACTATTGACAGGTTGCCGTCAGATGTTACCCCATTCACTATTACCCTCTGCGCTCAACCCGTGAGCCAATTGCATCACCATATGATGTGTTTATCCAGCTGTGTGTTGGACATTTTGTCCAGAAGGATCCTGTGAGAGACAGTATTGAAAGCTTTACTGAAATCCAAAAATATTACATCAGCTGGCTTCCCTTGATCAACTAGGTGGATTACCTTGTCATAAAAGGAAATTAGATTTGATAATTTAGATTTGATAATAGATAAGACTTTCTTCTCATGAAGCCATGATGACTGTGACCAGTGACAGCATTGTCTTTCAGGTGTTTTTCAATACCTCCCAGAATAATATTTTTTCCATAGCTTTACCAGGCACTCAGGTGAGACTAACAGGCCTGTAATTTCCAGGGGTCTTCTCCTTGCCCTTCTTGAAAATTGGGGCACCATTTCCCAGCTTCTGGACACCTGGCACCTCTCTGGATTCCCAAGGCTGATCAAAAATCATCAAGAGAGGTTTTGCGATTACCTCAACCAGCTCTTTAAGGATTCTTGGATGAATCCCATCAGGCCCACAGATTTGTAAGGATCCAACTGGAGCAGCAGATCCCACACAATTTCAAGGTCAACGGGGAGTTAATCATTTTCACACTCATGGTCCTCCAGCTCAGGGCACTGAGACCCCCTTGGTCCATCATCTGTGTTGAAGACAGAGGCAAAGAAAGTGTTAAACACCTCTGTCCCTTTTCCCTCTGTCAGTGGAGATCATCTTGTGGTTGCTGTGGCCATATGCTTTTACTAAGCATTAAGATTACTATGTTTCCTTCATTACTATGTGCTTTAAAAGAGGGCTCATTTTCCTATTGGCTATCAATCACAAATCTGTCATCTTTTTTAGTTCTCCCTCCAAGGCTCAAAACACACTTGATGTCTTTGAACAAAATCCAACACACTCTCCAGCATTTAAAAAAAAAAAAAAGCATGACTTGGTATTACTGCTTTCTAAATGGTAACTCATAGAAAAGAAAATATCAGGAAATATGAATTTTCTTTTAATTTCCAGGTGTAAAAAAGACCTCTGGAGGTCACCTTGTCCAATGCCCTGCTCAAGCAGGGGCGCTTATAGTCAGTCTTCCAGAACCATGTCCATTCAGAGTTTTGAATATTTCCAAAAATGGGGACACCACAGTCTCTCACTGGCATGTGTAACCTATGCCAGTGTTTAGTCACAGGAAAAAAATGGGGGTTTATGTTCCAATGAAAATTAATTCCAGTGGTTTATGTTTTCTGACTGCTTGTAAAATTAGGAGTTGAATAAATTTTGAGGAAAATTAAAGAAACGTCATTTACCAGGGTGATTTCTGTTGGCCGCCTTCTTTCTTCTCCATTTATCTTTGAGAGAAAAAAAGAATTTAGATGCCTCCAACTAGCAAATTTAAAAAAATATATTTGGATTTATTTTGGTAACATTTTCCATGAAAGTCAACTTGCATTTTTTATTAACAAATCCTTTTCTAGTCACAAGAAGGCCATGACACTTGCAGATTTTTCACCTGGTCTGTCTTCATGCTGCTGGTGTTCAGAGATGCTTATTGCTATCTTAAAAATAAGCCAAATGAGGTGTGTGTGAAAAATGTTTTGATTCCTGTTCCCTAACTAAGGATAGAGCTGTTTATTGTTCTCTCTCTGTCTCAATTTACCCAGATGTCTACGTCATGTCTGCCTTACACACGGTTTGTGTTTATAAACAGGTTAGATGATGTAAGAAAATACTATTAAATTCTCAACTGAAACAGTAACCAGACTTTAAACGAGATTTAAGTAGCAATGATTTACAATTTTTCTGTGCATTAAATGAGACTGTCATCACGATCTTACCTAGAACTATTTCTGAACATATTTTTTGAATCCACTTTATAGCTTAATGCAGTCATCACATAATCTGCAAATCCGAAAGAGAGAATGAATGTTGTTCACTGTAAGATACCATGAAAAGCTTTACTTTTCACAAAATTGCCAGAATTCTATTTTTCAATTCAAGCAGTATAGTTCACCCTCACCTATCTCCCTAATTTGGTCCTTTTGCGCAAATCTTCTCACTTACTTTTATCATTTAACAAGTAATCACTGGCTTGAAAAATTCTTATAATTTCTCAGAACCATAAACTCATTTTATTTCAGGCAGGAAAATATGTATCAGTTAAAGTAAAGCAGCTTCACTCTTTATTTTGACAATGCAATAACAAAAAAATTTGCAGTTTTACAATGAAAATCAACCCTTCCTTAGCTGCAGGTCAATTATATTGGCTAGAAAACATTTAAGAACTTGGCATGGCCTGTAATGGAGACTTGCAACCTTCTAACAGGCAAAACAAACCAAAACCACAAAATGTTAATTTACTCTGAGAATACTCATGTCAGGCACAAGGCAACTTTTCCATCTTTATTAATCCATTTCACAGACACTGCACTCACTCCTTTCATGGAAAAAAAGTGCAGTATAGCTTTCTTGTACCTGAATTGATTGGAATATGGTAAAGCTTCTAGAGAAATAAATCAGTGAAAGAACACTTAATGCATGACATTGAGCCATAATTCCTTTGGGTTGAGCTCATTTCCAGTTCTCCTTATGATTATAAATAGCTGATTGGAAAGGTGCAGACTGGCCTCTTTAGTAAACTTCTGTTTATAGAAGCTAATGTTAAAAGATGAACAAATAAAACTCCCCAAAAAAACCCCCAAAAACCCAAACAAACAAAAAGAAAACCTCAATACATCATGAACTCAAATTGTTCTGCTAGAAAAAAAAAGGAATGAAAATTTCATGACACAAAGTACTCTGGCTTACTTTTAGAGGTTACATGGGAAAATTGTTATGGCTTCTTTAGCTTCTTTATTTGCAGGACTGATGTTGCTGAAGAGTCCAAAGAGAAACAGGCATAGTCCATTCTGTTAGGGCTGCCAAATCAATGGAGAAAAAGAGATTCATGTCCAACAAAAAAATGTTTAATCAACAAAAATGCAAAGAATAAAAGAAAAGTCTTAGGTAATAAATTGGAGATATATTATAAGCTTCTTTTGTCTCTTTCTCTTTGTCCCTTTCTTATTGTGTGAAGATTAATTTATTATGATTTATACCAAGAATTCCCAAGACATGCAAGAAAAAAGTAAGTGGTGATAATTCATCATCAATTACCCTAGAGAACTTTAACAAATTATCCAATCCTATGAGACCCTGAAAGATATGTTTTCTCATAGTGTTTCTACTTTTATTTAGCTTCCTGATTTAAGTCACAAAAGTAATGAGGATTGTGGAATTTCTAGTTCAAATCAAACCACAACTGAAATGTTATAAAGCAACTGTATTATGTTACTTATACATTTTGTGTTATACATTGTTAAATTTGTGTGTGTTCTCACTGCTTTATTATTTATTTTCTGCATGACTCAGCATTAAATTTCATTTTTATCAGAGAATCAAACTAAATCAGACATTATCAAAAGGTAAAAAAAGAAATTAGTTTCCCTATGCTTAAAGACCAAAGATTAATTCATTTTAAATAAATATGAATTTTAAAGACTGCCCTTTTTTTTTATAAACTTCATATTGTGACAGATTAAAAAAATACAAATAATTTGATGATATAAGAATGCAGGGTTTCCTGATATGTTTTCATATTTCCTATTTTAGTTGAGGATGACATAAAAAGCAATATCAAAGGAGTCCTGCATGGCTTTGCTTCATTCTTTTTCCTCTTGAAATGTAAAAAAGCCCCTTTCTTACTTTGTAGATTAGTGCTTTCTAATTATTTAAAATCATAACTAATTTACGCTCTCATTGATCTTGAGAATACACAAGAGAGAATAATCTAATGCAAGTCCCAAGTTTCAGAATAAATAAGTACAAACATAAAGTCACAAATCTTTGCAAAATTAATACATCTTAATTTTATGTGACTGCTAGATTTACCTACAGTTCGCATGCAAATTGAGTCTAGGGCCATATATTACATTAAACAGCAAGATCAGAACCCCAATTTTCTTACAGTACAAGAGTGGAACTAGGGTTTTGGAGAACACAAACTCTACTTAAAGCTCCTATCTAGATGAATTTCTTAAGCAAATGATTAAATTTTCACTTCCCTCGCTGGTTTGCTCATCCTCCCAGTTTTGATTATATGAACTTTGTGAAGTAAAGACCATCATTTATTCCATTTTTTCATGGGGCCCAGAACAATTGTTTGAGTGAGCAGAGTACTTTGAGTAATACAGGGTTGTTTTTTTTTTTTTATTCTGTGCACTGAGCTAGCAAAATTGTCATTCTTCTCTTCTGTCCACCTCTCTTCTACCAAGCACTTCAGTGTGTAGAGAAAGACTAGCTGGAGGAAGGCTTTACCTGTAACCTACTACTTCTTTGTGCCTACTACAGAAACAAAAGTGAAAGGTGACTTTGCAGTCTGCCACCCTCACTGAACTTAATAAAACTACAGTTTTATTGACTGTAGTAAGTTTATTAACCGTAGTTTAAACTGCAATTATATTAACTCCCTGAGTTAATAAAACTACAGTCTTTGCCATAATATCCAGTTTGCGGGTATAAGAAAAGATCGTAACAGTGTTTTCTTTTGTTGAAGGCACTCTTATCTTATAAAACACAAAAGATACTACTTCTCATGTATGGGACCATCATATTCTACAGAACCATACAGGTCCAGAACCATAAAATCTTGTGTAGGAAATAGAAGATGTGGCAGTTCTTGAAAAAATAAAAACTACCCCCAGCACTATCCAATATAGAAAGAGATAGGTTTGCCTGTCTGTAGGTATCTTTGAAGTAAATGTGGGGTCTGGAATCCCTTTTCTCCCAGACAAAGAATAACAGGTTCATCTCAACTCTTTGAACTAATCTATACTATCTAAAGGCTGAACCTTACATAATAACTAGTTTGTGGGGGTTTCAGCATCAGGAAATGAGCATGATGCTTTCTGAGTCATTCTCCCAACTGGGTCACATCTGGATCATACTGGTAATAGAAATTTTAAAAACTCCCCTCCCCGCTCCTACTCCACCATCAGCAGCAGCATGAGTTGTGGGCATTCAAACAAAATGCAAACAACAGATAACTAGCTTGTTTGTCTTTGTACATTCTTCTTCCTTCACTTGCAAAATAGACAGAAAGATCAACTTCTAAGTGGCTCATTACTTGTCTTTTTATTCTCTTTTGTACAAAGCAAGAAAATAATTTGAAAACAAGCACTTTAAAGTAAACAAAATTACATTTTATCTCTGTATTAAAAAAAGTAAACAAAACCCAAAAGAAACAATCTCCACACAAAAATGAAAAATAAATAATGCCAACCATGAAATTGTCCTCTTGGGATAGCTTCATAGCATGTTTAGTACTGAGTACTTGACAGAAGTTCAGGGGTGTCACTGCTAAACAACGCTGGTAGTTCAAGAAACTTCCTTTGACCTTGGGCAAGAAAGTCCATTTATAACCTCACTGCTGTCAGAAGAGAGCTGGGGTATATTTTTAATACTAGTTATGAGGCACAGAGTAGACACAACCAAAAAGGACTGAATTTAATCATCACAGATGCATCATATAAGTCTGTTAACCAACAGAGAGGTGTCATTTGAAATGTTATGTTTACTGCAACAATCTCAGTCAAGGGTAAATATTTACAAGAGATCCAACAGGTCCATGTACCTGACAGGAAGGCTCTTGCACTCATCACGCTGGTTCAGGACCAGCAGAAATTACTGTGGTCAGCTAAATTCACCTAGCTTTTCCTTCCCATCCACTTGAATGAAGCTGAGTGAGAGGACTGAGCAGAGATTACCACTGGCCCCCAAAACAGCCTGTTAGAACCTTGTGCCTGACTCTCCAGTATTCTTTTTTTACTATGGCTTTGGGTCTATATGGTTAACTTCAGAGGAGGTGGCCCACAGCACAAAAAGAGGACACGTCTTCTGCCAAACTGCAACATTCAGTCCTTCATACTGGAAGTCCTCAGCAGTTTGTTTCTAATTCTCTGCTACAGGGATGTAAAATAAATGACTCAGCTCCTTGAATTCTTTACTGAGCAGCCCTCTTGAAGCAAAAAGAGTTGCTCACTGTATTGGGTGCAGGTGTTAGAGACCAATAAATAGAATATTGAATTAAAAGAAGTGATGATCTTCATGAAAAATGCTGTAGCAAAATAACATTGTCCCTTTTCTTCACATGCTGGATATCCACAAAACAGAATATAAAAAAGTCATGGAATAATATAACTATGCATTATATCATATAGTTAATCTTATGAAACAGATCCATAATTACTCTAACTTAGAAAATTAATTGATACAGAATGGTGAAAAAGGAAAAAAATACAATAAAGCCTACTGTTTCTGAATCACATGGGAATCCTTTCTTAAACCATAAGAAACTACACAGTACGCAGAAACAAAAGTGTAGCCAGCAAGGCTCAGCTAGGAATTACACACAGAAATGTGACAAGGGTCTCCTACCTGTCTCTGGTAAGCTGCTCCTTACAAGCTGTTCTGATTCCTTTCCCGATATTTTGCTTCCAAAATTTTTCTGGATCTGACTACATAATGCATTTTCAGCTAAGACAAAAAAGGCAAGAAGGCAACAGGCTCAGTGTCACTAGCCACAATGCATACCTGTATTTTAGAAATGTTAGTGGACATAATATTTTTGATGAAATATGCATCCTGTCAGACATGCATAATTTAGTAGTTATTGCTCCTTGCATGTATTATATTTTAGATTTCACCCAAGTGTTAAATAAAGGATAGGGTGTCTAATTTTATTTTGGTTCCTTCCATGTCCTTGGGCAAGTCTATCTTGCAATCTCAGTCATACTTGACTGTAAAATTATCAAAGAAACAACTTTATCTTCACACATGGAAAGAGCCAATTGTGAATATTCTGTTCAAAGTAGAGTCTTACTGATCATTTATTTAACTCTTTCTTACTTAGAAATATTTATAACCTTAATTCTTGCTGCTTACTTCCTGGGTATTTCAGGTGACAGGGACTTGAAACACATGATGAAGTGTCCTAGGCTGTCTGTTGACAGATAACATTCAGTGAATAAACAAGTTTGAAATAGGAAGAAGGAGTGCTGCTGAAAATCAAAATGCAAGAATGTGTTGTTTCCGATGGTAAAAATACTTTGTGTGTCACAACTAATGAAAATACAATCAAACTTTCTTAAAGCTTATTTACAGCCATACACACACTTGTACACAAATATTTTAGACAGTCACAGAAAAATTAAGAATCACAGCTGATTGCTGTAACTGATTTGACCGTAGTTTTTTAGGTCCTATTTATTCACCTGCTACCTAGTAGTTGAAGAAGCCTTGTGATCAACACATGCCCACAGCTAACTCCATTCATGTTCTCAACAGTGAGAGCTGCATCTACGCTGGAACCTGTATGAACAACCACATTATTCTCATGTTATGCTCAAGCTAAATCTCTCAGTTTTGAAGCTGAGGTCAGGCAGAGCAACGTATCAGCACAACTACGTAATTTCCAGTTTATATCAGGTCACTTTGTAGTGTAGGCAGAGAAAGTCCGATGTGATAGGCCTGTCTGTGCAGAAATAGCACTCTTCTTGGAAGTATAAGGTGAGTTCCCCTTGAGGGTTTGTTATTGGAGCGGAAGAGGTGGAGGATCCAGATCCTTGTTTGGGGTGTTTAAGAGGTGTGTGCTTTTAGCAGCGCTGAGTGTCTCTGATCTTGACCTGCAAAGCTCACGTCTCAGCATCTCATATGTTGCAGCCTATACCACTGAGATTAGTAGGCAAAACACCACATGCTTTTTGTGGAAATTTGAAGTAGTGTTTCTTGTTGGGCACTAGACTTATTCCTATATATTATTGAAAATCCATGGGGGATTGGGTAGTGGTGGGTTTTTTTCAGTTTACTCATTATCTCCCATCTTAACCATATTGATTTTGTTTGCCC
This sequence comes from Manacus candei, assembly GCF_025592945.1. NCBI lineage: Eukaryota > Metazoa > Chordata > Aves > Passeriformes > Pipridae > Manacus > Manacus candei. The sequence goes on from NW_026138097.1 coordinate 20,240,110, forward strand.
TTTTATTTTGCTAGAAGGCATCTTGGACTGAAGCCTCATGAAAGAGACATTTTAATTACCTCACATTTTTTCCCACTGTGAATCCTCCAAGCATTATTGAACCCAAGTTGTTTTTAATTATTCTTCACTCTTTCAAAGTCTGTTTTCTAAGAAATCAATATCTGATCCTGTAGCCACATTTAAACTCTGTTCTGTTCACAGACTTTCTAAGCTATGTCCTATGAAGCATATAACATGAAATGAGCACTGGACAAGACATAAAATGAACCTTTGGATTTTGATAGGATCCCATAAAGATGTACAGAGCTGCATTACAGGGTCAAAGCTTTACACTGAAGTTAATTTTGTTTGTTGAAACAATACTTGCACTATAATCATACACATCTCTCAATTCATGAGCTTACAGACCAGATTTGGACTCAGGCTTTAAAAAACCCAAAAATGTGAATTCAGACTAATTGCTCCCTATGCTGAGAGGTTTTTCCTCAATAATAGGAACTAACCTATCCATTTTTCATTGCCTCTCTGGGACCAGTGCCACTGCCTGACTCAGAGTACTGGAGTCAAATGCATTGCATGGCAGAGGAAGAAGAGAAAAAGGACATATTCTCCACCCTCCTGGATTCCTCCATGCACCCTAAAGGGGCCCAATGACATATAGGTGAGGCTATTAGAATAAGTTTTCTTATCAGCTTTTACTTAAATAGTCTAAGACAGACAAGCCAGACCAATCTGTGCTGTGCTAAGCTAATCCATAATATACTAAGAAAGTATACTAATCCATACTAAGGATTTGATCTCAGCTTAACATAAATTATAACCAACACATCAACCTTTTGCCTATGAACATTTGAGCTGTATTTTCAGAAAATGAGCAGAAATTTTGATTAGTTGAGGTTTTGAATGACTATTGTCATACAAAGTAAAATAAAAGATTTTCAAATGCCCAGTATGCAACAAGGTGAGAACTAATCGAAAATACTTTTGACAGCCTTCAGGAACTCGGCAGTCCACTCAGCAGATTTTTCTACTGTTTAGTATCAGAAAACCACTCTATGCTATTGAGCACTGTCCTTGTCTATAAAGAGGTAATAGTTACCTTGGATTTATTGGTAGCTTTGCCATCTACCACTGTTAAAGTGAAAACAAGATTGCATTGTCAACATAATTATGGATTCCTACATAAATGTACTTTCTGTTGTGTATTATTCAGTGGTGCTTCTATGACTTGTCTAGAAAAAAAATTAATGATTTAATTATATGCTACTATATTGGTTTCTTATTTTTTCCAATTTAATTGATTTAAAAACTTACTGATACTTTGAAAAGTTGCCTATTTCCCCAGTTGTCTGTTCACATTAATTATCACATATTTTTACCATATTTGAAATGATGAAAGACATCTGAATTTGTGAAAATTGTGCACAGTTTGGCTGAATGTGTTGATACACAGAAAAATCCTTCAGTGTTAACTCTATTTCCACTTTGCTTTTAAAAGTCACTTTACTAATAAGTGCCTTGGAAGTGCATACCTGTTTATTGCACTGTTGATTCTAGTTTTTCACTTCTTTCTGTGCATTAAAGGTTTCAGATGAGAAACCTTCCTACACTTATTATACGTTATAAATATATATCAGAAACAGTACATAGGAAAAATGCTTAGTACTTTTCCAACAGGCCCTGATTAAAGTAAACTTTTTTTAATACTTGGAAATTTGGATGTGTTTAATGTTTTCAATGGTCTTGACATTTTCAATTTTTAGCTCTTTTATTAAGTACATACGGCATGCAGCATTGCAGCATTGCCTGGCAAATAAAACTGCCCAAAGGCATAGGCCACTACAATGAAGAAAGTAATTAGCTGTTCCTTAGAAAGATAGCTTTGCTATAAATATCAGAGAAATGAATTTATAGTTTCAGAACAAAGTATGTGTTTCCACAAGTACACTAAGTTCTGCCAAATATCCATGCAATCAAGCTGAAGTAGGCTCCTGACCCTCATTTCTACCCCTTTTTAATCTTTTCTTACCTTGCTTCCTAGAAATGGTTATGCAATTATTTGTCATCTCATGTTGTAGCCTATGTCCAAGCATATATTTTGTGATCTTATGACCTTGACCCTGCCTTACTGAAAAAAAATTGTTGTTGAGCTATGGCTACCAGTTTGTAAGTGAGGGATCCCAGAGGACATTACATCAGGCAAGATGAGAAAGAAGAAAAGAACACAGAGCACAGGAATGAGTGTGCTGAATTAATAATAGGTTAGTAACTCCAGAATTCAGAAGTGAATCACCCACATGAAAAGATATAAAAAACTAACAGAAAGTGGGAGGTCAGAGGATGACAACTCAGGAAGATCAAGGATCAGCTTGTTCATAGGAACAAAGACTGACACATCTTCATGCACCTGGGGACAGATTGGACAGTGGATATGGGTGAGGGTAAGCATAGAGATGCCTGGCCTTGAGGCATGCTGCTCCCAACACACTACTATGAATGTTAGCCAAGAAACTTTTTGGATACTTATAGTCTGTCAGTATAATTCTGTTAAGTCTCCATGCACAATAAACAGATGCCCAAGCAAAAGCAACTCAGAGATCTGAGGATTTACAATATTATTTGTAAGCAATAATAAGTTGCATCTTGACTACATAAAAAATCCAAACCCAGGAGTGATGTACAGTGTTCTGAATAGAAATTCATGCCAAGGAAAGAAGAAAGAAAACCTCAGGTCAAAATAGGCACCCCCGCCCACGCCTTAAGAACAAATTTAAAGCACGAGCAAATAAAAAAAAATGATTCCAATGAATTCGTAGGCCCTAATATTTTCCAGGGCTTTACTAAAGTCCAGTGGACAAACTCCTTTCCCTCATCCGCTAAGCCATTCATCCACATCTGCCATTCCATTCCAAACTAAATGAGAGCTTTGAAGAGAATCCTTGCTGACATCTTAAGTCAATATCCCTCTTCCTGGCTTGTAACACTTTCACCTCAGCTGTGGATTGCCATGGGGGTTTAGTGGGATGACATTTCAGAAGCAAAGTGAGGGTGAGAAAAGTTCTGCATCGATTTCAGGACTGCAAGGGAAATACTAAAAATGGAAGAAAAAGTTGGAAGTTATTGAGGCTTGATCCAGACAATTTATATGGACTGAGAGAACAGTTTGGTGAGAGCATTCCTCTATTACTGAAATTCAAAAGGCAGACTTTTTACAATGTAATGAAAAGGGACTAAATAATAGCACTTAGGATAAGAAGCAACAAAGGTGGGCATAAGAGATAGGCATAATTCACTCGAGAACTGATTCTTGTGTGCGCTACTACAAAAACACCAATCGACAGGGGTACAGAAAATGTGTAGTGGAAGAAGCTTGTAGTTAAATCTTAATATCCTGAGTTGGAAGGGGCACACAAAGATAATTGAGTCCAACTCCTGGCCCTGTACATGACAACCCCAAGAATCACACCATGTACCTGAGAGATTTGTCCAAACTTCTTGAACTCTAAGAGGTATGTGATCCTTCAGGTTATCTTTTTCTTTTAAACCGGTAAAAAGAAAATTTTCATCTTAATTTCTGTTCAGAATGATGAGAGGTAATTCTTTGTCATTATGTAGGCATCTATACTCTTAAAAAGCAGATGTACTAAATTCAGTTATGCTTCTTAATATTACCTGGCCTATCTAGAAGACTCAGGTCACTGATGTGCTTCCCGTTGCTGGAGGGTAAGAATAGATAGAGTGATCTTTTAAAAACAGCTTTAAAACATGATATATAATATCTTTTCATGTTCAAGTTAAGAACAGTACAAAAGAATATGCAACGGTGCCAGAAGAAGAATAGCATTTTAAAACAATTCAATTACGTGAACTGAAACTTGCACCTCTTTTAAGCTGTGGCTGAGGTTTCATTATATATATCTGGCCTCATACTGTTATAAACCAAACCATTAATCTATCTGTCTCTTGAGGAGCTAATCTGCATGATTGTTTGTTAATTTGAGTGCAGCTGTGACTAGATTAGGAATAATTATTCTTTTCTTTGACTCCTCTGCTTAGTGCACTGCTTCTAATTTACAAATACAACAAAGGAGGAAATAGATTAATTATAAGGTAGAAAGTGAAGGGAGGGAAGGAAAACAAATAACCAGTGGTTTTATTATTCCTGATAGAGCTAGTTTGAATCTATCTTGTCTATTGAAGACTCAGGTTTTGGTTTTGCATTCATTTTACTAAATACAATTGCTAATCAGAAGCATATTGTACCACTGCCATAATTTTCCACTAAAGAGGCATCCACTACATGGTAGCCTGCAGTAATTTCATGAGGGAAAAAAAATATTCATGCTGAACTCATAACAAGTGAATAAAATCTGTAATTTAAAGTCTGATTTGATTTAAGTACAAATTTCTTTGTTTTCTATCCTTACCTAGAGCTAGTAAACTGCTTTCTCTTGAACTCAAACATTGAATAGTATTTCAACTCTGGTGAACACAGTGCCGAATAGGGAGATGTGATTCTGCCATAGGGTATTTTACCATGTCAGAAATCGTGTTCATCTGGGGAAAGAAGACCCAGTGTCCTAACCCACAGATGCAGCTCTTGAAGAGTTCCTAGCCACTAAATTAGGAGGACTGTGATGGGCTGAGAAAAAGGATGTTGTTGACTTGTGGATTTCTCTATTGGTCTGTAGGCAGATTGCTGGAGTCAGGTAAGCATGCCAGCTTGCATCATAGACCAGGATCTGCTGCTCCTCTCCTTACTTTTTGTTCAGACTTCCTTAGATTTTGCAGTTCCTGCAGAATGTTGAAGGGTTGGTGTCCAGGTTTTTTTTCTCTGTGTGTGTGTTTGTTTGTTTGTTTTTAATTAATATTTCTGATGGAATAATGACCTTTATTTGTTCTTTCTGTGCTGGCTGGTGGTGGCGTATAAATGACTGATTAAATACAGTGTCTGCTTTGTGTTTTCAGTTCCAAAAAGACTACATTTCTGTAGTGTTTCAGTTTGTCTTAAAGTGGAACAAGTGACCCAACATGTTTACTGCTGTGGTCTCTGAGCATCTGAAGAGCTCCAGGTCCATTTGTGCTGTGTTCTGCCAGGCACTTAATGTGATTGTAAACAGGAGGGAGCGAATTTGCCTGGAGAACAAAATGAAAAGTGTCTGTAGGACCATCTGTGGGTTCATCAAAGAACCCAAACACAAGCTAAGGCATTTTAACAGGTGGATATATATATATGTAAGCATTTTTGGTTAGATTCCTCTCTTTACATGACTTAAATATGGACTCTAGGCAATTGGATTTGACCAAGGTGTGATTGTTAGTGATGTCATCTTTTGCAAAGGCAAATAATAGCTCTTTGAGTGAGGAAAAAGCAATTCCTTACTGTAAGGAACTGACTTTCAATGAGTCATTGCCCAAACATGCCCATAGGACTATGGAATTGATGGGAAGCTCTTCACAGCTTCTAATCTTATCCCACTCACTAAGTGTAACAGCATTTTCAGCCATTTCTATTCTTCCCGTGAAGCTGTGCTTAAAAAATAATTTTTCCACTTTTTCCTCTCTTTCCTCCTCATTTCTCCTCTGACTACTGAAATATTTTTTTTTACTAGTTTTTCTTTTGTCTAGAAGGTATTCTTTAGGGCAAGTGACTGAAATCGAATCCTTCTTACAATTTAATTCTCTTAATGCCAAACTACCGAATTTGGCAGCCTCAAAAAAAAAAACCAAAACCCTGCTTCCTTTCATCTCAGGTGAGACATGCCTGTAACTGCTGATGGATTGGATAGGTTCCTGCCAAATCACAATTTATGTAGCTACATTTTAATCTTAACCAGTTACTCATCTAATATTATTTACCCAGTACCATGGATTTAATGACACGTATTTGGGATTCATATTACTTACTAGTATCTCTACCTTAGAAGACTGAAATGGTTCCACTCAAATTAGACTGAACTGCAGGAGTTTCAGATTCAGTGATTCATATGAAAATACTTTGAATTTTGGGAAAAGAAAAAACCCAACTATAAACCATAAATCAAACCAACTCAAAACACCCTTTTCCAACAAGATAACAAAAGACAAAATGTTGAGTTTTCTAGCTCAGTGATTTCAGTGGCTCATGATTCAGCCTTGCTGGTTTGCAGGTACTGCTGGAAAAGATCTAAAGGGCACTCTTACGTACATGTTCTGTCAAAACATACAAATAGGCTTTAACTGTAGTATATGAAATACTGGATAGTAAGATGACATGGTTTAACCCCAGGCAGCAACTAAGCACCACGTGCCACTCACTCACTCCTTCTCCAGCAGGATGGGTGAGAGAATTGGAAGAGTAAAAGTGAGAAAACTCATGGGTTGAGATAAAGACAGTTTAATAGAGAAAGCAAAAGCCATGCACACAAGCAAAGCAAAACGAGGAATTCATTCATCATTCTCCATGGGCAGGTAGGTGTTCAACCATCTTCAAGAAAGCAGGGATCCATCATGCATAATGGTGACTTGGGAAGACAAGTGCTATCCTTCAGAACGTCCCCCCCTTCCTTCTGCTTCCCACAGCTCTATATGCTAGGCATGACACCACTCGAATGGAATAAACCCGTGATCAGTCAGGGTCAGCTGTCCCAGCTGTGTCCTCTCCCAACTCCTTGTGTACCCCCAGCCTCCTCAATGGCAGGGCAGTGTGAGAAGCAAAAAAGGCCTTAACTCTGTAAGCACTGCTCAGCACTAACAAAAACATCCCTATGTTATTGACACTGCATTCAGCACAGATCCAAAACACTGTCCTGTACCAGTACTGAGAAGAAAAGTAACTCTTCTTTAGTCAAAACCGGCACGAGACTAGTGAAGAGGATGCAAATATAGGAGCAGATTACCATGGGTGGATTACCTTCAATCTGTTTTCTCTTGCATCATAGTAAATCTCTTGCATCATAGTAAATCTCTTTAACTTTCAACACAAACTTACATTGCAGAATCAGAATAGCAATTTACATTCAGATTTTAGGCAGGTAGTTATGATTTTGTTTTTTGAGAAAGAGGAAGAAATCTGTTCCAGACCTCAAGAATAATGACTGCATCCATCCCTACAGTTCTTCCTATATCCTATTTCTAAGTGTTATTACTGGGAAATGATAAAGAAATACATTTTATAAAAAAAATTTCTTTCTATTTGATGTAAAGATATAATCATGCAGTACAAAAAAATAACAAAAGCATAAGTTTTCCTTCATTCTCCTGTTCCATGTAATTTTGACCTAAAAGGTATCATTAAATATTTATAGACTGGTCTAAATCACTGATTGTAAAATGCAGTCAATTATCTCACGGTTCATTGATTTCTGTAACTCTGGTTTATCTTGCTATCAGACTTAATCATTCTATCAAAGTAGGCAGGGAAAGAGACATGTTTAGGTAAAGCACATAGGACATATAAATCCCCTCCAGACTCTATGCTAATAATCAGTCTGGTGGAAAGCCTCTGTTGGAAGAAAAATGTTGAAGACTAAGGGGAAGAAACCAAGGAGTGGGATGTACAGAAGGCATATTCAGCTCTCATGTTTGTGTGGCTCTACAGTAGTGAGCCAGTGATTAAAAGTGCTAAGCCAAATGGGCAGTTCTAATCTGGCAAGTAACTAGACCCAATGAAACTGTTGATTGTGAAGTTCTGGGTAGGGTCTCTGTCACAGGAATTAAGGGGAAATGAGGGAAGGTAAAACACTTGATCTACACAGTTTATTATGTCAGACAGTGAGAGAAACACCTGGGTTCCTGACAGGACCAGGACATGCACCAGATTTGTTATTTTCGCTCCATAAAATCAATTTTGCACATTTTAATAGGTATTCTCAGCTTTTTATTGTATTGGAGGTTTGTAGCATGTAGAGTTTTTCCTTAACTTTTGGCCAATGTCTTTAATTCATATTGCCACAGAACCCTCAGATGTGTCAAAGAGTAATTACTTTCTTATCAATACAGAGCTAGCCTGAACTGTGATCACTGACCTGAAGTTAAAAGGCCTAGTAACTCATCTACGACTTCTTGAATTCCTTCTTTTGCCACTCTCCAGCTGCTTAGTTCTTTCTCCACTAACATTTTCTTATTTTCCAGAGTAATTAATCTGTCTATTAGCAATGCTACTTCCCTACCAAGTTCATATACTGAGTATATTTTGATGCCTTCTGAATCTAGAGTGAAACTGCAGTATTCCAGTGAAAAAAGGGAGAGTTAAATAAATGTCAAGTGGTTAACATGAGTTAAGAACATCAGAGAAAGTAACAAACATGTCCTTATGTCAGTTACTCCAGAAGTGGAGCTATTAATTTTCAGAACTGCTTTTATCATGGATTAAAATCTGAGCAAGCAAAGCTCTTTCTAAAATATGGTGAGTTGGCTGATGAGGACAACAGGAAGCATCCTTTTTCCCACTCATGTATTCACAGCCCTTGTTAATCTCAGCACTTTGAACACTTTAAAGTACATAAACTACTAATTCAATTAATTCTAAAGTGTTGTTTCTACTTGTGTTTTAAACTGGAGCTTCAATGAAAGGATAAAGTATCTGGTATCAAACAGATGTACCTGGTGAACATGTTGAGAAGTGAGAAAGAATATAATTCTAGAATATTTATGGTGTGAAAGAGGGCAAGAGCATTCTGCATAGAAAACAATTTTTATTTTCTGAGTATCTGTTTCAGCTTTGTTTTCATGACTATATTTAATAGATTTATTTGGTGATATTTTATCATTCATTAAAAGCCATTTGATTTACTGCTTGTTCTGCAAGATTTTCCAGAAGCATCTAACTTTCCTCATGGATTGCACCAGGTAATGAGTGTAGGCAGGTAACAGGGATTTAGAGACTGAGGTTTTTATGAATTCAGTAGGAACCTACTGGCTGGCCTACAGAATAGGTATGAAGGATACTCTACAAATAAGCACTTCAAGATTAGATCCCTTCATTTGGTTTTGTTCCAGAATGGCATGTTTTAGACATTTTGAATGGCTTAAATAAACTACTTATTTTTCCCATGCACACTGACACAAATCAAATGAGGCATTTTCTGATTAAGCTGCTCTTCTTTGACCTTATTATCACAGCAACACTGAACAAGCTGATATTTCTTACTTCTCTGCTGATGGAAGAATCCTGACACAGGCTAAAGTACCAACACCTCTACCAGGGGGAGAACTGCTACTATTTCAGAGGAGTGCAAAAGAAAGTGCAGAAACCTCAGATCTAACATAGCTCATTTGATCTATCATTTAGCAACTAACAGAACAGAAACCCTGGTGTCCCCTGAAGTACAGAGCCTCATATTTTGAAATTGAAAATCTTGCTTCTTGCAAGTCAACTGCAGACACTACACATGCTTGCAAGTTAGTTTAACTCTTAATAGTCTTGTACTTAGCAGTCTGCTACTCTCCAAAGCTTAGTCAGATACAGATTTCTACTCTCCTGCTGTTGTTGTGCTTTTGGAGTCAGTGCTTCTATTCTAAATCGAAACTGGAAGAATATACTTCTTTCAAAACCTGATGCCTGGGTTTAAATTCAATTCATCAAGTGCTTTTTAAAAAACTTTTGTATGGAGTTTTAGGTCCTCTTTTCTTTAATGAGGATGGAAAGACGTAGAAAATTCTGGTCCAGCTATTACCTGTATTGATTTAGGTTTCACCTTGAAGTTGTGGATAGTGGAAGAGGGTAACTTCAACTGACAGGCATCTGCAAAGTCAAAATTCATTCAAGAACCTGACTACTGTGTTCCTGATACAAAGAGCAGAGGTATGACACAAGTCAATCAGAAGTCCTGATTTTAAATATTAGTTCTGAGCTAGAGTGGTGTCATTTCTTTCAAGATTAACAATCTTAATCCCCCTATTTCTCCTTTCTAAATTAGATGCCTTCTTAAAAATATTTTGCTGATGGGCATTTTTAAAAAAAAAGTGAGGAAAAAGATCTGATTGATTAATCAGCAGATGTTTGTGTTTTCCAATTGCTTCTCATTTTGATGGAGATCTGCAAATATCACACTAAGAGATTATGCTAGACTGAGAAAATTGGTATAGTCAAAACCACCTCAGACATTTAATTTTTCCAGTGAACCAAGCATATGAACTCTCTACAGCATGGTGGTTAACTCTGCACAGCACAGCATTTCTGCACAAAGGCTTCTGGAGCAACCTCAAAAGCAGGAGGGGCCACTGTGCTAGGTTGAGAAAAAAGTGGATTTGCATCAATGCTGTTGCATATAAATAAGTCCGTGTCTCAGAGCTGCCCCATCATCCAGGGCAGTGCCAAAGGGGAAGCTACATCCTTTCCCCTGGGACTGCAAATCTCCATCTATTCAGGCATTTAGAAAATAGACGCTTTAACAGGCCTTAGGTTTCTCTGGGATAAAGTGGTGGCCCAGCCACCACAGGGTTCTGAATTGCTTTTTTAGATGTCATAGTTTGAAATCTGGTAGCTCCAACATGCCTAAGCCCATCTTGGACAATATGAAGGGGGCTAATAGCCTGCTGCTGAACAAAAACAATGAAATTCATCTCCTTCCTCTCCAAAACACTGAGTAATTTAAGAGATGCGAGGAACTAGTGGATTCTTAATTTTGGGTTGTTGCTATAGCAATGCACTCAACATTTACACCAATGAGCTGAAGAGGAGCTATTACATTTTTTTATCCCCTGTACATTGGCCAGCCATCACAAAGCAATAACTCATCCACTGGAGTGTAAACAAAATAATCTTGTTTACTACTTGAAGAGTTAAGGACACTTTCTAAAAAGCTGAAGAAGGCTAATGTGTTTGTAAGTGTTCTTTTGTATACAGCAGCTGAAAACAGTGCATTATGAATATTAACAAAAAATAATTTGTTTGTACTTTAGTGATGTAAATTGTATGCTAAAGAATGACAGACAGTAAGTGTTAATTATGCAGAAACTTCCAAGAACATGTGCACAGTTTCTACAAATCTGACTAACTTCTGTTCAGTATAGCTTTGTCATGTTTTATCTTCACTGAGGTAGCTCTGTTGATAGTTTCTGTATTATTGAGACAGCTGAAAAACTGGATAGAGTTCTGCAGACAGTAGAAAATCATTAGTAATGGAAATTACATTACTCCCTTTAGACTTCTTATCTTACAGAAGAACATCTAAACGTAGTAGTTATACCTATGACATAATGCAGTACTGGTGCAACGAAGCAGACTTGTTTTCAATGCCTACTACTTATCTGGAGAACTATTTCATTCTGACTTGAATTTTATTATGAAACTTGGCTGGAAAGTCAGTGGTAGAATTAAAACCACTCAAATTATTTAAGAGATTAAAATGGAATAAGGTGGGAGGAGACTATTTTTATTAGATATTCAAAATAAAGTATCACATGAATCTCCCCTCTGAAAAAGAAATTTCTCAGCCTGTTTCTTTCAGAATATACACTGGAGCATTATTACAGCTATATTGTGAAAAGAAACTTAAATAAAAGTAGTTATTTTTGCTGTGCACAGTAGATGATACATCATAAACTCTGCTTGCAAGATGTTTGTACAGATTACTTCATGCACACTCCTTTGGGGATGTAGACCCAATTCTCATACTTCATATTTTTTTCCATCGGTGAGAATAAGCACTCTGTCCATTCCTGTTTGAGAGCCTCTGAAACTCTTTCATAATACCAGGAAACACAGGCTACTTTCAAATCTGCCAGAAGTCTTATTTGGTGTAGTAAGATCACAGAATCACAAAATATGCTAAGTTGGAAGGGACCCACAAGGATCATCAAGTCCAGCTCCTGGCCCTGCACAGGACCATTCTGAAGAGTCACACCATGCGCCTGAGAATATCATCCAAATGCTTCTTCAATTCTGTCAGGCTTGAAAAAAAAAAAAGGAAACATGGTTTTAATACTCAAAGGTAAGTAATGCAATGTGTCACCGTTACACACTCTTTGTATATCACTTTTTGGAGGGGCAGGAATGAAAAATGCTCACTGGGATATAGGGAAGTTTCAATCCTATGGCCTAATGCTCCTCTGTCCATTCCCAGGAGGCACAGCCCCTCCATGCCCCAGTGAGCCAAGGTTAAGGAGGGCTGATACCACAGCTGGGGCCCAGGGTTGGTTGCAGCCCGGCAATCGCCAGGTGAAGCTGCAGCCATGAGAGAGTTCTCAAGATAGGAAACAAGGAGGGCAAGATAAAGTCAGGGTCATCAATGCAATGGCAGGGCACAGACATTCCTGCAAGAAAGCACAGGGAAGGAACACTGACAGGCAGCAGAGAAAGCAACAAGAACTAGCCGTGATCTTATCTCAGGTCTTGAACTAATCTGACCTTCCTTCCCAAGCAGATACAACCTGAGGGTTTTTCTTATTAGAGCACTGTGATAAATAAGAAAAAGGCAGAATCCATTACAGAATGGATTTGCTTTTCCCAAGTATACTCCTTCCCAGTGAATTCTCTCCCAGACTGAGCCCTCAGTGAGGAAGCAAAGTGAGAAACTGCTGTGGTTTAACCCCAGCTAGCAAGTAAGCACCACGCACCCTCACACCCACACACCACCCCCACCCCCAGTGGGGAGTAGAATATGAAAGAAAAGGTAAACTTCATGGGCTGAGATAAGAATAGTTTAATAATTAAAATAAAATACTATTACTGCTATACATGATAATAATAATTTTAATAAAAAGGAGAGAGAAATAAAGCCCAAGAGAAACAAGCAATTCACAACTGCTCATCGCTGCTGCCCCTGAGCATCAATTGGTATATAAACTGCTCCAGTTTATATACTGAGCATGACATTCTGTGGAAAGGGATAGCCCTTTGGCCGGTTCAGGTCAGCTGCCCTGGCCATGCTCCCTCCCAGTTTCTTGTGCAGCTCCTTGGCAGCAGAGCATGGGAAACTGAAAAGTCCATGACTTAGGGTAAACTCTACTTAGCAACAGCCAAAACATCAGTGTGTTATCTACACTATTGTCATCCTAAGTCCAAACCACAGCACTGTACCAGCTACTAAGAAGAAAATTAACTCTACCCCAATTGATACCAGGACAGAAACTTGCAGTGTTCCATCCAATAGTGAGGAGTGAAGCATTTAACTTCTACCTTGATGGGTTCTGTAGAGAAGTATTTTCACATATGGAAAATTGTTCTCCAAGTGAGAAGAGTTTCAAAGATTAATAACCAATTTTTGTTGATCACCTGTTCCACTAGGTAAACTCCTGCTTTCTCATTTAAGAACACATTATTTACTGCTTTACCACAGACTTCTTCCCACACAGTTAATTCTCATCAGCTCACAGAAGCAATATGTTCCTCATCAAGTCTGTTCATTTTAATGATTTTTAATGGGCTTTACTTCTTTGCCCAGTGCCTCTTCAGGAAGCTGTATCAAGATAAAAAGGAATTTCCCTTTCAAATTAATTCAGTTAGCACAAACTCGTAAAAACTGGAAATACAAAATCGCTTTGGACTCTATACAGCACTAACAGTATTAGATACAGTTTGTGATTTCTCAGCGATGCTCAGACAAGTATTTCCTTGCCTTTGCATGCAGAATGTAATACTTGTGAAAGTACAGATTAGCTCCTACCCTGGAACACTACCATCCATATTAGTAACTGGAAAAGAGGAGAATATGAAACTGTAAAGGACTGACTGCTGTTTCACTTGCAGAAAGCTTCTGCTGAATTACAACTCATTGCAATGCATACTCAGTCTGTACCATTTATATGACACCCACATGCTGCTCCTGTCCTGTGTATTCACTGTTAGTCTTGCTCTTCTTTCATTTGCCTTAATGATACATTTCTATTCACTTGTGTTGTTCTTCTATTAAAAAAGAACTATTGAACTTTATATGATCTGACTCAGATAAACTCTCTGTTATATCTTATATAACAGCTCAAAGACATAGGCCAACTTAAGTGGATACGGTGTTATACAGAAAAATATTAAAAATCACCCAAGTCTTCTGTTCCACCAGGAAGGTTTTTGTCCCTGAATTTGCTTCTTTTTCATTCTTCTATCTGTTGGTACTCTGCACTGGCACCATGGAGGGGAAGGAACTCTCTAAGACTCTAATACCATCTCACTGGCCTCACTCAAATTCTGCCTCATAATTCTCTTTGGAAAAAATGGCTATTACATACACAAGTGGGGATGAAGCTGTTGCCTTGTCTGCTATTGTCTCACTTCTCCTGAGAAATTTTTTTCAAAGTGTTTATTTGTTACCTTGTCTTAGTCTCTACACATAAATTTTCAACTACCTTTTATTTATTTGGATAGCATTTTGCATACAGAGGCAAAAAGATTTAGATAGTACCAAACAAAAAATATCTCAGTAAGAGGAAGCAAAATAAAACCACCTCTACCTAAGTGACTTCAGCTATTGTCAATATCAGATAACTCTTTAGCTCCAAAGCGCTACACTTCACAGAAAATTCTAGCTATTTGGTTCATGTTTTATAAACATGAATTTATAGCCACAGCCACTATTAGCTGCAGCTCTTGACTAAATGTGAATAAAGATTAATCATGCTCTGTATACCCAGCTCAACAGACAGCATTGCCAAGCAAAAGCACTTGATTAATATTCAGAAGGCTTTAGATGGCTGAAAAAAACTAGTACAGTAACAACAAAAAAAACCAAAGCAAAAATGCAAACAGTTTGTGTTAGCAACTCCCTTGCTGGTTCCAGCATTCAGGTTACTCACAGTGTCAAGGACTGCTTATTCAAATATTTTACTCCTATGGGATAATTAGTTCTGTAAATATGGATCTGTTAAGAGAGTATAGGTGCATGGGGAAATATAATGCAGAAACCATCTGCTACACTTTTCTGATAGAAGAACCCTTGACCCTTCAGTGCAGCTAAACAGAAAACACAAATATTACCCATACCTGTGTCTCCCACTAACTTGAGTGCAATTTCTGCCTAACACAAACACTAGGCATAACACTAAACAGGAACTACAGATAACAAATCATCCCCCATCCACACTTCAAGGGTTCAAACTTGTCTCCTTCTGCTTTTCCGGACTTATATTAGCCTGTGCACTTGCTCATTTCATCTTTGGCTAGGTAGAAATAAAAAAGAGAAAAAAGAAATGGGGAACAGATATCTTTTATATATTTTGTTATTTTTACATTGTATTGGAATGCATGGCAAAATTTTGATAGTGGGGGGGATGGAGAGACTACAGAGGTAACTTCTGTGAGAAGCTGCCAGAAGCTTACCCCATGTCCAATAGAACCAATGCCAGCTGGCTCCAAGATGGATGTATCACTAACCAACACCAAGCCCATCATCAACCATTGTAGCACCTCTGGGATAACATATTTAAGAAGAAAAATAAAACACAATAGAGGCAGCCAGAGAAAGGAATGAGAAAATGTGAAAGAAATAACTCTGCAGACAGCCATATCAGTGAAGAAGGAGGGGGAGGAGTTGCTTCAGGCACCAGAGCAGAGATTCCCCTACAGCCTGTGATGAAGACCATGGCGAGGCAGGCGGTTCCCCTGCAGTCCATGGAGGTCCACAGTGGAGTGGATATCCACCTGGAGGACCCAAGGCTGGAGCAAGGGAAGACTGTGAGGAGTCCCCCCTCTCAGGAGGAAGGAGCAGCAGTGGCAACATGTGATGAACTGACCACAGCCACCATTCCACATCCCTCCGTGCTGCTGGGGAGAAGAAGATAAAGAAAATCATGAGTGCAGTTGAGTTCAGGAAGCAAAGAGGGTTTGAGGGGGAAGATGTTTTAAAATTTAGTTTTTATTCCTCACTGCCCTACTCTGATTTAATTGGTAATAAATTAAGTTAATTTCCCCAAGTTGAGTCTGTTTTACCCCTGATGGTAATTGGTGAGTGGTCTCTTTTTGTCCTTATTTCAAACCACTTCACAGGAGAATGTAAGAATAGAAGGCATCAAAATGGAGCCCTACTTAAAACCAGCTTATCATGTAGTTGGTGGCCTTACAGAATGGCAAAATATTAAACACATTTATTCTAGCAATTTTTCTTCAGGTAAAAAAGAGCTGAACCTCCTGTACTGACTTGTCAATATAAGAATGTTTTGGCTAATCCAGGTTTTTTGCTTACACTTTCATGATTTGAACAGGAGTTATTGAAATTAAATAGTTGCCTTGTGCAAATTTTGATCAAAAGAGCACTAATAACCTATCTCAGTGAATTTCTTAGTCTCTTCACTTCTGTTTCATACCTTCCCTACCTCTGTAGCCTTCTAAGCACAGATGCCACTCTTATTTCATCTAGCTGAAACTCCTGCCAACCCATCTCTTGTCCTCAGACTGTTAACCCAGTTGTTGTTCACTCAGCTGCTTAGAGGTCTTTTCTTGTTAACTATATCAAATTTCTTCTGAATCTATGCAGTCTACTATTTGTTACATTAGGCACTCATTGCATATGTATTGTGCAAACCAAGACCAGGCTCTATTAAGAGAAAGATGACCAGCAGGCTTAGGAAAGCTTTTATTCCCACTCTGCTTAGCACTGGTGAGACTGCCCTGGTGTACTGTAACCAGTCCTGTGCCTCCCTGTTGGAAAGGGATGTGGAGAAACCAGAAAAGGTCCTGCAGAGAACAAGTATGATGGACAGAGGCTGTGGGCAGGTGCCCTGTAGTGACAGGTGGAGGGTGCTGAACTGGTTAAATTTGTTGAGAGGGAACTGTCACATATAGCTATTTAAAGAGCTGGACCAAGGTTATGGGGCCAAATGCCTCCTGGCAGCGCCAAATGATACATTAGGAAGTAGCAGTCACAAATTGTTCCTTCAGGGGTTCACACCCTGAGATTAGCTGGGTTGGTTAAAGCATGGTGCTAAAAACACCAAGATTGTGGATTTGATCCTTGTATGGGCCATTCACTGAAGCATCTCATTTGTTTGATGTCTGGAAGACCCGGCTAGACATAGCCACAGATGATCCAGACTCAGCAGTAGCCCTGACTTTGAGCAGGAGGTTGATCTAGACAACCTCCAGTACTCGGTTTGTGACCTGAGATTTAGTTAAGCTATGCCAGCATCAGCCCCCAGCTAAAAAGTTCATTTTCTATTCCTAGGGAGAAGATAGACTTGGATAGACTTGAGAGATGGGCTGATTCCAATGGGATGAAGTTCAATAAAGCCAAGTGCCGGGTCCTGCACTTTGGCCACAACAACCCCATGCAGCGCTACGGGCTGGGCACAGAGTGGTTGGAAAGCAGCCAGGCAGAGAGGGACCTGGGGGTACTAATTGACAGGAAGCTCAACATGAGCCAACAGTGTGCCCAGGTGGCCAAGAAGGCCAATGGGATCTTGTCCTGTATCAAAAATAGCATGGCCAGCAGGACCGGGGAAGTGATCCTTCCCCTGTACTCTGCGTTGGTGAGGCCACACCTTGAGTATTGTGTTCAGTTCTGGGCCTCTCAGTTCAGAAAGGATATTGAGGTGCTGGAGCGGGTCCAGAGAAGAGCAACAAGGCTGGTGAAGGGACTGGAGCATAAGTCCTATGGGGAGAGGCTGAGGGAGCTGGGGTTGTTTAGCCTGGAGAAGAGGAGGCTCAGAGGTGACCTCATCACCGTCTATAACTACCTGAAGGGAAGTTCTAGCCAGGTGGGGGTTGGTCTCTTCTCTCAGGCACTCAGCAATAGGACAAGGGGGCACGGGCTTAAGCTCCGCCAGGGGAAATTTAAGTTGGATATCAGGAGAAAATTCTTTACAGAGAGAGTAATCAGGCATTGGAATGGGCTGCCCAGAGAGGTGGTGGACTCACCATCCCTGGAGATTTTTAAACGCAGATTGGACGTGGCACTGAGTGCCATGATCTAGTAAATGGACTGGATTTGGACCAAGGGTTGGACTCGATGATCTCGGAGGTCTTTTCCAACCCAATCGATTCTATGATTCTATGATTCTATGATTCTATGATTCTATGATTCTATAATGTTGTGAGCCACAAGGACCCTCAATTCAGCTTTAGTGATAGACTTGGCATGAATGGAATGAAACATCATAACAGAGAGAATAATTAAGGTAGAAAGATATGCCAATATTTGAGTTACCAAACATCTCAAAACTTTGTCAGCTATTCACTCTCATATTTATTATAGGTAGGGAGAGAAATTTGTCTTCTTTTTTTTTTTTAATTCCTTGGTTTAGGTCTTTGAAGTTTTGGCTGGCGATTAGTTTCTCTTTGCCAATAGGCTGCCTAGCTTGGTTACTCTTGATGAAGCTGTTACGGTTATTAAACAATTCTTTGTAACGACTTAAGCTCTGTCTTGTTTTCAGATCAGGCAAGCAAACACATTGTAATATAAGTTATAGACAGGAGAAGAAAAAAAGGTTGGTTTTTTTTTTATATAGGATGTGTGAATGGATTTACTGGGGAATGTAGCTGTCTCCATTAGCATAGGCTAATACTATATACAGTCTGGATTATTTCATGGAAATTGCACTTCTGTCCTTTCCCATAAATTCTTCATCCTTTAGTTCAATTTCAGCCCTGACATACCATTGTCACATTCATCTCACTGAAGTCAAAGGGAATGCACTCATCAGCCAGAAACTTGGGACAAGAGAGAATACAAGAAACTAAATCAGCACTGAAACAGTAAATAGACTTAAAACATGTCCAACACAGTCTGTAGGTTAAAACACATAGTGAATCACAGATGGACTTCCTTTGCACCTTCCAAACAACAGGACTGTATTGGATAACACTTTTTAAGAGTAAACAGTTTCCAATGAGTAAGGGTCATTTTCAAGCCCCACGATTAAGTGCTCAGATAATGAATTATATGATGAGAGATTAGCAGTAGTCAGGATTACCAGCTAAAATAGTAATGCTAAAGCAAATATACTCAGCACCTCCCAAAGATAAATGAATATTGAGTAAATTTTGTAAATGACACATGAGAAATGTGGTACATTAGCATGAATGAACTCTGCCTTTTTCAGCAACATTTTTATGGAGTAATAATTTAAGTGTGTCTTAAATATTTTCAGAGTTCCCCAGTAACCCCAGTGGAGTTATCTCAAAGCACCTAGAAGCCTAACTCTTACTGTATTTTTGAAGAAAATATGCCAAATATACTTCTGCACCTTGACTATATGATATTCTTTATTTTCAAGTTAACTTTAATTTATCTCGAATATTAGATTCCCAGAACATTAAGACACCACTGAAATATACTGAACTATAGATATGAAATATTCCAAGATCAAAGCCAACTGAAGTCATGAGGAGACAGAATCAAATGACAAAAGCACCTTTTACTCTTCTCTTGTGCATATGTTGTCCACCCACACCTTCCCTGAACACTTTGCCAATTAAATTGTCATTTCCTGCTGTTTTCTCTATATGATTTGGCATTGCACTTTTCTTCTAGAGTGGTTTTTCCTATCTGGCCTAAATGTGAGCCTTTTGTCTGGGATCCATTTTATAGAATGAGCTCAATTCTATAGACAGCTGGCGGATTATTGCCCTCACTACTGGGGCTAATCACAAAATGGTTATTGGTCTGGATTTATAGTCTTGCAAAGAGTTTCATAGAAGAAGATCAGCATTGTAAAAGTTATTTTCAGCTATACTGAGGAGTTAATTCCCTCTCTGCAGCTGCGTTTTCCCTCTCAAATATGCTTCCATGGTAACATACACGCAGCTACTGCAATGGTGAAGTTAATCTCAGAAGTTTAGCTTTCCAGTTGCTAATGTTCTGCACTGAGTCTTAACTGAGATCCTAGTAGCACATAATAGAAATAATATTTGGCAGTCTTTGTGTTACTTTTCCTTCCTGATCTGTTTCCAATTATCTTCTGTTTCAAGTAGTATTTTAAAAAGGATTGCTGTACAAAAGAGGCTAGTATTTAAAAAAAAAATCTAATGAATTAAGACTTAAAGGTAAATACTCTAAGGGAAACAAGGATAATTCATACTTTATAGTAGATTTATTTAACAAATTTAGTAAATATTCCAGGGGAGGGGTAGCAGTTGAGTAGGTGGATAATATCTTGAAAAAAGAAGCTCTTGGTATTGTCAGTGCTGTGCACAATCAGATGTTAAAGCACCTTCTGATATCAGCATTTGTGGAAAATTTCAGCCAACATCTTGTTGTTCACATCAGAGTTGTTCCTTTTTACTGGGAGGACATCCGTAAGTTCTTTGTTGCATAGCTTTGATAATAAGTGAACTATATGATTTTGCTATTGAAATCAGAATATTCTGTGCAGTCTATCCTTGAGCATCCATCAATGCTGATGTAAAACATCCAGAAATAACTGGATAGAAGTTTTATCCCTGGGTGAAAAATCTAATTTGTTATCCTACTTGCACATTTTATTTATTTAACAGGCTTTTTAGGTGGAGTCTACTCTCAATTGCAGCTACCTTGCAACTAAGGAACTACTTTTGCAGTGCTATTATGAACACTTGTATTATGCAAAATGTGGTTTTGGGCATTGCTCAAAAACTTCTTAATTCTGAAGAGCCTTAGGTTGGCATTAATGTAGCTAGATCAGTTTAGTCATGTAGAATATGGGGAACATGCTATTAAGTGATTATTCACAAAAATCTTATTCTTGAAATAATTTCCCAACTCCTTGCATGAACACTGCTGCAGAATGAGAATCTCCAGAGGGACATTTAGCAGCCTCTTAAAAAAAAAAAAAAAAAAAAAAAACCAAAACTTTTTTCTTCTTGCCTTACTGTAGATAGATTCCAAAATAAGCATCAAAGAGGAACTGCTACCAACAGATTTTTTTTTTCCACTGCCACTTTCTTTGTCATATTCTAACCAAGAGCATAACAAGCCTGTGGTCCCTATGAAAGTAAGATATGAACTGTTTCTTTTAAAAAGTATAAATAAAGATTAATTTCATATCCATGGCCAATCTGATTTTTGTTATTCTTAATTTATAAATGCGTAATGTTACATAAATCTTGTCACTTCTTAATATGTTAAGTATGAAAGGGAAAACCACTTGTCTGTTTTGGTTGCAAAGACTACCTTTCAAACACAAATGGCTGTTGTAATGTCCTAGTCTGAGAAGTTAAGCTTTGGGCTGCATGAACATTTTCCATTACATCAGTGTGGCATTAATCTGCAAGTAAATTCATAGCTAAGGGTCACATTTGCAAACTGATGAGACATACACTTAAATGACCATTTCTGTTTGCAGGCAGAGTGTAAATCAGATATTTGCATGTGTAGCAAGCCAAATAGCAAATGCTAGAAAATTTCCAGTGCATTTTTTCTCCCCAAACAGAGATTATGAATGAAATGCTAGATATCCTAGCAGATGAAAATTGCTAATGCTTTATCATGTTCAGCATTCCATTGACAGTGACTGGAATGAGCTGACAATTAAGTTATTGCCACTCATACTGCTGTTCATGTGCTTTGTTCTCTGTCAACATCTTGGGAGAGTCAGGTTCTCTGCTCCTGTGGTTAGGAAAGTGAAATTGTGGAGCCCTGTGAGAGTCTTTCTTTATAGTAAAATGTTGACATATTCAACCTGAAGTCATTCTTCACCATTATGTTTGCTACTGAAGATGCTTTGTATGTAAACAGTTTAGACCTATGTGACAAAGTTCTGTATGATACAGAAGTTTATTAAAGATACATTTTGATGAGTGAAAACAATGAAAAGAATCATATTGAAATGTAAAACTTGTAATAACATGTAGGTTCAACTTAGCTTTAGATAGTAAAAGAATTGCATAAAAAAGAAAATTTTATTTCTGACCTAGCATATGGGAATAAATAAAGGTTTTTACTGAGCTAACTTCAGTTTACAACTGGTAGAAATGGATATTTGCCATCCTTTAAAACTGATATGGTAGCTTATTCCTTTATTTTTACAATGTAACTGAAAAAGGATGAAAGATTAGAGAAAAAGATTATGAAAGACTCCAGGATGGTTGACAGAAGCATCTGTACCTTTAAAAAAAGTCTCTTATATCCAATCCAGTAAAGATTAAATGATGGTAATAAAAGATATAGGACAGTGTTTTCCCAAAGTTTCAGTAAATGGGACCCATGTTTTTATCAGCAAGTGATCTTTCTCTTCATTTTCTTGTTTCAGCATCATTGAAAAAAGGCTGTATATATCATAGTAATTTTTTCTATGAACAGTAGTGACTATAATGTTAAATGGGACTGTACAGTCAACAGTTTTTCTACATGTAGCCTTACAAACTACTAGTAGAGTCTCAAGTCCATTCATTTAAAGAATCAGTGTCCTCCAATCCCTTAATTTCAGTTAGCCATATATTGCCTTCTTCAACAATCTGAGATCAAGCATTACAATTACAAAGTTAACTAATTTCAAACATATTTAAGAGCAACAGAAAAACAATTCTTCAGACTCTTGGTACATGATACTAGTAACGAATTTTCATGATCTTTGGTAGAAGTAATTGAATTTTCCGGGACAATTTAGAATTATTATAACCATATCAAAAAGTAACTACCTAAAAATGAACAAAAATGCATCACACACATGCCCTTTTCATTTTTACAGTTTTGATTAATTCTTGTCCCTGCCCTTCCATTTATTTGGTCACTTAAAACTGTATGCTTATGATAAAAAAAAGGATATATCCATTCGCTGTAGGTGAGTCTGTGTCAACTGTATAAAAGTGCTTAATAAATGAAAGCAAAATTATCCTTGTAAAGTCATTATGAATTCCAGTAAGGACAAAAATATGTTTAATTTCTCCCCTCTCTCTTCCCTCTTTCCTCCTTCTCAACCTTTCCTCCAGCAGCAGCACTCCAAAAATACCATTTCAGGCCCAAGAGAAGACATTGTAGTTTCCAGAGCCTTTTGACATAATACGCAAAAGTAGATGGAATAAGAAGAGAAGCAAGAAATTTTACACATTTCTGACCAGCAAAGTGTCAGAAGTGTCAAGAAACTTGGAAGCTTATCAGTAATAGGAGTTGGAAGTTCTAGAATTGTCTCATAGTGTCATTGTGGTAGTGCAGTGATCCTAAATACGTGTAAATTAAAAGCAAAAACAAAGCAAAAGAAATGTATCAACAAAACTGTTCTATGAGTCTATAAAGGACAAAAGTAACTTCAATGTATTCTTGTAATCATTTTGCAGAAGTTCATTTTGCTCATCCAGACTGAAATATTAAAAGCATCCATTAATGCCATTTGTAAAATCAAATTTCAATATGCAATGCTTTTTTAAGGAACAGCTCCAACAGATCTGTCTCTTCAAGTACCTCTTTTACAAAAAATTTTGAGAGACTGGGGAAAAAATGGACAAAGTTTTCCAAAGAATATTTACTGGAACATCAGGGATGGCAATCCATCAGTTTTCTACTTATTTGCTATGGAAAGTGATGCTTGACTTTCTGATCACTAGGCTTGAAAAATCAGTCTTTTAAGAGATCCTTAAAACTTACTGGTAGGAAAGCAACAAGAAAGATAGTCAATCAGGCCTATTTTTCTCATAGTGGAACATGGAACTGATAGAATCTGATCTCAGAGTACTTCTCAATATCTCCATGCAAAGTAGTAGCTCTTTAATATCCATCCTCTGGTTGCTTTCTCATTTGAACTACGTGATGATACCAAATACTAGAAGAAGGGGTTTTATTAGAGTGGTTTTTGTTCACAGCCAATTCAGGAATGAGACAGTTTAGAAGCAGAACAATTATTTTCCAGCAGTTCACGCATTCTGAAACGCAGGCTTGGAGTGTCAAAAGGTCAATTGCATCTGGAAATTTGAATCTGAAGATTTTGGAAGAGCTGCAAAGTTGTAACTTGGGCAGACAGCACTTCATTTGGGAAGTGTAATTACTGACCTTTTTCCTCTGCTACAGTAAAACAGTCTTTTTTTTCATCTTAGAGCAACATGTGCCAGCCACAGCATTTACATAATTCTTTGGCCAGTAGTTGAAAAAAAAAATTTTTTTCAATCTTCTACTTGTGTATGTGTGTGTATGTGTGTGTGTTTTCAGTGACTGCAATTAACTTGAAAAGACAACTCATGTATAGGCGATGAACACTCATTGAAGTCATTGATAAAGAAACACAACAGGAACCACAGCCATCTGAGTGTGTTTTCCAGTGGAATGGTGAGTTGCATATCACGGTCTTTGCGAGTATTATCCAGGCAAGAGAAGCTAGGATGAGCTAGGACAGCTGACTTACTTAGAAAGACTCAATAGACTCCCACCTGCTGAGAGTGGAAGGTGTGTCAGGAAAAAAAGGAGACTTTCTTTCTCCTAAAAATCTTTTCCACTGGGATGCAGTTCAGCACCTCTTCCCATACAACAATTACGTTGGCCTTTCCTATATGCAGGGGACCCAGTGTGCAATCCTATATGCAAGGTGACTGTGAAATGAGTTCCAGGCCAGGCTTGGCAGTCAGAGAGGCCAGTGACTGGAGCAGGACCAGGGCTGCAGCTCCAAGGCAGCTCCCGAGCTTGAGGTGAGGGTCCTTCCCTGCTTCAGGAAGTCCAACCAATGCTGCAGTCACCTCCATCTTGCTGCTGGTCCCTGCAGAATGAGTGCCTGCAGGAGTTCCCTGTGTGCAGCTCAGCAAGGGAAAATAAATGTGATAGTACTGTGTAATTCGTAAAGCCATGCATTATGTCTGGCTAAAGCATTAAACACTTGCTCCAAGGGACTGAGACAAAGGAGGAATAGTTTTATATTTAACTAAGAACCCTAAGAAAACAGTCTTGAAATAGCTGTTCAGCAGGTGTCACAGAGTACTGCAGTTTGTAGCACATTAGCCAGACCTGTACTTGCCACCCTGTAACAGACACAAGGCAAGGGAGCACATCCACAACAATGCCAGATGGAGACAAGTCGGTCTTCTCCTGCTATGGATGTCTTGTCATCTCCTGGGATATGCTATAGTTCTGCAACTCTGGGCTGAAGCACCAGCTGGAAATACCAGGCTATGGCCTTGCGCATCATGGGTATGGCTGTAGCCAGCACTGCATCTTGACATAAAGCACAGTGTTCAAACAAGGTCTGTTAATCTAAACTGCCACAAAAAAAACCCCCAAACAAACAAAAAATACCACAACAACAACAAGAAAAAAACACCCCAAAAAACCTCCTTCCTTTTTTAAGTGCAGACTCTATTTCTGTTAGCTGAGATAATTGATAATTTTAAGCTAAACAGTTTGGAAAACGTGGGCACTTAAGCTGCTAATTTTGTTGACAAGCTTATTGCCACAAAATCCATTGGAGATTTGGGTAGCCTGCACAGAGCCTCAGCAGCCACTGGACAACTGACTTGTGTGAAGGCTGTTGCAACTCCAGTGATGCCTCTGGGACAGGAAGAAAATGCAAAGTCTCACAACAAGATCAACATTTCACAGATTTATTTGTAGCTTCTGGGTGACACTTCAGAAGAACTTATCAATTCAGTTGCTGATGTATTCATTTTAATCTTTCCTCCTGATTTTTGACCTATATGATAAGGAGTAAATCACCTGCAGCCTTTATTGACTATTGACATCTCAGAGTCACTGAATCTGAAATAATTAGTTTTTGTGAACTGACCTGTTGCCGTGTGAACAGGTATACAGATTCTAACTATAATGCAGACAAGAGGATTTAGCTGGTAGTACTAAACTTCAGCAAATGTTGGTGTTAACGAGAGTTCACAACCATCACCACAGTTTGTCAACAGCAGTCAGATTAATTTTGACTGCCAGAAAGAAAAAAGTAGTTGGAATTGCCCATGCTGCAGTGCAATGAAGATGCACAGTAACAAAGCCGATGGTTAGTAAAGGCAGATTTTGTTCCTAGGTCTTCATGTTTACTAAAACATCATTATAACTCACCCAAGAAATAACATCTTTTGCAGAGACTGAAAGGTGAAATACAGGCTGGGTCTCCACTCCTCTATTTAAACTAATCGGTAACCTGAATTTACTGAAGGTAAATTACCTAGAACATCTATTCAAGGTAAATTTGTAGCTCTAACTTGGAGGACCAACACCATTTTTACCTTTGATCATCCAGACTTTAAAATTAAGTTCATCTTACTTGCATATCATTTCTTCCCCATGTAATGCAGGCTTTCTGATTTTATACCTTCTCAGAAACAGCTGCATTTCCAGAACTGATCTGTTCTGGAATGAGTTTCATTTTTATTCATTCTGAAAGAGTTTTGTGCTTGCTTGACATGCCAAAATCTTTTTCATGGGCTTGAAAAATTCCCAGATACACTCCTTATCCAGTCTGAGAGGAATGGGATACTTGGTATCTCAGCTAGGCATGTGTAAGCCATAGCTAGACAATTCTTATGAATCTATTAGATAATTGGCTAGCCCAAATATGGTAGATGTTTGAAGAAAATTCTTATAGCTTTGCATTCAGAGTGGTGTTTGAAGTTTGAGTATAAAGTATTCCTCATGCCTGTGCTACTTGTCATCCTGCTCCACAAAAGTCTTGAAAGTCACTGGCTCCCCTGTTACCATGCGACTGAGTGCCTCTGTCCTTGAGAAATAGTATTTAACGAAAGCCATAAATCTTCAATACAGTTGAATCTAGTTTGCATTATACAGCATTGCTTATCATCTTTTGCCAGTTTTTGCTTTCTGTGTTATTGTCACTACTTGAGCATTTAACTAGGTTTGTCACTGCGCTTGTTATCATATCCTTCATCATTAAAAATGTGGTTTCACTAGAATTAACACTAAGTTCCTTTAATTGATGTTAGTTACGCTAGGTCACTAATCTAACAGTCTTTACGTGGTCTTCTCAGTAAGGGTTAACTTCACGTATTAAAACAAACTCTTTGAACTGAAGACGTGGGGGGTTGTAATTACAGGACATAAACTGTAACATTTACTGATTTGCTAGACTATTATGCATTCATCTTTTGTCAGTGAAGTAATTTTGGAAGAGTTTTTTCAAATCTGCCTATCAGGCACATATAAAGGTAAAGTGTACACAGAAAATAAACATGATAACCTGACTTTAATTCTACTAAAATAAAAAAAAATAGATTCTTAAAACTGTTCAGAAGGTGTATTCCAATGTATCAGCACACAGATTTAGCTGAATTTGAACCCATTATATCAATTTGTGGGTAAGAAATATTGTGGTCTATAGTTGAACTGGGTCTTAACAGCAAAGATAAATCTTAACAGAAGCTATTTCTTGTGGTAATTTGACAGATCTATATCCAGTTTCATTGGGCTTCTAACTTCCTGTACAGAGGTGTGACATTTAAACAATTCTTAAGATCTGGCTACCTTTCACTTTCTTTCTGTCAAGAAAGACCTGCAAAGATATCCAGATTTTCAGGCTAGAGCTGCCCAAAATCTCTTGACTGGTAGAATTTGCAGCAGCACAATGCTTCACTATGAAGCGCAATTGATTCTTAAGTGACCATTATTTGCAAAGTAGACATTCTGTTCATTAATGGAACTGATGAAGACCTGAGATGTTAACAGAGAACATTTTACTGCCAGTTTTCAGAGCTGCAAGGGGAATATGCAGAAGAAAAGTGAGCCTTTAGAATCTCTCTTCCTCATCATTACAGCTACATCTTTAGCAATGCAAAGAAAACAGAGGAACAATTTTGATGAGTTACCTTTTACAGCAATTCAAGCCTCTGGTAGTTTAATCATATCATGTGCTTTTCTTCAGAAGTCTAGTCACTAGGCTCTTATGACTATTTAGCCTTGATTTATCAGAAGTTTGTGCCAGAGAAGAATCCCAGACTTTTCTGAAGTGCAGAACCCCGAACACACTCACAGTGCTGCTATCTTCTAGTGATGGAAGGTACACATCCTTCTTTTGCAGCCCTACACAGAAATGGACTTGATACTACCAGTGAAGAGTTTTCAGGGTGTATGAGAAGCATCAATATTCTCCTTTCAGCCCCTCAGTGGTTACCCCTTCTAATGCAGAAATATAACCTCCTCTCTCACTTGAAAGTTCCATTGCAATCATGTTTTGACCATGAACCCTTAGAAGTATGGTATGGACATGTACAGTTTGTTTAAAAGAAGAACTAGTTACCGAAGACAGTAACAGTAAAAATTACTTTTAAAATGTCAGTTATGGTTCTTAAAGGCTTTATTTTGAAGTTCTTGGTGAGTAAGAAGAATACAGCCAGGTATGGTTTCATTTCTATCACCTCTGCTCAGAAACCTGTGAATACAAAGGACAGAATGATGGACATTTCCATGTTTAATGGATCATAGGATCAATTCTCAGTCGTGCTCTTGTTTGTCAGCCTTGGAGGGGAACTTCACTCAGCTCAGGCAGAAAAATCACTAGATAGAAGTGTTTGACAATAGAGTTAAGGAGATATCAACATAGGATTTTTCTGTGTTCCAAGAGACTTTAGAAATTCCTAGTGCTTTTGGATACTGTTATGTTGACAACATGAACCAAACTGCAGTTTAGTCATTTGACAGACTGACACATATCTCAGGAGTTCAGCCAGGAAGTTAGAAACAATAATTATGATCCCCTGTCTCAGTACTTTTGAGATACTTGATGAATAGACCTTTTGGGGTAAGCTTTTGTCCCTTGCTGACCACAGCCACCATGTGAATACACTTAGAAAAGACTGCAACAACCTTTTAATATTGAAAATATTAGGTAACTGAGCTGTTAAGCTATCTGTCCAAACACATCTTTACTTCTTTTCAAGGTCTGATGTACCTCCACTGTCAGACAATAAATTTTAAACTCCACTGTGACATTTTGACAATCATCATAATTTCTTCTGGTTACATCATCCAGTCACTATGCCACGGGATTTGCAGAATTTACACTACTGCCATTTGACCTGTAGAACAATTGTTTTCATCAGTATTTCAGATTCTCAGAGACCAACAAGGGATACTATTAATTCCAAGTACCATACGACATTGAAAAGAAGCTTTGATATATCTAACTTTTATCTCTGGCAATCCTCATTTTAGATATCATTTATGATTTCTGTTATGTTTTACATCAGTTCATAGGGTTTTTTTGTATCTGTTCTTTGCTGCAGTTTTCTATGTTTTTATGCCAAGCAGTGTTATGTCTAAATGTATTTACAGCGTATTATTTATTTAAGCAATCTTGTCAAGGTGAGGTTTTCTTTGGTTCGATTTGCAAAGCCCTTATCACAAGCCTTCCCTGTGTTCCAGAAACAGGCAGTTTGAAATGTGAGAATTTGGTTAGAACTGAACAGTTTCTTCCCTTTCCTCTTAATGACACTTTCCAGTATATACCCAGAGGAGCTGCAAAATTACATTATAAGTGGAAGCAAGTATGCTCCAAATAATTTGGTTTGCCTGAAATTGGACATGCTAAATGCATTGTAATAACACCATTTCCTTATCAATGCAGATTGTGTGCAATGACGAAATACATATATTACATCTGATGATCCCAAAAGTGCTAAGCAGTTGTCATCAACTGACAAATCATCCAATACAGAACATTTAATGCAACTGCAAGAGGCCTGTATTTTCCTGTAGAAATAATAAATAGGTTGCAGAGCCTCAGGTACAAGTACAAGCCTCAGGTTCTTATTCCTAAGTAGTTTCTTTCAGTAAGAAGTCAGCTCATCCATTGCTGAAGTATATTGACCTACAGTTATTACTTCTCCATTAAAAAACACAAATCAATGACATGACCTGTCTCAGTCTCTTCCCACTGAATTACTATAATGTAGAGTCTTGTGAATGAATCATTGTACCAACGTAAATTAGAATCTCTTGCTTTAGGCTTGTGACATCTGACTCAGTAAAGACAATGCAACTTCTTCTGTCAAGGATGATGGGTGAAAAATTATGTTCCATTATGCATAAGTACCTTGATCAATTTATTATTTGCTGAAAACAGGCTCTTAAACCTACAACACCACCTTCCCAAAAGAAAAAAAAAATAAATTACAAGTTTGTAATCATCTGCCTTTGAGAATTATTGCTAATTTTGTTTCTGATGCGTATATTGATTCTGCTATAAATCAAAGGACAGCATCGCATGACAATTGAAGGATGACCTGTGTATTTCAAAGGAATGTGCTGGCTACAAAATGGTGTCACTTCTTCTGCCTGGAGGTTCGAAGTGCCGTTTGATGGAATCAGCCTCAGGCAGACTTGGAGGCTGGAGTTCTACTCCCTCCAAAGCATCTAATGATGCTAAGTACACAACTGAACTGCTTAAAGCAAAGCATTACAAAGCACAGTAATTTTAAAGGGAATGCATAACTTGAGACAGATGCTCTGTTATTTAATATTCTTTTTTATTGAAATTAAGTATCCGATCTTCTGAATTTAATGTGTGCTGAAGCACCCATACTCCAGCTCACCAAAATCACATGCATGTTTGCTGCTCAAACACTTCCATGGGGCAGATTAATGCAGTAAAAGGACTGGGCTTATGCAGTGTCTTCACTGCACATAGTCAGAAAGTTTATAATGTTATCAGGCCCATGGATGGGTACACAGTGTTACTGTGTTGTTGACAGAAACTGCAAATACATGGGGTATCTTTTTAATCAGTATGTTCTTATGGCTCTCTTTGGAGGAGATGGTGTAGCTGTAGCAGAATTGTAGTCTACAGCCTTCTTTTTTGAAGTCACTTTTCGAAGATAATGGGCTACCCTCCATGTCATCACAGTCATCCCACAGATCTCACAGAAGCTTGGCTGCCCGTCCATCACTTTTGTGCTGGCCCTTCCACACACTGACAGAGCTTCTTGAAAGCAAAGCATGTTTTACCCCAGTGCTCCCTTCTCTAGCTTTTATACCCTAACTCTTATCCCTCAGTACCTTCAGCTCACATATCTTGAAATGCTCCTCCCAGACTCTCTACCCTGTCCCCAGCCTTTCTCATAAGGACCTCTAGGAAGGGAATTTGTAAGCTTGATATACTCGAAATCTTATTAGCCAACACCTTAGAATACAGTTCCTTCCCCAGATGCCTCTTCCTCACTCCAGTCCTAGTGGTACCTTATATTCCCAGTGTAGCAGCCATTTGTACCTCAATAAATGCAGTTGCTCTGCTACAGGAGCAATAAGGAAGTAGTATCACCTGTCCTTGAAGCCTCAAGTTGTTCTGGTAGCAGCCTTACCCCCTACTTTCTCTGTCTGTGCACAGAGGACTATTTTCCTTCCTCGACTGTGAAAATTTTGGAACCAATGGTAGTCCTTGACCTAGATCTCAGTTACAGAATCAACACTTCTTGGACTTATTTGGCTTGGGGTTTCTACTCAAGAGAGTAACACTGTCATTCTCCTTAAATGTACACCATGACTAGTGATTTTCTTTCCTTTAAAAGCACATGTAGGCATAAAACAAGATACGTAGACTTAAAGATTTAGATGTTTTCTTAACTGCTGCAAGCATATGTGTTGAATTACAACATTAATATTTAGGAAAAGCCATACATTTTTATGCTCTTTGTGATCAACTAAACCCCCAATGACATTAAGAAATTCTGTTCTGCAGATTCTAGTTATGAAGAACAATTCACAAATTTCGATGAATTAGAGCTTTGACAACTTTGATTATTTCTCTAATTATACCATTACTTTTATGCAGAGCCAAAAATGGGAAATAATTTTCAATCATAGGTGCCTCTCCTAGGCAAGGGAACTTTTGGCGTATGCTTGTACATAATTTCCCGATGCATGGAAAGAACTGGAAAAGACATGGCAAAAATCAATTCCTTCCAATACCATTTCACATATATTTTAGCTACCCTCAGGTTTAAACTCTGATTGAACATTTGCAAAGTTAAGATAAAGAAAAAATAAACTTTGAAGATATTTTTATTTTACAAGAGCAACAGAAGCAAGGGCATGTCTTAGGATTATAACTGAAATACATTGACTGTTTTTTTCCTTTTACCCCTTCCAACCTAATAACAACTGCAGTATCTCAGAGATACATTCTCAGTTGCAAGAAGATCCCTATTCAGATGAATTCTGTATAGCATAAATAACATTTTCCAAACTGTGGTGTTTCTCTCTGACTTGAGACCTGTCTCCCACCATAAACAACACTCTGCTCTTAATGTCTGCTTTATAGCTTTGTGAGGGCTTGCAGCATGGTTTTGTTCAGTCTTTGAAAAATCTTCTGCAAGAGGTGATCAATTTTCCCTCTGGTTCATATGCTACAATTTAAAATCCATTGTGGTGAACTTTAAATGGGAGCATAACAAATTAAGCTAGAGGAAGCCCTAAGCATTTATAATATTAACAGCTGGAGCACTACAACAAATATTTTTCAAATTAAAAAAGCTCTAGTTCATTAAGTGTGAGGGAAAGTTCATTTCAGATCTTCAAATGTGACGAGCTAGTAAACAGTCAATTAACTTTTGAGTCATGTCTTGTCCTCCAAAGTAAATGTTAATAGGACTTGAACATTATACCTAAGAGAGAACAAACAATCCATTTCATACCTAGTATTTTTTTAATGAGCCCACTGATAGGCCCTTGTTAATGCCACATATATTACATTCCTAAGTTCAGCACACATACTGCCTACCTCACTGAGTTCGAGAGTTAAGTTCTATGCGATAATCAAAACAATGATTATGCTGCCATAGTGAGAGTGATGGTTAGAGACAGTCAAGGCTATGTTTCCTTTCACTTTTATATAAGCAATTTTACCATTTTACCATTTTTATCTATTGCCTACTTCTTTCAGTCCTGCATATTGCAGTTGGTACACCTGTGGCTGTTTGTCTTGCTTTTTTATGTTTGTAAGGACATCTTAACATGCATAGAGCCCACATTTAAAAAAAAATGCACTTGGGGATAAGAAAGGCAGATTGAGATGCAGCTTGAAGTGCAGAATGTTTTTTTATGCTGCTGAACCATATGCTTTACTGTAAGGAGGAGCATTAGAAATGGCTGAACATTTTTCTACAAATTACTCAGAAAAAATAAAATTCCCAGAAGTATGAGTAGGGAGATGATAATTTGCAAAGAAGCTTTTAAATGGAAAGGTACGACAGGCACAGTTTCACTTCAAGATAAGCCTCTATAGAGTAGCTCCTTGTTGACACAAGATAAAATTAGATGAACTGATGTGACACTGTATCTAATTGTATGCCAGAGATCTGCACAGCCAAGCTCAGGGCTTGAGCTTGTAGTGACAGAGTTTTCTGAGCTCCATATTTTTTCATTACTTATAAAAGAATCACAAAATATCCTGAGTTGGAATGGACAAATAAGGATAATTAAGTCCAACTCCTAAAATGAAGAAGGAATGTTAACTGAAGAGAGAAACCCCATAGATTTGAAGGAGGACGATATTTGCATTAAGGAAAGGGCAGATATATATACCATATTATCTTCAAGAACAGCAGTTACTGCATAGTTGTTAAACCAAGATAATGTTTATCACAGATTTTTCATGGATACGCAACAGAGGACAGATATATTTTTGAAAAAGAACTTTTTAAGCAGAAAGTAATGAAGAAAACCCTGTTCACAAAAGATAACTGCAGCCAGTTATCATAACCCTACTGACAGATTGGATGCTGAGAGATCTGAGCCTGAACAGGGATTTTCTTGAAAAACTTGCCCTTGGGCACAGGAAGACAGAATCAACTTCAAAAGATTTTGTTTTCACCCTCCTTCATTTCATTTTTTGTTTCATGAAACAAGAATCCCCAGATCGGAAATCATTAACCTCATTTGAGGTGCAAGGATACAGATCGGGACCACCTGAGGATTTAACACTCTCCAGCATGGGGCTTGGGAACGGCATCTCGCCTGGGAAATAGCCTTCAGCTCCAGTATGTTTAACTGCTTTCCTCTGAAGCTAAGCAAACTATTCCTAGAGCCAACTTTTGTCCATATGGTACTGAATTCTGATTTAGACAACATTGCTCCTACTTGCTGTCCTGCTCCAAACCTCAGAAAGCATATCACATTTTGAGACAGCCTGTACAACTACATACAGAAAGAACACAATCCATAAAGCTATTTTTTCCAGGACAAGAACCACACTAATTTATGCCTTGGAGAAATCAAAGTTCACTGTTGAATTTAATGCCAATAGCTTGACAATTACATACAACATCAGTTTTTACAAGAAGAAAGGGCAATAGTCCATTTTAAATTTTTCTCTGCAGTACACTCCCCTCTATTTCTACAGAGTAAAAGGACATCTTCAGAATGTTCTTCCTTTCCATATCTTTCTGGAAAAAAAACCCTCTATTTTTATTCTTATAATCCCCATAGGCTCTTGCTGGATATTATAAACTTTCAAACCAGCAATACAGGTCTACATTTCTCTTTCTCTCAGAAAGTCTAATTCTACTCTGTCAAGTTTATAGATTACACTGGCATTTTCATACTTGTCCTGTTTCAGAAAATCATAATGTACAGATATTTTTAAATTGCTTTAACTTCAAACTGAATAATAATTGGTAAGCATTAAAGGCAGCTTCGTCTTCATCCTGGAGAATAATTTATCTTGGAAAAGAGAATAGGTTGGTAACAGTAGAATTGAGAAATGTCAGCTTCATTCATTTTGTCTCCACAGGAGAGATTCAGTACAGATGGATTTCAAAACAGCAAAGACAATGAAATGAATGTTAAAGAGCAGTTCACTTTCTATGTGCAATCTCAAGCTACTACACTCTTCACATTCCTATTTGAATGCAATTTGATGCAGTTATTCTAGTATAATTTCATTGTCTTAAGAATTCAGATCAGAAGCTCTTGAGCAGTGAACGAAGATAATAAGAGCTGTTTAACCTGGAATATTAAAATTGTGTCTGAAGACACAATTCCCTCCTGAGGAAACAATAAGTAGGTACCATAAGAAATGTTTCCTAGCAAAATGTTTTTATGTCATGACAGTTCTTTGCCAATTCTTGAGCTATTTCAGCTGAACACAGTCTGAATCAGTAAGAAAGCCACCATCTTTCTTGGTGAGTTTCCTTGTCTGTTTTGATGGGTTTAAAGCTCTCAAAGTTACATCACTTTACACTAGATGGATCAGGATGAATTAGTACAAGACAAAATTTCTTGAGACAATGAGGCATCTTCTGGGATCTTTTAAAGATCTCTTATCTACATAGTGAGAGAAAATGCTTTCTAAAAACATCCTGAAGTTTTACTCAGAATACTTTCCCTTGAATGTACTACACTGGCATTCACATCTAGAGGGAAAATTGAGCAATATGAGAAAACAGGACGAATATACATTTTCTCAAGGAAAGCATCCTAATGTTCAAGAAATTAAATTCCAAGTCCAGTAGAAAAGCCTATATTATAAGATCTAGTTAGTAAAGACTTGACAGTGCAACATTTTCACAAATCTGTGGAGGTGGCTGATTTGAAATAGATATTCTTAACCCCACTCTGGTCACTTCACTGGCATTTCAATCCACAGTTTAGGAGAACCTCTTAGAGAGATGTCAGCAGAGAGAAGTAAGACATAGAACTCACCTGGGATGTTCCCTAAACAGAGCATTGTAGTCTATTAAAGACTAATATTAACAAGAAACTTTAGTAGGGGACAGCACAAAATTGGCCTTTTCCCAAAGAAAACTTAGGTCCTGCTAAGAAAACGGACAAAATTATTTTATGTGGTATATCAGTCTATGTGCACTCTTTCTAAGTCTCCAGACAGATGTTTTTCACAGGCCTAGAGGCAATGGGTGCAAACTGAAATACAAGAGGATCTCTCTGAATATCAGGAAACTGAGAGGATGACAAAGTACTGACACAAGTTACCCAGTTGAGTTGTGGAGTCTCCATCCTTGGAAATATTCAAAAGCCATCTGCACATGGTCCTGAAAAACCGGCTGTAGGTGGTCCTGCTTGAGCAGGGCCCTCAGACTACATGACCTCCAGAAGTCCCTCCCCACCTCAGACATTCTATTATTCTGTTTTTCCTAATTTTGTGGCAGGTCCTGTGCCAGGAATGCACCTGGAGACAACCTGGCTTGCATTCGCAGATCCTTAAACTTAACACAGAGGTTGTAAGCCTTTATGGAGACTGTAATTCTCCAGGTAGAACACTTCCTTGGTTCAAGGCATAGAAAAATAAATACTCATTTTTCATATAAAAGACTGACTCAAATCCTAAAGGCATAGTAAGTAGCAAAAGAGAAATTTTAACTTACGATTTGTTTCTGAAGGATTCAGCTGAAGTCAATAGCTTGTGCTCAACTCTTCTCATGCAAGGTGACGAATTCCTAAGTCTGAACTTTTACAAAAATAGTTTGCTAATGTTGTCCTACTTAAAAACTTGACTCAATCAAAACTTCACAAAGATTAGGAGTTGATTACTTTCAGGTTTGTGAAGTCTGCAGGATGAATACTCAAGCATTCATGCCCTCTGACCCTTCTTTTGAGTCTCACTGTTCAAAAGCAGTGAACAGATCCCAGGTAAGTAGCTTCATTCAGAGTAGAAGTCACCAGCTCTTTCCTTCCCCAGTTTTGCCATCACCTCTTTCATGTAACGCCTGTGACATCTTGAAAATTTTTAAAGCCTTTTAGTTACTCCTGTGAAAGCTGAAGTACCTGTCCTCCCAATAAGGTACTTTTGGTTGCAAAACATGAGGCAGAAAAGTGACCAAGACCCATTTCTGTGGCTTATCTACGGAAAGTAAGCATCAAGATGTTCCAGGCAGCACCAAAGCTTGTTTAGTATAAGAAAAGCTTAGGATCTTATGCATCAGATACAAGGAAAATTACCTCCATGTGTATCTGGTATCTTCTCTCAAGGCTGAGTTGCAAGAAAAAGAGGCACAACTACAGAGACAAGTAGCCTGAAGGAAGGTTCTTTTCCAGCTGAAGACCAACTTTCTCAATGGATAGGGAAAAGGGAGGCAGATACCTGTGCAAAGAAAAAGTAGCAACAACAGCATATACTTCCTCTTGACAGTACGTGCTTATACAGTATTATGGTAATGGAAGAGAATGTGTTTAGCTTAGAACAGCTCAGCACATTTCTGGCAAACATTTATAAGTTAGTCTGCAAGAGAAGATCTTTAGTCAGAGAAACAGTTACTATTCCAAGTACAAAATAAGGAGGAAACATCAGTCAGTAGCTATGTGAAAAAATGAATAATATTTAGGCTTCCTTTTTTGAACACTTACTTGGAAATATCAGAATAAACTCTATTTAACTCATACTGACATATTATTTCTATAGGCATCTTTGTTGCACAAAATATGCATTGTAGATCAATGTGAAGTGAAATTTAATTAAAATTTTCTTTGTCTTTACTATGAATTCCATCTCATGAATGCCACTCACTAATTCTCATTCACTATATCCCTTTCATTCTCAGTGACTCAACCCTTAAGCTAGGGAATGACAACAGTCAGGAGCTCACAGATCAAGGATGTCTGCTAATAGGACAGCAATTCTTTGGGCTTCATACAAGACAGATTTGAAGTTTGTTAATGTGGAAGTTTTCCAAAGCTTAAAGTACTTTCAAGAATAGGACCCATGATCATGGCAGCTGTACTTTGTTGTTGAGTAGGACACCACTTTGAAGTGATCAAGTAAAGATGTAAGATGAAAACATCACAAAGGGACAGGCAGGGACAGTCTACTTTCCCACTGTTTTTTACAGAAGGAAGCAGAATCAAATTTGCTTGCTTTTTGCAAGACCTATTCTCTTACAAGGACCAAAACAGAATCTAGATGTTGTTTTAATCATTACATGATTTTAGAAGAGCAGCAGGACTGAAAGAACCCTGGGGCTCCTCTGAAGACAATGCCTGAAAATTATTCTAATGACTGCTGTGACAGTGACTCAACAGGTGGCAGTTGCCTTTTGCCCACAATGGAGCCAACATCATTCTAGGAGATTAGAATGTCAAAACATCTGAATAAAAATTGCAGGAGTCATTTTATTCCAGTCCTTCACAAGGAATGCTAATTCTTCATGTTTAACAAAGAAACTTTTGCCTAGGAAGTGTACAGGTAGAAGAGAGGCTGTATAACAGACATACCTGTTTATTAGCTGTCCCCAAAGGTAGACTAGAGCAGATTCCATCTACTTTGTTGATGTAGATACAACCTGGATTTCCCATGAACGGCTAGAGAATCATCAGGTAAGGGCCATTTGGCTTTGGCAACCAAGAGAATCAACACAGTCAGTCAAGGAGTTAGGCTAGAATCATAGGATCATTGAATGGCATGGGTTGGAAGATACCTTAAAGAAAGACCCTAAATATCTAGTTCCAACCGCCCCTGCTATGGGCAGGGACTCATTCTACTAGTACACCTACTACTACAGGTTGCTCAAAGCTCCATTCCATCTGATTTTGAACACTTCGAGGTATGGGGAGTCCTCAACCTCTCTGAACAACCTGTTTCAGTGCCTCACCACCCTTATAGCAAAGAACTTTTTCCTGGTACCTAATCTAAACCTACTTTCTTTCAACTTAAAACCATCTCCCTTGTCCTATCACTACATGTCCTTGTAACAAGTCCCTCTCCAGCCTTCTTGTAAGCCCCTTTGGGTACTCGAAGGTGCTATAAGGTCTCCCTGAAGCCTTCTCTTCTCCAGGATGAACAACACCAACTCTCAGTCTGTCTCAATAGGAAAGGTGTTCCAGTCCTCTGACCAACTTGATGTCCCTTCTCTGGACTTGTTCCAGCAGGTCAACATCTCTCTTGTGTTGAGGGCCCCAGAACTGGAGACAGTATTCCAGCTGGGGCCTTACCAGAGGAGAGTGGTGGGGCAGAATCACCCCGTCTACCTGCTGGCCACACTGCTTTTGATGCAGCCAGGATAGAGTTGACTTTCTGGGCTGCAAGTGTACATTGCTGGGTCCTGTTTAACTTTTAGTCCACAAACACCCCAAGCCCTTTTCCTGGGCTCCTCTCAATCTATTCTCCACCCAGCCTGTATTTGCTCTTGGAATTGCCCCAACCCAGGTGCAGGACCTTGCACTAGGCCTTGTTGAACTTCACGAGGTTTGCATGGGCCCACCTTTCAAGCCTGCCAAGGTCCCTCTGGATGGCATCCCTTCCCTCCAGCATGTCAACTGTACCACACAATTTGGTGTTGTCAGCAAACTTGTGGAGGCTTCATTCAGTTCCACTGTTCATGCCGCAGAGAAAGATGTTAAAAACTGCTGGTCCCAATACCTGCCCTTGAGGAATGCCATTTGTCACTGGTCTTC
Source organism: Manacus candei (assembly GCF_025592945.1). NCBI lineage: Eukaryota > Metazoa > Chordata > Aves > Passeriformes > Pipridae > Manacus > Manacus candei. Next base: position 20,279,211 of record NW_026138097.1, read on the forward strand.
ACTTGGACATTGAGCTGGACATTGGGACATTGACCACAACTCTTACTAGTAGTAGACTAGTTCTCCAAGAAATGTTGGATTAGAGGACCTAACAGTTCTCCCTCAACTCTTTTGGAGGTCAGCAAAACAACTTGATTCTTTCTGTCCTGTGTCTGTTCCTGAATCCAAGGCTCCTGCAGTGAGATGCTGGAGTCAGACTGGGCTTTCAGACTGTGTTACCCTAGTGTAACCTATACACCAAAAAACTTCTGCCTGAGAAGACAGACATTAAGTACCATTTTACCTCATCAGAAATCAGAAGCTTTTACATGCAAAGGCTTTACATTATTAAAGTTCTCTTACTTTAGGAATACTGGCCTGCCCCTAACTAATAGTGAGCAGTAAAAGTGAAGAGTATATGCCATTGATTAAGGACATGAAAAGCAGGCAGAGCAATTTATGACCATCAATGCTGAAGTATTACAGGAAATAAAACCTCACAGTTAATATTAGGAAGATCTCAGTGACAAGGGCACAATGCAGACATTTAGCAAACAATAGCTCAATTTTCCTTTTTACAAGGATTTTAATGGTAGATGACATCAAGTGTCTTAACTATCAAATACATGAAAAAAGCTTTTCTGAAACAATCTAATGTTAATTCCACTTATAGAATAGAATAATAGAATACTTCGGGATGGAAGGGACTTTAAAAGGTCTTCTAGTTCAACCACCCTGGAAAGACCAGGGCACCTTCAACTAGATCGAGTTGCTCAGAGCCCCAGTCTAACCTTGAATGTTTCCAGGTATGAGGCATCTAAGTAGTGCTTACACAGTGTCAAGGCCCTTTATGTCCCTCACACCACCACAGGTCTAGAATGTTACAGATGACTGAATGAAGAAAGCCTGTCAGTAAAGGCATGACATAAACTACCACAACAATTTAATACTCCAGGAAAGAAACAAAAAAACACATGAGGATTTTATAATTTTTGTGATTAATTCCTGAGTCTCAGTATGCAGTTAAAGACTAGTAGGAATGAAATCTGCTGTACATATATATTATTGATTACTTAATTTCATACGAGGTAATGTCCAGCCCTTTTAAATGTCTGGAAGTAGCAGTTTTCACTTTGCAAGGTGAGACAACGTTTAGCAGCTGGTTTATTTTCCAGTAAGAAAGCCTACTAAAGTATGAAAATGGCTCAACCTGCAAAAGGGTCAAAATGGTTATAACCTTCATTTAACCCATAGAAAAGGGAATATCTTGTTTATGGTAAGGGGCTGATTCAGATGCTTTTGCCTTTGCTGCTGCTGTTGCAATTGCCCAAGGTGCACACTTTCTTGATTCTCCTCAGACTGTCAGACAATTTATTCTCAATCTCCAGCACTGTGAAACTCATCAATTTCATATTATCTGGCAAACATTGTGTAAGAGCCCATATTTCCTTCTAGCATCCCACTATCCTACTGTTAGAAAAATGTCCAAACCTAGTAAAAGTATATTCACAGATAAGTGTCATCAAAGTGTGTCTTTCTCACAGGCTCAGTGTTGCACAGGAGTCTCTTACCTTGGGCAAAGTGCAGTGCAGAGAATAGCTGTATGCATTGCATATGGAGTTGCTGACCTTGATCTTAGCTCTGTTTTCCTGGTGCAGGTATTCTGGAGCTGTCTTTGGTTCCATACTCCTGATTTGCTGACCCGTGCGTTTGCCCTTCATCTCTGCTGCATTGTGTGTGTTGTGTCCACTTGCTGTGTTTGACTCTAGACACACAGGAAGCAACCTCTAGGATAAAGAGCTTTATCCCAGGCCATGGTAGTCTGTGTGAAGATCAAAGGGATTCAGATAGACCAGAATTAATGAGGCTTCTTGCCTTGTGTGTGATGCCATCATATCAGAGGGACTGAGCATCTCTGTCTGTGTACTCTCTGGTCAGTTCAGGTTGCTGCCTCACTAGGAGAAATTGTAATGTCTCTTCCTATTTCCTGGTTTGCTCTTTACACAGAGCTTGTGAAAGTGTGAGGCTGAAAAGTCTGAGATGCTAATCCACTGCAGAGTTTGCTCGAAGAAGACCAATAGATCCATCAATTATCTGGGGAAGTGAAAGACCGAGGACAACAGTCACACTCACTCCCATATCATGGTGATAGATGTCTCATTTCTTTAGGAGGCTACACACTTTTGAGAACTTCTCCAGCTCCCCTCTAGGGCAAATTGTTTCTCTGTCTTCCGTCTACAGATGGATATGACTTAAAGTGTTAATTCACCTTCTTTTCCATGATAGCTTATTACACAGTGCAGGATAAGTAGGATTGTCACTGTCTTTTCCTTCCATGACTGGACAATCATCACCAGCATCCTTTGCTGTCCTGAAATCTTCCTTAATTTATGAAGTAATTAAAGCTTCTAAACCATAGCTGGGATTATTTTTCTGCCCTATCGAATGCCCATGTAATTTGTGTGTGTGACTGCATGCGATTCCTGCTTCTGGGAAAAAAATAGAAAATTGTTTTGTCCTTAAATTGCTTCTCAGGCTTATGTTCTGCAACTGGAAGATTAATTTTCCAAATGTGCCAAATACAAGCAATACATTATTTTCCTTGTGAGTTACATTCTACATTCTTATTTTCAGTGGAAAAAAAAATGTTTTTCCTCTCTGTAGCTATCATTGTTTGAAAAGAATATATACAACTTGACCTTTACCAGCAGACAGATCATATCTAATGTTATTCCAGCCTTAGGAAATACAGAATTCTGAAAATCAAAATTATATCATCAAAACATAGCCACAGCATTAGTCCTGCTGGCCATAGGGAGAACTCTCAGAGAATAAACGTATTTGAGATCATGTCAAAGGTACTTAGTAGTCACTCTCTCATAAACAACTTACTAGATCCTGTGTTTTCACTGCTAAATCACAAATACACAAAGAATCAGAGACATAAAAAATTTGCAGTAACAAACATGACAAATGATGAAATAACATTTCCTTCTTCCTTTTCTCCTTTACTCAGTAGAACACTCACTGTGGTTGTGAAGGTTCAATGAAGAGCAGGTTGATAAAGATTAATGTATGTTTAAAAAAGTCTTAGTAAAAGATGAACTGCTATGCACTATATCATTACAGATTGTGTGTACAGTTACAGGTATGCACTAATGTACATGTGAGGGATTGCATTGTACAGATTCCAGCTATAGAATTTAGCTACAAGTTCTTCTAAGACCAGAGACCAATAAGCTGTTTATAATTTTTTATAATGCTTTCTGCAGGCAAATCCCTAAAGACAATGATGACATACTCATTCATACCTGCCCTATGTTTCCAAGTTCAATCTCATATTTACTTGTCTTAAGTGATTCCTAATATGCCATGTTGCAAAGTGTTATCAATAAAATGATCACTTTCTTTTTATACCTAGGTAAGAAACTTAACATAGGATGGTCATATTCATAAGTGTTGTGGTTTAACCCCAGCTGGTAACTAAGTCAGTACCATGCCGCCATGCACCCATGGTAGGATGGGGAGAAGAATCTGCAAAAAAGAATTAAAACTCCTGAGTTGAGATAGGAACAGTTTAATAATTAAAACAAGGTAATATATAATGATAGTGATAATAATAATGATGATCACAACAAAAAGAAGAATAGAGGAAGAGAGAAAGATAAAACCCAATAGAAACAAATTGTACACAATCCAATTGCTCACCACCTGATACCCAGCCTGTCCCTCAGCATCAATCGGACTGCCTTCTGAGTAACTCCCCCAGTTTCTATACCGGGCATGACATTCTATGGTATGGAATAGCACTTTGGCCAGTTCAGGTCAGCTTGTCATGGCCATGTTCCCTCCTGGCTTCTTGTGCAGCTCCTCATCGGCAGAACATGAGATGGTGAAAAATCCTTGACTTAGAGTAAGCACCACTTAGCATCAGTGTGTTATCAACATTATTCTTTACTGAATCCAAAACAGCTAGTAAGAAAATATTAGCTCTATCCCAGGCAAACCCAGGATAATATGAAAAAAAAATTTCTTTTGGGATAAAATAAGTACTGGCCTGATTTGAAAACTCACCAAAGCTAAGAAATAGGTACAAATAGTGGAAAAAAGTTTTCAAACAAAAATAGTATAAATATTATCAGGAATAAATAAACTCTTTGGTGCAAAAAAACCCAAAAGTTCTGGAAAGCTCCTTTTCATTCATGAAAAAAATCAAACAATTGCACATTGTAAACCAATTTGTAAGATCCAGAAGTATGTTATGCTTTTTACTAACAGGGAAGAAAGCTAAAGGTAGCAAATAAATTATATACAATAAAAATTCTATCGTTAAAGCCCTTTCATCACTTTTATTGATTACTCCTGTGGAACTGGGGACGTCACTAAAAGGGAGCTCTAGGAAGTGGACTTGGAACCTGCTGTGACTTGCAGACTACTGTGGTGGATATTTTAATTTTTTTTTTCTTTCACATTATACAATGGGATATAAAATATGACAAGGACTGCTTCCAGAAGAAAAATACAGAAGAAATTAAGTACAATAAATCACCAACCCACAATCGTTAAGTTTTATACAGTATTGTAGCATCCTGCTTGACAATATTTTACTTGTTCTTAGTTACTGTTAGTAAATTTAGTTTTTTTTAATAAAAAATGTATTTTTCTTCCTAAATATGTAAGCTGGAATATTTTTAACTTATTTCAATTAATATATTCAGTTTTTCAGATGAAATTACTTGTATTCATAAATTTCCTTAATCTTAAAAAAATTTAAAAGACTACACATTGAAGCAAACATATTAAACACATTAAAATATAAGCAATGTTGAACAACTCTGTATGAAAAATTTTTACAGACTAGTAAAATTACCGATAAAAGTTGCTATTGCCAGTGAAAAAAAGGAGAGGTGAATTTTTTTTAATTACCTATTATGAATTATAAAATTAGGCATCAAAATTAGACAATAAAACACAAAAGGGAGAAACAGAAATTGGAGAGAGTATTTTTGGGAGAGAGCAGGGAGGAAGGATGTAAGACACAAAAGAAGGGGATAATACAGCACATTTATATCTGGAATTTTGTCCTAAAAATACCTTTAAGTAAGCAGACTCTCTTTGGTTTCAAGTCACTTTTCAAAAGCTTATTGGTCTGTGTCAGCATTTACCAGGGTTTCCTCAAAAACCTGAAGAATCACAGGCAGCAGCAAAAATAAACGTATTAGTGGGAATTCATCCCCAATAGCATTCAGTGCTTTAAAAGCACTTTTTCTCCATGGGGCCAGTCCCAGGCATTTTGTTCACTGAATGGTCCTTCTTTTCAGCTGTTGGACCTAATTACGAGGGCATTTTAGCAACAGGCTTAAGCAGTATGACTGTATTACTAGCTCTTTAATATGATGTCTAGTTTGATGATCTTAGTGTTACTTGCTCTGCATTGTGCACAAGGTTATAACTTAAAGTAGGATCCATAATACTGACATTAGAGGTGGTTAAAGTAGAATATTTAATACTACAGCATTCTGGGATTAAGGTGTCTCATGCCTTATGTATTTTTAAGGCTGAATATTGGATTGTTGTCTAGAGTCAGAAAATATCAAATGAATTAAAAGCTTAGAAACACAAAGGAGACAAATAAGGCAAAGGAAGTAGATTAAAAAAATAAGGACGAGTCAGTGGGAGGGGAAGGAAGAGAAGTGGTGTTACTAGGATTGTTTGCCTCCTTGAAATCTGAGAAATAGGAAAAAAGGGAACTACTTCTATTCTTCTTCGCTGTCTAATGATACATAGAGCGACTTGTTAGAAAAGGAGAAGCTTTTGTAACCTCATCAAAGGCAGAAATTTTAATCCACAGGTTTTACTCTGTCTAATTTCCTATGAAAACCAGTATACTATATATATGTTTTTATAAACATATTTCTATTATTGCAATTTATAAACAAAGAAGCCAAAATTAGTGAACTGTTTCTGTTCACTATTAGTGAGCTATAATATTGACCTGCTTTGAAACTTTTGGACTACCTGGGAAATGGAAGTCACTAATGCATCACCTTTTTGACTTTCATTTCTCAGGAACTTCAGTGAGCTAGCTTTGAGCAGACCCATATTTACTTGAAATAAAATAGCGTGGAAACAAAATCCATCCATGTTCTGATTTTAGTTACAGGCATTCACAAAATGCTGCACTTAAAAAAAAGGAACAAATTCAGGGTTTGAGGAAGGACTGAGTTAATCACATCAGTATTGCCTTTGCAGAAGAATTAGCACTATGTCCTGACTGAGAAGACCAGTCATGTTCCAGTTTAATGACTGGCCTAGAGCCAAGGTAGGGAGTAACTCAGAGAAGCTAGTCTTACAGAAAAAACGGGGCATCTGAGTTCGGGCAACTGGAATTACAAAAATGATAGCAGAAACTCAGTGTTAATGGGAATTGGGTAGCTGGTGACCTGTACTACTTTAAGGTGATAAAATAAGTAAAGCTGAAGTAAAGAGAAGAAAGCCGTAAGGCAGGTTTTGATACATTTAAGTCAGGCATTTGAGTTAGCCTGGTCATTAGTGTTCAGTGCTGAGCAAAATCAAGTAGCGGGGAAGGATCACCTGGTGCAGGGCAGAGTGTTCCAGAAGGCTTTTGTGCACCTTGGAATCTTATTAAAGTCATGTTTATTATAAGGATGGCTGGAAGAGATGCTGGGTAGCAAACAGAGCACAAAAGACATAACCATTAGAAAAGAATGTAGTACAGCGATATTCAGCATAGTATCTCAGCTCCATATTAAAAACTCTGCTGGGAGATATTTCTTGACTGGCTGACAGCACGTTGAATAAATCTGAGATTTAGTATTGCTTAGGGCAGGTGACAAAGGGTCATATGTCAAACGTGTTTTGGGAGATCTAGCCCTAAATTTGCACATAATGTACCTCATTCTGTAAAGTAGTGAAGGATGAACACAAACATAATATTTGTTTTGTCAAGGGCCTTCAGTAAAAATATATGACAACAATTCTGCTAAAGGCATGCAATCCCACAAGAAAGCTCCCTAGCAGACAATGCAGTCCCCTGTGGTAGGAGATGTGCAAAACCATCAGGACATTTAGGGAAACCAATGAATATATTTAACTTGCATTTAGCAAGGGAAGGTTGGAATGATTTGTCTCTCTCCAGTGAGATGTCTGCTTCCTTGAGAGGGCTAAGTATCCCTATTTGAAATTAGGTATGCTCAAAGTGAATTGCAATTAAACTGTAAAAAAGTACCCAGCCACAACATAGAACTAGACAAAAATTCAGATCAGAGCCATTTCTTGAACATTTTAGGATATGGCGAGCAACAGTTTTCCTTTGCAGAAGAGAGTTACTGAGAGAGGAGGAAGATGAGCGTCCCTGTAAGTCTGCAGGGAGGTGAGCACTAGTGAATGGATCCAGCACCTTCATGAGCTCTGCTTGTGACAGAGAAGCAGGACAGCTAGTGGCCCAGAGCCTCAAAGACAGGGAAGGAATTAATACACCTTTGTGGTGGTGCTATGATCTTCCGTTGGGGTCAGTGCTAGCCAGACTGCCTCTCTCCCAAGATAGGTCTGTGGTTGAACCTGATGACAGTGAGGAAGTCTGTGCCAAGGCAGGAGCTGGGACTGGGTTTGTTGGGTCCCTGACTTGCCATCTACATTGGGGTGTGGGAGCTGCACCTCTGCTGTGGGCACAGAGGATTTCCTCCTGCAAGAGAGGAAAACTGAAACACTGAAACACTGAAAACTAAAGGCAGAAAACTGGTGTTTACATCCTCCCTCCTGGTGGAGGATAGGATATGGAAAGGGTTTGTGGCACTCATGGGGACAATAGGGGCCATCAAGCAGGACAGGAGGGCCCCTTCCAGGTGCTGTCCAGTGGATGCATAAGGAGACAGGACCCATATCCTGGGTGTCCTAGAAACAGAATCATAGAACTGTTTAGGTTGGAAAAGACCTTTAAGGTCATTGAGTCCTACTGTTAACCCAGCATGGTCATGTTCACCACTAAGCCATGTCCCTAAATGCCACATCCATCCATCCATCCATCTTTTATGTACCTCCAGGGAAGGGACTCTTCCCCTAAGACTGAACTTGTTGGATAACTATTTTCTTCTTCCACAATAACAGCAGGAAGAAATATTTATGCAGTTGACTCTTCAACCCCCATAGTCCAGCTCTGCCTGAGACTAGGGTGATTAACTCACAGTAGTTACCAGAGGAAGGGAAGGGACAGAGCTGTCAGAAACAGAAGCCTCAAGGAGAGGAAGAAATGGTAACAAAGGACATGATAACCTCAGCCATCTGACTCACCCTCCGTTCATTTTTCTTGAAAAAGCTAATTTTGTTCTGCAGTGACAAGCTGGGAAACTGCAGTGTGGCTGGGCTGCAGAGCTGGTGATGCACAGACACCACTCAGTATATTTGGTTTAAGGCTCTATTTCATACTGTATGGAAATGTGTGATAGTTTTACTGTTTATGCTCAGGTTGATGGTCCATCTTGGAAGCTGAGCCACAATTATGACAGAACTATCCCTGCATATCTCTACTGCTGAGATCCATCTGCAAATATCTGCAAATGCCCTCCCAAGTGGGCATCCTCACTCCTAAGTGGTGCCAAAAGGAGCAGCAGAGCTGGCAAGGACACCTAGCTACAAGAGACAATATGAAGCTGCTGTCTTATATGGTGCTGCTATGTTAATATCCTCAAGTGAATTTATTTCTAATGGGCCTTCATGTCTCATCCTTATAGCACTGATTAGAAGAGTTGGGCAGTATGATTTCATTGTGTTGTTCTGCATAATAGATATTGAAATAAGCTGAGAGGACATTGAGGCAGACATAGGGAATGGAGGATTTTGTATGTGTGGTTAATAAATAAGCCATATACAGAAGTGAGAAATAGAGATACCTCTTTCTGGTTTGGCTTGATTACTTTTTGCCAAAGTAAAAAACAACCTTGCAAATGTCCTTAATGTAGAAATTAATGTCTCTATAATTAGGTGAGACTGGTATTTTCTAGAGTGCATTATACAGTTTGTGTTAGTCATACATTTCAGAAGATAACAATTTGACATTCATAAACAAAAACTGTGCTTGAAAGGAACATTTCTTAAATAACTTGGATAGCGAATAGACAATTCATGATGCTAGTTTAATTCTGCAGAGCCACAGTGAACATGTGTGTGTAAGCCTGCACAGGCAGGGCACAGGAACAACCACAAAACCACAGACAAAATGCAAAGAGTAAATTTATTTTTGTTACCTCACCAACCAAGGAATCCCCAAAGCAGCACCCAGGCAGAGATGCAAACATTGCTGAGTTTGGTCCATGCTAAAGGTTCTCCCAGTTGGATCCCTCAGCCCTGGCTGCCGGGCAGTGTTTTGATCTCCCTTGCCCAAGCTTTCCCCAGGGCTCTCGCCCACCCGGCCGTGGCTGAGGGGCTCAGCTGTGCCCTACATGTTTGGGTTTTTTTGTTTTCTACAACCTTATGCAAAGCCCAGCAAGAAGCATCTCTAACTTTAAAAAAACCCCAATCTTTACACAATCATGATCTGACTGCACTTCATTTCTATATGTAAGGTATGGTTGTTCATAATTTATGAAGTATTAAGGAAACTGGGTCCCAGGTTAGGCATGTCTTTGTGACAGATGTGTCACAAAAACACAATGAAGGTGGGTCCATGGTCATGGAATTTATTCTACTGGAAGAAATATTTTAGAATGATTATATATTTGCAATCGATAATACAGTAATTTATATCAACAGCAGAAGCAATAAAAAACCATAAAAGTGCACAAAGTCATGGTAGAGCAAAGAGTAATGTTAGCAAATGAACCTAACTATTTCAGAAGAAATTACACGCAAAATATATTCATAACAAATAACAATATTCTAGGTGGCATTTTTTTCTTTCCCATTTCATTTTCATTCCCAAATAAATCCTGTGGGGTTTTTATCTCTGAAAGTGGCAGTTTTCTCTATAACTATATTGATTTCTAAATTAAACATTTCTAAAACTGTTATTTTCCAAATAGCAATACAGAAATGAGCAAAAAACTGGTACAGAAGATTTTGCTGCTGACTTCAATGAGGCTAAATCTTTGTTTCTGAAGAAACTATCAATTCAATTCCTTACTGGATTCCAAAGATAAAAGCATGCACATGTAAACATACTTTTTATCCTCAAAATTATGTAAAAGTGAAAATATCAAGCCAATGTCTGTACATTAAGGACATCATATGAGTCACCAATGAAATACTAAGGCAAAATAAGACAATATTAATGAAAGAGAGTATAAATATAAATGATATTCTGTGGATAGGGCAGAAGCCATAAGCTGCTCTATAGAAATGAGAGGTTCATCTCAAGTACAAAAATTACGAGAGATCACTATGTAAACCTACAGTCTTAAGGGCATTATTCAGATAATTTTTTAAAAGATATAATGCAACTCAGGAACAAATTCTGTTACTCACCAAACTCAATTAAAAAAAAAAGTTTAATTACATAAAAAATATCTATTTATTTTAAAAAATTATATATTTTATGTTTTTTTTTACAGACACAAAGAAATCAGACAAAAAGTGTCATTTTATAGACAAAAAGTCATTTCTCTTGCACCAATTTTAAGAAGAAAGACAATAAAAATAATAATCACAGAACTAATCTAAACAAAGCCAAACAGGTAACGAACAGTTCAAATGTAGCTGACTTAGAGAAAGTAATGCAACTCAAAACTAGCTCTGGGTCAGCTTGGGTTCTAGTGCCACCTGGTGAAATAACAGTAGTTTTCCCCTTGTAACCATAGCTAATATGCAATTTAAATTAATCCACTGCATTAGACAGCAATACATGAAGCAAGGTCACAAAGAAGATGAAGTGCTTGAGTAGTCTAAGTGCACATTCAGAGAGCCATACACCGAACCGAGTAAATTGAGAACCTTCTCTTGAATCATGTCAACCTGCTCTGAAGGGCAATAGTCATCCAAACTTGATCTGTAACAAGGAATTGAAAAAGGCATGAGAGAATACAGATATCACCAGCATGACAACATTGTGTATTTTTGTAAGGCTCTGTGGCTAGGCTGAGCCTTACAACTTTGGCAAGTTCTGCCTCCCAGTATCCCTTCAAAGCGTAGTGCTGTGGATCTCCTCACCACTTTTTAAGCTGAATAGAAAGTCTGCAGCAGATCAGGAATGTGACCTAATCTTCTTTCTAATTTTACTCTCTTCCTGAATCTGACAAAGAACATGTTGGCAGACAAAGTTCAAGCAAACGATCTAATTAAAGGACACATGTTAAGTTAAAATTGAAAAATTCAAATGCTACTAGTAAAGTAGGTAGAAAAACTTGAAAAACATCTTCACAATCCCTGGGATATAACATTTTTTACAGTACCTATTAATGAACTGCAAACCAATACTAGCAGAGCTGACACTTCTTGAATTTTTATCTGTCAAGATTTAGAGAGATGATTCTGTTTTCTCTGCAACACTGGATGACAATCCTGCAGCTGGCACAGGGAATATAGTTTTCTTTTATTGTAGGGATTACCCATACTATTTCTTATTGACAAAGCCAGTTTCGTGTCAGCTTCTGCTATTGTTGCCTGCCCTTTTAAGGGCACACTTGGTATTTCTGAATGATTAAATTGCAACAATTTGAAAAAAGGTAACACTGTGGCCTCCAAATTAGGTTTGGAGATCCCTGGTTCTCCCAGGTCCCCGGTCTCAAGCTCCATCCTTTTCTCCTAAATAATAACTCTTACAGTCCTGGAAACATAACTTTTACTCCATAACAAAGTTTTACTAGAGCCTTAAAGAATATAGATTGCTTTCAGCCTATTAGACAAAAACCAGTTCCAGCAGAAGTTTCACTGAAAACAGAAATCCTATCTATAGTACAACACCCTAGAGCAAGAGAAGAAGAAATGTGGGATGTCAGCCCAGGCAGGCTTGTCCTAGCTTTGCTCTAATTAGCACAAGTAATGGAAGTAGTGAAGATGCATGAACTCCAGTGACAGCTATCAATCCCAACATACGCAAGGCCTCATTATAGACTTTACATAACTTACGCTGAAGCAGATTAAGTCATCATGTTTTCACAGCTTTTGAAATCTGTGCCAGCTACTTTAAAGCCCAGAAAAACTGGCCATCATTGCAGTCTTCCCTAATCTGTGTAGATTCTGTCACTGCTTTATGATCAATATTTCCAAATGTCAGTGTTTACTATACTATAAGGCTTCCACTTTAAGATGGGACTTAAGATGCACCAACCAGTGCTATACTGATAAAATCATTTATCTTCATGAGTACAGTCAGAGCTTTTTAAACTAAAAGTGTCCACGTAGTCTTACCGAGCAACAGTCACAAGCGTGGGCTTGGGCATATCTTTTAGCAGAACTTTAACGGATTGTATGAGGCCTTCGATCTCATCTTCAGTGCTAACATGGTGAGGAAGCTCTATATAATCACAGGTTAAACCAGCCTGATGTACCTACAGGTAAATTAAACAGAGATTTCATTTCTGTTGATGAACTATTGATACAGCTTACCTGTGTAGAAGGTCTCTAGCATACCATCCCTAGCCCAGTAGATAACTTACACCTCTTTAGACAGTAAGAGTTGTGGGATTTTCTGCCCCAGCTTGTTCTTTAAACAAAACAAATAAAAATCTGGAGGTTGTATGGATTGTTTCATTATCTCCAGTACACTGTACCTTTTCTATAAATTCAGAGTGTGCTGCAGTCCTTGAAGATGATAGCTCTGATGCTTTATAAATAGGTATCTTATCTTAAATTCTATAAAGAAGATCAACAGACCCTGGTGAAACAAAACCTCCCTTCATAGAATGTGGCTCAAGATATCACACTCCTGAAAGATCACACTAATGTTGCCTAAATATAGACAAGCAGAGAAGAATTTTAGCAGCTTTAAAAAGAAAAGCTGGCATAAGTAATGAGACATAAAAACCCAGGAAAAGTAACAAACTCTCACAAAGTCCTGAATCAAGAAGCAAATCTGAAAGGAAGTATGAATTTTCCCTGTCTGTTGAAGTTATGCTTTTGAAATTCATCTACTTTTTGCTCTTTTACCTTGCCACCTACCATTTCATAGTCTGGGCTTTCCATCCTGGTTTTCAAACTGTGAACTAGTTGAACAAGTGGTTTCATTCTGGAGTTAAAACAAAACAAAACAAATAAAAAGAAAAAAAAGAAGAGAAAAAAAAAAGAGGAAAGTAGAAGTTATTATGGCCTAGGATTTGAAAATGAAATTTGCCTCTCTTTGTCATCTTGCACCTGAAAAAATGGAAATTATCAGTACTATTGTACTGTTTCTTTCTTATAAAGCCCTTATACTCATAGCTGCCTCTGGCAAGTCCTCTTTGTGCTTCTTTTAAGGCAGACCTGCAAAGGTCGAGTCGTATCAACTTTTACAGGAAATATTTGTTGTCACTATTACAGAGGTCTGAAAGTAATTGCTGCATCTGATGTGGAAAATAAATGATTTTCCCATCAAGGAAAAGCTCAGATTTTCAGTGTCTCTTTTCAGCTGAAAACATTTACTTTAACAGCACAATGGGCGACGGGGCTGGGACAGTTCAGATGTTTAGTGGAGACTGTTGCTCAGATACAATTTTTCACTCATTTCCATTTTTCCACAGAAAGCTGACCCTTTGGGAGCACCAAAGCATTGCTTCTCCATGTCCTCCTTGGTTTGTTGTTTTTTTGAGAACTCTGATACACACTGATGACTAAGTTTTTAGTCAACAAAATGCCTCCATCCATAGGCAACAGAGTTTGCACGAAGCTGGAGAAGCCTGAGCTTCAAAGGCTTACGGTGGTGCTAAAGACAGCAGACTGACTTTCCTTTTATTTTGTCTGACTCTTTCTCCTCTAGAACTAAAGTATCCTTGCATAGATCCTATCTTTCTCTGTTATCAAAGTGCTGGGGTTTATCAGTTCCAAAACTTCTGTTTGCATTTTAAGCCATTTATAATTCTCATACCCAGGATATGAAGCCCATTTCTGAAGGGTTTCTTCATCATCACTGTCACACAAATCTGCAAATGCTGCTTCCAGATCTTCCAGCTGATGAACACGGTTTTCAACACAATCCAGCAAGCCTTCCTTTAGATAAGCATATATAACAGTATGTTAGTAAAAAAAATGAAGTAAGAATATCATGGTTTACCTTATGATTTAAACTCTGTAATGACTGATCTACTGGAAGTGGGGAATCTGAAACAACTGTTTCATTACTATGGCACATCAATTCCAGAGGATCACAGTGAATGTCTGTAGAAGCTGTTATACTTTCAGAATAAATCGTCTCACTTTGCTCTGTCTTTCCAACAATAATTTTAAAAAAGCCACCTTCTAAATATGTATCTGTTTTTACTGCTGATTTACTAAGAGATATGAAAATCAGTTTGCCAATATTCCACATATGTTTATTTCTTTATATATATATTAATTAGATTTCCTTAATTTGTGCTAATTATATGTGTTGAATCTCTCTAACAGTGTCCAGATGAGATTATGAAAGCTTACATTTCCTATGAGAAGCAGAGAGCACATAAAATGAAAAAATACATTACAGTGGCATAATACCATCCTTTCCAGGTCCAAATAGACAGGTAAAATACCGATTAGACATTCATCACAACTCTGGCTATCAAGCAACTAGGGCAAAGAAGGGGAGAGCCTGGAGGGGTTAAAAAAAAAGAAGAAACCTCACCAATCTAAAGTCCTGTCGAGCCACAAAAAGAACAACATTGCAGATGACTTACGTTTTCATTCCTTCCTTGTCAATTACCATTTGTTTACAGAAATTAATTTTCACACTCCTGCTAAATATTTATGCAATTCACTCATTTAATCAAAACATTTAATAGGAAAGAATTTCTAAGATTCTGCTGATTAGCATTCAGCATGCCACGTAGCTTAATTTGAGACCACTTCATTAAGCACCTTTGATAGGTTCCTTCCTGTTGGTGTAACTCATTTTTATTGGGTAAATAAAAAGAACCATTCCCTCTACATCCCACAAGGAAATATCATACCTCTGTTGCATTTTTGTGCGGTTTCTTGAAATTGTACAACTCTTGCAAGAGCCCATATTCTGTCTTAGACAAAAAAGAGGAAAAAGATTAGACTCTTCAAACGAGAAACCAAATCCTCAAAGCTTTCCTTCTTCAAAAAAATAATGTGATTACCAAGATCATTCCCCTACTCTAGTACTGCAGACGATAATGAGCATAACAGCCTCTCATCAGGACATGCTAGCACTCTTTGGACAATCAACACCACCATGCCTTTTGAAAGGCAGTCTCTCTTGATACCACTGTGGTTTTCTAATAGTATGTCATGAAGGGTAAAAAATGACACAATCCGCCATTCTATGATTCCTCCTTGATGACTCTTGCTGTGAGTATTTGGAAGGTTACCTGTGGAAACCCAAGCATAGCATTTATGTCCCAAGCAACAAGCACAAGTGAGCCATATACCTCTGAGCTTGAATGTACACTCCATACCATTATCAAATGTAAGAATCTCCCCCTATTTGGCAGTTGTAAATTTTTGTCAGGTACACTCCACTAGAATGTCTCTCTTTAAAATATGACCATGAATCATTAACCGTGATCAGCTAATCTGCTGATTGAGCTTAGGTGAAAGTTTCTCCATAGACATAAATACTAAGACTATGACTCTTGTGAATGGTATGAGGCCATTCAATTGTTATGCTTACCTGTGTGTACATTTCTTTGAATGGATTTTTAACTGAAAAAAAATCTAAGTCAATGTCCAAAACATATGCATCCCCTTTCTGCAGCACTTGGCAGATATCTTTAACAACTTCCCTTATTGGGCATTCACTGGTTTTGGGACAGCTTGAAGCTGAGCACTCTGGCGAGGTTCCTGCCCTATTCAGGGCACTTGCATTTGGTACTTCCTTTTGCTTCACACTTGGGGTGCTGTTATCAAGGTCACCAAGACCCATTGATGAAGAGGCAGAAGTGGTGCTTGCTGTGTCATCTGTATTTAGCTTCAGTCTTTTAGCAGATGCTACTTCACCATTTTCTTCATGGCCATTAGATGATTCAATAGGGTTGATGAGAATGACATGTAAATTTAAGGACTTCTGGTTTTCTAGCTGATCAGCAGGAACATAAAGACCATCACTTAAAAAGTAATGATCTGTGCCTGTAACCCTACAATTGACAGTAACTCACAGTTAATATACATCTTGGCAAAGAGCTTAGGAAAAAGCATTTTATACTTTAAAGACCCAGAGAAGAATAAACAGACGTTTG
The DNA here is from genome assembly GCF_025592945.1 of Manacus candei. Classification (NCBI taxonomy): domain Eukaryota; kingdom Metazoa; phylum Chordata; class Aves; order Passeriformes; family Pipridae; genus Manacus; species Manacus candei. Next base: position 20,295,509 of record NW_026138097.1, read on the forward strand.
ATGGGTAACGAAAGCAATAAAACTGCGTAGACAAAATTTCAATCCTCAGGTTTTTAAATTAAAATTTTTTCCACTTCTTTATTGTGAAATAAATATATATAAATTCATCCTACACTTTTTACGATAGTCCTACAAGGTTTTAATGGATAAGAAAAAAGACTCTACATTATGTGCTACTATGATTAATTTGCCATTAAATTGCATTTTAAAGACAACATCCAGAATTGAACAAGATATTGTCAATATTGTGGCATATAAGATTGCAAAGCTATAGCTATTTTGCCTTTTCTAATTCTCCAGGAAAATTATGTTAGTTGGGCTTGAGAAATGCCCGGAAATGCATAAATATTGATTTAGTAAAAGTAAAATATTATTAATTAATAGGTAGAATTTAACTTCTTTTACCACTGACATAGATTCCCTGCTCTAAGTGAGAGAGATGGTAACTAGAGGATAAATAGCTAGGTATCAGTTGAATCCACTTATATAAAAAACCCAAACCAACTAATTCAACAAAAGCAACAGTGCTAAAACCTCTGCTTATATAAAGAATGGAATTTTTAAGCCATATTTCAGTACATTAAGCCTTAAGCATCATAAACTCAGACTAAAGATAAGCTTAAGTGTGAACTTCCGCTCATGTCTGTTAAAGCCTTGTTTGATTACAGGGTATCACCATCAAAGACAAATAATTTCATAAGCAGGAGACATTTGAAGCTCAGTTCCCCAGTGTCTTGTGGATGGATTAGCCTGAGCTTGCCAAGATGAGAGGCTGGATCACAACTTCATCTTGTTGACAGGGCATTCCCAGGACCTCTTCTCAGAAATTCTGCAGGGTTCAACATGAGCTCATACTACAGCCTTTTCCTTAGTGGACACTAAGGTATTTATTGCCTATTCATCTGTTGTCAACAAAACTTTAAGCAAGTTTGTATTTCTGAGGACTCTTTCCCTTTTTTCCTTCATGGATTTGGTAAGCCTGGAATCTGAAGTGAAGGTACCTGACAGTGTTCAAAAAGAAGCCTGAAATGTTGTTTTTGGGACAGCTAAGGCCACCAGTGAGAGCTATTCAGTCATTATGAAGTATTTCTATATCTTGGTTAAATGATTAAATGTAATTGAAACTACTAGCTGCTTTATAATTATTATCATCATTAGCATAGTTATAATTTATTATTATTATTTAGGTTAACTGTAGGCTTCAGATTCAGAATTGTAGAGCTTTAGCATTTTACTTAAGGTGGTAAAACAAGGCATTTCTTTGCTGTCCTCTGTTAAACTTGCCTCAAAAGATTTACTTCAATATGCTGATAAGAGACATGATTTGTAAATGCCCATTAAAACTGTACAAAATCACAACACAGTGAATATAGTGAATGAAAAATTATCATGGATTGCATCCTGCAGAATGATGAGGGGCTCTGATCAGAACTTGAATCACAGAATGATTAAGATTGGAAGAGACATCTGGAAGTCTCTAGTCAACCATCTGATCAAAGCAGAACTAACTTCCAGGTAGATGAGGCTGCCCAGATCAATCATCCTTTATCAAAGGATGGAGAATTCACCACCTGAGTACCTGTTTCAGTGTTTAAGTAGTAGACTAACTTAAAAAAACCCAAAAAACAAAACAAGCAAAAAAACCACTCCCACACTAGAAAAATAGAATCATGGCTGACACCAAATAAAAATTTTACTAGGCAGACCAAAGAGTAAATAGATATAAGTTGAACTGCATTAGGCATTTCCTAAGGAAATTACAAATACAAATTACAAATTAAATTTTCATCTTTATCCAAGAACACAAAAAAATGCCAGTGAAAAGCTACAGAGACAACTTTTATATTACTAGCATTATGACAGCAGACAATTTACCTGATTGTCGTTGTTGACAGGTCTTTCCCAACAAGAAAACTGTGTTTTCCTTCTGAGATCTGATGAGCCCAGGGTGGGTGAAGCCATACTACTTGAGAAATATGGCCAGCATAAACAGCAGGCATAATCCAGTTCTCAATACTTAATTCACTGTAATCAATAGAGAAAGACAGGAGGTAACAATATTACTTTCCTTATAAATAAAATATGGTCAAGAACACCACAACCATCTTCCACATCTTTAAAACCTCCAGGCAAATCATCTAAAATTAGTACTCTGTGTAAGGGTAACATCATCAAAGAAAGAAAAAGAGGGAAATCTATAATGTCTGTAGTAGATTTAAAAAAGTTCAGACATAGAGTGCAATCAGCTTCACTCTTAGTACGGTGCTTTGATAAACTACTTAGTGGTGGACATGGCAGTGTTAGGTTACCAGTTGGACTTGATAGCCATAGAGGCCTTTTCCAACCTTAACAATTCTGTGATTCTACATCCTTTCTCTCTTGATACATCAGATAGAGGAAAGTGCAAGCAAGGACACAACATCGTTCTAAATAACTTCAGACTGACCTCATGAGAGCGTTTTATTGTAAACTGCTCTAGGTAGATTTTAAATATCATCCCAGTAATTAAAGTGAGTCACTCCACAACTGCGAGATTAGCATCTTTCCTCATTATCAAGACCCTATTTAATTACGTGTATGATGTCAAGTGTATCCCGGGTCACATCAAAAGAAGCATGACAAGCAGGTTGAGGGAGGTGATTATGCCCCTCCACTCCACTCTTGTGAGACCCCACCCAGAATACTGCATGCAGCTCTGGGGCTCTCAACATAAGAAGGGCATGGTCCTATTGAACCAGGTCCAGAGGAGGCCATGAAGATGATCAGAGGGCTAGAATACCTCTCCTGTGAGGACAAGCTGAGGGAATTGGGGTTGTTCAGCCTGGAGGCTGCAGGGAGACCTATAGGACCATCCAGTACCTAAAAGGGAAGAAAGCTGGAAAGGGACTTTTACAAGGGCATACAGTGATAAGACAAGGGGGAAGGCTTTAAACTGAAAGAGGGTGGGTTTAGATTAGATATTAGGAAGAAATTCTTCACTGTGAGGGTGGTGAAGCATTGGAACAGGTTCTCCAGAGAAGTTGTGAATGACCCATGCTTGGCAGTGTTCAAAGCCAGGTTGCGTGGGGCTTTGAGCAACCTGGTCTAATGGAAAATGTCCCTGCCAATGTCAGGGGAGTTGGAACTAGATGATCTTTAAGGTCCATTCCAATCCAAATCATTCAAAGATTCTAAGATAGAGTCCACAAAACTTATTAGTCAAAAAAAGAGAATAAAATATTCACTATGGGTAGGACGATCCAAGTATTTACACAACTGCATTAGCTTGTAATTGCTGTAAATCACCATAATACTGAAGCAATCAATATTTATTTTAAAACAAGAAGAGAAAGACAATAGCAGGGATCACCCTGTGGCTTATTCCCTACCTACCTCAGATGGTGGTAGAAAATATTGGTCTTTATGATTCTAATATGAAAATCTTGTTTAATTTCACATATTCACCATGCCAAGAAATTATATGCTATTTCAATCTCAAAGTCAATTTTTCAGTGTGAAGAAAGAAAGACTGATTTAAAACTACAGTTCTTCAGACAAAGCATCAACTTAGAGTGTTTTCCTGTTACCCAGAGGAACTACTGGGGCTAATATCATAATATACTACTGAACAACTAAACAAAGCAAATTCATACATCTTAAATTGCTTGATGTACCACATAAACATTTGGCCACATTCATAAAACACAAACGTAACTTTTTCCATTAAAAAAATAAAGTTTCAGCAAAAGTGAAAAGATGGAAGATACAACCTGAACCTGAATTATACCTCCTTTGTTCATGTTTCCTACTCAGTTGTACCAATATTCACTGTGAATCAAAGGCAGCAAGAAGTAGATTTAAAGTACTCTGAGGTAGTACCTGGGACTTACCTAAAAAGAGTTTCTTTGTCAAATACAGTATCTGCAGGCATATTAACAGGAATAAGAAGGTCTGGATGGGAATCAAGATGAACAAAACTGATGTTACTGGTAGGAAGATGCTTTGAACCAATGGCACGATAGATGAAAGGCAGTACCTAAAGCAATATGAATAAAAACATTTTAATGATAACCAGTAGGCTGAAAAATGTGACCACTTTAACAGCAAAAACACTAGTCTCCCTCTTATTCCTTTAGAATTTAGATTAGAGGGAGGAGGAGACAGAAAACAATACAAAGGGGAAATAACTCCAGAGGCAAGATAACACATGAACTGTAATCATTATAAGCCTAAGCATTCCACATGGGAAACTGCTAAAGAATCACAGCCTTACTCCCCTTTTCCTTCTTTATAGGAAGTCTTGTTTGCAGTAGCTTCTTACTAATGATTCAACTCAATTCCTAGGGCTTTTTTTTCATTTACAACTAAACCCCAGGACTGCCTTTCCTCTTCTGCAGAACCTTGCCCCTGTATTTCCTTCCCCATACACTCCTCACCATGCATGGGTGCTGTGGAGCACAAAAACATTTTTTTACTCGAGGTTTATAAGTTAACTGATATAGAATGAAAACTGACCCCACCATGATTTAGACTTTAGCTGATCATTAAACCTATTCCTCTTGAAAAATTAATTCCTAGTGACTTAGTGGCTGCAATAAACATATAACCTTTCTCAACTCTCCAACCTTATCCCTCGCTGAAGGTCTTCACTCAAAGGTGCGAAAAACAGAAGATGAGGCAACTCACCAAATTACAGCATAGAAAACCACTGAAGTGCAATAGTACAGGTGGTAAAAATGAGAAAACTGATGGCTGATTCATGATACCTCTTACATTGAACTGCAGTACATGGAGTCTTTCTCACAGTTAGGGGACATCAACTGCCTTGGCTGCCAGAGCAAATCCAACAGGGATTGTGAATCACAGCCCTATCATACAGGGAATGTGAAGACTGTAAAGAAGCAACAAAAATTACATGTGACCTCTACATTACAACTGCACCTGAGCTACTTTTCTTGGCATAAAACTGATTAAGATGACAGATCTGGCATACTGCATGGGCATAACCATAAAATATAAGTATACTATTGCAACAGTAGATAAAACTAGGTTGAAAATAAGAAGGGTTCCCTGATCCATGACTTCTACTTCTTTGGAAAAAAGAAATAATCTGGCCTACCTGAAAAACCTACAATCTTTGCAATTAAAATTGAAGCTTCACTCAGGTAAGGGTAACTACAGGTTGCAAGAGACACTAGAGACTGAGGTCTCTAACCTTGCAATTAAGAACAAAATTTCCTTTATGCCAGCTGTTATTATTAATCAATGCATGATGCATTTACTGATAACTTGTCCTAGAGGAACATCACTCTCAGCAAAAGATTATTTAAATTTTCTGTGAAGTTCTTACACTTGGAATAAAAAGCCATTTGCATTTTGTGCATCTACATTCACATCCTGAAAATGCAGTGTATACATTTAATATGAAAAGACTTTAAGTTAATTGAAAACATAAGTATAGAGACTAAAATAAAGAAGAAGGATCATTAACTGGCATTATCTCAGTATTACTATCACAGCGACGCTCTAAGTCCTTGGTTACCATGTAAAATCAGCTATCACAGTATCATATATCACAGTATCATATATTTCAGTGAGTCTCAGCAAAAATGAACTGCATTAAACTATTTACTTACAATTTCATTATTTTCTGTAATGGACTTTACACTAAAACTTTCTGTTTGCAAAGAGTCTAGTATATAATCTGTTACTTAGGATGAAGGCCTCAGCTTATACTACTATAAAAAAAAACCAAAACATGAGAAACCAGAAACAGCAGTTCAAAAGCAATTCCTTCTTCATGTCCTTTTTCAATGACTTAACCAAGAAAGCAAAGCTCCACATTTAACATTTCTCATCAACTGGCTGTCAGTCTGCTCCTTGGAATGTGATTATACCTGCTGTCAGACACTAGGTTGGGTTGAGTTTCCAAGTACTGACTGCTCTAATGGCCAGCAAATTATAACAGCGGTGTAATGCAAGTATAATTTCTTTTTAACTATAGCAACTATGACCCAAAAAAGACAGCAACAACTGCTTAAAAAGATGTCAAAATTCGATCACGGAAATAATTAACTTAATCGGTGAATGGGAAAGGAAAATCAGATCTCCTGGGCCCTGAACTTCATTTATGTTTCAGCAGTAGAAGGGAAGGCAGTTTTAATGTTTGTGCATGGCTATAGAGGGGAGGGCTGTTCCCAGGGAAGCGCCTGGAGCGGGCAGAACCCGGATACATGGCGGGAAAGCGCATCCCCCCGAGAAGCCGTCAGCGCCGGCACAGGGGATCCGCCAGTCAGTCCGAGCCTCCGCGCCGCGGACAAACAAACAAACACACAAAGCCACTCCCCATACACCACCGGAGGGATGGCCCATCCCACGGCAGCCCAGCGCCGGGCACTCACGTCCTGGTGGTCCTCCACCACCCACACCGGCAGCGCCGGGTACTCCCGCAGGCAGCCCCCGCGGGGCCGACCCCCACCGCCGGCCTCCTGCTTCCCACCGCTCATGCCGCCGCTCCCTCCCTCCCGGCAGGCGGTGCTTCCGCCCGCAGGACCTCCCATCGCTTTCCTGTTCCGGAGCCGGAGCACTGCGGGCAGGGCTGGCCTGGGCAGCGGCGGCGGCGGGGCCAGGTGGGCTCGGCGTGTCCGGCTGCCCTCGGCGGGGCGGGCGGGGGCTCCCCGGGGCCACTCCGCGCTGCTCTGGTGCCGCGGGTCTCCGCGGTCGCCGGGATGGGGGGGCGCGCAGGTTCTCAGGAGAGCGGGCGCGGCGACTCCGCGGCGCTGGCGGGGGTCGGGGTGGCGGGCAAGAACTCCTGGTGCGGGCAGCAGGGCCTGGCCGGGTGTCGGCTCAGCGCCAGGCGGTCTCCGTGCTGCCACCCCTCCGGGAGCAGTCGGGAGGACGGGTGTCACAGAGTCACAGGATGGGTCAGGTTTGAAGGGATCACAGTGGGTCATCTGGTCCAAGCTCCCTGCTGAAGCAGGGTCGTCCTAGAGCACATGGCACAGGATTGCGTCTAGATGGTTCTTGAATATCTCCAGTGGGGGAGGTTCCACGAACTCTCCTGGGCAATCCGTTCCAGTGCTCGGTTACTGCACAGCAAAGAAGTTCTTCCTCGTGTTCGGGTGGAACTTCCTGTCCATCAATTTCTGCCCATTGCTTCTTGTCCTGTTGCTTGGCACCACCGAGAAGAGCCTGGCTCCATCCTCTTGACACCCCCGTTTTAGATACGTAGAGACATTGACGAGGTCCCCTCTCAGTCTGCTCAAGATGTGTCGGTGCCCTGTTGCTGTCAGAGGTGTGTCGTCAGGGAGAAGCGAGTTTGTTCGGTCTTTTTTAGGGAACCAGTGTTGCTTTAATGTGCAACGGCCCCCACCAGTGCAGTACATTTCCTCTTCTAGGTGACAGGAAAAGGGGAGTTTGTGCTTTTTGATGTTTTTGTACTTACCTAACTTTAAATAAAAATTGGACGTGACTAGATTTTGCAGCGGAGAGATCTTTAATTCAGTAATTTAAAATAGTTTCTTGTGTTTTTTGAATTTCTTTTTCCAGCTGTGATTCTGTGCATTCTGAAGGAGTGAAATTAAGGTGGTAGAAGCAAAGCAGTTCTCTGATGTTGAGGAGATCTTAGAGCCTATTTAAGAGAGCTGATAAAGAAAACCTGTTCTTTGAATGCTATGACATATTAAAAAGAAACACACTTAAAGACAAGGCACTGTGGTACAGTGACCTTTGCTTTAATTAAGGGTTTAGCTCAGCCTGTTTAAATAAAATATGTATGTAAATGTTAGCAAAGTCTGAAACAGTTTACTGTTACAAGCATGAGCTGTGTAAGAGCATGACAAGAGAACTAAAGCAAAATTGATTCAGTATGTAATGCAACGGAATTATTAATAACAAAAGGTTGCACTATTGCTGTATGAAATAATGGAAGTTGACTTTTTTCCCCCTGTTGTTTTTTTTTTTTGAGAGCCTTTACAAAGTTGGAGGGTACTGAGCAGGTACAGGCTGACTGAAAGGAACAAATGACTTTATACCATTGTGGCTGCTGCTTCCTAGAAATGTGGGATTCTCACTTACTTTGGCATTTGATTGTTCTGGAGAGGGAATGAATATCACTGCCACCAATTCCAGAGGCTTCCAATAAGCCCTGCGTATCTAAGGAGAGTCTTAGGGTCCTCTTGATTCCTCCTCTTTGATGTCAGTACTTTTCCTCTCTTTTCCTTTCTCCCTGCAGTTCACCAGAAGTTGTCTGCTTTCTCTCAGCAAGAGCTACGTCTTTTGCTGCAGTAGCACCGAAGTGCAGCTGAGAGTAGTGCTCTGAGCAGTCCAAGTTGGCCATGTTGCACTATAGCAGGTGGGAGAATGTTCTGTGCATGTACTTCACCATCAGGAAAGCCTCATTAAAAGGGAGGCTTTGCTTTGTGTTTCTGGTGATCTTTCCAATTGTCTGTGTCTTCCCTTTCTTTCTCTCACTTCCCTTTATGGAAAACAGGATTTCAGTTCTGTGGGTGCTTAGCTAATTTTTTTCCCTCTCCCTCTATTCCAACCATAAAGTGGTTTTTTCCCCCTTTTTTCAGTTTTTGAAACTTAACATTGTAATTAAAGAATCAGTTTTAACTGATGAAGCACGGTGGTTTTCATTTATAAACATTAATACAATGCCTTAAATACATGTGTAGCTTTGAGCAACACTTAAGCCTTCTTGAAGCAGTGGCAATTCCTGAAAGGTAACAAGGCCAAAAGGGCAGCTGAGGGATTTCTTTGGAACCATTTATTTCAATGAAAATGAAGGAATAGCATAGACTACACAAAATTGTTTTCTGTAACCTGTAAGATTCACATTCAACAAAAATATACCTACCTCACTTAAAATTTTTTGAAGGGTCTGTTGAATTTAGTCCTTTAGTAAATTGGGGACTCAGTTGTGAATGTAAATTACTACTATCTCATTTAAAGTTTACGTGATTTGTTAGACCAGGTAGCTTGCAATGGAGCGTTCGTCACGTCATTCTGCCCAAAGTTTAGAATTGTGTTCTACAAAGAACTCCTTTTTATGCAACTTTGGATGACAACTGCAATTATTAATAATGAGTGGTTTCTTCGGTGTGGGGTATCTGAGGTTTTTATGTCAGAGTTTCTAAGTACTAGTAGAGGTGCTTGAATCCTTGACCAGTCATCATATCAATAGTTTTTTGAAATTAACATTGCCCTAAGTCAGAAAGCATGGTCCAGCTTTGGTAGAAAGACTGTAGAGTGCATTCATGGATTAGAGGCTTAAAGGAATCAAAGAGACATAAATGACCTGTACTAGAGGTCTGAGGAGCACAAAGCTCCCAGTGAAAGTTGGTGGACATTGTTTACTGCTTCTGTTAAAGGAAACTGCAAAAACTATAGTTTCAGCATTTTAGGATTAGTTCCTGCAAATGCAGTAAGGACATCTTATAAAAATTGTGTGACACTGGACTTTTACTTTCCTCATTAAAGGTGAGCCATGTCTTTCCATTCTGGACGAGGATGTCCCCGTGGTCAAGGGGGACCAGGAGCAAGAACTTCAACGCAGACCTACCGCCCTCAGAACCTACGGCAGCTTCACCCACAGCAGCCCTCCATACAGTACCAGTATGACCAGCAAACTGCCCCTCCAACAACCTATTCAAATCCTCCAGCCAATGGTTACATGCCTCCCAGGCCAGACTTTGTGCCCTATCCTCCTCCAGTGCCCCCTTCCACACAAAATCCCATCAGCCAGTGTCCCATGAGGCCACCATTTCCGAACCATCAGATGAGGCAGAGCTTCCCAGTGCCTCCATGTTTCCCTCCTGCTCCGCCACCAGTGCCAAATCCTAGCAACACCCCTGTGCCAGGAACTCCTGCTGGACAAAGCACCTTTCCATACATGATACCTCCTCCCACAGTACCGCACCCTCCTCCCCCACCAGTCATGCCACAGCAGGTCAACTACCAACCTGTGTACTCCACGGGATACTCCCAGCAGTCGTTCCCACCACCTAGCTTCAACAGCTATCAGCACAACTCTGGCTCCTTCCAGAGCAGCACTGCCAACAGCAGTGGTGGCAGCAGCCATTTTCGGCACACGGGTCAGTACCAGGGAGAGAAGCCTCAAAGTGATCGGCGGTCTCCAGACAGGAGCAAGCACTATGATGAGCACCGACATCGTGAACACGGTCACATCCACGGGGACAGGCATCGGTCTGCTAACCATGGAGACCGTCGGGATCGAGGCCGGAGTCCAGATAGGAGGAGGCAGGAGAGCAGTCGGCACCGGACAGATTATGACAGAGGAAGGATATCGCCTCATCACAGAAGTTACGAGCGAAACAGGTAACTTGAGGTATTTTCTGCCTGCAGGGGGAGAGATGTCATTGTTGCCTCATAGTATTTGTTTGCACCAGTGTTCTTCCCTCACCCTTGTTTTTCCCTCTAGCTCACGAGGTAGCCAGTACTCAGGTCTGATGGAAAGACCTGCCTGTGTGATTCTGTTCAGGGTGAAGACCTCAGCAAGCCAGCCTGTGATCTCGAGAGAGGACTGAAATGAACATTACCATAAACCTGTTAAAGGAAGTGGGACAGTTGTAGGCTGTGTCGACATCATTCAGATGGATGAGTGTGCACTGCTTATTGTGGGATTTATCATGAAGTTTCTGTCCCACAATAGATCCACAGTTGGGTGGACTAACAAGTTGTCAGCTGTTAGCAGAGTATGAAAACTGCCTGTGTGATCTTTCCTGCCTAATGTATACAATAATTTCATAGAATCATTTAGCTTGGAAAACATCCTTAGGGTCATCAAGTCCAACCCTTTATTAATGCTGCCAACTCTACCACTTTACTGTGATGCTAACTGCCACATCTACATCTCTTTTAAATGCCTTCAGGGCTGGTGATACCACCACTTCCCTGGGAAGCCTGTTCCAGTGCTCAACAACCCTTTCAGTGGAAAAATTTTTCCTAATATCCAAATGAAATCTCTCCTGCTGCAACTTGAGGTTGTTTCCTTTCATTGTCACTTGTTACTTGGGAGAAGAGACTGACCCCCACCTTACTGCAACTTACTGTCAGGTAGTTGTAGAGAGCAGTAAGATCCTCCCTGAGCCTCCTTTTCTTCAGGCTAAACAACCCCACCTCCTTCAGCCACTCGTCATATGGCTTGTGCTCCACACCCTTCACCAGCTCTGTTACCCTGCTCTGAACAACTCCTCAATGTCTTTCTTGTAGTGAGGCCCAAACTGGACACAGAACTCAAGATATGGCATCACCAGTGCCGAGTACGGGGGGATAGTCACTGCCCCAGTCCTGCTGGCCACACTATTTATAATGCAAACCATGATGCCATTGGCCTTCTTGGCCACCTGGGCACACTGCAGGCTCATATTCAGCTGGCTGTGGCCAACATCCTCAGCTCCTGTTCCACTGGGCAGCTTTCCAGGCACTCTTCCTCAAGCCTTGAGTTAATTTAAAGCTCTTTTGCCCCAAAAGTATGTTTGTGTTATCAAATACTTTATGCATATGTGCAAGCTGAGTCTTGTAGATGAGAGTCATAGTTTTGGGATCATGCAGATTGTCTGTATCTGTCCATTTTTTTGTGTATGCTTGAGATGGCTGTAAAGAAGAGAGGGCTTGCCTCAAACACTTACGTGACTGCTGTGCTTACAAAGCTATTGTGCATGGGATGGGTTTTTTTGTCCCTTTCTTGAGGCTTTTGAAATGGTTAAAGATGCACTATCTTACCCTTTTCCATTCATAACCGGAGAAGAGGAAGATGGTAACAAGACCTGTGGTGAATTCATAGAAGTTGCCTCTGCATGGTATGAATTAACTGTCATATTGAGATAGATGGCTTTATGACAAAGGCGGAGGAGATGGATGGGTGACCGTCCTTTGCAAATTTCTTGGTTGTCAACGTCAAGAATATCTGCGTTTTTAGCAGTCAGCATGTGGATATCACTTTTCGTAACGTGATCTCAGGCTGCTTTTGTGCACATTTCAGGTATGGAACGTATGAAATTCCAGATTTCTCATTTAACTTATTTTTCGTACTTTCTAAGGGAACGGGAGAGAGAGAGGCATAGGCACCGTGACAGCAGAAGATCACCATCACCAGACAGATCCTACAAAAAAGATTACAAGAGAGCAGGAAGGTAAGGGAGGTTGCGTGTGGTCTCTTGAGTATTTGAGGCTCTGTCCATCCACTCGTCCGGTTTTGTGTATGCATATGTGCCTGCTTTTAAACTCAGAAAACCTGAGTGTCTTAAATTTATAACCATCTATTTATACATGTCAGCTATCTCAAGACCTTGTAGAGTTAGAAACAGGATTTATCTCTGGAGAGAGACTTTTCACTGCTGTGTCCTAAAGACTTCCTCTTACATCTCTTTCCAGTCTGTAAAGTACCATAATTATTTAAAGTCATTCTATCTTTAGATTATCTTTTAGGGGTTTTTCTTGGTGCTCCTTCTGAATGCTGGAGAGCTGAAATCAGTACAACATTATTGGTTTTATAGGTAGAGGAGATGAAAAAAATAGGTATTTTTCCTAATTCATCTTTTGAAAGCATTACTCTTGCAATTCATAAGGACTGTCACAAATTGTGTTGTTCACAGGGATGCAGAATGTTAGAGTAACAGAAGTGTGGCTTCTGTATAATCCTTCTAATAAAACCCCAAGTCTTTTGTCATGCAAATATTTTGTGGGCTATGTATTAAAAGTTCTTACTGTAACTTTTAGTTGTGAGTGATGTGACTTTTAGTTTTTACTGATGAGTTTCTAACTTTGGAACAAAATTAAAATAAATTCACCTAGAACACTAGTAAGTGTTTTAATCTAAGATAACATATATATTTTCATATGTATTATTATTATTATTATATATTATTCTTGAGTAAGATTTAAAATAAAAAAGCACTTCGAATTTTAAGTAATTTTTACAGTACATCAGAACTACAAAGTGCTCTTCTACTCTTTATGGTGCAAGTTAAAAACAGGAAAGGCAACTGGATTTTGCTGCAACTTGTATGATAGAATGATCTACTGATCTGAAGCAAACTGTTTTTCATTATAAAACTGTCACTGTTAAAATAATAAAGAGAATTGCTTTTGCTTGCTTTCTCCCATTAAGCCGATCTCCAAGCAGAGAGAGAAAGAGACCGCGATGGGAGGAGGACAGAGAAAGGTGGTCTGAGAACCAGAGCTCCAGCAAAGAGAAAAGTTATACTGCTGTCAAAGACAAAGAATCAGAGGAGAATGCATCTGAAAAAAATGAAGAGGAAGATGAGGAGTTACTTAAGCCTGTCTGGGTTCGCTGCACCCATTCTGAAAGCTATTATTCCAATGACCCCATGGATCAAGTGGTATGTTTGTGAGAACTTTAAAATTGCTTTACATGGTCTGTTATTGATTATTTGATTACTTGATTAATATGAACCCTTCATCCCGATCATGTTTTATGTAATTTAATTCTTCTCTTCCCCCAGTCATCTCAGTCTTTTAACCCTGTTAGGGGCTTTATATGTTGGTGCTATTCTCTATTTTCCTCAGTTTCTTCTATCTGTCAACATTCAGATTAGTGGTACATGGAACAGGGCTACTTTTTTTTTGTCTCCAGGAGGGAAAGATTATTTTTTCCCCATTGTACCTGTGTTTGAGCAAAGATACCTCAAGCACCATGTATTCCCACAATCTTGGAGAAATGTTATACTAGCAAAGGAGGTAATTTTCCTGCTAGTTCACTTAGTGAAGCAATGTAATGGTATGCTGAAATCTTAATAGGTATTTCCATGTTTCATTGAACTACATAGATCTGTCTTTCCCCCCCCCTTGCTTTTCTTCAGAAATGCTGCTACATGTTGTGTTCATGTGCTATTTCAACACTGTATTGTTTTGTTTTGTTGTTGCTCTGATTTTTTTTATTGACAGGGGGACTCTACTGTGGTAGGAACAAGCAAGCTCCGAGATCTGTATGAAAAATTTGATGAGGAGTTAGGAAAGCGACAGGCAAAGGCCAAAGCAGCCAGGCCACCGTGGGAGCCACCAAAGACCAAGCTGGATGAAGATTTAGGTAGGCTGAAATGATGACAAAGCTCAGGAGAAACGGAGTAATCTCTAGTTAACCTGTTTTGGTAGTTGTGTGTATTTAATAATGTTGGTAGGTTAATCTGTTTTTTTAAAATCCCTCCTTTGTGTTGCATATCCATGGGAATTTTATTCTAGCTTTTGACTGAAGTAGAGCTAGATTCTTTACCCAGAAAGCTTAGGGGAAAATGGAGAGTATCCAGCACTACTGTATGCTGGTTTCTTCCATGGCATAAAAGCACCCTGAGCATGATCTGATGGTCCAGAGAATGGTACATGAGAGGCTTTGAGGAGCTCCTGGTCTTATATTTCTAAAAACTAAGAAAGAGTAGTGGTGATAAACTCATAGGTCTGCTTTTTATGTCACCGAATCTTTCTTCTGGATTGTACTTTTGTTGTGCAACTCTCCTTACTATTATCAGACTTATGCATCTGTTTACATAACATACTTTATCTGCATTGTCGTGTGCCACCCATATGGATCATCTTGCAGTGAAGTACATCTGCTAGCAGCATCATTTATTGGGGAAATAGTGGTTGAATTAGCAGGACATAGATTTTTATATCAATTTGCCTACTAAGAAGTCAGTGAAAGCTATTTTTCTTATTTAGTTTTGTGGGAACTGTTGGCTCTTCCTTTCATACTTCCAGCATTTCAGTGTTTCGTAGTGTGTTTTTAGTCAGTTGTTTTAGTTCAGGAAATTCGTAGACACAGTAATTTAGATACTCTGTTGGACTTGCTTCTTAACTGATGCTTTGTGTTTGCCAGATGAGCTGCTTCAGACTCTCATATCTCAGCTTAGTAACTCTTTAGAATTTTTTATATGTAATTTTTAAAGTTGAAATACCGACATAATGGCATAGTTAAATACATGCTGATGGTGTAAAAGGATACAGTCAAGATGAGAAAAAATAAACACTGATGAAATAAAATGTGAATTCACTTTTGTAAAGAAAACCATTTTTTTAACGTTTTTTTGAACAGAAAATTTGCATATATTTGAATTCATTCAAGAATCACTAGAAAAGTTAACTGTAGGGGGTTTTAGGAGGTGTTTTTTCATGTAGATGAATCAAGCACAAAACTGCTAACTTGAACATACCTGTGTAAAGCCCTCACTTTCTCAGAACTCTGCAGGAAGAAAGCCTGCTGCTTCAGGCTAAAATGGATGATTGGGCCAAGAGCAATTTCTTTGTGGTTCTTTTTCCAGTATTTTTGGAGGACCTGAAAGCTCTGTGTCTTCACTGGTCCCCTGGGATGACTCGGTGTCTGTGCCAGCTTCTCCTACAGCCATGCTTCTGTAGTTTGTCTTATTTTGTACTTCAGTAAATGCTGTCTCTGTTCTGCCTCATGTTAGCAGTAATTGTGTATTGTAGTGAGATAGCAATGCGCTCCAGGAACACTTTTAGATCATGAAAGGCTGATTACGGAAGAAATTCTTTACTGTGAGGGTGGTGAGGCACTGGAACAGGCTGCCCACAGAACTTGTGAATGTCCCATCCCTGGCAGTGTTCAAGGCCAGCTTGAGTGGGACGTTGAGCAAGCTGATCTAGTGGGAACTGTCCCTGCCCATGGCAGAGGGTTTGGAACTAGATGATCTTTAAGGTCCCTTCCAACCCAAATCATTCTATGACTTTGTGATCTCAGTCTGTGAAATCCAGAAGTTCTGCGTTGGTCTTTCAGAACTCCAGCTTAGTCTCACAGGTCCTGTGCTCATTTTGCACCTGAAGTTAGACTTAAACAATAACCAGTTGTATATCAGAGAACTTTTAACATTGAAGTCTTTGTGAATATTTGTAGTGATACACGCATGCACACGTTTAGAGAAAACTCAATTTCAGCTGAGTATATCTGACCATACATTCCAAGGACATATTTTAATAACACTTTATGCCAAATTATGAACTGTGTAAAAGTGCTTCTTAAAAAAAAAAAAGAAGGGAAATATTTTACTAGTGGTATTCTCTCATTTTTTCTCTCTCCTTTTTCTTTTAACTAAGGAGAGTCTTGTATTCAGTAAGTACGGGTATTTTGAACCGTAGTTTCACAGTATTTCAAAGCACTAACTGTAATTATATATTTTTTCTTAAGTCAAAACTTAGAAATGGAAGAAATGTGTTTTATTGCAAGAATAATAAACCTTTCTTGCATCCTAGTATATATGTTGGCTATGAAAGCATTTATTTAAATTATTTAAATTCTAGGTTTTCTTCTTGCCTGTGGTTTCTAATATGTGTTAATGGATTTATTAGAAAGAATTGATTTTGAAAAATGAGTCTGACAGTACATATTCTGTAATAATTCTATACATATGTGTTGTTTCAAAAACACTTAAACAGACAATATCCTGCTACAGACAGGATCATTTTTAGGTAAAATGAAACTAGACATAAGCATTTTGCTCATAGCAAGAAGAATTAACTTCTAAACAAGAGGTTCTGCTTAGCTTGTACTAGTGACCTTATGTGTGTTTGTTTCTCTTTTTTCTTTCTCTTTTTTCTTTTTTTTTTTGTATGTGCTTTTTTAACTTTACAGTAATACTTGTGTTGGTTATAGCACTAAAATCTTTAACATCAAGTAATTGAAACTGGTTTTCTGTGACTTATCAGTGGTGCTCCTGGGCAGCCAAACAACATTCTCTCATGTGTGCAAACAGGTGCTCTTCTTATAGGTATTTAATATCTACAGCATTTTTTGTCACTTTTAATTAAAAATGGAGTTGCTGTCCATCTTTTTCTTAGTGCGAGTGTCATTCACAACTTTAACTTTTGAGTATGCCACGATTAGATATGTCATGTTAGAGAGTGCATTGCTACAGAGAAGGGAGCATGTGTAAGTGTTTTTCAGCTGTCTTTATTTCTACTGTGTGAACCAGAGAGCTCCAGTGAGTCAGAGTGTGACTCTGAAGATGACAGCAGCTGCTCTAGCAGTTCGGATTCAGATGTTATTGACGTCATTGCAGAAATTAAGCGTAAAAAAGCACACCCTGATCGTCTCCATGAAGAACTGTGGTACAACGATCCAGGGCAGGTACGGTGAGAGGAAAAAGTGCTGTGTGTCCAAAAGTCATTCTCCCCATAGACCAAAAATTCTGCCTTGTTGTCAAACATGCCAGGTGGCATCTATTTCAAAATGCTTTCTTTACCCCCTTTTCCCTTTTCTCTCTCATCTTCAAAGCACTTCACTTTTGATTTCAAGAGTATGGTTCCAGCTAATTAATCATGGGGATTGTTCAGTTGGAATCATGTCTGGCAGCGTTAATAAAGCCTTAATTGCTAACAGTGTGCTAATGTTGTCCTCTTAGCCCTGAGATAAAGGTATACGAATGAATTCTGTGATGGAGAAAAGGCAACATGTTTATGTCCTTTATAAATTCACCTTGAAGCTCTCAGCTTGTAATGATAAATAATGTTTTAAATATGCAGTTAATGGTTCTAATTTCTTGTGTAGCGGTTCTTTTGTAATTGCGTGGAGATTGTAGTTCTCGTTAAACGTAATTGCTGAGCTCATGAAGTGTTGTTTTGAACATTGCACAGAAGACTAGCTTTTGTTTGCAAATTCACCATCTTCATCTTTCTTAGATAAATATTTTACAGTCTATTCTCTCCTTGTCAAGTGGCATCTCGGTAAATTTATTTTTCTGGCACTTTGTATGATGCATGAGTTTAGTGTGCAACAAATCATAATGTGAAGAGATACTGCAATGCATATTGCCACTGTGGTAATTCAAAGGTCTGTTGAATATTCTATTACAGATTCGTCTTTATGCTTCTAGTTAAAAAAAAAAATTGATTGAGCATAGCTAGCTATTTTTATTTGTATGGAAAACAAAAGTAGCGAACTGCTTAGATATTTAACTATAAAAATGGTGTAGCTCTTGGGCACACTTCAAAGTAATGTTCTAAGCAGAATATTAGCTAAAAAAAAAAGTGAAATAACTGTAGAATGAATAGATTCAGGAATGTTTAGTATATGAGTTTCCTGCTCAAAAACTCTTTCCCAAAAACTTTCTTGAGATTACCTCTTCATCTTTCTTGAAAGGGCTGAAATTGGATCATGGTGAGCTTGTCAATGCTGTATTACTTCTGAGTAGATTTTATTTGAAAACATTTGAAATTTGCATAGGTATTTATCTAGTATGCCAAAATGCTTTCTAGCTACGACAAAATAAAACAGGAATGCACTGACTTGTACAAGTACTCTGTCTGGCATAGAACTAGATATGTAGGATGCATCTTGCCAACCCTTCAATCTGAGAAGTTTGTTTGTCATTTTGGATAATCTCCAGCAATGCTGCCAGTTGCCAGAAAATAAATTGTTAAATCCAATGCCACCACAGTGGCCTTTTCGTTGCAAGCATTATCTGCTTGTTTTTGCTGCCCTGTTGGTCAGAGAAAGTTAGAAGGCATTGCCTGTGTAAATTTGTGATCTTTCAATATCATTTTATCATCACTTCATGATTACTCTTCTGTGGTTTTTTTCCATGAGCAGTGTCATGAGGGACAAGGTATATATGTATCTGACTTGCTTCTCAAGTCCTGGGCCCTACAAGTACTTCATATATCTCTCAGCTTTGGTCTGTGCATTTAATATAACAGAGGCAATATTAGTGCTGAACAATTCTAAGAAATAAGGATGAGATTTTTGAAAATAAGTGATGATTATTTAAATAGCCTCTGTAGGCCCTTAGTTTTGGAGGACTGATGAGCAATTAACTGTTGACTGCATTTTTAACTCTCTTCTCTTTTGTGGCTGTCTAAGCCAATGAGGAAGTACACTTTTACCTGTAAGCATGCTTCACTTTCTTTGAGCCTGTACTTTCCTCAAGGGTCTCAGAGTGCAGGGAAAAAAAGTGTGAACAATAAGCTCTCATGTCACTGCATTGTTAAGACTGTGTGACTTAAGGTGTCGAAGTAAAGTGCCCTGCTTCTTACATTCCTTTGTACATACCAGTCTTAAGAAACTAAACTGAGGTGAACATTCAGAGAATTAACATCAGAACTCAAAACTTCTGTCCCTATCCTAACTGCCTAAAACTAACATTAGCAGCAGTTCGGTGGTTCTTGCTTCCTGTGGCGTCTTCACATTATATCTGTTGTGTGATGATGTTATTTAGCCCCACCATGGGTGATATTTATGTTTTCGGACTGCTTGTAAAAGTGTGAAAAGTTCTGCGGTTTTTGTATTGCGTTGCAGGGTTATTGGCTTTTTTTTTCCCTAAGTTGAAAAAAGTTCAAGTTCTTAGATTCAAACTTGGATTAAAACCTGGGGTTGGGAACTTAATTTGTTTCTCTGGTTTGGTTCTTGGCATCTTTCGTTGTATTTCTGCAGCGAACATAATGTTAAAAGCAGAAAGCTTTAGGGTGTTGCAGTAATTGATAGTATACATTGATCTTGGTCATAAAAACAAAAAGAAAGACACTAGCTTTATAATATGTGCATTGGCTCTTTTTGGTATAACTACTTGATGCACCCATATAGAATACTGAAGTGGTATTTTTCCCCCTTTATCTTTTTTACTGATCTGTTCACAGTTTGGATTTGAAGTGGTCCCATTAGTTCTTTAGAGTACCCTCTGCCTTGTCCCATGGCAGAGGGCTTAATTGGAGGTGGATTTTCAGTCAGTGAGTTTAGTGGAACTGTTTCAGTGTTGAGATTTCAGCATGTAAATATTGGCACATGCATGTTTAGGACCTGAATTTTATTTTAGACAGGCAGCGTGCTGTTTGTATGTATAGGAAATGGAAAAGATGTATGTGATAGCAGAGAGGTAGAATTCTGCTGAAAGTGTTGGTTTCCATCTTGTGCTTCTGAAACAGTGATAAAGTTCTAATGCTATTGTGCAGTTCTCTTACATTAGTCTATACTGTTTTCAGTTTTATTGGCTTAAGAACATCCACTTAATCTAAGCATGACAGGCTTTTAGAAGCATGAGCACTCTGGGCATTAAAACCAACATACTTTTCCAAAACCACTTTCAAGAAAACAGAATCCCATTTTGTTTTTGACAGATGAATGATGGACCTTTGTGCAAGTGCAGTGCTAAAGCTCGACGAACAGGAATAAGACATGGCATTTATCCTGGTGAAGAGGTATTAGTAATTCTAAAAATTGCAATTATGAATACAAACTTACTGCTGTAAATTCCTAATTGGGTTGATTTGAGTTTTTTCCCCGTGATTTACAGGCTAAGTAAAAAACTCCTGTGCAACTTTAAATCACTTAGTTGTGTAACCTCATATTTAAAATGCAATACTGGTAATGAAATCTGAAAACTAGGGAAAACTTTTGCCTGTGTTTGTTTAGTTCTATGTTTGGGGTTTTTTTAAGTTTCTGAAACACAATTGCTTTAATAAAAAAGATCTTGTGATTTAAGTTCTACTATCTTCAGGTGTATGAGTAGGTTGTGAAGGGCCTGCTTTGTGAAGTGAATACTTTAAAAGGAAAACTAAATAGTAATTCTGCTGTTGAAAGGAGCACAAAGATTGTCAGGAGGTGTTCTTGCCTTAGCATGTAGATTTTACAATTTATTGTTGTACATTTTCTTGAAGCATTTATTTTTTGGTAGGCCTTCTTACATATATTTACTGAAACAGTCTTTTATTTCTCTGCAACTAAAGGAGTTATGCATGTTTCTGTGAAATTATCGAGTTTGGAAAAATGGCTTTGGTCTGAAGCTTACTAGAAATCACTTTAGTTCAGGATCAGTTCCTCAACTCATTATCTCTAGTGTGTTTCTTAGAGAGAAGGAGGGATAAAAGGAGGAGAAAAAAAATATAAAAAATATATTTGAATATATATATATAAAAATAAAACTTGTTGCATGAAGGCAGCTGCTCCCTGGAGCAAGGCCATCGGGGAATCTGAGGTTTCAGAAAATCTCCAGAATATAGTGATTTTTACATTGTCCTGCAGAAGAAACTGCCTAACTTTAAACTAGCTGGTGTGTAACTGTTGTTTTGCAGCGTGAGAAGCTTACTTTGGGGTTGAACAGCCTGTGTAATCACCCTACTTACTGGATAGGTTTTTCGAAGTGTCCAGAGCAGCCTAGTGGTATAACTGTCTTGCCATTGCCATCAGGCTAACTTTTGTAGCACTGTTTAGAGTAGTACCCTGCTCACTGCAGTGGTTTTGTTTTTTTTTTTCCTATGCAGACAGATGTATTCTGAACAGGCTGGTGACAGCCTCCATACTGCAACAAAATGGATGTAGGGCATATGAAAAACGGTTTTTGTCTGACTGTTGAGGAGTTTTAGGTCTTTACACAGAACTGCTTCAGAAAAAGTCAGGAAACAAGAATCTCGGGTGTCTGGTGTTGCACCAGAGTGCATGGAGAGCTGGCTACCTTTGTACCTTATAGTCAGGCATGACAAGCTGGGAAACAGAGCGGGGTTACTGGAGCTGCCTCTGTGGTGATAGAGTAGTCCCTTCTCTTCAGGTCTCAGATTTACCCCAAGCAGATGAGCTGATACCTGTCTGTTTTGATAATGTACCTTAAGACCTTACCATGTGAAGTCCAGGTTCCTCTGTAAACTTTTAAAAATATGTTTCCTGCAACAAATTTGTACAGAAGAGGAAATTAGCCTGGCTTGTAAACAACTAACTGCGGTGTGTAAGAAAGGTGGAGAGTCAAATGGAAAATGAACAAAATACAGCAATATTTTTCACCTTTTTTTGCCTTTGAGTAGCATTAAAAGTATTTCTGAAAGTGAAAGTGTAGATAAGGCCACACTTTCCCTCTCCCCAGAACGATTAATTATGACTACCTGCTTTTATTTAATTTTTCCTAATTCATATTTCATGGCTATTAGAAATGCTTTATTCTCTCTTTTAATCTAAATTTGCCTTGACTCTACATATAGTTCTACTTATCTCTTTCTTTAAGCCCATTAAACCGTGTCGCCCCATGACCAATAATGCTGGAAGACTATACCACTACCGAATTACTGTGTCGCCTCCCACAAACTTCTTAGTAAGTACTTCATAAATAATTCTAACTAGGACTCTAATTTTGTTTTCAGTGACAAAAGTAGTAGTACTTCTTGCTTACTCTGTGGTGGTTTTGTTTGCTTTTTTAAGACAGACAGACCTACTGTTATTGAGTATGATGACCATGAATATATCTTTGAAGGGTTCTCAATGTTTGCACATGCTCCACTAACAAACGTAAGTATGTTCATTGCTACGTCTTGGGGTTTGTTTAGAAGGTATACTATTTCTGCCCTGAAGCCAAACTTCTCTAAAACAGCAATACATGTATGTTACGAACACCTTGCCAGCACTGTGTGGACAGGAGAAAGACAGTTCTGCTAGTGGGTCTCAGGTTTTGTCTTGACTAATTGTGGTAAGCAACATCTTCAAACTGTGACCACAAAGAAACCTTCTTCAAAGATGAAAAAAAGGAATTAGATGTTTGTCTTTCTAGTTAGTTGAATGAACTTCTCAGAGTACTTATTGGATGAAACTGGTATAAACCTGTAAGTTTATCCTGAAGTTCTTATGTGGTGTTGCTTTAAAACCACATTTTAAGACAGTATAGCTAACAGAATTGGCAGTGTGCTAAAAACATCTTGCTTTCAGACCACTGTATCAATCTGACTTGTTGTGTCACCAACAACAAATTCACTTCCAAATATACAAGTGAGAAG
Source organism: Manacus candei (assembly GCF_025592945.1). Classification (NCBI taxonomy): domain Eukaryota; kingdom Metazoa; phylum Chordata; class Aves; order Passeriformes; family Pipridae; genus Manacus; species Manacus candei. Next base: position 20,318,225 of record NW_026138097.1, read on the forward strand.
ATACAGGTTTACTGAGGTTTACGGGTTTACTTTTGCTTCTGAAGAAAATTTCATTTCCAGTAGATGGCAATATTTAACCTTCCTTTACCATCCCTCCTGTCAGCATTGCGCTATTACCGAGGTGGAGGTTAGAACTGGTGCTTCCTTCACACATGCTTGTGTCCCTGTCTCTTTGCACGATCCTCCAGAGTAGGTGTTTTAGTAAGTGCCCTTTTCAGTAGACAGTAATTCCTTTGCATACAAAATTGTATTAACTATATATTTGATGCTGTATAGTTCTTCATGCTGAATTTCTATTTTCCTTCCAGATTCCTCTGTGTAAAGTAATCAGATTTAACATTGACTATACAATTCACTTTATTGAGGAGATGATGCCTGAGGTAAGAAGGATAATTAGTCTAAAAGTTAGAGTGGGTTAAGAATTGTTGATGTGCTTAATGGATTAAACTTTTCAGTATCCCAACTTGTGAAGTCTCTAAGAGACTGATTGAGTTCTGAGTTAATGGCTGAAGAGGAACTTGCACTCACAGGTACTAGTGTAAATCCATCTACCTAGGCTATCATATATCGAAATCAAATAGTAAGAAGTGCTTATATCCATAGGTTCCTTTCATTTTAAGTTATATACAATATATGTCAGGTACTCTTATTTGTAAGCTGAGGTAGGTATTAGCCTTCTCTTACGGATGACAAAAATAAGGCATATGTGGAGGTACCTGTTTGCCAGGACAACATAAGTCAGTGGCAGAGCTGAAACTTAATTGTAAGTTTGAAGCTCTGAAGATTGCTTATCAGTACTTAATATAAGCTGTTGCCAAAACAAATTTCCTGTGGATACAAACAAAGCACATTCAGTTCATAATCTGTTTATGGTGGGTTTTTCTATCACAAACTAATCCCTGGTGAAGCCAGTTTGTGAAGTAAATTGCTACTGTGGAACAGCGTGTGTAGGTACAGAAACACCCCTGCATATTAACTACAAAGATAGGATCGGTGTTTAATTTAGTCACATATATTTGCATTTTTCTTTCTAGTTATCTCTTTTCTGTTGCTCAGCAGCATCTAAATATATGCAACAGCCCTGAAATTCCTCAGAAAGAATAATGTGATCAAAGCAATTCATTTCTTGTTAGGGAATCTGCCGTGTTCTTTGCAAATCTTGATCTGAAACAACAAATGGCCACCAAGCGAAATAGGGAAGTGACCGTTTTGGGGACTTCTGGTCAAATGGCTACAGTGTTATTCGTGGACCATCTGTACTGATGATTTCTTGTGAGAGAGATTGTGGTGTTGGGTTTGAAATTTATGGCTGATATTATACATGCACAATTTATATCAACCCAGCCTGACTTCGTTTGTTCAGGAAGGTTTATAAGTTCTTTCACTGGACTAGCCTACTTGATGAAAAGAATGGGGGTTTTTTTAGCCCTTTCATCTTTTTTCCTTCTCTTCTGTTGGCTGTTGAGGTCATAATCCTCAATTTGTGTTGCACTGATATGTTGCTATGGAAGTGGTAATGATACCACAGGTGATGATTTATAAACTTTTAAATGAGTATGTAGGAAAAATGAATTATGAAAAAGATACTTCTTGGAAATATGTCATCTGCTTAGCTTGCTCAGGTGAAAATGGTTTTAGTGCTTGGCACATTATTGCAGATTTATAACTTCTGCCTCAAGTGTTGATTTGAGCATTCAGTAAAGAGTCTTCAATACCATTCTTTCTTGACAATGCTTTCTGAAGAGACCACTGTGCTATGTTACAGTAGATGATCACAGAGATATCAATACTGTTTCCAAAACCCAGTATCTAATGGTTGGCAAATATGAAGACACTGGGGTTTTTTACTGTTCTATTTATACATGAGTGGCATTATTTGTATTACAGTATTATATAATTATAATTTTGGTTTATTTGTTTTTCCAGAATTTTTGTGTGAGAGGTCTTGAGCTGTTCTCTTCATATCTATTCAAAGATATTTTGGAGCTGTATGACTGGAATCTTAAAGGTAACTTTGCCTTTGAAAGGGTCCTCAAAATAGCAATGTAAATGCAGTTTTATTTGAGAGGGACAAACACTTTATTGTTCAGGAAGATGAAATATATTAGAGTTCAATAGTGTGAACTCTTTAGCAATGAAAATGCACAAACTTGGCTCTGTATTCTCACAGATAAACTAAATTTCTGCTTTAATCCAAAACTGTTCTTTTTAATCAAACAGTAAATATTACGGTACATTTAATATTTCAGAGTATCATAGGCATGGTGTTTTGAAAGCCAAAGTGTCAAGTCAACTATTCTCTTATTTTTACAAGCTAACAAACAAGTTACTCATACCATATTTCTCTACAGTCGACTTACAAAGCAGTGTCATACAGACAGCTGTGGAGGGATAACGTATCATTAGAGCTGAATGTTTTTTGACTTGACAAGATGAAAATACTTGTTTCTGTGAAGACTGCAGCAAAGGAGAATTTTGTGGATGATACTTCCCATGGTCTTAAAGAAAAAGGAATGTATCAAAGGAATTATATTTCAGTATCTGTAGGTCTTAGTATCTTGACTTTGTGGAGATGCACTCTACACTCACTGCAGTTAAGCAGAGGAGCACTCAGGTTTAATACGTTTTGTGTAGTCTTTGGTGTGATGCTAAATATCACACCTATATAACCTGGTATTTTAATATCAGTTTATCAGGTTGTCTTTCATATCACCACTTCTGATAGTTCTTTTTTAACACTAGGTACTTACTGGTTTAGTTTTTGTTTTTATGTAAAGCTTTATGTGATGAATAGGAAATGAAAAATACCCGCACAAAATAGTACCATGGAAATTTTCTTTGTTATTGTAAACAAAAACACTCTGCTAATTGGGAGGAGCTAATAAACCAGTGCTTGTATCTGTAAGGCGTAAGTGAAATAATTAATTGATTATATAAACCAGTCTTTTTGTATTACTGTTTTACATAAAAGTACTGGGGGTTTTATTTGGTTCTTTTTATTTTGAAATTATTGTAGATTTCTTTTAAATTGTCCATGTGAAAGCTTTCACTGCAAGTTCTCTCTGTTCCTTTCTGCTGTGTGTTTCGTTACATTTCGAATTGTGACTGGGGCCCTATCAAATGTAATCACCGTTCAATGATTTCGTTTGCAGCAAAGTTGCTCTTTTTCTTCTTTGGCAAATATGTTGCTGTTCATAAATTTTCTGTATTTTTTTTCATATTTAAGGTCCTTCACTTGAAAATGATTCTGTTTCCTGTCCCAGATATCACTTCATGCCACGATTTGTGAGATTTCTTCCAGGTAATGTTTGTATTACATAGCTTTATAGAAATTAGATTTAAAAAACCTTCCAAAAAACTCCCCCGAAAAAAAACCTCTACAAAAAAAACCCCTTATTGCAAGTCCCACGGTTCAGTCAGCGCAGAGATCTGGCTCTTCTACCTGAAGTCTTTAGTGCAATACTCCCGGGCACATGGCCTGATTCTTGGGTATGGTCCTGTGCAGGGCTGGGAATTGGACTGCATGATCCTTGTGGGTCCCTTCCAGCTCACCATATTCTGCAATTCTGTGCTTGCTGGCAGTGTGGATGGTTTACTCAGAACTGGAATTCAGATGGGCAGGCTAAGTCTCGCTTCCAGCTTTCATTTCTGTTGTCATTTTAGGCAGTGCTGGGTCATCCTTGTCCTGCTCTGTGGTGGAGCTGTGGCATTTGAGGAGTGCTGTTACCTGATCTCGCCTATTTCATGTCCTCTGTCCTCTTCAGGGTGTGATTATGTTAAAAATCTTGATGTGCAATTTTGAGGGTCAGCACGATTGGCACCCCTGAGCACATGTTTTTCTGATTGTTTCTTTATCTTAATGCAAGCTGAGACCTTGTAGCAAAATCGTGAAAGACAAAACCCACTGTTCCAGTACAATTCAACCCAGCCTGCCATCCAATGACGAGCTTCAGTGTGGAGCTCATTTTGAGTGAACAGCTTTTGTAGACATGTAACACATCCTAAGATACTAGGACAGACTTTCAGTTGATATAAATGTCACGGCTCATTTGAAAATGTGTCCTGCTGTGGTCCTGCCAGTGATTACTCCAGAAGGGTTGCGTGGACAAAAGGATGTGTTTCAGCTGCTGGACTGAGGGTGCACATGAAACATGGAACAATATTCATCAAGAGGGCTGTGGCCTGGAGGTGCTCTGTGCTCTGTGCTTTGAAATTTAGTTGGGATATTAATTATAGCTGCAGCAAAATGAGGTTTGGCTCGTTACCATAGAGAGTACTGATGGTTAGATGACTATATTTCTAATTGTTGTTCCTTCCTGGATACACAGCACTGTTCAATCAGAAGCAGAGCTCTGAGGCTTGCTAGCAAACATTGATTTGGTTTTGCTGAAGCAATTTACAAAATAAGCTATCAAGCCACATGTGGCTGATTAACTTGACCTCATCAAAAGATGAGAACAAGTTTGACCTGCCTGGTTTGTGTAGCTTGAGGGTGTTTTCCTGTTCAGGGTTTTTATATTCTGATTCTTCTTTTTTTATTTTAATTTAGAAGTCAGCTCTTTCTGTGCTGTTGGATTGTTTAGTGATAGAGAGAGATAAGTCTCTATAACATGTTATTCCTGTGTGCTGCTTCTTCTTTAAGGTTCCCAGCCTTCTAACTCTTTTTAAAAATGTCTTTTTTCTGATATTTCTGCATATATAATTGCCTTTTAGCATCTTTTTGACAGGTATTTTTTAATCAAGTTTTCATTTTTTATTGATTATTTTTTTTGAGATATCCTTGGAGATTTTTAATTTTTAGATAGTGGGAATCTATTTTCTTCAGCTATGTTTGCAGAACATGTCTTATGTCTAATCAAAGAATATGTTGGTGCATCAGATCTCCACACATCCATCAGCTGTCTCTGTAAAGATAGAAATGAATTGCTGATATCCTATCCCCTCTACTTTCTTTCTTTCTTTCTTATTTTTCCAACATGGTCTAAAAATAATGAGGTTGGGGATGTCAGGTTTTTTGTGTGGATTTACTTAGAGACAGGCCTTGGGGGGTAGCTCTGAGCTTCGAGCTAGACGTACCAGGTGTACTGAGTGTCAGAGATGCATAGCATGTGGAATAGTTGCTGTATTGTATTCATTGTCATAGGTTTTTATGTTGATAAATATAGTCAGAGAGTTAAAGACTGAAAAAACACATTTGAGGTCCCAAGTACTGCATGTTCTGACCCAGAAAGGGTCTCCAGCTTTGACGATCTATAGCAACCCGTACCTTTCTGTACACGTCTTCAGAGGGTAAGGATACACTTTGATTTTAATGATTGTTGGATGTGGGCTACCTCTTGCATAACAGTATAATCTAGTTTGTTGACAAAGAAAAACAAGTCTAGTAAATGGAGTCCCCCTTTAATTTGAAGGAAAATTTTGCACATTTAAAAATCTGTCCCTGTAGCTATTTAGAAGTATTTTCTATTTCCAGTGAGACTTGTGGTATATTTTCCCCATTTAAGATTCCCTCTTGGAGTTTAAGTGAGTTGACTGTTCTAAGAGGCCAGGTTACACCATTCCCTTTCATCTTTTCTCTATGATAGTGCTGTAGTCCCAGCTGAAGTAAGAGAAGTGCTTGTTCCTTTGCGTGTCTTGTAGAGGACATCATCTTACACAGCACTGCTGTTATGCAGCAGTTCTGCAAGGATTTTCCAGTGTGCCTGGCATCATATTCCTTGTACTGTGGCATCATCCCCCATATTGCTCTAAGGCTTCAGCATTACTTTTTTGTGAGTGTAGTGATAGAAAGAATATACTCAATGGCAGGACCAGAGTGTTTCTACTTCCTGAGGAACTAAATCAGCGTTCATGCTCTGTGGGGATGAAACTTGAAGATTCCTCCATACCTACAGATTAATACCCTGTTATTGAAGGAGGGAATTGGAGAGATGTATGTCAAGATTAAAGCATTTTAGTAACATGTAGTATCTTTTTACTCGTGTGAGTGGACATACTGAAGTTGAATAGTCGTGTCTTCTGAGTGGTGGTGATCTGTCAGAACCATCACTTGTCTTTCCTGTTTGCATATTCACATCTGTAGCTGGCAACCTGAAGCCAGTCAGATTATACTGTCTTCTTTTGTTACAAGCAACCTTTACTGTGCATTTTTCCTGAAGTCTTAGAAGTAATTTTCACATACCCTTGATTCATTTAGTGACAGGAGACAGCATGAGGCTCTTTAGCCTTCATTACTGCAGTTACAGCATGTAAGCAGTACAGATGATTTTAAAGTGCAGGGATAGCTTTCTACATTCATCCAGAAGTATCCCGTAAAATTTTGAGTGTCTTAAAAAAAGCTGCATAACGCCTAAGGGCTTTTTAACTACTGTTGTAAAAAGAATGATAAAATCGTGAAAAGGAAGATATAACTGGACAACGTAACTGATTGTTCTGCCTACTCACTTTAAAGTTTTGTTAGGCAAGTTAGAAACTTTAGCTTTACAGTACAATAAAACTGTTACTCTGGCTACCATTACTGTTACTGCTTTAGTTTAGCCAAGTGTTTATGCATGTGCGGTATTCATCAATAAAACATTTGCCATCATATTTGTCAGATCACTTAAGCATTTTGCATTTTATTTTGCTCATGCAAATAATTTGTGTTCTGCATATTGTGTCTTATGGTCATGCTTTTAGAGTGGATCTCTGAAATGTATTTTATTTATTTATGGTTTTAAGATGGAGGAAAAGAAGTACTGTCAATGCATCAGATTCTTCTGTACTTGTTACGATGCAGTAAAGCTCTGGTGCCTGAAGAGGAGATTGCCAACATGCTTCAGTGGGAAGAACTGGAATGGCAGAAATATGCAGAAGAATGCAAAGGGATGATTGTTACCAGCCCTGGCATGGTAAAGCGAATAATTATCATTTATGAGCAATCCAATGACATGTACATGTCTTGTTTCAGACAGTTTGTTACAGGCTAAATTGAAAAGGGAAAAGATGACCAGTGGCAGTTGCAGATTGCTATAGGAATAGCTTATTGCCTTGTTCCAACCCTGAGAAGACTTATATCCTCTGCTGCTCTACTGAAGGGTGGATTTCCAGAGGGGTGCTTTTTCAATGTGCATGTTAAAAGGAATGGCAATATTTTATGTGTGTAAAACTTTCCTATTTTCTCAGGCAGTCTTATTGTTCGTGATTTCGTTCTCTTTTCCCTGACACAGGACCACAGAAATAATAACTATTTACTATTTACTTTCCTCTTTCTGTTTTGACCCCCTATTGACAGCTCTATTTAATATGTGCTGTTCAAATAATGCCCTGAATATGGAAGAAGTGTTTTTCTGCCTACATAGTTTTTTCAACATTGTTTCTGTGTTGCTCTCACTCACACTGAGGAATTTTGTGTACGTTAATTAATGCATGTATTAATTTTCAGTGCATAGTTTGAAACCCCTATGGCCTTATTATTTTTGGAACAATTAGTATTTTAAAGCATGTGTTCTCTGAATACAACTCCTTTCAAATCTGGCGTTAATGTGAATTCAGCCCGTTTTTCTGACTTTCACCGTTAAGGAATGTGGGTCACAAGAATAGATGAACGTCCTGCATTCAGGACCCATGGGCTGCAGGGTTCTATTTGCGTGGTTTGGTCGGTATCGCAGAGTGGTGTCTTGGTAGTGGAGATGTGTTTTGGACCTAATATGCAGCATTCTCATTTGTAATATCTTTCTTTTTCTGACTTCATTTTCCTCCTTTGCTCGTAGTTCAACTTCTTAGTTTCTGAAGAAAAAGTGTGTCTTGATATCACGCCTAAGGAGAGATTTTGTTTGTCAACCAAAAAACCTGTCCCCACATTGCAGCAAAGGCAACCTACTAAATATTCTTTTCCAGCTCATATTTTTAAGTATGGCAGCATTACATCTAGTAAATTACTCGATAAGGTAATAATAAGTAACATGGACAGGATAATTTTTCCCTTGATCTCACTCTGAGTGCTTTTGTTCTGGCTAAAACTCTCTAGAAGTTTCTAAAAAAGAAAATAGGACTGTTTCTGGGAACATGAAATACAAAAATACACGTGAACTCTTACTGTGGAAAAATCTACCTCATCTGCTTCAAATGAGTGCTAAACCAGGATGCCATAATAGAAATTGTTAGACAACCTTAACAGCCTTAACTTGTCTGTGGTTTCTGCGGTACAAGGTACATGCTAGTCCACAAATTGTCAACGTCTGAATGGTATACACTGACATAACTTCAGTGATTTTGCTGAAGATATGCTGATTTCAGCTATCTGACAACTTGCTTTTTTGTTTAGCATGAAGGAATGCATATATGCTTGTTCCTTGTGTCACTGAACTGTAAATGTCTGTATTATACACAAGTTAGTGCTCTTTGTGAGTGGGATTGTTAATATTGAGATTTTGTGTGATTTTTTTTTACTGGCAAACTTTGCATTCTATGAGGCAATATGTTTAGAGATGCATGTGGACATCAAAATATGTAAGCATAAAAGAAATATGTAGCACTTTGAAATGTCATGTTATAATGGCATCATTAGAACATGTTTTTTCTTTCAAGATTGCAATGATTTTCTTCTTAGTTTGTGGATTTTTCTTGTACATTGCTGTACTATTGTATTGAACAAGGGAAAAACAGTGTGAAAGTATTATCTGTGCATTTTACAACATTAGAAGATAAAACAGTTCTGTTGGAAAGACAATGTGAAACTGTTTTAGAAAATGACAGGTCTTCAATTCAATTTTATCCACTTGACACAACAAAGTAAACCCACTAAATTTTATTTTACTCTTTTCTTCCACAACATCTCTTCAGAAATAATAATTCCTCTTGTGATCAAATCTAGGTTTTATATACATATGTATTTTAATTTTTTTAAATGCTAGGTGTATATATATGCATGATGGAGGAGGGGAAAAAAAACTTCAATAGGCAGATAAATCCCACTTAAACAATGAACAATAGTTCAGCATTATTTAAAACTATGTAATTTATTCATGATGTTTCATTAGTTCGATGAAACTTTGTGTTGGAATAGATTTAAAAGTTCACAAATTTTAGTCATCTTTTAATACTTCACTCCTCCTAAAGTATTGCTGATATTTTCTCTAGTACATATATATATGTATTTTAAGATACTTCTGTAATACATCTGCATGCTATCTCATTATGTGTTCTAATGTCAGCATTAGATTGGTTGATGAGATTTGGAGTAGGAAACAACAGACCTCTATTCTGTTAGAATTTCTTTGGGTTTGATGTGATTTTAAAGGCAAGGTTGTCATTATTAAATGGTCTATCGCAGCACTTCTAAAAGAATACAGGGATAAAACTCTGAAAGAGTATAATCTAATTTGCTTCCATCCTGTGTGCTGGTGCGCCTGTTTATACTCTGTGTTTCTGTGCATTGCTGTTTGTTCATTTAACGTTCAGAAATGGCACCAGAGAGGAGGCTGGTGTTCATCATGAAATGAAAAGGCATAGCCCAGCTACCCCCCTCTCATAACTGTCAGTGAGGGAGCAATTGTGATTAGGTCTTGGAGAACTTCTTTTGTCCTGGTTGTTATCAGCCACCTGTGAACAGCTGTGTAACTGGGTGGTGAAACTGAAGGTAGTGTCATACAAATAAACAGGAGTCTGGTTTTGAGTGGTCCTGAGATCATATGTTTAATACAGACCCTGCTATAGGCATACCGAAGGCTCTCTTTTTCCCATTTTTGTGGATCACATTACTTCTATTGAAGTGCCTAAAATGGGAAACATTTGAATAGAAAAATATTGTCTGTAATTTTTAAAAAGGCATTGATTATAATTGGCGTATTGAGTATAATTATTGTTTCATATTTTGTTAATCATATTTTGGCTATCAGAGGAATGGTGTATCAAGGCTGCTTTTTTAAGGAGGGCAGGGATGGCAGAAATTCTCATTTTTAATGTTAAGAGTGGGGAGAACCAACAAACAACTTATGAGAAGACATGAACTTTTCAAATGGGCATTCTGCAAACCCCACAAAGGCATATAAATTTCAGCTCTGGTTCAAGGAACAACATTCTGTCTGCTACAAATCCTTCCCATGTTTTTCTTTAGGTATTTTTGTTCTAATCCCTTTTTCTAAGAAGTACTGTGAGGAAAACCTTTTCTCTTATTTATTTTTCTTTTCTTTTTTTTTTTTTTTTTTTTTGGTAAACCTGACAGCTTTAACTAAGGTAGTTAAATTTTAACTAAATTTTTTTCAACCTAATTTTTGGCTGGGGAGATGTAACTTTATGTTCAGTCATCTTATCCAAAGGGAAGCTGAGAAGTATTTTTCCCTTGGAAAATATTTCTATATTTGAAAGGCAAATTTTTAAGTAAGTTTTTGTTTTTCTAGAATATATTAGAATTATGGCCACCTGATGAGGCTGACCTTTATATATAGAATTGGATTTGCTTATCCATGCAGAAAATTATTCCTGTGAACAGTTCTACCAAGGTGCTTTGAAGGGTGAAAGCTTTGTTCTTGACACAGTTTTTATTGTTTTGTGAAGAGAATGGCGGGAGCTGTTTCTCTAACACTGAAACTCATCTTTGAGCAATTCACAGTGCTAAATGAGAAGTTTTGAGATGCAGGTAACTAGAAGTAATGCCCTCTTTCTGAAACCTAAGACAAGCAAAATATACTGGCCTCATCCAGCTGATTGCAAAGAGGGGAGTAAGCAGGCACATAACAAAGCAGCTTGACAGGTAATGGAGATGATGTTTATTTGGAGACAAACTGCACCTTCAGATGAGTTTTTAAACATGTTAGATCAAGAGCTCTGTAAGCAGCATGTCTGCTACAGCGATGCGCAATTACTTATTTTCTGCGTTTAGAGAGCTGAAGCATAAGTTGCCTCCTTTTACACTGTCCATTTTAACAATAAAAAGAACTTCTGTTTTGATCTGTAAAAGGGGCAAAAGTCTCCCCATTATACAAGACTGTCTTCCTCATTGTACATATCAACCCAGGAGCCTTTTCTAAGAGTAGCATGACACAATTTTTTTTTGATGCTGTTTAGTCAGTGTGATTGAATGGACCTTGATAGTGCCTTCATTTGCTTTGGGAAAGGAGGAACAGAACTAAAATTAGAGAGGTAACCTGATCTTAACAAACTGCTCAGGCACATGGGAGGTTGGATGCCAGAATGCTAATCCTGATTTTTATTTCTGGTGTGATGCTTGACCAGAGAAAGTTGTTTTACGTTCTTGGAAATAGTCAAACTGCAAATTTCCAGACTTGTAAAATTAAAATGCGCTTTTATTTTCTCTTTAAGTGTTAGTCAAGTAGCTTTATTTCAGTCATTGTAGTTGCCAAATGTTTATTACAGTATTAATTGTTAGTTCATTTACATCTTATTAAGCTTGGAATATTGCTGTGTCATGGTTCCTGGGTAGTGTGGGCTAGAGGCAAAAAATTTTCCATGAAGCTGTTGTCAATTAGTTGTATTTTGTGTTTTTCTCCTAGAAACCCAGCTCAGTTCGTATTGATCAACTGGACCGTGAACAGTTCAATCCTGATGTAATTACTTTCCCTATTATTGTGCACTTTGGGATACGACCTGCTCAACTCAGTTATGCTGGAGATCCTCAGTAAGATGCTTTTCCTTCCATCTTTTGTTCAGGAACTCACTACTGTTGTTATTTCTGGCTTAAATAGGGCTTGTTTATGTGCTTAATTGAGCCTGATATAAAGCTTAGTGCTTATGACATTGGACACAAACTCTTGTAAATTAGAGAATATAAGCTATAACTTTTTTCTGGCATAGTTCAGAATATGCTGAATTATGCATGCATGTGCAGTATGAAATTTCTTAACCTGAGAACATCTGTGTCAGATGAAAAGTTCCTCAAGCTCCTCCTCTGAGAGGCCAGTGGCAGGTTTTAAGAGAGAGAACAGCGAAACAGGAAAGCACAGAGGGAGAAATACTTACCCAAGCTTCCTAATGTCTGTAGCATACAGACTTCTCAGCTAGAAGATATATTTATGTCATTTTGTTTAACAGCCCTGAGTTCTTTCCTCTTTAAATTTCTCAAATCACTATTTGAATCATTTTATGCTACTGACAGAGAGAAGAGTCTGGGTAATCACTTCCCCAGTACTATTGTACGTCATATGAAAAAGGACTGACTTTTGTTTCAGAGCTGCTACTTAATTGTTTAATTAGATGCACTTCGAGTCTCACATCTAATAAGGAAGAATATAGCCATTTTCTGTTTGCTTTCTTCATGACATTTATGTTTCTTGCATACTACCATATCCTACTTAATCGTCTCTTTCTGTACCTTGAAAGATCAAGTCTACATAGTGTTTCCTAGCCTGGAAGCTGTTGCATCCATGCTACTTTTCTCTGTACCTTCTGTATCCTGATAGATTTTGGGAGGAATGTTGAGAAGGAGCGGAGAGGGAATCAGGACTTCAGGTGGAGCAAGAAATACTGTTTCACTGTGGATTCATAAAGGGATGTACAAGTGACCACTGGATTTTCTTCCCAATTCTTTTTTTTAGCTCTGACAATTTCAGGGAACTCTTCCAATCTTTGGGAAATCTGTTTTCTGCACACTGACAGTATAGAGTCTGTCTCTGGTGTATGTATAGTTAAGGTTGTCTTTTTCCTTGTGCATTTTCCTCTGGTGTCTTTTAAGGATGTTGTATTTCAACTGCAGTTTTGAGGTCCAAACACTCATATGCATATATGACAGTCATATTGTTTTACAACTACTTGCTGAGAATTTTAGATTTAACATGGTAGGAAGTGGGAATAAAGAGTTGTTATCCAGATAAGAACACTTTTCTTTTTTTGCCTTGAGGATGACTTTTATTTCTCTTCATCTTTTAGTTTTCTTGTCCCTCAAAAGGAAATAATTAGACTCAAACATATAAGAATGACCTCTACTTTGATGTTGAATTTATTAGTATTTGTGAAGTTCTAGTACTTTCCATTGAAATCAGTATAAAGATGCAAACATCATTCTTCCCACACTTTTTTATCTTAACTTTCTTTAAAATTTCCTTGTGGGTTTGTTTTTGGTTTGTTGGGGTTTTTTTTCCACCTTAAAGCTGCTTACAGAATGTAGGTATGCTTCTTTTTGTTAAAGTAACAAAGCAGTTTTTGTGAAAGAACTCAGGTGCCATCATAAGTCTCAGCTTTAACTCTGCTGTAAGTGTGAAATTGGTAATACACAGAGGAGATTTTCCTCTAATGTGTCTTTTATGTTTTTCTAATATGCAATTTTTTGGTAATGGTAATATGCTTATTAATTCTCAAACTTAATTGCAATGACAAAGCTTGTTTCACCCTTATCAATACTAACAGAAAAATGTGTATTGTAGATCATGGTTTCAGGTTCTTGTTTTAGGGTTGAAACCTCTTTGTGGCATTTGTTTTTTTCTTTTTGGTTGATTGTTCATGTCCTCACTTTTCTTCTTTGGATGGTGATTTGTCAGAAATAGATGTGCTATCCTGCAAATTGCAAAAGTGCAGAGAACGGAACATGAGAAAAATCTATGGATTGACCATTTCAGATGTGTTCATAGTCTGAAAAAATACCAGCATCTCTAGAGGCAGAAAGTATACATTCAAGCATGCTGCAGAGAAATAGCTATGGAAAAAATGCCAATAGGAAAAGATCTGTTTATCTACCTGTGAATGTGGGATCCTGGGAAGACTGTGAAATAGTAAAAGAGCTGCTGCTTCGTTTGTTGCTAAGCCACTAATGTTAAAAATTCCTAATAAAACCACTGTTCCAAGTTGGTGCTGAGGAGGATCTACTTTTAAATTGCAAATATAAGAAAAAAGATAAATAACTTGGGTAAACTTCCCTCTGTCCTCTAATTCCCTGCTTCCTATTCAAAGTCTGATTATATGGGTTCTCTCGAAAAAACTCTACAGATGTGATATTTTGAAGATAGCATTGTTTCCTAGGGACACAAGGTCCTTGCCATGATTCTCTTGGTTGCTCCTCCCATTGTAACTTTTGAACCTGTTGGTCAATTGCAGCTAAATACAATGGTGGGATGTGGGATGTTGTCTACAAATGGAGTAAGTTTCGTGTAAGCTTGTGCTAGATTGCTGAAAGACTCTCACCGAGAAAAAAGTTCTATTATTGAGACTCGTGTAATTGGACATCCTCAAAATAAGAAAATACTAGATGGTTGGAGGAAACCAGAAACCTTAAGTATGTGCTAACCACAGAGAAAACTTGAATTGCTGTTTCCATTCAGCACAAACCCATAGGGAACGAAACTTTCATTTCGCTGTTCACAGAATAACTTAATGTTGTGCATGACTTGTAGACCTCTTCCTCATGTTTGAGGAAATATAAGGACAGACACTTCCTGGGAAAGGTTACTACTGCTTTTCAGTGAGGGATAGTCAAACCATGTGGAGAAGAGGGAGTTTTCACCTGCTTGAATTGATTTGTTATATTGCGAGCAAGTCTTTTCAGCATGAGGAGGTGGCCCTTTGGAGAGGATTGGCAGATATCTGGGAGACCTGGGATCTGCCTTGAGCTTTGCTGTTCTTTACCTCACACTGCACACTACTTTGTTCACCCTGCTGGAGCAACTGCAGGGTCACTGTCACCTCTCTTAGAAAATGCTTTGGGATTATTTTTATTCTGGAGCAAAAAGATGCTTGTATACAGTCTGTGTACATTGTGTGCATTATTAACAGCTGGTGTGTTCATAATGACAAACAGTGAGAGACTTCCGTTGTATTGACCAAAATATTTGTTTTCTGATTTTGTCGTTCAGATACCAAAAGCTGTGGAAAAGTTATGTGAAGCTGCGTCACCTACTGGCTAATAGTCCCAAAGTCAAACAGGCTGATAAACAGAAATTATCACAAAGAGAGGTATGCTGGGCCTTCCTAGAATTGATAGTTGAGCACTGTAATTCGGGGTGGAATAAAGCCATGTGACTGCCCTGTTTATGGAAACAATAGAAATCTTTCACAAAAGATTTTCTTTTCAGGCTGTTAACAGAGATTTTATTTTTATCTATACTTGTTATTAGATGGGTTTTTTTCCTTTTTTCAGCTGTCAAACTACTGCAAGTTTTTTACACAATGATAGAAATAATCATTATGGAACCATAATGTCTTTATAGCTGTTGCCATTAATGGTTTCAAGAATTAGCATAGAGAAGGACTTTTTATTTCACAATGTACTTTTAACTGGCTCATAATTTTAGACATTTCTCTTCTGAGATAAGAACTGCCATCCTTGTGTTTGGTTTTAAACCATAATTTATTAGGTAATCTTAGTGACATTGCTTAAGATGTTTGACTTGAAATTGTGTGATTGCTGTGTATTTTTCTCTTTTTTTTTCCCCCACAAAAGTGATGAGCAGTAAGCATTTCCAAAATGCAAACGCTCAACTAATTGGGAATTAAAATCAGAAAAACAAAGACCCCCAAATATAAACTAAAACAGCTCTTAGGTATCTATTTTTTTTAAAATCTTGAACTGAAGCTTTGGTGCCCGTCGATCAGGCACTCTGTAGAGAGTAAAGCGTACATAGAAGAGAAATTAACTTCTTGGGTTAACTGGATGGTATTTAATTAAATGGTGTAGTATTTCTATTTATTGATTAGAAAAACTAATTATTCTTAAAATAATAGACTACCCTGAGTGGGGAAGGATCCATGAGAATCAGGGAGTCTAATTCTTGAGACTTCCCCAGTTTATTGTGTACCTTTGGCTGCAACTGTTTGATACTTTTGACATTGCACCTGATTTCTATTATTGCTGCAAAGTGTAATATGCTGTTGCATGAGCAAGAATCTTAGTTAACATTTCATTCTTGCTGATGTTAAATAAGCCCTTGGCTTCCTTACTCGTAAATAAGAAAAAAACCATAATATTGTGTCTTAACTGTGCTACAGTTGTAAGGGGAAAAAAATTTCATCCCTACAGGAGATGATTTTGTTTGCCACAACTACTCGGAGCAAGTAGAAGGGAAGAGCATTGTTGTGTGGGCATCTTTTCATTAGGGGGTAATGGATGACTCATTTGTAAAATTCTATTGGATTGTTTTTAAGGGAGTGATCATATTTTGCTTCAAAAAATAAAATGTTCTTTTTGTATTTAGGACTTACTGCTGATTTTTGTTTCTAGACTGTATTATCTATGATAACAAGTTTTTCCAGTAGTTTGCCATCAGAGAGGCATACAGGGCTGAAGCAGAAGCTTTATGTGAGGATAACTTATGTATTTTCCAGTGGAAGTGTCAGTAACTCACAAGGAGCTGTAGGACTGTACCTAACTGGTACATGGGCTTTTAAAGATTATGAATCATATATTATGAGCCAGTCAAACTGAAATACAGTTAGGTGTACCAAATACTGTAGCACCTATCTCAGGAAAAACTCAGTGACATAACTTTCAGTAATGCACAAGGGGGTGCAGTGCTGTAAGCATCTCTACTCCCTTTACCGTCAGTCATCCATTACTCTGAGGTTGTGCAATGGTATTATTTGTGACAAGGTCATGCCTGGGGGCTTTGTTCCTCTAACCTAACTTTGAGCGTTTACAGCAGGTGCATAAATTGGGACCTGAAGGCTCACTTTGAAGTCAGTGGAGGGAGAAATGCATTTTGAAGCCATTTATCCCCCTTCATTGAATATAAAAGGAGCCAAGGCTAACCAGCCTCCTACCCTAGACGCCTCTGCACTGAGGTGTCTGAGGTTTGATGAATCTGTGTCTGGACAGATGCACCTCTTGGAACTACTCTGGGAGTCTCTGCAGAACAGAAAACAGAGCCTGTTCCTGCCCAGATATGCTCACAGGCTTCAATGTGGAAGCTGGGGAGAGACAGCTTTAAGCAAGTGCCCTGTAGTGAAAAGGAGAAGGAGAGACGGGATAGGTTGCAGCTTTGAAGAGTTTTATGTTCTGAAGAAGGAAGAGCACTGAGGGAGTCTTTACTGTTAGTTCATGCTGTGTGGAGAGCTTCCAACCCCAGGGCTTTATAGCATTGGAACCAGGAGATCTTGATCCAGGGATGATTTGTTTTATCTGGTTTTCTTTCGTTCCATTGTTACTGAAAAGATTTTCTTTTAATGATTCTGTCAAAATTTTTAATGATACTGACCCTTTCGTAGTTTCTAGAGACAAATAAACTGTTTGCACAACAGCAAACACCAGTGGTCAAGGCAAAACAGATATTTTTTACATATTTTAATTGAAATAATATTGGTAGATTTCATCATCATCATCTCCAAGACCAGTGAATGCTGACCCCTTTTCCAGACTGGGTGTACTAACATTGTTCAACAGAAACTATTGCAAAGTAGTCAAGATCACGAAACCAAGGCCTTTCTTTTGTTTAGTCTGTTTTACTCCTACTGAATGCTTCAAGCCAAGAGTACTCATGGTGATGGACTTGAATGAAGAGGTTGTTTTGTACATGGGATAAATAAGGTGCTTTCATTATAAGCACTTGAACTTTCTTATTTATCATATTGGATGTATGAGTTGGACTGATTTGTTCTGTAATTTGCAGTAAAAAATATAGTAACTCTGTTCTGTTCTTAGTCTACCAAAATCCTCTGTTTACACTGTATTCTAACACCTCTGCCACAGTCTGTGATTAGCATTTAACAGATTTGTATGAGCCTTAGAAACTGCACACTAAAAGTGAACCTTAAATGGGTGTTGTGAGCGCACTCGTGTGCACATTGATACTGCTTTGTTGTAGAAAGTTCTTCATAGGAGTTCTGTTCTCTCCCTGTTTAGGAAGCACTGCAAAAAATTCGTCAGAAGAACACAATGAGACGTGAAGTGACCGTCGAGTTGAGCAGCCAGGGATTCTGGAAAACTGGGATACGCTCTGACGTCTGCCAGGTGACTAAACTGCAGAGATGTCTGGTTTGTTTTCTTTCTTGATAGCTGCCATTTACCTCTTGCAAAGTTTTGCTGCAGTTCTAGACTGAAGAACCAAATGGAAATGAATCAGTAAGTAATGAATCAGCTCAGTAAGATCTGTTGATTTAGGGAACTATTCTAGTGTCCTGTCCACTCCCTTCATACACACAAAAAAAGATATTTTAAAATTTTTATTTGCTTGCCATCGGTTGATTAACACAGGGGAGAGGGGTTAGGAATGTCCAGCTTGAGGCTGGATGTTGAGTCTACTGTGGACCTCTAAGGTATTCTTAATCCACCAACTAGGCTGGTTTTAGATATTTTAATTTTATTGTATTTTTCTATTTAGATAGTTTAAAAAAACCAAGTTTTACACGGAAGCATGAAGAAATATCATTTACTTAAAAGAAAGTTAAAAAACCAAAAACCCACCATAACTAACTTTTGGATTAAAACAGGTAAGCCTCAGTAGAAAGATATCTTTCAGATACTATATTTCATATTCATGACATCTCCAAGGAAAGATCTCCAAGGAGTAGAATATCTGTCAGATCCTATTCTGAAGCAGTTGACAGCCACCAGCTTTGTGAAAAGGAAAAATTATGCAATTTTTATACAATATTGTAATAGTAAAGTTCAAGTAGTTGTAACAGCCAAATAATTATTCTAGATGTATACTTGCATTATTTTTTTAGCTGTTTTTCTGGAGATGTTATTCAAGAATTAAATGTACGCAACTTAATATTAACTTAACAGTGTGAAGTATAAACTTGGAGGGTTGCTAGGCAAAGGTGTAGGTAGAAATCCTGTTGTAAGTCTGATAAGACCAAAGGGGAAATTCTAGAGGGAAAGAAATGCTAATAACTTAAATTGCTTTTTTTCTACCTGAAACGTTTCTTGTGCTTCTACTAGTGCTTCTGAAGTGGAAGAAAGAGGATAGTGGGACAGTATCTTCTCACTTAGCTGAGGAAAATTACAGCCCTTTTCTAATTTTTTGTTGTGAACTGTATCTATTTTTACAGCTTAAGTAAACAGTGTAAATTTCCAATTTAGCTTTGTAACAAGTCTGTGTTACTCGGAATATCTTGTGATTCATCTCTTAATGTCTTGGATATTCCTTTTCGTTTGTTGTTGAAGGACAGCAAAACACCAAAGAATGATGAAAGTAAAGCTGTTTCACAGTTTTTCTGCCCATCTGCAGCCATAACATCTAAATCAGCCAGTTCTGGTATGAAGGTCCTTTGATTTGATTTCTTTGAGAGGCCAAGAGTAGGCAACTGTATGTCTGTGAAATGAAAGATTGCTGCTGTTGCTACATGCTTTTTCCCAGATTAAAGAAGACTAAAACTAAATACGCATAAATCAACTCTGGGGGCAGAGCTAAAGTACAGCAATTTAAAATTACTGCTTTTAAAAGCATTAGAGTTTAGAAGATTGAAAGTCTTCTAAGTCACTCTTGATAGATTATACTTACTCTAAGTTCCACATCGCAGTAATGACACTGGTCTTTGCAGTCTCAGAAATGAACCGCTTGAAAGGGGAGGAAAAATGGTGAGTGGAATGTTCAAAAAAATTTAAAATGTCTGTGTTCTGACAGGCTCACTTGAAGTTACCCAGTAGATCAAGTGCACTATTTGGCCACTAAGCTGGGCAGCACTTATTATAAAGTCTGATAAGATGGGACCATGCTGAGAAGATATCTCCGTCTCCCCACTCCACCCAATTGTTGCTTGTATTGCTGCTGGTATGCTCTCAATAGCAGTGTTAAGTGTTCAGCAGGAACATCATACATTTAAAAATATTTAGGATCACCTGCTTCCTCTTAGTAGCTTCAGATCAGGAGCATCTGCCATCCTGGGGGATGGTAGCACTAGCTGAGGGCACCTGAGAGAGTCTCTGCCTTACCATGTCAGCTACAGCAAGAAAAAGACACCCAGAATATTTAAAATTGTATCTATTTAAAATCAGAAAAGCAATAACCTGTATGTTTATAGCCAGATGCAAGTACCAAGGTTATGGAATAACTCCTGTGGCTATATGGTTTCAGAAGACTCTTTTTAATCACTAGCCAATCTTTAGCCTGATAAAATTTTTAAAAGATATATTTTATTTTCTTCTAAAGACATAAATACATAAAACATCAGAAACGTCAAATAGTTATAATCCAAGATGACAGATATTAATTCAATCAGTCAAGTAGTTAGTGCCATCAAAGTAGCACTTTGTCAATATGATTGCAAGAGTCAAATTAAAGTCCTTCTGTGTGCTCCCAGGGATCTGTCAATTCTTTGTTCACTGCACTAGAGCTGATAGAAGTCTAAAACTTTGTATTTCAGTCCTCAAAGGTAGGACCACATGTATTGCTACAAAGAATGTTAAACCTTTGTTGAGCGACTCTTTCTGTCTAGTACAGTGGAGCATACAGGCGGGGAGGCAGAACTGTCCTGTGAAACAGTTTTGGGTTATTTTGGGGTTTTCCATTAACTCCTTCTCTGAAGGAACACATATAAAGCACACCTTTACAGTTTATATAGCAATAACAGGGAATGTTCTTATAAATTACCCTGAGAAAACTCTAAATTAGTGATGTGGTAACAAAATAAAACTTCATTTACACTTTCTTAGTTTACTTGGAGTGGTTTTGCATTTTTCTGCCTTTCAGGAATCCAGGGAGTCTTTTTCTTGCTTTTATCTGGTTATTTCTATCGAACAGAAACAGACTAGGAGGTGCTGGTTGACAGCTGGCTGAACAGGAGCCAGCAGTGTGCCCAGGTGGCCAAGAAGGCCAATGGCATCCTGGATTGTATCAATAATAATATGGCCAACAGGACCAGGACAGTGATTGTCTCCCTGTACTCGGCACTGGTGAAACCGCACCTTGAATCTTGGTTTCGGATTTGGGACCCTCACTATAAGACAGATGCTGGAGCAAGCCCAGAGAAAAGCAATGGAGCTGGTGAAGGGTCTGGAGCACAAGTCTGGAGCAGCTGAGGGAGCTGGGTTTGTTTAGCCTGGAGAAAAGGAGGCTCAAGGAGGATCTTATTGCCCTCTACCATTACCTGAAAGGAGGCTGTAGAGAGGTGGAGGTCAGCCTTTTCTCCCAGGTAATAAGTGACAGGACATGAGGAAATAGTCTCAATAGTACCAAGGGAGCTTAAAATTGGGTATTAGGGAAAATTTCTCCACTGAAGGGGTTATCGAGCACTGGAACAGGCTGCCCCAGGAAGTGGCAGAGTTACCATCCCTGGAGGTATTTATAAAGACGTTTGGGACGTGGTTTAGTTGGTGTAGTTGGCAGTGTTAGTTTAGCAGTTGAACTTGATGATCTTAAAGGTCTTTTTCACTCTAAATGATTCTGTGATTACCTTTCAGCTCTGCATTCAGTTCTCAAGAATTTCACAGTCTTTTACTTAAACAGAAAGTAGTGCCATTGGTTAGTCTTAATTTCTTGATCTTGTAACACTCAACAGTCTGTATCTTCTGCTGTTCTGTCTTTAGTGACCTGCAGAAATCTGTAATGTCATTTATTCTGTAAATTATACATTATCTACTTTGTCTGCTTGTTTTTCTTGGTTCTCTCCATGCTATATACTCATTTCCTGTAATCATACACAATCCTTTTTCTGAAATTAATTGTGATAGCCATCATATTTTGATGCCCTTAAAACACACCATTCTTTTGAATATATTCATGTCATGTCACTAATAGGAATGATTAGAAGAAATTAAAGTGTCACAAAAAGTCACATGCACAAAAGTCTTTAAATCCTGCATTTCTCCTCTATCTCTTTTCATTCTTATGGAAGATTTGTGATGTTGATATCATACTTGCTGTACTACTGTACCGATAAACTGTACTACTTGCTTATTTCAACCCAGATGCATCCAAAGTCAATATTAGCATAGAATTTCTGCTTTTAAATACTTAAAGAGGGAGACTCCTGTTGTTACAAGGTAGAGTTGTTGGGTTTTTTTCAATTTTATTGACGTTTTCCCCAACAGAAAAATATTGTCTGTTTCCTAGATGATCAACCAGCAGCCTTTCTGATATTTCTTTAGCACTTAGGGCCAAAAAATACCTGACTACAGCATTTCAAAAATCCCTTAATTCTTCCTCAAAAGGAAGAGAAGCAAAGTACTAATAACTGTGCTTGAAAATGGAGTGGCTGTGAGTAGCCAAATGTTGTTTGGTAAAAGTTGATTAAAGTTGTTTAAAAGGGGTTAAGAAGTGGTTAAAGCTGTGCAGATGAACCAGTACAATTACATAAGTGCTCTGATAATGAAGGATGGGAAACCATAATTATTTTTTTTTTCCTCATTTAAACCAAAACACTAAAACTCTGTGTTGTGACAAATGGAAAGTGTTTGTCTTTATAACTTAGTCAACTGAGTACCCTGTACACTGAACTTCAATGTTTTTCCTTATTCCAACTGTTTTTTAGCATGCAATGATGCTTCCTGTCCTCACTCACCATGTCCGCTACCATCAGTGTCTGATGCATTTGGACAAATTGATAGGCTACACTTTTCGAGATAGGTGTTTGCTGCAGGTAAGATATTAAAAAAAACCAAACAACTGCTTGGTGGTTTGTCTTAATAATATTCCTGAGTTTATCCTTAACCCTGCCTGCTGTACAAACTTGAGAAATGTGCTGCATTGCCACAGCATGCATGTGCCTGATTATTTCCACTGCGGATCTTTCAAAAGTTTCAGTTTTCCCAAGAGACTTCTAGATAGAAATGTCTGTTGGGCATGTAGATATACACCTACCTTTGCTACCGTGGTAATTCTGGACTTGCTTGTAATGTGTAGAAAGACAAAAAGATGCTTACTGAAAAGACTGTCAAGTATGCATTATTTCCATCTAAGTTATTTTTTTAGATATTGATGGAAAATACAGTGTTATTCTGCAGATGAGTGTATATGCCCTGCTACTTCTTTTTATAGTCTGTTCTTGAAAGAAAGAATAATTAAAATGTTACCTTTTTGTTTTTCATTCATAGCTAGTGAATAGAAATTTGCGAATTTCTGTTCAGCACTTGATTTCTGCAAGTACATGAAGAAATTTTTGCATTAACAAGCAGGAGTAGGAACCGGAGAGGAGAGTTTCTTTCTTGTTTTAAATGTGTCCATGTCACATAACCAGTCTTTTGTGTTAGTGCATGTTTGGAATCGATCACCTCTCAGACTGATGCTTGTCATGGTTGCTCCTTTCCTCTTAGACTTTTTCTGAAGTTAGTGAAGACAAATGGGGACTTCTCTTTGGGATTTCTCCTGAAATAAGCATCATCTCTCTGCACTGACTGAACCAACTTCAAACATGGCAGTTCTGTGTATATTTAAGCAGAGGTTTAAAGAGATATTTTTTCTTGTAGCTGTTCTGTTTTCTTGAAGTTGTTTTCCAGACCTTTCCTACTGAAAGTTACATCAAACATTGAGCATCTTCTAGGGTTTGGTTGTTGCCAGGCTGCCTTTGTTTTAATGTGAAAGATAAAAATGCAGTGATGGAAATGTTCAAAATGTTGAAACCAAACACACAAACCAAAAAGCAAATTCCAGTTGAAAAGAGATGAAAGCATAAAAATCAAGTGTATAAGCATTAGTCATGTTTGGTTTTGTGCTTTTTAATACTTGATCCCTGCACAGATATATTGAAAACCACAAACATTTTCCAGAAAACCACAAACATTTTCCAGAAGAGAAAGAACTTTAAGAAATATATATATATAACAGCAGTAACCTACTTAAGCATAGGCGATGTTAGTTGATTATTTTGCATTGATTTTTACCTGCTTTATCATAGTATATATTCTTTTTAAAGTACAGACAGGAAAAAAAAAGATTACACTAATTTATCTATTCAGAGAAGCTGTAATGTACCATCCAGTTCAGATGGAACAGAATTTGAGAATGTGCAATTACGGCAAACTTACTAATATTAATAAGGAATTTAAAAGGGCTTGGAGGAAGTTCTTATTGTTGATTAAATCTAATTTTACTCTCCAAGTCTTATATTTAGAAAACAACAGAGAACGCTTGAATGAATTACTAAATGTCTTTGCTCATAGTCTGCAGCACCAGTCCTGCAAGTATGTCAGAAGTAACTTTCTACAGCTTGAATTTGCCAGTGTATCTCTTTTTTATATACGTTTTGTGTTCACATACTTTTGTACATGAAGAACATTTTGAGCTGTGTATGTGTAAAGAAGGAGAAGAGGTATGAGTTTGCAGGATGGAGTTCTGAGAGCAAGCTGAAGTTCTGTTTACTGCTGCCGTTTTTGTAGTGGTGGTGTCAGCAGCAGAGTAAGCTTTCGATAATGCCAGGTGGTACAAATGTAAACCAGAATGCTGCCATTGCTCTTTACTTCCAACTGAATAGTGAGCCCTGTTAGCCATGAGGGAAAGAGTTCTTCTGTGAATAACTGTGCCAGGAGTAATATACTTGTTGTTTGATTTTTTTGAACTAGGAAAGCATTATAGATACTTAAATAATGCAAATGTGGATGGCTGAGAAGCTCTTTTAATTGCTTGTATTTTTGATATGAATATTTATACTTCAGTGTTAGAGAGAATATATGTTTAAATAAGCAAGTATATTGAAATCAGGTCAGCAAAGCTGGTAAGCAAAAGTCTTAGGGCAAATTGACAGTTCATGCTTTTTCTCTTCTCAACTAATTTTTCTTTAAAGGAAAAAAATGTTGAAAGTTAATTAGTTAAAGTGATGATTGGGTAGAAATGTTGCTTCTTTCTGAGATCTGAAATAGTACATCCTACATTTAAATTGCTGGAACCGAGGTACTGATTGACTACATCACTCTGTAACCTTTCTTCAAACTGAAAAATAACAATTAGTAACTGTCATTCTTAGATAATGTTTTTCTTCCATTTGCAAAAATACATCTAAGACTTTTTTCCTGTATGTGTTACACTATAGCTTGCCATGACTCATCCAAGCCATCACTTAAATTTTGGAATGAATCCAGATCATGCCAGAAATTCCTTATCCAACTGTGGGATTCGACAGCCAAAGTATGGAGATAGAAAAGTTCACCATATACACATGAGAAAAAAAGGTATGCTGTTACACCACTAACATTTTTCATTTACTTCACACTTCGTCAGTATGAACACCCTTTGTCCATTATCATTTTGTTGGCCATCGTTCTTTTGAGAGATCCCTTCAGTGAAGGATTTCAATGGTTATACACAGACATCAGTGAGATCTTTCTAAAAGACTGGATTCTGCAAATAATTCAGCAGATAAAGAGCTGAGAAAAAGCAAGGATAATAAATGGGACGATGTATTTTCTTTGATTTTTGGCAAGTGTTGTTTTCCTTATTTGTTGGTCAACATGGTGAGCAAACTGGAGGATATTTTGTAAAAATGTCTTATTAATGTGAACATGTGGTCTGTCTGCTGCAGAATAATCCTTACCCCTTAGAAGTATATTCAGTTGTAATGAAGTAAATTGTTTATTGTTTATCTAATATTTGAAATGTCTTTTTCATGCAAAGGTGGTATTTTTATCTGGCTCTCTAAATGCAAAAACACAATAGTGTTGTAATGGGACTGTGGTCACTTAGACAGAAAGCATCTATAAGGATTATATTTGCTGTAATAAACCCTATGAATAACAGAATAATCTTTTGTACAGCAATTACAAAATAACATTTTGAGTAATTATTTTCTATGTGTATTCAAATTGAATTAGTGTCTGTTTATTTAATAGTGCATTGTTTATATTTCTAGGGATAAACACCCTGATAAATATTATGTCCCGTTTGGGACAGGATGATCCAGCTCCTTCCAGGTAATGAAAATAGTTGTTTGCAGGTAGGAAAGCTGTTGCAGAGAGAGATATTTAATAGAAACAACCAACTTACTGTCAGCAACAGCTTTGGCAAATAGTAGAAATGAAAAGTAATTTTGAATTGACTTTTATATTATGAAGATGTGCTGAACCTCCATTAGCAGTGACATACTAAATGTTTGGTCATGCCCACAGAAAACTCCTGAGGAAGGTTTTAACAGATAATGTTATCATTTTTGTTGATCCCTGAAATGAGGAGGACTAAAAGGCTACCTTGGTGCTTTCTGCAGAATAAAAAATAAGATTTGTTGTTGTTATCATTGCTATAAATTGGATTCTCCATCATGTTTTCTCAGAGTAGTACCTTCCTGGCCTGGAACCTTGTTAACACGAGCGTGATGCTGAACATGGGCTTCACTGATTTACTGGTCTAATTTTGACAGATGCAAAAATCATTAATGTTGTAATGCAATAATCCTTAAATGACCACTAAGAATTCTGTGCAAATTAATAATATTTAAGATGTTGTTTATAGCCACAGGCACCATATTAAGGCAAAGCTGAATAAACCAAACCCACAGGGCTAACGTAAGAAGCAGTTGCATGTGAAATCTCCTAAATGCATGAACTAGATGGCTGAGTGTATTTTAGTTAACTAGTGCTGTACCTTTTAAGAGTCGTAATTTTAGAGACATCTCTGAAATAAGAGAAGTTGAATTTTGCATAAATAGTAGTTGCATTGTTCCTCAAATGCTGTTTCAGCTAGACCGTGCCCTTTTCTTTTCAAGCTTATTTCAGCCCTTTTAACATAACACGAGATAAGGCTAAATTGCATTAATTCTTGTGAAATAACACACAAATATAAAGTCCCACTTCTGAGTGACCTGTGTTTTCTGCTATGTTGTTACATGGAGGAATTGTAGATTTGCTCATACATTGTTTTACCCAGCAGAGGTACTTGAATTCTTTCAGCCCATAACAAAAGCCTGCTATTTCAGAAATTACACTAACTGTAAAATTGTTGGGGGAGTGCAAATTACAATAAAAGCTGCCAAACACTTGAGAAGGATCTTCTGGATTAAAAAAAGTAAATAAATACATTCCTATGGCAATGGCCTTGATTCTGTTACAATCATGCATCAAGTCAAAAACAGTGCTGCTTACGTGCTTTGATGTATAGATCAGAAATTTGTATATATTCGAAGACAGACTGGCATTCTTTTTCAGCTGTTGTGTCCTGTTAGTTCTTTGTTATATG
The DNA here is from genome assembly GCF_025592945.1 of Manacus candei. NCBI lineage: Eukaryota > Metazoa > Chordata > Aves > Passeriformes > Pipridae > Manacus > Manacus candei. The sequence goes on from NW_026138097.1 coordinate 20,345,185, forward strand.
AGCAGGCAAAGAGCTTGGAGGAAATGAAACTTTATGCAAGACAAAAGCAAATCAGGAGCAATGATAGAAGAGAACACAGGAAATAAAAGATGCTACTAGCTTTTAATGGCATCTTTGGATGCATCTTCTTGTACAGCCATTTTTTCTTATGAGCTTACAGGAAACAAGGCATTTAAAGGTGCTATGAAAACTGAAAGTACTTACTGCCTCACAGCTCTGCCACACCAACAATCTGTTGCAGTCATCCCACCCTGCAGGTGTTGATGTTAATTAGGTACAGCTGCCTAGTTGCATCCACAAGGTTGAGGACAGGGTGTTTGTTTCAATCCCCTGGTGCCCTCTGATGGACAAAGAAACCCGACCTCAGGGCCAGTCAGTGGTACTGTTTCTTTCTCCATTTGTGAAGCTCTGTCAATAGCTCAGAATGGAACATAAGGAAATTTCAAAGATGGTGATGTCAGTTCTGAGTTTCACGATTCATATAGTTGTTTTTGGAAAGGACAGTAACCCGGAGAGGGTGGGAGAGGCTGCCAGAATGACTGTCATGGCTAATTAGCAATCAACTCTGATTTTTGCTAATTTAATTGTATTGTGAAAATAACCAGCATGTGTTACTAGCTGATAGTAAACCATAAAATGTCTTTTTCAGGATTAACCACAATGAGCGTTTAGAATTTCTGGGAGATGCTGTCGTGGAGTTCTTAACAAGGTAAATGGGGAATTCTCTAGTAGTTCTCACCTTTGTATAGTATTATCATACTGTTGGGTTTATTAAGCTTTTCAGTGTCTACTTTATGACTGTGTATGTTTACAGTCCTACCTGATATTTAGACTTGCACATCTGCACACAACTGTTGAAAATTCCTTCAGTGCTGATGATAAAACAAGAAAGATTACAAAATTAAAAGCTAGACTTTATGTTTCATGGAGTGCGATTTCAAGTTGATTTGGGTTAGAGATTAGTCAGCTACAGACAAGTTGAACTTTGTACCCTTTTCGAAAAAGAGATATTTTTCTTAGCATGCCATTTTGTTTCCATAGATCCTTTTTCTCTAGTTGCAAGGGAGAAACATTTATTGGTAATATTGAATGTGTTCTTTTATTTCTAGTTATTAGGGCTGTAGCTTCCATAAAATCTGTATGTAAATAAAATAGTTGAGTGCAAATGTCATTTATTTAGAAGTAATGAAAAAAAGCCAGATTCATCAGAGGTTGCTTCAGTTCTGGTCTGAGTATTCTGAAATCAGTTAATAATACAGGGATATTACCTGTTATCTCCATTGGTCTATCTTACCTGAGTAGCAGAGGCAGGCATGTAGGTTGCACTAAATAAAGATTATAATACATTTTCAGCTGCTTTGTTCTACTGTTTTAATAGGGGAGTAGTCTTGTTTACTAGTGAACTACTCTTTAAACCAGGTTGTTATTTGAACTACAAAACTGCCTTTGTTGTCTCTATTCTCTGCTAGCCTCTACTAGCCATTAGCTACTTGATATTAAAAACTATTAACCTGTAAAGGTCTCCACTGCCCTTAAAACTCATGGCCTTTTCCCTCTTGCAGCAGTACACGTTGATAAAATGGAAGACTTGCTGATTAAAATGTCTTGCATTTTTCATTGTCATTGTTCATCAACCATCAGTTCACTTTCTGAGCTAACTTTAGTCTCTATTCAGAAAAAAAACGAGCTCCATTTCAGTTCAATAGAACATGTAAGCACCTATTTAAGTCAGATTTTTTTTTTCTGCCTCTTTTGGCTTTAGGTATCTGCTGTTGTGAATTATGATGCTTGATTAGGTTGTCTCTAAGTTTTATAAAGCAGTTTTTGTCTTAAATAATCTTTATCCGTCTGCATTTTCCTCCCTGTGTACCAAGTTAATAAAATATTGTAATAATTAGAGCCATACACTGCTTTAATTGTGGGATGTTGAAAGCCCTCTATGTGTTAACTTTTTTTCAACGTGGAATATGAAGGTGTTTTGTTTCAGTTCTATGAATTATCTTACTTGCATGATGAGAAATACCATTAAAAGTTTCTGAAAACCTGTGATTTTTACTCTTTTTTCCTCTGTGGCATTAATGACTTCATACATTTGGTAAATACGAGTTGTTGAGTTATGTTCTTTGTCTCCATTAACATCTCTTAAAAGTACTCTAAGAAACTTATGCTGTTGGTCTGGCCTGAATTAGCAGCAGCACTGAAAGCACCGACCTGCAGTGTGGAGTTTCTCAAGTCTGAGGGTTCCTTTGTGCTTTACTCCTCAGCATCCTCTAGGTGTCAACCTTGCTGAACCCACCGCTGCTGATAGATAGAAACCTCAGATGAGGGAACTGGAGGTCATGGCAGGGATTTAGATATTATGTGCTGCCCAGTAGAGACACAGCACTCTTCCACCCCTCCTGGCAGTGCTAACCCATCAAATAGCATTGGGCATTGTTTCTTCACCTTACTTCAGGGTGAATTTCCACCTTGGGAAGGGACCCATTTTATCAGCTAGGGTCTGAGGGAAGGTCACAGTTGTGTAGAGGTGTATGTGGTTCATCTTTAATCAAATGCTGACAGCATCTGATTTGTTTTTTGTTTTGCCAGTGTCCACTTATACTACCTGTTTCCCACTCTGGAGGAAGGAGGATTAGCTACGTACCGCACTGCCATCGTACAGAACCAACACCTGGCCATGCTGGCTAAGGTACAGTTTTATGTGTCTCTGTACTTGACACCCGTGTTTAGAATACTATTGGTGTGTGGATTGCTTCTTGAGGGATCTGTCTGCTTTGAACATCAGTTTCTTTACTGTATTTTGTACAAGATTTGGAATACAGGAACTCTTTTCAGTTTGAAAGTAGATTTTAAAGATAAAGTAGGATTTAGTGTTTTCTCCAAAACATGTTTTTGGGAATAGGAATTTTTGCAGGCAGAAGGGTAAGTTTCTAGCTCATGTTGAAGGTATGTCTATATTTACCTTTAATTTGCATAGGTAATGAAGCTGATAGTAGAAATTTTGTGAAGGAAAAGAAACAAACTCGATGTTTTAAAGAGGACTTTCTGATAGAATATGTAGGGAGAACATGGCAGCAGGTGGTAGAGAAAATGGGGGAAAAAGTCACTATATCTGCTCCGTAATCTATGCAGTCATTTTCAGATTCACTGTGAACTGTCAAAACGAAATATGTTAGAAATGCTTTTGGAGAAGAGTTCTGTTATCTCATGGTAAAAGTTGAGATGCCTCAAAATTTTATTTCATTTAATTCTGTGAATGACAGAACTTCTTATATTTCTGTATGATACTGAGGTGTGGTACTATCATATAGAAAGTCTCTATTCATGGATAGGTATTCCCTTATTCATTCTTGATTTTGTTAGCTTTTTTTTTTTTTTTAAACAGACTTACTGGTGCGATTGGTTAAGCTACACACGCACACACACATCCACTTTGTACTACTGATAGTTTTCAAGTTGCTCTTTTAATCTTCCCTGTCTGTAATCACGCAGTAACTTAAACAACATATCCGATCTTGAGATTTTGCCAAAAAAACCCATGATTTCTAACGTCATCTTTTTGCTCAGCTCTCAGGAGAGGTATAGGCTAGGGAGTGAACACAGTCATTTTTCTCCAAAGCTTTCTTTACTGATTTAGGTAAGCATTGAATAATTTCAAATCATAGTTTTGTTTACAAATGTGATATTGAGGTGCCTGACATTTGAATTCATGATACTATTTTTAAACCTGCATCATATATTCTTAAGGTCTGTTCACAGCCTTTACCACTGTACATGGACAATTTTTGAAAATTTTTATTGCAACATTTTAAAAATTGTAATTATATTAGATACAACTGTAAATATCAGATATCTGCATATACCAAGTTTCATGTGTCTTATATGATGTTCCTGGTTTCATCCACTGCAGTGTTATGTTGCATTCAGTTTACTTAATATAATTCTCAGCTTCTCAATTTTCTTGAGCTTGTGGAATGCTGTTTTAATTGAGGATCAAACAGTTTCTGTAGCTTTTAAGGGACGTTGTAGCAGAAATTTTAAAAAGAATCTGAAATGTATTGTGGTCAAAAAATGAGAAGCGAAAACCTATGCAAAAAAGGCTGTATGCAAGATCTGAAAATGTGTAAGACATTGGAGGTAGGGGAGATGCACTAACACACAAACAATACCTGTCAACATGAACAAATGATATAAGAAGTTTAAATTTGATATAAGACAATTATTGCTCTACTCTTATGTTGACTCTACAGAACGCTCACCATGCATTATAAAGTGTGATGGATCATTGTAAGGGGTAATTCACTGTGTTCTGGAGCAGTGAATAGTGGAAAACTTTTTTCCAACTGAAACACATCTACACAATGCACCTCAAACAACTTAGTCTCCAACTTTACCTCTTAAATATAATCCATGAGGATGAAGTTGAAAGTTAATGAGAAATTAATCAGTAGAAACTTACACCCAGTTGGGAAGAACCTGTTCTCATACAAACTTTGCAAGATGCGCACATCTCTGTAAAACTCCCAATAATGGTTTTGTGTCAAAAAGATGAATATAGAAAGAGAATCTAGTAGCTCTTGCTCACATTTCTATAGCAGAATTATCGTATATTATAGAAGATATCTGACTCACTACCTGGGATTCTGACTGGCAAGCAGAACTGTAGTTCAGGCAACAGATGAATATTAATGATGCACATTTGAAGGGAAGAAGGAAGCTAGGTGGCACTGTGCATTATAATATCAACCTTCTGCTTGCAGTGCCCAGAGGCTTTTGTTACTACCACCTGTTGACAGTCTTAGAGGAAAAAGCCATATGTTCAATGGATTGTGTCTACCAGATTTCGTATTTCTCACTGTTCTTGTTGGCAAAATATTTTTCCTCAGTGTTAACTCCTCTTCTTTTGAATGTACCTTTGGCATTTCTGAAGGCTAATCATACAAGGGCAAACTACCAGCAAGAAGCACAGCATGTTACACCATCCGGCCACTATCAGGCTGTTTTTCTGCCACACTCTCAGCCCTTCTCTTGAATTCATTCCTAAAACTTACCAATAACATGTTTTGATCTTGCTTCCTTTGACAATCTGATTTGATAATTCGTAGTTTTTCCATGGTATCACACTGTAGTTGCTTGCCTTTAATAAAATAATAGGAAATTTGAACCTGTGTTTGAACTGAAACTATGGAGAAAAGGTCCACAGTTCCCTCACAGTTCAAACTTAGTTGCTGCATGATAACAGTGTAATTGAGGTTTAGTGGTTTTAACTATTTTCTCGTATTCTGCAGAAACTGGAACTAGAACGATTTATGCTTTATGCTCATGGTCCAGACCTTTGCAGGGAATCAGATCTCCGTCATGCCATGGCCAACTGCTTTGAAGCCCTAATAGGTAAAGTGTTTGTGTGTGCAGACAGTTATGTTTTATGTGTGTCTATGTGCCATGTTGACTGTGATGGAGGAGATGTGAGTCTGTCGAGTAGTGCTAGTATGAGTAGGCAGTGATAAAGCTTCTTGCATCTTCTTTGTCTCTTCCCATCTCCTGCACATATACCGCATTAAAACACGAGTGCGTAGTATTACAATGAAAATCTCACCTTCTTTGTCCTGCCTCTCACACACTGAAGTTGGAGCTGTTTCATACTGTTGTGGCGCAGCACTTGAGTCTGCCACTGCCGAACTTCACCTCTCATGCCCACCATGGCCTGCCACCTGCCCCTGGTCTGAGGGGAGCAGTTCAGTCACCGTGGCCTGGCAGAAGAAGGGCAGGTTCACTGCTTCCAAAAGTATTTGAACAGATCTGCAACCTGAGCCCTGAATTTTAAACTGCAGCTTGCTTTCTGAATGCAGAAGGCACTCCCAATCAAGTCACCAGCCTACTTCCTCTGTGCCCTGCTAGCCTTCCGTGAATTAAATGTGACATTTACCAAGTAAATATTTTTTAGTCTTTGCATTTTTCTTACAAATAAAAAGCACGGCAACATGCCATAGCTGGTGTAATAAAGCTACCAAAACCCTCTAGCTGAGGGTGAAGGACAGTTGTGTCAAATTTGCGGTTGGACACTAAGATGCTGATTAGTGACTGGCTGCACTAGTCCATAGATTTATGCTGGAGAAGAAATCAGGACCTGACCACAGTTACCGAATAAACAGGCAGTAAGACAGAAGTCTCATTGGCTACACAAGCTCTGTTTTAAATAGCATATTTTTATGAACTTGTTTGAGTACACAAAGCAAGCTAAATCTTACTGGTTTGACTTCATATTCATCCAAATGTACTGTACAGGATATTAGCTATGGACATGGTTTAACCCTGATCCAGGTCTTTGTATACTACACAAGCTCCTAAAGCATTTTGTCCTGCTTTGAAAAATAGATCATAGTTGGCTTAGATGTCAACAGTTCTGTGCATTCTGCCTTGGGCCAGATTGTGTTTCCTCTTATCAAGAAATAAGAATTTTCTTTTTAACTCTATTTTACTTTCCATGAATGCTTTGATCTTTAATTTAAAAATAAAAAACAAACAGAAGAGGAACACTAGATATGTATCTGTGTCTTTGTTCATAGGCTTCAGCTTGTCTAGGATATAGTGATGAGAATTATTTGGCAAGCATTGAGATGTGCTGAGAGAGCAGGCTTGCTGTTTAACCTCTAATACAAAGTTTTTCGGAAAGGTAATTGAGCAATAAGATTTTGCTAGGGCTACAGCTAAAATCTGGGAGCTTGTTAAGGATTTATAGAAGTGTATGTGGGGTCTGAAGCTCCTACTTGAGACTCTTTTACAAAGTCTGGTGCTTATTCCCTGTGACAAAAATAAAAATGAGAAGTATAAGCAGGCTGCCTAGGACACGTTTGAAATTCTGTGCTCTCCTAATATACCTCTGCGAGATAGTCTTGTAAACCCCAAACTGTAAGAGTCCAAAGAAAGTAGTTGACCTAGTGAGGAATTAAAAGGAAAGAGGGAGGGAAGGACAGCAAGGCAGTCTTCCTGTGTATGGGAACATGGACTCCTTTTCTCTGTGTTCTTGAGATAACTGTGTGTTCCATTTACTTTTATGCAGATATGCTTGCAAGAACAAGCTGGAGATTTTTAGAAACCCTACTGTAAAGAATATCGAAGGACAAAATGTTGATACTGAATTTATGAAGTGCTTGTGGAGATACAGAGTGTATGGAGTACACCCAGAAATATAACATGATAGCACAAGTTTTGCAGAGCTTGTTACTGACAGGCATGTGGAGGGGGCTAGTGAGGGCTGTATGTGAAGTTTAAAATAAATAAATAAATAAATACCATACTCTCCAAAAAGTGAGAGATGCAAAGGTGCAGTTTCCAATGTATTGTTGTATCACAGTGTCTTATTGTGATATTGAGAAGGCCTTGAGGTTTGTAATATTCCTGATACATCATTTATATGCAGAATATAATGTTGCTGGAAGTACAGAATAAATGCAATTATTTGCTAGCTATTGAAACATATTTCATGGGTTTCCCTATGTGAATATATTGTATAGTTAGCTGTTTACTGGAAAGTACTTTTAGAAATGTATTGCTTCTGGGCTAGTTTGTTTAAACTTTGCTCTTTGGATGTATCATTTTCTATCACTGATATAATTATTTCAGGTTTTTCTGTGCATTTTATGACAATTGATTTATGTTGGTGTTTAACGTGCTTTAAATTTCTCTAAAATAGGTATTGCTACAGAAAGCATGCGTTTAAAAATAAATGTGTTAGAGATGAAGAAGGCAAAGATCTTTGACTTTCCTGTGCTTAGTAATTTTCTAAATACTAATTGCATTATTGACCTTTGGCATATTGGTCCCCTCATGTAGGAGCTGTTTATCTAGAGGGGAGCCTAGAAGAGGCAAAGCAATTATTTGGACGTTTGCTCTTCGATGAAAAGGTATTTATATGATTTGATTTCCATTTTAAAAATAACTTAAGACGTGCTTTCTTGTCCATTGTTTTACTTGAGGATCACAAATGAACAGGAATACTACATGTGTTGTGCGTAGTTCCTGGAGATTGAATAAAATATAATGTGTTTAGGACAGCAAGCTCTACTGGTTCGTGCAAAAAAATTATGGTGCTTCCTCTGGTGTGCTGCAAGTTGAATGGCTGAATTAGGGAAGAGTGAGTGGCATGGGAAACCTACAGGCTTCAATTCAAAGGGCTGCTCTAACAACAGAAATAGGTACTGTGGATCCAGCTGGCAGACTTTGAGGAATGATGCACATGTAGAGCAACTATTCCTGTTTCATCGGTTGCATCATCCCACCCCTAAAAGCTTGGGGAAAAACAAAAAGAGGGCATTTCATCCAGCATCTACCCAATTGCATAATTCAAGTCTGATCTGTTCTTGCATACTGTATCTTAGATGATTTTTAGTGCAAATATATACCTTATAATGGTGAAGGAAAATACATACTGCTGAGGACAACGTGTGGCAGCAGTGAGCAGATGAACTGTACAGAATTCTCCTTCCTCTGAGTCTGAAACGACAAAGCTTATTAGAAATAGAAGTATTTTGAAGCTTATTGTAACTCAGTGTTTATTTCCTGCTCAGTGGCTGTAGTGAAGGAAGCCTATAAGAAATAGAAAATAAGTGGTTTTCTTTTTCTTTTTCAGTCCTTGCCCTTGTTGAAATCAAACTTGATACTGAGGAGTACTTGCAAATAAAGTTAGTCCTGAGGCTTAAACAAATCTTTTTCTTCCTTTAACCATGTTTTATATGTTTCAAGGATTTTTCCACCTCTTTGTCACAAGCTAATTGGGAGAACTACAGGCAGTTTGAACAGCAAATACACGATTTTAAAAATTAGTTTGCCAGCACTATTGAATTTGCAATAAGCAGAGTCAGCATCTGAAATAGTTCAGTATTTCAAGTAATGACATTTTATTTAGTACTGTGGAATTTGTTAAATGACTCCCTTGAGCATTAAAGACATCTTTCAATGTTTGCAGGACCTGCGGGATGTATGGCTTAATTATCCACTACACCCACTTCAAGTAAGTGTATCCCTTTCTATAATAAATTTCATAGCTCTCTTTTATTTTTAGGGATGCTTTTCTGTAGGTTTCCATTGTGATGGCGTCTCAGAAATTGTGCTAAAAAGTAGCCAAAGGAATATATATATATGTTTGCCTTTGTGTTTGGTTTGAGATATGGGGGTTTTGTGGTTTTTTTTAATAAATTAGTCTCTGTCTCTCTGAGGATTAATCATTCGCTTTTCCTTGACTCACATTTGTTATATAACTGTGCCTATAAAATAAATCCAGTGAGAGATAACATTTTGACAGCTTCTTATTCGTCTTCTCAAAGTTGGGGAAAAAGGGTGCAAACGCTGTGTACGTATTTTCTTAACCTGAAGTTAGGACTGAAACCTTAATAGTAGGAAGGCACATTAGTTGAGTGGAATAAGAGTTTTAATTTGATTCTGTTTTTGATGTATATGTGTGTGTTTGTGTGTGTGCAATGATATTAGGGTTGTTTCAGTGATGCCAGTAACTTTAATACCAAATAAGCACTAAAATTGTGAAGGTGTCTGAAGGCTAACTTATTCTCCATATATTGAAGGATACAACTTCACAAGTTGTCAGTTTATGAGGCTGGAAGTTGGGACAATGGTTTCCTAGTCCTTTTTCCATGACTCAGTTTTGGGGCAGACCTAGATCAAGTCTCAGAGCCTCTTTGCACTGTAGCTCCTTGTCTTCACTGGAAACAGGAGTGTGCAGGAGTGCTGCAAGAACAGCAATGGGTACATAGCCAAAGTCTTCAGCAACAAACCAACAACAAATGTGTTTTTTACAACCATCTCTTTCTAAGTGTAAATAGAAAAAACTCTTAATGGGAAGATAAACTTTTGAGACTCCACCAGCTATCCTGCACGGTGGCACAAATTCCCAAGAAGATTTTTCTTACTGTGAATTTCTTTCTTTTCTCTTACTTTATTTTAACCTTTTAGTCTCTGCTTTCACAAAGACTTAGAGATTGGAGAGAGTGAGTGTGTGAAGCTTGTAATTTCTTGCTACTACCTTAAGTTGTATGATGAAAATTTTCTTCCACGTCCCAAAAAACATCCTAGGTGGTTTTGCCAGTAGGTTAAACACAGACTGCTCAGGTTGGCCTTTGGGCACAGCTAGCCTGAAAAACTGCATTTTAAAAGTACACCAAATGAGATCCCAGTTAAAAAAAAAAAAAGCTCTGGGTAAGATGCACACAACTGAAGATCTGTAACCCTGTTATTTGGCAGTAGCCAGGTCTGTAGAAATGGTAATGAGAAAATAATTAGTGGTCACATGGATATTTATGGACTCTTTCTAAAGACATGTGAAGACAAGTCCTACCTCCAAATGAATAGGAGACAAAACGCATGTAATAATGCAGATGATACTGTCTGCTGGATTTACTGAGAAGCTGTTAGAAAGACACTCAGGAAAGGCTTTTAAAAATGTTGTGTTTTTTTTTTAAAGCGATAAAAATGCAGCCCCAGTGAATACCGTCAGTCCTTACAAGATTTAAAGGAATGACTGAAACGTAAGAAATGGAGAACAGGAAGGAAATGATTGCATTTTACAAGAGATGGTGATCACTGGCAGATTTCTGTAGAGATCTTTGCTGGAGTACAGGCTGTTCACATCAGCAGCTTAGGGAAGAGGATGAGCAGTGAGGTGGCAGTTCATTAACAATACCAAATTCTTCAGGGTAGCAGGGACAACAGCATACTGAAGAATTTCAGTCCAGTTGTGAGAACGCAAGAGTGACTAACTGTGGAGTTAAAAGAGCAGACAAAATTCTGTGTAGGTAACTAGAAAGGGCTGTGCCTGAGGAAGAAAAAAGCAGTCTCAGTTCCACATGCAATAGTCTGAACTGACCGTTATCACCCAAGTGTGAGATTTTTGTGCAAGGATATGTAGTTCTATGAAAATGTGAGCCAAAAGCTCACTACTGTTTAAGAACAAAGACAATTTTGAATGTAATCAATTAATAGAATATGGACAGACAACAAACCAAAAATGATGTGAATACCGCTTTTGGCATCCTCTTCTGGATGATTCCTCCTGTAAGGCATTACTATACAAAAGAGATGCCCAGAGTGGCTGGAGGAAATGCTTAAGCCCTTTCCCAGCTCCACAAAGGCATTTAAACCTGTCACCACATCTCAAGGACATCAGACAAGAAAGTGATAACAAAAGATACTGACCCAAAGCAATAATTTTAATTTTGTTGTGTTATTGTGCCCTTTTGAATTTCATATACAAAGTATTTATTCTTGATTTTTTATACTAAAGGAAAGTGGGAGAAATTGATTTGGGTTTTGTCTCTCTTGACAAGCTGTCAGTCTGCCAGCCCTATTCTAATAATTTTTGAATCTTTTGCTCAGTTACAAATAATATGATAATACTGTAAAATGCAGACGTGTACAATTGTACATGTTTTGTGAAACTAAGTATTCCATGCTATCCACACATAGAGACATGTAAGTGATGTGTTTAAATGCCTCAGCTGTTAAAAAAGCATACATCTGAGCTCACGTCTTCTTTGCGTGGTAGTTACCCAAGACCAAAAAGCAGAGGAAGCCTGGTTTTCTTGGTTCAGCTGTCCATGGAACAACTTGTCCATTGTATTCTTTGCCCTTGATTTACAGAAGGCTTGCTTTTCTCTGAAAAGTTCTGCAGCAGTGTCAGTTTATCATTACTCTCACTTCATTTTTCTTGCAGCTGCAGGAGTCCAATACTGACAGGCAACTCATTGAGACCTCTCCAGTTCTTCAAAAGCTTACGGAGTTTGAAGAGGCAATTGGAGTCATCTTCACTCACGTTCGGCTTCTAGCACGTGCGTTCACTCTGAGGACAGTAGGCTTTAACCATCTGACTCTGTGAGTACATAGCAAGAGTCCTTACATAACTCTGTTGTTGTTGTCCCTTCCATTATATATCCCAGATTCCTTATTTGTAAACAAACTATGTTATATCTGTTTTCTGGAAGCGAATAGAGCAGCTATGTTCACAAGCCTCCCTGGCTCAGTATTCCATCTCTGACAATAGTCAGTAGTGGTTACCTTGGGAAAGACTATAGAAGATGTTGGATCCTGATGTTTATCTTGAGTTTTCTGCATCACTGATATTTGCACATCACTCCTGAGGCAGTAACAAAACATACCTGGAGGTACATTTGGACAGAGGAAGGAAGTAAAATCATGCTTTTTGGTCCGAGTGCAACCCTCTTCTGTTGTAAGCAAAGATACTGTTTCAAGGAAACAGTATCATAGAATCATAGGATATGTTGAGTTGAAAGGGACCCATTAGGATCATCGAGTGCAACTCCTAGCTCTGCACAGGACATCCCAAAAATCACACCATGTACCTGAGAACATCGTTCAAATGCTTTTTAAACTCAGACAGGGTTGGTGCTGTGACCACTTCCCTGGGGATCTTTTTCCAGTGCTCAAGCACCCTCTGGGTGAAAAACCTTTTCCTGATCCAAACTAAATTTCCTCTGACTCAGCTTCATGCTGTTTCCTTGAGTCCTGTCACTGGTCACTAGAGTGAAGAGATCAGTACCTGCCCATCTGCTTCCCCTCATGAGGATATTGTGGACCAGAATGAGGTCTCCTCTCAGTCTCCTCCTCTCCAGGCTGAACAGACCAAGTAACCTCAGCCACCCCTCCTACAGCTTCCCCTCCAGACCCTTCGCACAATATTGTTTTGTGCAAAAAACTGCACACAATAATCAAGGTGAGGCAGCCCCAGTGCAGAGCAGAGCAGGAGAATCACCTCCCTCGACCGGCTGGCCATGCTTTGCCTGATGCCCCCGGGACACAGAGGGCACAGCCTGATACCCTCCTGGCTGCCAGGGCACTGCTGACTCATATTCAGCTTGCCATTGACCAGGCTGCTCTCCAACCTCATTCCCTAGTCTATACACACAACCAGGCTTGCCCTGTCCGAAGTGCAGAATCTAGCACTTGCCCTTGTTAAACTTCATATCAGTGGTTACCCACTCCAGGATCTTGTGTGAGTTAAACCCCGATCCTTTTCTTTCTTGTGAATGGACAGACCTTTTTCTCTGTTGAAGTTGTTGCATTCATTAGTTCACTTTCTTACCAGAAGTTTCAAATAGAGACCTTATCCTGTTAAAAATTTGATATCAACTGCTCTTCTCCTTGAATTAGTCCCAGATCTGTGATCTAATGATTGTGTTTGTGTGTATCTATCCTCATCTGCTTTTTGCCTGAAAGTTGGTGTTACAACAGTAATGAACTGTTTTCATCTCACCTGATTAACACTGGAAAATTGTCTTAAATGTGTTCAGAAATGAGCAAGGCTCACTTTCAGTTCACTCTTTATTTTAATTTGTGTGTGCATGCTGGTTTTGGTTTTTTTCTCCCTGAGTGCTTATTGATTTTGCTGCATTGATGTCTCATTTTTCAGAGGCCACAACCAGAGGATGGAATTCCTGGGTGACTCCATAATGCAGTTGGTAGCCACCGAGTATTTATTCATACATTTCCCCGATCATCATGAAGGGCACTTAACGGTGAGATGGCCATCAATCATGCTCTCCATAAGAGCAAGAGTGGGATGGAGACTGAAATTATGGGAACAACTAGTGAATTATTCTGAGTTTGATTAATAAAAGAAGCCTCAGCAACCGCTGCTCTTAATAAGGCTTTGTTAATTTTAAGTCATGAGCACTGCAGTGAATAAGAAATGGTGATTTATGAGCCCAGTGCAATAATTTCAATAATTTCTGTTCAGTCTGTGAAACGGATCAATAATTTTAATGATGTCGGCGATGAAATTGGGACATTGTTCTTGTTTAAAGATGGGTGTCTTAAACCATTTATTTAAATAGGTGAATCACATGCCTTTTTTTTATTCATAACTTCTGGTCTGTTTAACTTGCAACCCGACAGGGTTATACTTCCTGATAAAAAGTTTATACGATCTATTTTAGTCTGGTTTTCCTGTTGTCTTCAATCTGGAGCTCCTGTGGTAGCTTTCGAATTTAATGTTTCTATTGCTATACTCACCTGTTGTTGATTGCTGTAGTCTTTTAACCTCTCTTATCTGGGCTCTGAAAACTCAGTTTGGGGATGTTTCAACAATTTACAGGACTTTAAACATAGCGTAATAGTATATGTAGTTTTTTTCCTGATTGATTCATTTAGTACTGCAGCTGAACAGGTGGCTTTGTTTGCAAGTAAGAAATTTTCTTGGACTTACTAACTTTTTTCTTAGCTTAAAAGTCTTAATTAGAACAAAAAAAGGAATACATGTATCAGGAGTGTGAGTCAAGTTTTCTACTTAAAATTAGGAAGTAACCTAATTTTAGAGTGGTTTCCTCAGATCAACAGAGAGATGGCAATACTAGGTCTCTAGCAGGCAATGTGTTATCAAGAATATGATTCTTGGGTCTTTGGGGCTAAAGCTGTTTACAAGAAAGAAAATATGTGCTCTGACTAAAAGTAAGTTCAGTTTTTCTTCACTGCTTCATAAGTTTCAGTTGCATATGTATGGATTCAGGAGACAGTGGATATAAAGCCTGGTGGGATTTTTTTGTTTTATACATGACTTTAAAGAATGTAGGCATTAGTGGTGTTATAGTAAGATAAATCTTGCAAGAACTATTTGGACAGAAGGATATGAAATGTTGCTATTAATGGGTATAAATACTCAGAACAATGATCAGAACATCTGTGTGTTGCTTAATTTAATGATTAGTGAGTTGGCAAGTAAGGACAAGTTGCACAGTTCAAGTTTGTAGGTGAAACTACAAAGTTGGAGTGAAATGGATGCTGAAGCAGACAATGCCTAGAATAAAATTTGAAATCTGAGAATGCGCATGCAGAGAAAAAGAAAATTATCTTAAAATGTTTTTAATTTTGAGGGCAAATGAAAGGAGACGTGAGAAAGGAGACTGATAATGTGGAATCTGAAGAGAAACAGAAAACACTGAACTCTTTCTCCTGTCATCTGGGACCATACTTAAATTTGAGAGAATAATGAAACATCAGCTGATTGGTGTCTGGTGCATTGAGGGTGATTTTGGCCAAGGATTCCACTCGACTGGCAATGCAGTGGCTTCCCAGATTGGAGTGATTGCTTGTGGAGACATGTCTGTAAATTAACTATATTTAAAAAAAAAGAAAGGAGAACATAGTCTTATCTACATACTTTGAGATAGCCAAATAATGTGCCAAAAAGAAGTTAACATTTTATTGAATGTTGGAAGATACAGCTTCTCCACTACTGGCTTATGGGTTCTTCTGGTACAGTCACAGGTAGTAGTATGCTATTTGAAGATGAAAGAATTAAAAAGTTTTTTAAAAATTGCTTTGTAATTACAGTTAAGCTCCAGCTGAGCATCTGTCACATGTTACAGCATCTGCAGTGATGCAGGCTGTTTGTTGCCAGAGTGGAGACTAGCTCTAAAAAAGGCACAGGTACTATGTCTTTTCCATATCATTAAGGGGAATCGAGTTTTTTGCTGGATCACACTTGTAGAGGAGGCAAATGCTAATACAGAGCAAGTTAATAACCACAGTGCTAAAAGGATAACTGGGTGTTTTTTTCCATCTCTAATTCACTATGTAGTGTATATGTTGCTCTTTGTTTTATGATACTACTAATCATGATTATGGATCCCATCAAAATAAATACTCTGTAAACGCAACAAAAGAAATCCTGTTACAAGAAACAGATTTTTGTCATGGGACACTGCACTTCTGTCTCGTGGGTTACATATGGTGCTTGGGAATTTTGTTAAAAAACAAGTAGAAAACAAGTTTAAGCAGAGGTTAGGAAGGCAGGTGATAATCCTATCTATGGTCTACATAGTTTATGAAGGTCAAGTTGTGGGTATCTGCTTCATACATCATTGCCAAACAAATTATGAACATACTGTTGTTTATTTATCTGTTGTGAGAGATGAAGTATCAAGTACAGCAAATAAATCTTGATTTTTCATAAGCTCAGTCGACAGGCTGGAGCCAGGTAGAATATAAGTTGAATCTAATAAGATGAGCAAATGTGATATGGAAGACAAAGAGAGAAAAAATGTGTATGCAGAGTCTCAACTCTAGATTACACATAAACAGTGGAAAAGAAAGACGTTCTTTACTTCTCACCCCCCCTCCTATAATACCTCTAACTTCTTAAATTAATGCTGTTTCATTTAAAGCAAAGAAGCAAACAAACGGAAAAAAACTCACCTTGCCAGGGGTTCAGAAAATTGTATAAACCCCTAAAATTCCAAAATACTCTTTTAAACTGTATGGGATTATATCTTTGGCAGAGCTTTATGTTTAAGCAATCTGCCTAGAGCCAAGGTTAAGCATTTTGGGGCACCCTGCTAGAGAACTAGGCATCCCTGACATTTTCATACATTGAAAATGTTACAGGCGATCCTTGTGAGGGATGCATTGGCTCAGCTGTGCTGCCTTTTAGTAGAGCAAATAGTACATGCAGGCTGTCCAAGTATGTACTTTTTCTCAGGCCAAAGGAATGGAGAGGCTTCCTCATCTGCTTATTCTGAAACACTGCACTATCTTGCAGTGTATGTGTTTTAATTGCTGCCTATTTATTTCTTATTTGGTGGACACCAGGGCTGTTCCATAGACTCCAGAATATTGTTTACTTACATTTTATGTGAAAAAATGTATATAACTGTGTATTACTTAAACTAGAAAACTGCACGTTAGCTGAAAAACTACAAGACTCCTGAAGAGATGGTATATAATTGTAAAGAAGCTCACAAGCAGGCATTTTAAATGCAAGACATACATCCAAAAGTAATGTGTTCATAGAATAAATAAAGATTGGTAAAAAGAATTGAAAAAGAAGGAAAAATCAGCAGTAGAAAGAATGACAGTGTGTGCGTTTATGTAAATCACTTGAGGTGTCCTGAAACAAAATGTCAATAAACTGAGAAAAGTGACTGACTGTAAGGATAAAAGTAACTTTTTCTCCCCAGCTCTCCCTACCTTTCATAGTTTGCTATTTGTAATTGTTACCATTGAATGAAACTTCTTTCTGTTTCAGCTGTTGAGAAGTTCTTTGGTGAACAACAGGACACAGGCCAAGGTGGCAGAAGAGCTGGGTATGCAAGAATTTGCCATCACTAATGACAAGACAAAAAGACCTGTAACTCTTCGAACTAAGACTTTGGCTGATCTCTTGGAATGTGAGTTAATTTGGTTATAACAACTTAGTGACTTCCTTTTCCTTGGGGCTTAAGAAAGCCATGAGAAATCACCCAAACCACTTCTAAAAATGTATGTTCGCGTTCTCATGTGAATTATGCCTATACCTCTGAAAGCCAGATTTTTGAACACTAGCATAGTTTTTTCAAGTCTATATGAAAGCAGAAAGAGGCATAATTGCAGATAGAAAGTTGAAGACTTAGAAACTGAGGAGTCACGGTGACCAGGTCAAAAGCATGTCTTGAAAATTAATGTTTGTAGTCTGAGTTGAGCTATTTAGCAGTTTCAGTGTTTAATTAATATGTTCTTGTCACTGTTGGAAGATAAAGTAGTTCGTTCAGCAGGTGAATATTGCTGTGGTTCATTTGTCTACATTTTGGGAAGTTTTAAAACAATCATTCCACAAGAGGGAAGGCTATGTGGAAATTAAATTCTTTTTAGTCCATTTTTGAAGTTTGTGCTACCTTCTTTCCAAAGAAAGTGGAAACAGTGATAAATATTCTGCTAAGAAAGTTAATCCCTATCTTGTATATTTTGATATATTTTGTGATGCATTCAGACCACTTGGCTTTTGCCAAATCCTCTAAGCAAATGAAAATAGCATACAAACAGGAGTGATTTATATCTAGATTTTTTAATGGTACCCAATAGAGATTTATTTGTAAGTGTCCATGGTCTGCTGGTTAAAATGTGAGATTAGGAGCTGAGCGTTGTTTCTAGCACTTGAAATGACTGGGTGGATTTGGGTAAATCACTTAATCTCTTGGTCAACTTGATTTTTTCCTGAGTATGCAGGATAATACCCTCATTGGATCACTGCTGTGAAACATAATCAAATATGGCTTTAAAGTACTCAGAGATACTTGTTTCTGAAAGTGCAAGCCACTAATGTTCTCCTTAGATGAGTGACAGTACCTTTTTTCCCCCACCAGCCTTTATTGCTGCCCTGTACATTGATAAAGATTTGGAATACGTTCACACTTTCATGAATGTATGCTTTTTTCCACGGCTAAAGGTAAGATCAGTCAGATTCCTACTTTTCTGCCACTATGTTTTAACACATTATTGCATCTGAGACTCTTACCACGGTCTCTCAATCATAAAACATCTCTGTGAACTTCTTACAGGAGTTTATTTTAAATCAAGATTGGAATGATCCTAAATCTCAGCTTCAACAGTGCTGCTTGACTCTCAGGACAGAAGGAAAAGAGCCAGATATTCCTCTTTACAAGTAAGAGCAGGCATCTTATGGATACCAGCTAATTATAAGTCTTTCTTGTATATGGAGGAAGATGTGATCAGTCACCCTACATTTTTCCCATAGTTTGGTTTTGTTGTAGTTATCCAAGCCCTCTAGTCTCTGTCTGAAGATGGAAATTGTTGAACCAGTGTTTTCTAGGCTTTAGGTGTTTTAAGCCATTACGAGGAAGAATTAGTAAGCATTTTACCTTCTACAGTTTCTAATCCACAGTCAGGCACTGAAGGGCAACACAGGTTTTGGACGTTTTTGGTGTGCAATTCATCCCACATATGTTCTCCTGTTCAGTGATAGAGCTCAGAGCAGTGAACCTTTTAACTTGAGCATCTCAGTTAGATGCCTGAAGCTGGATGGGATGGATCTCCATTCTCTCAGTTGTAAAACAGTGTAATAGCTGCTTCAAAGAGACAATAATAAACCTAAAACTGTATATGGCATCCATATCCATTCAATTAATGTAGAATGTTAGCCCCCAAAAGAAGAGATAAAGGCTATCCATGAAGTTCAAGGTTTGTGTTGTTGTGATTATTATATTAAAAAGATAGGAAGAATGATAGTCTATTTGTCACATTTACTGAAGTAAGGTTTTCAGTGAAATGTAGCAGTTCAGTTATAGTGACAAACAGTGCACTTCAGAAGTGCTGTTGCTTTAATACTGCAACCACTGCCCTGCAGATCTGACTCCTCAGTGTCTCTCTATGAGGGTTCTTTGAGTGAGGGACATGAATACAATAAAAACAACACCCAGTTTTTGTAAAAACCACTTAGTATCAAGTACCAAATCTTTGTTTTGTTTTGCTGTGATGATAAATTGATTTTTATAGTACAGCTTAGACCTAGTAATACACTGTTATCTTCCTGTTATCTTGTTAAATTCCTTTTCTTCTTATCTGTTTCACTGTAGTCAGTACTACTGGTTTTAAATTCAGGGTGGGTTTTATTTGCTCTTGTCACAGTGCACAGAAAATAGAGTACTTTATTTAGATACTTTAAAAGTTGTTGTGAAATTCGTGCTCCATCTAAAGAGAAACAAGGTAGTAGCAAGAACTTGATCTGAAAGTGGGGAGAGATTTTGGACAGCAGGAAGAAACTGCAAAAGAAGCAATTCATTGCACGTCTAGGGGATTATCTTTTCCTCTTTAGATGGTTGTTGATGCATGTTCTAGACTTTAGCTCAAATGGAAAGTTTGTTTTGTGACTAACTTTTCAAAGCTGAATGAAAATTTCTTTAAACTGTGATAATTCAGTGTGTAGGGAGCTACCATGTCTAACATAAAGGCCTTGTAAAACCTTGCTAACTGCCAAACTCTTAGTAACTAAAATTTTAGTGCACACGTAATCATATTGGTGTGTTTATTTGCAGTTGCACAGCTACACATAATTTATTGTTTTATTACAAGTCTTTTCACTGTTTTTAAACATATCATGTTATAAGTTTGCATTTTTGCTTATAGGTTAAATTAAGTTTTAATTTTCATGTGGTGCTCCTTATTCCAGGGAGGAATAAATGTGATTGATATAAACACCATTCTGGTAGTCTATACAGGCATCCTTCAACCCTTGCTCTACGTTTTGCATGATTGAACTATATATATTGACCAGACTAAAAGTTTGGTGATGTATGTGCCACAAACAGATTATGGTTTTTGATACTTCCTGCTTTAATAAAATATTTCTTCTTTCAGGACTTTGCAGACAGTGGGACCTTCTCATGCCAGGACATACACAGTAGCTGTGTACTTCAAAGGGGAAAGAATAGGATGTGGTAAAGGTCCAAGGTATAGTGAAAAATTAATCACATGGTATTAGAGCGTGGTGGTATACAAAATGACTAGCCATGGAGATGACAAGTGTGTGGTTTGCCTTAGAAAAGGAAAGCTGTAGAGCCTTCTTCAAACTATTCTGCTTCAGGAATACCTGAAGGGTTCAATGTCTGTATAATTTTGAGTCTTAAGCTGCCTTTTTTTTTTTTTTTTTTTTTGTGAACTTACCTTCAAGGTGGCTAGCAATGCTAACTGATTTATGGCTCTCAGACTAGAAATTGCAGAGCAGCTTCCAGGAAACAGTGGCTACCTTTGGATTTGCTACTGGATTACTGTGCAGCTTATGCTGGCAATTTAAGTGCAACACTATCATGGATTTTTTTTTTCTTATGTTATTACTTCTAGGCATTTTGGAATGGTTCTAAGTGTGCAAAGACCATGAACCTCAAAGACCTCACGTTATTTTCTGCTACCAAATCTAGTGGTAGTTGTTATAAAAATATCACTGGCTTTTTAGCATTCACACATCTGTGATTTTGTTCCTTTTTTTTCTCTCAATTATAAAAGTAAATGCTTTAGTGAAGAATGGACTAGAATATTTTGTTAGTGTTATTGATCTAAGTTTAAAAAATATTCTAACTGCATTGTAGTACTATTTCTCACATATTTATGGAAAGGCTGATATATCATACACTGTGGAAATAACTGGTTATCCACAGTTTCATTACACAAGTAGCTAGTGTTCCACCTTGTCAGAAACTTAATTCTATACAACTTAGATCTTAACATGTTTTTGTTTGGTTTTCACAGTATTCAGCAAGCAGAAATGGGAGCTGCAATGGATGCACTTGAAAAATGTAAGATATTTGGGTAGCAAAGAAAATAATTTATAATTTACTTTGTCATTCTTTAGTGAGGCAAGGTGCAGGTTTTGTGGGGGATAAGTTTTGAACAGAACACATGCTAAATGCTGACAGCTTCTAAGCACCAGGTTTCCCTTTTAGTACTTTCAAGACAGATTTGTAACAGTTGAAGTCAATATGATACCAACAGGTACTTGTTAAAGAGAATTGCTCAGCTACAGAAGATAAAAGAGAGCTGATCAGCTCTAGAGGATGCAACTTTGAGGGAACCCTGTGCAGTGAAGATTCATAGAGATTTTCTGTGCTTAAGTATGCAGCGGAAAAAGACTGCATAGTCCCAGACACTGTGGTTGTCTCACCCTTTAATTTAGGGGAGGAGGAAAATAATACTTTAGAAAATAAAATTTGATCTCAGATTATCAGTTGACTAGGTTAAAATCTAACAGGCAGATTCTCAACCAATTTAAATTGATATTTATCCATGAAGAAGGGGTAATATCAGCCAAAGATCCAGGGATCTGTGTATACATCTCTCTAAATTCTGTGCTAGATAGCCAGCATGGGAGCAGTCCTTCATTGAAATGGAGTCTCAGATATGAATGTATGCAAGCTTCTTATATGAATTAACTTTGGTCAGTTGGGTTAAAGTGCCAGGTGTGGATGTGCTGTAAGCAAATAGATTACAAGCATTTTGTGCAGCAGAAGCTCTCTATTGAGAAGAACATGGAGGGGCCATTTTTTGCATTTGATTCAAAGGAAAGACATGCAGTTCCTCAGATGCCAGAGGCTTTTAATCTGTTATTTCTGGATCTGGAAATTCAAGGGCTTAAGAATTTCAGAAAACAATGAATCTGTGTAATTTAGAAATGTTTTTATATACATCTACTTGACATATACTTCTCACCATCAGTAAATTTGACAAATAGAAAAATATAACTTCCCTTCTCTGCTGAATATTTGCAAAATGTTACTGGAGTTTTCTTTGAGTGCATTTTCTTTTGACAGTATCACCACTCAGAGACCTGTGAGCTTCATGGCCTATCAGTCCAAGGACTTCACAGCTCTCTTCTGACATAGGTGTTTGTTTAAATGCCATAAATCTCTAGAGGTCTATGCTCCAGCTACCCCCCAAAACAGAACCAACTTTCAAGTTAGTTTCTCAGTGCCTTGCCAGTCAAGTTTTGACTGTCTTTAGGGGTGGAGGTTATACAACCTTTAAGGACACCTGTTCTGTTTTGTATATGTTTGTGGAATGGAGGTTTTTTTTGTTTGATTTGGTTTGTTTGTCATGTTTTTTAATGCATAAGTAGTTAACTTCAAGCAGTTTTCATATACCTTTTTTTATATATGATAGCTATGATGAATTTATTACATGAATTTCCTTCTTACCATCCTAAACAGATTAGAACAAACAGGTTGCTACCGAGCTGAGTTCTTCAAGAATCATGTTACAGGCACAGTGATGGAAATCTGATTTTCATTTTGTGGTGCACATGAGCAACAAAATATCCCAGAACTCCATTAAACAAAGCACTAGTATTTTTAAAGCAACAGCAATTGAAAAACAATTTTATTTAGATTGCTTTCTGGTTTAAATAAATATACCCTCCTAAACCCAAGTTGTAAATAACTGATAAATAAACCTTTTATTCCTGTAGTATATATAATAAAAGGCACAAATTTCACTGGCCAATAAAACAAAGCAGTAGAAAGTTATTCTGCTCTACAGCAAACTTCTGCAGTTTATATGGCTTCTGCACCATATTCTCCACCTGAACAAATCTGTGCTGCCTGGGACCCAAAAAAAGGAGTAAAAAGCTTGGTGCCAAGGTACTCTTCCCTGAGGAGCCTCAACTGAATTCTTTCTCAATAGCCAGCTAGAGAGAGAGAGCAGTCCTTTGCCAGTGCATCTACCAAATTTGTTTATGGCTTTAAAGGTCAGTGTAGTAACCTTTTACATTCATCTCAGACACAGATAGGTAGCCAGTGCTGATCCCAGAACTCTGTGTAATCCCAGCAGGATTTACCAGCTACTGCAGCCTGTCACATCCTGTGTCACCTCTTTGCTTTCTGACTTGCTGGAGGGTGCAGGTCTCTGCAGCACAGACACATATGAATGTCAACACCCTGGTCATGCAGAAAATATCATATTCTGTGAGCAGTGCACTAAATTTAGAGCAATTCTGTTCAATTACATAAGCTGTTTTTACAGTCCCGGTTCTAACATGTACATACATAGCAGCCAATAGACAAATGCCTGAAAGCAGAAGCATACACCTCTCCAGCTATTCCTCTATCACCTCAGCCTTGTCCAGTCTGTTCTAGCCAGTCTTCACTCATCCCTGCTCTTCAGTTACGCTAAGGCTGTCTTCTGGCACACAGCCAAATATTAACTTTTTCAGGAACAGATTTTACTGCATTCCATCTTGCTACACTATTACTTTCCCATTAGGATCGCTGCCACAATATGGGGCATCAAGTCGATTCTGTGTGGTCTAAAATAATAATAAAAATAATGGAAACATCTGTACAATGCTTGGAACTGGTGGCTCATACTTTTTGGAGAGAGAACAAGACAAAAAACCCTGACAGCATTGACAGTAGTTTCACATTTGTTTTTCAGTATTGACCACCTGTTGCTAAGGGAACAGAATGTAAAATCCAGGTAATACCTGGCTATGTTGCTATACCAGAATTTTATATTTTATTTTTGTGAGTGTATTAGATTTGGCAGTGCTTTGTAGCAGGGGAAACAGATGTAAAGAAATCATAAAGAAACCAAAGTCCTATGACACAGTCTTGGTTTACTATGTATTATTAGAAATAAATGAGTGAAAATGGTAATAACATTATTCTCCCTTGCCTCTAATCTCATCAAAGTTAAAAAAGAAAAAGAGCTGAGACTTTCTGTGTTACCAGTTTGTTTATTAATGTAAAATATTTCTCCTTGTATCAGATAACTTTCCCCAGATGGCCCATCAGAAACGGTTCATTGAGCGGAAGTACAGACAAGAGTTGAAAGAATTGAGGTGGGAAAGAGAGCATCAAGAGAGAGAGCCAGAGGAGACTGAAGAAGCAAGGAAATAAAAGGAGGGCACAGCAGCAGTGGCATATTTACTTACTTAATAACTCTGACTGTGGCCTATGGAGACCTAACCTACTTTCTTGCAGATGGTGAATGAAGAGTGCCTGTTGATATCAAAAAGAAAATTGTAATCTCTTCTTTAAAAAGTGTGTGCACATATAGTGTTTCTTTCGTTTGGTTTTAAGTTTGACTTTTTGATAAGATTTAGTTTTAAATCTTTTTAATTTTTATGAAAAGTTGTTGGATTATTTTTATTATTTTTACTGTGTTGTATGAAGTAATAAAGTATTAATTTCAAAATCTTATAGGAGGAAAAACTGTTTAGCAGTTGTCTCCTATGTCTAAATGCTGTTTTGTCAGTGACCAACAAAGTTATTGCATGAATTCTGCTGTGGAGGAGGAAAGTCATGAGAAACTAATTCAACTGAGCACTTAAGCATGTATGTAACTTAAGTTTTGCAGCTAAATTTACTGCTTGATTCTGCTAAATCAGACCTGTAAACTACAGGTCCTTTTACAGAAAATGGTACAGTACTTTAAGCAAAAGAGATAAGTTTTGCTTTAAACAGTGGATTCCGCATCTGGAATCCACTGGAATGTGACACAGGTGTGTGTGGAAACATGAGGGTTTTTGTTTTTAAATCAGTGTCATAAAACTTGAAGAAAAAGATAATTATGAAGCAAGAGAATGGCTATTGTTTTTGCAGAGAATGTACTGAGTTTACAGTTACAAGTTTAGTTTCTTTCTTGGCTTCTTGCTCTATGAGGCTGCTGTCTAATGGATTAATTTGTCGAGAAGATACCAGTATGACCATAACTGTGAAATAGTGTATTAGAAACTCTTTACAGGTGCTGTTCCAGATAGGTTCATTGAAAATGGTTTTTATTAAAAGGAGGACAGAATTTGTCCCCGAAGTGTAGTTCAAAGGTGGTGTACAGTTTGAAGTCACACAGCTTCCTTGAATTTTTGGTGTCTGTGGCTTGTATTAGACAGATGTTTCTTCTATAAAAGCTAAGTGGCTCCAGAAATGAAAATCTGTTGGTAGTTTTTCCCACTGGTTACCAGCTTCACTGTAGCTGTTGGTGCATTGTTTTTACTTTAAATTTGCCTGCTTCAAACCATTCATTCCCATTATCCTCAGTTCTCAGTTAAAACGGTCCCTTCCTACATATTGTGTAGTCATTTTTTATCTTTCTTTTCTGATAACTGAAACAGATACAATCCTTATTTTCCTTAACTGTGCATTTTCTTCCTGCTTCAGATCCTTTTTGGCGAGTCATTTATGCATCTTTTTTGGTGTAATATAGAATTACGTGTTAAGATACTGGGCAGGTTTGTGAGCATGGATGCACGAGTCTGGCCCAAAGAATTCAAAGGGATTCATGAAAGAAAACTTTTGCCCAACGTCCACGCTATGCCAAGCAACTAATTTGGCAATTGTCTGAAGCGTGTTTCTGTAGGTGTGTGATGGGCATCCACAAAAGCACTTTGTTGCGGGTGCCAAAG
The DNA here is from genome assembly GCF_025592945.1 of Manacus candei. Taxonomy (NCBI): domain Eukaryota; kingdom Metazoa; phylum Chordata; class Aves; order Passeriformes; family Pipridae; genus Manacus; species Manacus candei. The sequence goes on from NW_026138097.1 coordinate 20,370,869, forward strand.
TAGACACAAATGAAGCTAAAAAATTCAGACTACCCAAATGTCTACCCAAAGTTTCACTTCTGAGCTAATCAGTTTGTATTTTAATACGCACATTTTTGTACACATGCAATGAGAGATGCACTTAAATGTGGAGGGGAGTTTAAAACCTGAACCCACAGCACTACCTCACTTCTCCCAATCTCTGTGATTGCCTTTTCTTAATGGATTGGTGCTTTAAATCCATTTCAGAGGATGAGAGAAAAGAAAAAAACAAACACATTCTGTAATTTAGAGAGTGATAATAAACCATTAAAACATAAAGGAGGAGATAAAAACAAGGAGATGAAGGCAAAGAACTGCTCTCTGCTGAATGCTGCTGCCATTTGACTTTTGAGAAGTGATTGTAACTTCTTATGGCTTCAGTCTGTAAATAAAAAGCTGAAATGCTTCTCACTAGTAGCAAGCTTGAAAAGCAGCAGCAACTCCCCTGTCCTTAAGTCTTTTGTATTCCAAGTGCTTTTGTAAAATCACTCATCTGCTTCTAGAGGTCAAAATGGTGTGGTGGTGAGGGTTAAATGTAACTGTGTATACCATTATTATATTTTTCCTTCTTACCTGTGACCAGTTTTATGTATTTAACAATTAGAAAGTGCAGTGACTTCATTTTCAGGTGTATGGTTTCTTAGCAAATGCCTCTCAGCATATCTGATATCACCAAAGTACCCCAGTGGAATTCTCAGCTCATAGTTTAACATTACTTTAATTTGTCCTATACAACATTTCACTTTTCGGCTGTAAGAAGACTGTAAACTTATTCATAAACTTTTTCATAAAAATAGATTGAATTTATCAGATAGGGTCTTTGGGGGGAGGAACCCAAAACTGTTCTTTTTTCTTCTTTGACCCAGAAATTGCCTGAAAAAAATGAACTTCTAAAACAATTTCTGCATTCCAGTGACTGCAGTTAATGAATTTTAGGACTTCTTCAAAATGTGGATGATAACCGTGTTTTCACAAGCAGGCTATCTTCCCTTTTTTCATTGTATAAGCGTGGGCTAGGAAAATTGTCTGAAGCAATTTTGTTTTCCTTGTCTTGAGGATGGAAAACACAAGGTAAAAAAATTCATGTTCCTTTTGTTTGTGTTAAAACTACAGTGTCTTTCTGTGTATGCACTGTCTACAAACAGTGGCTATGAATGTTTTTGTGAATTTCAGGAGATGCATAGATTGTGTAAAGTGAACACAGTCCTTTATAACAGACACCAAGGAAAGGAAGCCTCTTTAAGTTGCCTTTGATAAAAATTATTATTTTTCTCATGTTAATCAGAGGGACAGCTGTAGCTTTTAACTAGGCAACTTGGGCTGCTTTTTGTAAATGTGAAGGGGTTTCTGGTTTACTGATAAAGTCAGGTCCTTTTTTGTTTGCTCCAGAGCCTGATCTGTTCTGCTCTAGAGGTTCTCATGCCAGAGCCATTGACTCGGTTTGGATACAAGTAGATGAATGGAGAACAAGACCAAGAGCTGCATTAATCCAACAGATCCTGTGAAAGCACTTTTTTTTTCTATTTTATTTTTAATGTAAATATGTACAGAGCATTTAATAGAATTGTAGCTGATTTGATTAGGGATTTTAATTGAATTTACATAAAGTTCATGATTGTTATTTGTAGACCCTAAGTTTACTTTGTAAGATTTCAGTTTTTGGAGGATTATTTAACAGCGATACTAAGAGAACCTTGGTCTCTAAGATTGTTGTAAACATCATTGCTAATAAAGTTTCCCAGAAAAGACTTCAGGCATAGTTGTTACTTGCTAAAACAATTTGGAAAGATCAAAAGGCAAATCCTGATCATCTGTCTCCCTACTTCAAAGACTCTGATTATACAGGCTGCATATTTAAATGAAGTAAGCGGTTCACTTGTGAAAAGTTTGTTTGGTGGAAGTTTGTAAAGCCCTGTAAGAGCTTAGGGAATTGTTCATCTATATCATTTACCATTGTGTTGTCTTTGATGAGGATAGCATTGCAATAGAAATTTCTGTGACCCATAAATCCTACCCTGCTTCTCCCCCTTCCTATCCAACCCTACACTTCACAGATTCATGTTCTTTCTCAAGCCCTAAGATTAAATAGGTTAGATACTCCAGCTATGCATATTTCCCTATCCATCAGGGAGCAGGTTTACCTTAGAGGCCCTTTTCTTCACCTGCCTGCTGCAGGTAACAAAGGGAGCACCAACTTACACCCAAAATCTTACTAACTAGGTATATTTCTCTTTTTCTAAATCCTCACTGCATTTCTCAAAAGGATTTCAAAGTCTTTCATGAATAAGTGTATAAGTCATATACACTGTGACTTACAGTACAATCATACCTGAATGCCTCAAGCTCTTCACAGCACCTTTGTGGAGGGAATAAGGACTGTTTATTCTATTGCTCAGGGATGAAAACTAGGATGAAATATTCCCTTGGGTCCAGGCCTTACGATAGCTGTAGTAGGGCAATGATGTCTCATCCAGTGGATGCCTTAGTCTGTGTCTTTAGTATCTTCTTTGCAAGTCTGCTGTGTTGCTTTTGACATGCCTTAGAGGGTCTGTGAGGGGGTAAAAAGAACTTGGCCATGCAGGCACTGTCCCCCTCATCCCCTTTTGCTGTGGAGGATTGGAAAACAATGATCAAGATCTATAGAACTGGTGAGTCTCCTATGAGAAGCCAAAGCCCAAACAGTGGGGGTTTCCTGTACATGTTTTTAGAAAAAGTAAATAAATAAATAAAACCTTCTGCTTAGAGCAGACATTTCAAAAGTAATCCATTAGCAAAGGACAGAGTCTTGAGCTGACAAATTTTGAACTTTCACTGGAGGCAGAAGCAGCTCGTACATCAGTGGTCCAGAAGTGATGCAGCAGTGATGGGTAAGTGTTTGTCACTGGAGGTAGCTTGTTACTTATTTAAGGATGGAGATGGTGGTCATGGGAGCCCATGGGACCCCACTGATGCAAGCTCAGCCAACATTTCTGAAAAAAATAAAGTTACTTCCCTACAGATTTCCTCCTGTCATTACTTCAGTCATTTACTGTGTCAGAACAGTTCTGACATGGTGACTAGTTTTTGCTGCCAACTAGAATTACAATTCAAATATTGCAGCTCTGTTTCCAGAGGGATACTTGAACTGGCAAACAAAAAGCAGCAATTTCTCAATCAGCAACATTTGAAAATGCTAGTGTTATTCAATATCCAATTATAAATTTCTTCTTTATTAAGAAAAATATTTAAAATTCTGTAAGATAAGAATTTTTAGTGACCTCATTGGACAAGTCATCCAAAATTACTGCTCTTACCTTCTGCTCTTGTGATAAAAAACATTGGCGAATACACGAGTCTTTTAACTTGTGAAAAAATAAATATCATACCGTCCAAAGGAAAAAAACCATTTTTTCCTTTTCTTTGATGTTCAGATTCTCTGTCATTTGATGCTGTTGTCTTCTTCCTTCTTCCAAAAACCAAACAAAATGTTTTAAATGTGTTTCACCTGTCGTAATATGTCAGATATTGCAGCCAATATCCCATCTCAGTTGGTGTCTGTACATTAACAACCAAAATCAATCTGTGTGTTACTGCTTACTGGTTTTTGAACCAGGGCTTGACCAGACATCCAAAACAGTGGGACAGTGCCAACCTTGTAAGCCCTCAAAACTTTCAGAAACAGGTTGTCAAAACTTCCCATTCCTTTTGCTCCCAATGCTTTTATTATTATTATTATTATTATTATTATTATTATTATTATTATTATTATTATTATTATTATTTATTATTATTATTACCACTACTACTGTTACTATTATTATTTAATGTTTTCATTGCTTGTTTATTTGGTTTTAATGTGGTCTGAAGCACTACTGCCTCCTATTTCAAGGTTCCCTGATCCTTACTTTTGCTTAGCAGATATGGTATCAATTGCTTGCTCACTGTGAGACTAGAATATAAATGACCTTGAACTCTTTGCCCTTGCAAGCCATACCTCAACAATTATATCAGAAATCAAGTGCCCACAGCAAGAGCGAAAGCCTCACTGCACACCCGTGGAAGTAAAGTACAGAATCTTTCCAGTACAATTTTGGTGGATTCTGTCAGACGTTTTAAGAGAGACTCTGAGTTCTTCAGGCACATAGTGATGTACTTTTTCCAGCTTATGTTGTGAATTTATGCAATTGGAATAAATTTGGCATCTATTTCAGCTGACAGCTTATAAATGGACATTTATACATGTAAGCAAGGAGAGAAAGGTTAAGAAAAGGCAAAGCAGATGCCTGAAACACTACAAAAAGGCTTATTTCAGCACTGACTGCCGAGAAACAGATTGATTGGGATAGAAAAATGTTAACTACTTTCAAATGCAGACTGAAAAATATGGGGTTTCATTGTAACATAAATACAAGTCTGTGCCATGTGCTTGGGATAATGATAGATTTAAAAAAATGAATTCAGAGTTTAGTTTTATGGAAAGCTAGAAAATAAATCTTAAAGGTAAGATATAACAAATCTATACTTATTACAAGTGAGGCAATAAAAATTTCATATCTTAGAGATAAAGAGGGGGGAAGTAATCTAGCAAAGCTGTGATAAGTTTTTAGATTTTAATTAGGAACATATTTGAATATGTGTGTTTCGTGTAAATGCAGATATGTATGTATGTATGTATTTATTTACTAATGAAATATCTGAAGTTTTCACTCCCTGCGGTGTGATACTTTCTTTACCAAGGATAAAAAAAGAAGTCTTCTCTCTGTGCTTATTGTTTAACAGGTATTTAGAGATTGTTTATATTGAAGCAGTGTCCAGAGATCTTCCCTAGGACTGGGTCTTTTCATGCCAGCCACTACAAACACAAAATAATAGGCAGTTCCTGACCCAGAAAGAAATAGAAAGGAAGCAACGATTTACTCAAAGTCACCGAACAGGTCAAGGGTAGAAATGAGAACAAAACCTGAATCTGTCAAGTCTCAGCTGAGATTTGTCCTCTCTTCATACTGCATAGCTACTTATTTACAGCATTTAGCTTTATATGTTGTAGTTAGAGTATTTCTGCATTAATATGGGTATTTTAAATTTCATGCACAGCAGCCTAGAATGGGAGTTTACCTGATCTCTTTCATACTGAAAGGTTATAAAAGTGATTTTAAAAAGTGAAAGAAAATTCAAGTGGCTGGCCCTGCATGGTGTGAGCCTCCACGTTTGCATTTGCTTGCCTTTGCTGTTGAATTCCTGCTGCGGCAGCTCAAGCTCGGAGCTTCAAGGTCCACTGCTCAGCACGTCTCTACAGGGTGTGTGACAATCGTCACTCAGGTCGTAACAAGCTGCATTGCCAAGCTGCATTGCCAAACTGCGTTGGAGCTGAGCTTGGCCCTGTTATACACAGGCAGGAGAAGGCAGGTTTCTCTTCTGGATTCACAGCTCGGTGTTAATGGCTGTTGTCTTTTTTAAGCCTGATTGTATCCTCACCAAATCCATTAGAGGTTAGTATGACTCTAAGCACATGTGATATACTTCCAACATGGTGACAAAAGGGAATAAGCAGATGAACAGCTGTGCTCTCTGTTTATGAAAAGTACTTGGCTTCAAAGTGCCTAAGCTATTTCCGTGGTCTCCTGAAAAGAATTAAAACCTTCCAGAAATGGCCACAGATAGGTAGAGGGGGCCATGGGTTAACATCACAAAAAGAAAAGAGCGTCTTCTCTTCTTAGTCTTGTGCTGCCATGCATGCTTGTTGCTGCAGGAGGGTTAGTGGCTGCCAGCTTCCATGGCAGTAATGGGAGGTGGAGATGGCGGCTTGAGTACTATCCTGGGCTGGGGGCATTGTGTGCTGATACCGAGGCAGGCTCGTGGGAACACATCCAGTGCGTTTTCAGGTGATAAGAAGGCAGGCAGAGGAATGAGCATGGGGTTTAGCCTGGCCTTGACTGGCAGAAACTGTTGAGATGGTAGTGAGAGCTTAAAGTAGAAACAGGTCCTTCATTTTAGAAGCTGTGGTTAACCTCTGATGAAAACATTATTTCCTGCAAAGCAATGAGGAGTAGGGGGAACTCCAGAGGACAGTAGATGTGCAGAAGAGCTCAGTTCCACCAGCTGCTATTTCCATACTGTTTGGTAATGGCTGATCTTGTGGATTCACATGTTTTGGGGGATTTTTGTCTGGTCCCACACATGCACACATTGTACAGGCATATGTAGGCATACGTGTATATGGAGTTAAACAGAGAAGAGCGTGCATACAAAGAAGTTTGGGACTGTGCAAGTGTGGGAGTGAAGGAGGCCCAGAGAGACAGCTGCATGACTCCTTCGCCTCCTAGGCAGATCTGTCATTTCTGGCTACAGGATTGGTTTCTTATTCTGTTTAATGATGCTGACCTTTGTGTTGAATAGGTTGGCCTGTTGCAAAGCTAGGATTTGTGGCCTTTTGGGACTTTAGTTGTTTGGAAGACTGAGCATATTTTTTACTACATTGGGTCCAAAGAGAATGACTTCTGATGACCCAACTGCCCTTATAACTCATTTACCCTTTATCTTTTGACAGACAAAGTGACTTCAGACTTAGTCATATGTTAGAGGCTGTCTAAATTTGAAGAATATTCTGGAAATAAATGATATCCTACGGCAAAGAAAAATTCAAAATTGTTTTGAAAGTTCCTATTTTTATTACGTATTGCATGTACTTTCTTGGGAGAAACAAATCTTGAATTTGCAGCATGAAGTTTTAGAAAGGACTTACCATGAAAAGCAGAAAAAAATTAATTTGGATACACTGGTGGGAGCTTTGCCTCAAACTGTATTGTCTTCCACAAGAGATCTTATGTCTCTGAATGAACAATCAGTTTCTTAAGAAATTGTCCCCAAATCTTATTTGATTTTGGGTACCTCAATTTGATTCCAAAATCTATTTTAGCTAAGCAAATCCCTCAGGATTAGCACAGAAGGGTTCAAACCTGACATGTTTTACAGCACATCAAGGAACAGCTTCATCTGGTTTCCAGTCCCTAGAATCTTAGTGGCCATTGTCTTGCAATTCTTATGCCAAAGATTAATTTTAAACTTGCAGCTGTCTCTGTTGAGTTGAGCACATTGGCTGGAAGTGGGAAATCGGGTTGTTTTGACTTGCATGTCATCAGTGGCAGCAGCTTTGCAAGGTCTACTGGAAGCTACAGCCCTCCGCTGTCTGCAGTGGGAGGGTCATGCTACTCACAACCCAAAAACCCACATGCTGCCCTGGTGGCCCTAGAGTTCAGTTGATAGTCACATAAATACAAAAGCCAAAAATCCTGTCCTGGTTGCTTCCCCCCTGCTGCACCGGTCCTGTTGGATGAAAAGCAGGGAAGGGGGAAAAGGGAGATTTTAGTACTCTTTATGGTAAGTTAAACAACACTCTTTCTGACTTCACACAGGAAAAGGATCTGCTGAGTAAGAAAGTGCTAATTTCACATTGTTGTTTTTCACACTAGAGCTATGTTATAAGTACCAAGCCCGAGAGGAATGAGAGCATAGTCAAATTAATGAAAAATAGGTTATGATGATAAATTATTCAAGTGGATAAAATTATTTTGGATTCGGAAGACACTGAAACTTAAGGGCCAAATCCTTTTATGGTGTAAAAAGATTCAACTTCATCACTTTCAGGGAAACAGAGGGAACAGAGGGAACTTATATCATTCAATTCAAAATCTGACTATGACTGGCAGCATAAGCAGTCGTTTAAAACTCTGTGGCACATATTTCATCTACTTTGGGTGACAGCCATAAGGTGAATGTTTTAAATTCTGACACGGCAAAGCCTTTCTTTTGAGATCTGTGGTGCAATTTTAAAGGAGATGAGATAAAAGCCATGCCTCTCCAAAGGCACATTTTCTCTGATGTTAAAGGAAACAATGTAAAAATATGCCCACTAAATAAATCATCAGGGATTTTCAGAATAGATCACATCCTTATGTCTTAAAACTTGTAATACAACTCAAGTTGTTCACCTTACTCAGTTTCTTTTGTTCAGCAATTTTTTTTCTACAAGGTGACATGTGTAGGGAAGGCAAATCTGGAGGAGATACCCCATCAGAAGAGGTTCCAGTGAACAAAGATAAAGAGGGTCCTCTTTTGACTTCTGGCATGGCACTTTCAGAAGTTTAATCCTCAGTAATCTCTCTCACATTTCCAAGGAGGTGATGGTGGAGAACAGGCTGTTATGCTGCTAAAGGTGAATACCAGCGACCTGTGAATGTACTTGGCTCTGTAGAATAGCCTCTGATTTTTCAAGTATCTTAGCCAACATAGGGGGGAAGTATGCTGATTGGACTTCTGCTGCTCTAGGATGAATTTTCAGTAATATTGTCCTTCAGCTTGCATGCATGTAAGCATACAGAGCAGTGAAAGGAAGCATAGGCTGGTCATAGGCTGGTACAACAAGCTTTTAAGGACCATGTTTGAAGTTAGAACTTGCAGTCAGTTGGACCTATAGGAAAAGGTGTAATCTGGCAAGTTCATTTATCATACTAAACTCTAAGGCTGAAATGTCTCCTACCAAGTAGCAGACACTAAGTCATAGGTATGGACCCCTCTAGCTCCCTGCTGTGATAAGTGGGGAGAGACAGCCACATCTCCAGAGACTGGTTCATGGCTTAGGCAGGACGAATCACCCCTCTTGTCTGAGAACCAAAGGGTGACAACTCTTTTATATTTCTGAACATTCTAATGCCCATAAATGAGTTGAATCTAGGCTTTAAACATTTGTGTCATATAGCTATAATAAGACACAAGTGCTCACATTAAGCCAGCATGGCATGGCCTCCTTAACACTTCACATAGCCATAGCTGTGAGGAGAACACTTTCTTATCCCCAGATGACTCTTTCAACCATCCCCTTATGTGCAGATGTGAGGAGGAGTGACAGTTTCTCCAAAGTGAGAGTATTTTCAAATGTCAAGAAGCTTTATTTTTTAATGTGTTAAACCATATAAAATCCCCAGATAATATACCTCATAAATTAAATGAGACTAATTAGTAGGAAAGTAATGAGGGAGCATTTACAGAGGTTACATCCCGAGGTCTGGTCACAGCTATGGAAAATGCGGGAGAGGGGTAAAAACTACAATCTACTTTGTTCCTCTAGCACTGGCATTCATAGTTGTTAATTAACCTCAGCAAGGGCAACTTTAGAATGGCAAAATGAGGAGAAAAATGTTAAGGGACTGCGAACTTTTTCTTTTCTTTCTTTCCCTTTGTCTCCTGTCAGTGTCCCTGGGCTGGCACAGGTTCCTTACTGCTGAGCCAAGCTGCCCTTGTATCCACAGTAGTGCTGCGTTTCCACCCAGCTTTCTCTTTTGTTACAACCACCCACTAGGAAACTTGGATTCCAGTGATTTTTCCAGGGAAAACTGAAGAGCTACTGGGTCCTTTTGGCACAGGTCACCAAGGTTAGGTAGGTGCCCAGCTCCTTTTTAAATAAGAGTCAATTGTCCATCTGCAAAAGTGGAAAATAGCACTTCTTGACATTGTAGTATTGGAAGGGTAAGTCTGTTATGGGGTTTTGAGCACTTGCATACGAAGGTATGGAGAGTTGTGTCAGGACTTAAAACAGACTGTGGAATTGGAATGCCATCTATGATAGCAGAATTGGAGGCTGTTTTACTGACTGCACAGTAAAGGATCCAAATGACGAGTTTATGTCCTGGGTTACTTAAGCTTGAATAGAAGTATAAGGTCTCATTCTAAACTCATCTGAGTCAGTGGGGTCTCTGCCTTGACTTTAATAAGTGTCTATTGAGCTGAAAGTTGAACCTCGAAATGAAACTTTGGCATGCAAGTTACTGAGACTTTAAAAATATAAATTTACAGCTTGTCAAAATATCAAGATGAAACAGCATCTATGCTGCGTCTTAATCATAATGTACTTAGTGAAACAGAGATGTCTCTTGAAGGAAAAGGCCTATAGAAAACCTGCCCGATGTTGAACAGGGGTCATCCATTTGCACAGTTTTTAACAGTCACCTACACCTGAACAGCTACAGGCTCTTTTAGAACATGAGAGAATTCAAAATGCTTAAGGCAAATGCAACTGAAGGAGCATACAGTCAAATCAGTGCTCACTGTAAAAGCAATGTGTCTATATACTCTATTAGAGGAGCTGGATGGAAAGGGAACAAAATGATGAGATGAGGACCTGTGGTGGCTGAAGTAAACTGATGAGATGTCAAATAAGATAAAAAGAATAAAGAATAGGACTGATGTCAGCTGTCACAAAAGAAAAAAAACTACGAACAAGGAGATGTAATGAGAAAACAGGTATGTTGCAACTAACACAATTTGAGCACAGTGCCAACCTGAAGCTGATCAGATCATTGTGGAGAAAAATCACATATGGGGTGCCAGGAAAGACTTTCTTCTTTGTTTCCTCTCAAAACTTAAATTTTACAGATTTGTTCTCTTCATCATTTCATTTTTGGTCCAGTGTTCTTGAATATGTGCATTAATTGCTCCTCAGCTATCTTTAACTTTTTCACTAACCTCATTACTCTTAGTTTTTTGCTCATGTTTAACCTAAACTTTTTCTTTCTTTGCTTATGGCCATTACTTCTCTGTTTTCTTCTGAGACTTGTTGTAATTTCCTGCTTTCATTTACATTGTTACCTTGAAGATATTTACAGGGTATGTTCATTTTCTTCCTGAGGTTTCTCTTTTCCCCTGTGTCGATCTTTTCAGTTCCTCTGTTTTTCCCTCTCTCTCCCTAATTTATATGCCCCCCATCTCTTACTACCAGTAGAGCTAACATTTTGACTAATTTTTCATGTGTTTTTTTTTTTCCTCATATATTTAAGATTAATAGTTAAGTAGCAGAACTGACCTTAAAAAGCTGTGAGGGATATTTCCATAAAAATACTGCCTAATATCTTTTTCACAGTGCTTCATGATTTTAATGTCCATCAGCAGCAAACTTGTATTGCTAAGCCAGCTGCCACAGTTACACACACACACACACAAATAAGTATCTCTAGCCTTCATTTTTTCAAGTAGGACTTTATATTCACTGGTGCCTATCTTATTTTCAGACTGTCCAGACTTGCACAGGTTCTGCATAACTTGTGGTACGTAAGTGAAACCTCTGTGTACACTTAAACAAACACACAGTTTGTTCTCAGCTAAGAAACATAGGAATGGCATTCAACTGGCATGTCCTGCTTTGGATGCTTTTTGGATGCCTGTCCAGGTTTACAGATATATTTAAGTACATTGACCTGTGTGTAGTTGTCTAACAGGATTTTCAGAAGTGACTAGGCGGGCTGAGTTCTTCTTTTCCTGGTGTTACTGGTTTACACATGAATTCCTTCAGATATTTGCTACCTATTCTGTGAAAGTTTGCTGCCATGGGAATTTTCTCCATGCAGTACTGAGAACAGCAGAGCCGTACTCTGACCAGTTCCTCAGCAGCACAAACCTGACAGTGCCCAACAGCAGCAGAACAAAACCAGAGCAATACCAAGGGTACGTGCAGTGGGAATTAATATGAAGTACAAGGAGCCAAGTAAAAAGACACCATGCAATTGGTTCATCTGATAACAAGAGAGCGAAGCAATGAGGATCAGAAATATCTTAGCAATTCAAGAAGAGGCGTTGTCTTTCTGTTCTTTGCAAGTAGACTGATTAAAAACACTCCCAAATAAAGAAAGAGATTGGATGTATAAAAAGTGCACTCTCTGGCCTCACATTTGTTTATAAAGATTATCTATTAGAGGGACAGTTGCAGTCTAAGAATGTGTCTGTGCAGGTAATACGATGCCAGGGAATGGGAACCTCGAGTCTGTCAGAAAAAGAAATGTGGTTAACAACCCATGAGCTCAAGAAGATGCAGTTCCTTTGCCCTGAAACCCGTTGTCACTGGCTGCTGTCAACCGGAGGGTTTGATTTCAATGTTGTGAGAAACCTTAGACAATCTCACACAGTGCAAGTGAGAAAATGACAGCCCTCTGATGATGCAGCCAGTTTTCCTGATCAGCGTGATTGTATGAGAACGCTGTACTTAGTTATATCGATTTGTCTCTGAGAACTCTTTCTGCCACATAAATCTCATTGAAAATCTTTAAAGATCTTGCCCCAGAAGGCCACTGTGTTTTCTTTCTCAGTAAAAAGAAGCAGAGCTAGGAATTCATTTCTCAAAGTTTTAACTAGAATGGTCAATTTATGAGGAAGGTCTGAATTCATCTGTTTTACATTTTGAAACGTTTAAAAACAGCACCGCACTTTATGATTAACCTTTACATCTAAGCAGTACTACAAAGAGCTGTATCTATCTCCTCTCCTTTTCTTTCTTTGTTCAAGAGGCTTGAATAAAGAAAACCACCTTTCTTTTAGATGGGGGAATTGGAAGGAGCATTGTGCCTATTGTAGCTCAAGTCTTAAGTACAATAGGCACCACATTATAAAGATACTATTTGTTCCACTCTAGTTAAAAAGACTGCTAGTGCTTCCCTGATGGAATTTTTCTTTTAGAGTGTCTAAAATGATTTTAAAAATAAATAACCACTTTAAATTAAGAATCTAGTCTTTTAATTCAGCCAGAGATAAGGAAGCTCAAAATACAAATTCACATTATCTCCATAGAATTATCAACAAGTCTGAGTCACAAAGTGTGTCTTTATACTTGGCAGACTCATTTTTTTCTAGCATATATAGAAGTAAATATGAGAAAACACAAGAAGTTTGGCCTTTTTTTCCTTGACAAAAACATTTTTTTTTAAAGTTACTATTGAGTTTGAATTACCTGTAACAGAAAGAACCTCAACACCTACATATGTGTGTTTTAGGCCGTTCAAGTGCAGAATAGCTTGTATGATGGTGCTATAAATGTTTCAGTAACACTAAGTATTTGGTCCCATCAGTATTTCTTCCTCTTTGATAGCATAGTAAATTATTCTTTGGCTTGCTCTGTCACTCTTCACAGATGCAGTGATCTCTACACCCACTGTAAGAGGAGACTGAGGACTTAATTTCCTTTTCCTCCTTTCCTCTAAACAAGCTAATTCCAAGACCTTTTACAACCAATATATGCCAAAGTGTCATTTATTCATTTAAACTATGCAGTCTAGTGCAACTTAAATATAATTACCGTACAACAGAACAAAGCTAACATCATAAAACCATGACATGGCAACTAACATCTGATTAGACAAGCATTCTCCTACAGGTGCAGAATCACTGGCAACAAAGTAGGGTATTGCATTAATCCAGAACATAATAGGAAATTAAGCAGAACATAATTTTGTCCTTTATTGCAGAGAGATACACTAGTACACTTGTATGGAGCTGATTTCAAAGAAGTGAGCACTGTAGCCATCCCCTCCAGTGGAGCAAGTTTGTGAATATGGGTTCATTAACACAATTAATGCCTATATTCCTGTTTTTGAGTTGTCTCCAAACCTTCTTTCTCTAAGTATTCTTGTTCTGACTTCATAGTACATTACTTAAAGTTACCACAGGAAACAGATGAGAACTCTAATGCAGTAAAGCAGCCGCATTTTTGAGGACTGGGATAGACAATGCTTAACAGTACCTTTGATAATTTTGTCACAAGTATGAACTCTCATACCTGGAGCATATCAGCATATCTTCACAAGTATGGAAGTGTTTTTTCAAATGACAGTTCAGACTGATTAGAGTTTGAATCCTTGTCCAAGACTTGAATAAATAGGGCATGAATCTTGCTTAGTTCTGGTGGTCTCTTACTGCTGTCCCAAAGAGACTGGGCAGTGAGAAGGGAGTCTAAGTGGAAAGTGTTTTCCCTTGAGTAATCAAAATATCTTCCAGAGTTTGCAATTTCTCACTTCATCACCATATTAGCTCTGACAATAACAGGACTAACTTGTGCTGACAGTACAGCACATATAGAAAAGCTCTTCTGGAATTTACCAATGATTAAAAGGTACCTAATGAGTGCCCAGAACTACCTATATCAGTGAAATGCAAATAGTCCATTCACACTTGCAGGGTAAATCAGAGCACAGGCTCAGTACCCATCGGGGTTTCAAAAGACAAGAAAGAGTAAGATGGTAAGACTGAGTAATCATCATCATAACAGCTTCATATATATATAAAATAGTTAGTATAGAGTGTAAATGTTTATGAATGTGTGTAGGTTACCCAGAGGATAAAAGAAAGGAGATGCAAGAACAAGAGCTGAATGAAATAAAGTTTGCAGTTCAGCTTTGGTGCAGTTGGTCTGGCGGCTGTTTATGCAGGAGGGGTTGGCAGACCTGGAGCAAAACAAGCACTGCCTGCAGGAGGGATGTGACCTTCCAGTGGAGACAAATTGAGAGAGAGAAGGTAGAGAGCTGACAGGTTTTGATGATGTCTCAGCTGACATACAATGAAGCTTTTGTTTCAGTTTTGCAAGGTAATTTTTAATGGACAATAATATAAAATGCTGAATGTTTGGCACAATGTTTTATATGTTGTGGTCTTCCTGCCAGAGATCTTTGTTTCGGTGTGGTTTTTTTTTTATTTCATAGTTCACAAGAGCAACATCTATAATCTGAGTCCCTTTGTCCTCTGCTGCACTTCATGCTGGTGATCAAACAGTTAACCTGTATTGTCTTTCAGGAGTCCCATCTCCCTTCTGCCAGGAACAATGATAAAATTCTGACTGCAAAAGTGTGCAAGCCTGTGGGCCAGATGGATATTTGGTAGCAAAACATTTGAAAGGCTCTTACTGCAATAAAGAGCTATATGAAGTATTTTCTCTAAACACAAGTACCAATCTCTTGTCTCCAGGGTGTTTGTAATCAATATTATATTACAAGTTGATTAAATACTAAGGTATTGGAGCAGTGAATCTCAAAGTGTAGTTTTGAGTTTTCTTTGTTTCTCAAAAACAACCGTATAAATTGTTTAGAGAAATGTTGACAATACCAGAAAACAACAAAACCAAAATAGCATCAAAATCAATATTTCTGAACATGCGATATTGGCAAGGGGGAAATATTCATCATTGGATCAGTACCTGGTAAATGCTGTAGGTGGGCAAGAATATTACAGCTTTGTAAACTAAATATTTGGCCCATATATCCTGTGTTCTGTGCAAGTAGATAGTATAACGTGGAATAATTTCTACACATAGCTTCTTAGGCTAGTATGCAGTGTGTGCATAAAAGGTGAGTGCCTCTCAAAAAGCTGATGACATCCATGGGAAGCCAAATAGAATGCTTGAAATCTATTTGTCTTCACAGATGTGTAATAAAGGATATGTGTGGTGTGTGAAACTCTAAATTTGGTGCATTTGACACTGTAACAAAAAAATGTGTAAGCAAAAGAATGAAGGCCATGTGAAGAAGCACAGCTATCTGAGCCATAATTCGTAGCAGTAACAGGTGTTTTGGCCCTCTTGTCACTGGATTCCTTTTATCTCTTTAGGCTTTTTGCCTTTGGCAATAGGTATTACATTCAAGTCTGTTTGAACGTGACGGTTAAAGTCTGGGGCCAGTGTGAGAAGAAGGAGACAGAGAGAACCTGGTTCCAACTATAAAAAAAAAGTTGGGCCATCAAAATTCTCAGCAGTGGCAAAACACAGGTGCATCTGTCTCTGTTTTTTAGTTTTGACAGGTACACCTTGGTATGTGAGGGGAGAAAAGTACATGAAATGAGTAAAAGCTGTAGAGTGCTCCCTCTGTGAGCTGCCAGTAAACAGAATTACAGGAATGCTGTGTCAGAGACCAAGCCAGCTGGACACACACTATCTCCTCGTGTCCCTGCACCAGCTTCCTCATTCTTTCATTTATCAGAGCTCTTTTATTCAGTCCTCTTTTGAATGTCTTGTTACCAAAGTTTAGGTTTGTTCTTTGGGGGTGTTTTTTGTTTTATTTTATTAAAGGAGGTTTGAGAGTTTGTTTGTTCTAATAAGCTGGAGCTGTAATTGGGAAATGGGTTAAGCTTGTTTCCAATTAAGAAAGTTGACATGAAATAATTGCATTCTGAGAGAGAGAGAGAAATAAGTTCCCCAGCTGAGCTGTAGAAGAGCACAGCTTTGTCTAACAATGAAGGTAGAAGCAGATGTTTAGAAAAACATGTAAAAGCAAGCGGGGGGAATTTATACATTTGGTTATTAATTAAGATGTATGCATCTTAAGTTTGTTTCTCTTGTGCTTAAATAAAGCATACATGATAAGGTCCTATCAGGCCATGAGTATGTCCACAGCTGGTAAAAAATATACATAGTTTTGTTCACTCTCTGGTTTGCCAAGGTTAAAAAACATGTAATGAGTAGTAGAGTGATTAGAAATAGTGAGTGACTGAGGACTTCTGACAATGCTAATGTTTGCTTTTTAATATCTGGGGAATAGGGGAAGTGGAATCAGCCTTTCTGATTGGAGCGACAGATGTGCTTGAGGATCTGATGTGGGGACAGGCAGCTGCTGAAAAACTGTTAGTTGTTGCAGTCAGTTTGGAGAAAAGAAAGAGCAGAGGGTGGGTATTTGCTAGATAACTGTCTGTGCTATAATTAGGCAAAGATGTACTAGTGTGAGTAAGAAAGAATAAAGGCTTCAAAGACTTTGGATAAGAATATGTACTTTTTTAAAAAAAAAAATCAAATCTGTGCCTTATCCAACAAACTCAAATTTCATTTACAGCATCAAAAGTAACATTATCTGAGATTAAAATTGGAAGAACCAACACTGAACTGACTTGGCTGCTCACATAAGTGATCATTCCTGCAATTTTTATGCAAGTATTAAAGTATTAGTTAAATGGTTTCTCTTTGTTCCCTTGCTTGAACTGTCCTCGAAATTCATAGAATCATTTGGACTAGAAGGGACCTTGAAGGTCATCTAATTCCAATGTCCCTGCCATGGTTAGGGACACCTTCCACTGGACCAGGTTGCTCAGGGCCCATCCTACGTGCCCTTGAACACTTCCAGAACATCT
This sequence comes from Manacus candei, assembly GCF_025592945.1. NCBI lineage: Eukaryota > Metazoa > Chordata > Aves > Passeriformes > Pipridae > Manacus > Manacus candei. The sequence goes on from NW_026138097.1 coordinate 20,387,792, forward strand.
CTGCATCCACAACTCTGTAACTTCTCTGGGCAACCTGTTCCAGTGCCTCGTTATCCTCACAGTAAAGAATTTCTTTCTAATGCCCAATATAAACCAACTCTTTTTCAGTTTGAAGCCAGTCCCCCTTGTTCTGTCACATGCCCCTATAAAAAGTCCCTCTCCATCTTTCTTTTCGGCTCCCTTCAGGTATTGGAAGGCCGAAATTGGGTCATGCCAAAGCCTTCTCTTCTCCAGGTTGAACAAGCTCAACTCTTTCAGCCTTTCCTCACAGGAGAGGAGCTCCATCCCTCTAATAATCTTGGCGTCCCTCCTCTGAACTCACTCCAACAAACCAATGTCTTTCCTGTGCTGGAGACCCCAGAACTGAATGCAGTACTCCAGGTGGGTCTCACAAGAGAAGAGCAGAGGGGCGGACAAATTCAATATGAACTTTAAAAAAGTAACAGACTTTTGGCTTTAATGGCTTCTCTACCTGACTTGTCTCTGTGGTAATTTTGATAGTATTAATGAAAGATTAATATTGGCAGGGGTTGTGACTGGTGTGTTGCTTGTTATGAGGAGGCGTTATTTTACACAGGTAAACCTGGTAAATTAATGTCTGAGAATCAAATACATTTTCTGGCTGAAATGCTACCCCTTAGTTGACTTTTGTGGTGGGTTCATCTTGACTGAACGCCAGGTGCCCACCCAGCCACTCTATCCCTCCCCTTCCCAGCTGGACAGAGGAGAGAGTAAGGTGGGAAAAGAAAACAACACAAATCGTGGGTTGTGATAAGGCAGTTTGTATTTATGCAAAAAAGAAAGCAAAAGCAGCGTGCACGTGCACAAAGCAGGAGCCAGCAGTTAATCTCTGCTTCCCATAAGCAGCGATGGTCAGCCACTTCTCTGAGGAGCAGGGCTCCAGCACGCGTGCCGGTTGTCAGCGGACAGCCATCAGAGACAATGAGCGCCTGCGGTCCTGCTCCTTGCCTCAGCTTTTATATCTGGGCTGACATTATATGGTATGGAATACCCCCTTGGTCAGTGTGGGTCAGCTGGCCTACTTGGGTGCCCTCCCATGATCTCGCCCTCGACTGAAGAAGCAATGTTACAGTGCTGTGCTCAGCAGTAGCCAAAACATGGGTGTGTTATCAACACTCCTCTAGCTACCAATGCAGAGCATGGCGCTGTGAGGGCTACTATGGGGAAATAAATTCTGGCTCAGCCAGACCCACCACACTTTTCTTTGTGGTTAAAGTGCTCTTTGATACAGTAAATCAAATAAGAAGTAATATGATGGATTCCTCTTTCATGTAAATAAAAGTGGTTCTGCTCTTGGAGCCTCAGTACACATGAAAGGTTACAGAGTCTGGACCACCTTTCAGCAAGTGGACAACCAGGATTTCTTCTGCTGTTGCTACTGTTTTCATTTAGAAGATGGAAAGCTCAAGCTGATGTTTTGTGAAATCTTGTAGGGCTGCTTTGATGCGTGAAGTAACAGAGTTGAGAGATGGGGTAACTGGAGCCTCCCTGTGCTTGCATCTGCAAGCTTGTGTGTGCCTGTGTGTCCTTACTGGAGGGTGTGGAGGGTAAGTGGATACATCCTCCATGTACAGGGTGGTGCTTGTTTCTGTGATTTGGTGTTCAGATAATGAGATCATTGAAAATAAACACTTTTAATTACTATTTAGACTTATGTATTTACAGCCTTGTGATCTAATAGGATTTTTAAAAGCTGGGGTTTTTGGCTATTCATACAGAGGTTTTCTTCTGGAGGTTCACCAAAGATCGCAGGTGGCTGTTTGGGCTCATTTCTCATTGGTTACAAAAGTTACTCAGTTGTGTCATAAACCACATACGGGTTTCAGTGTTAAACTGTTTGCTTTTTGTAGTTCATTCTAATGCTTTCGATGAAGTTTCACTTTGCTGTGACCTTTCCCACTCTTTTCTTTGTTCTTGTCCTTTAATTATGATGGAATTTCTGGAGATAGAGACAGGTCTTTTATTAAGGAAGTGTTAAAATGAAGAATTTTCTCTTGAGGTTGCCCTCCTTATGTAAAAGGATGTTGCAAATGACATTTGGACTTTCCATAAGTGAACTGAGACTTTTAATCTTTTTTGAACCTCATACGATGAAAGACAAATAACTGAACACTGCCATTATAAATTATGTGAACTTCTTATGCTTCAAGAAAGGCATTCTACATGCTTTACCTTGACAAAGCTTCTGCTGCCTTCCTGGGAAACCTCGGCTAGTCAAAATTTGGCTTGCGATCATAGACTAATCCTGTTCATAGTAAGCATCACTGAATGCTGCCTTCTGAAATTATATCACTCTTGGGAGGCCTCACTGATCACAGAATAGTGATTCTACTGCTCTTATAGCATGCTGCAAGCCAGACACTTAACAAATGGCATTTCAAAGACTGAGTTAATTTAACCCTTTTTCTTAAAGCGATCAGAGAATCTTTTCAAAGGCTTATCTTGTTGATAGTGTTGTAAATACATAACATAGATTAAGAGAATTAGGAAAAAAAAAAACAAGTTAGAAAAAACAATTTATTAAGTAGTATCATATAAATAACTCGTTACAAAAATCAATTTGCAAAAAGGCAAATTCACTCTGTCTGTGAGAAATTGTTGTTCAAATTGGTTTCTCATCAAATCTTTAAATTTCATTTCCCCTGCCCCCCAACCCCCCAAAAGAAGCCAGTACAATGAACAGGAAATGTAAGAGAGTGAGTGCACACTTTCAATCTGACCATAACAAATTGCCCATTCACACTGCAGAAGAGAGAATCATTCCAGCATGGGTCAATTTGCAAAACAGGGAAGTTTCTAAGTGTAAAACTCTTGTGTGACAAAAATATTATTGCCCACAAGTCCCCCTCTGCTGAGCATTGACCAGATCCATTCAATGCTGAGGCTCCCTTGGCACAACTAGGGGATGACATCATGAGAGACTATGTGGCTGGAGCATGCCAGCAAGTAAATCTTCCCAGGTGAAGGCATCGGTTTCAATTTATGCTTGGAAGTATTTTTAATTAAAAAAAATCAATACCAAAAAGCACTTATTTTAAAGGGTTTAAAAAAATCACAAATCTCAATAGGAGTTTGCCAGATTGATTTTGCTCAGTAACACAGTTAAGATGCACGAAGCATTTATTATAAGGCCTTTCTTTTAATTTTTCAAAGCAATGAAAGTAATCACAGAATTAAAACAGTACAGTGATTCTAAAGTTTTTTATGTGTCAAAATCCAGAACAATTTCATGTTTGCTGTGTTCTTTGTTGTGTTCACCTGAATGCTTAATAATTCTATACATTTGTATCTTTAATAAACACTAAAGTGGTAGATCATAGAAAACTAAAAGCTTATAGAAAGAGTCTCCAAGTATATTTACATAAATAGTGCAGTCTTATAGGAAAGGTCAAAAGCCCATGGGAGTGGAAAGGATTTTTCTATATGCTGGACTTATGCCTTATTTATCAAATCGACTTTGTGGAAGGAGAAATTTAAAGACAGCAGCTCCTTTTTTTTTGTTTGTTTGTTTTTTTTTGTTTGTGGTTTTTTTGTGGGGTTTTTTGGTTTTTTTCTTCCTTTTTTTTTTTTTTAATTTATTTTTAAAGACAGCAAAAGATGCATGCAGAAAAAAAGACCACAAGGGTAGGTTCTGTAAAAAACTCCTTTGAAATCCAGTAAATCTATGCATGATAGCTTTGTGGCTTTTAAGCGTCACGGGCCTGCATTGCATATGACTAATTACCTCCCCCCGCCCTCCCATGCAATTCACTTTCTGTTCTTCTTCCTGAAACTCTCAATTCTCTGACACTTGCACTCCCTGTAACCCCAACCACAGCTTTTGGATACCTACCACTGAACTTTATGAACTGTTCAGGAAAGCGTTTAGTATATGACAAACACACTTTTGGGCTCAAAGTGTAATATTACAAACTGATGGGCAGAATCAAGATTGTTTCAGCTGGCTTAAATAAACTACTGAGGGGAGAGACTGGTATTAAAGCATTGTGTTGGCTGTTGTGGTTTTTGCTTTCTTTCTGGATCAATGCATGAGTCTGTAGACATTAAATATGTTTTTGTTCCCCTTAAAGTACAGAAAGAATCTCCGAGAAGTCTTTCTGAAGACTAAACTGAAAATAAAAAAAAAAAACCATTGTGGCTTTGACATTTATTGGAGGAGGCTGCTGTTTCACAGGTCTAAAGGGGTTGAAAAAAACCTACCTTTCACAGCTTATGTCATAGTTCATATTCATTGGAAGTAGTGTAATGACTGTTAATTTGTCAACTCTCATTTGACAAGGGATCTCAGACTGCAGAGTTAATTGAAATGCAAATAGGCAGGGGATGGCAGCATCCAATTGGGACAGCGGTTCTTCTGAAAAATTTTAATACTACTTATAGCCAAAGGAAACATGGAGAGAATTCTAAGAGATGGTGGCAAGTAGAGCTAACACAGTGGCGCTTGCAGAAAGTTACTGCTTAGAACCACTGTCAGTAATTCACCCTGCATCAAGATAGTTCTGCTGCAGAAATTTAACACGTTTCTTTCTTTCCTAGAGATCTGCATAGAAATGGCTTGGATTTAATTTGCTTGGTCTGAAAAAGACGATGTCTTTCTTCCCGCCTCTGCAAATCTCCCTCTGGCTGCAGTAGGAAACCTGAAAGTGTTAGAAGTCACTGTGTGGTGTTGGTTCTGCTCAACATGGATAATTCTGGTTCTGAAACATGGGGTGCTTCCAGTGTTCATTATTTCCCTTCTTTTTAATCATGCTGTACATGTGTAGACACATATTTCTAAAGCCATTTCTTTCTGCTCTACTTCTTTATGACTGTTCTGTTTTTTTATGGTACTGCAGATGTTCAGTTACTTGGTTTTGTGGGATTTTTGTGATGTCATGTGTCCTGCTACTTCCAAAAGTGGATTATTTGAAGGTTGCCTCTCCCATTCACATTTAACAGATAAGAAATACCTGTCCATAGAATGAATTAAGACCAGAAAAATATATCTTTTTCTTAGGAAAAATTTAGCAAATATTGGTGTTGGTACAGGTGAAGTGTTCTTTTTCTACTAGGTACCTTAGCTAGCAATTTTTTTACCAGAAATAACTTAAAAATAGAGACAACTTTTTTTCACGGTTAGACACAACTCCATCTACATCAGGTTTGGGAACACATCCCAGTCCTGTGATCCTGTTGGTAGAGCCGTGTAGAAACACCCAAATTCCCTTGTGCAGAGCTTTCTGCAAGTGTTTGCCTCATCTTTCTTCCATGCACTTGTCTACACAGAAAGATGTCCTGGTACAACTGTATTGGAGGCATGGGCGGCTGTGTCTCCCCATACCAGTGCTGCTGTGGGATATACTTGGGTTTAACCTGAAATTATCAAACAAACACAAAACAAAAACCCCACTTCCCCCCATTTTTCTGAGATAAAGTGACTCTTTTGGGAGTTGGGATGAAATAGCTACAGTAGAAACCTTATTCCAAGTGTAGAGATACTACTGTTCTGCACTAGCACAGCTGGAATAGTCTCCCAGGTCCCTGTTTCATCCTGACTCCACTGAATTCCTTGGCATCTTTTAATAGGTCTCCTGCTGTTAGGTCAGATGCTTTTCCAAATTAAAAGGCAACTGCATTGCTATCTCTCTACCTGGCCTTAGCTAAACTTCCTAATAATATTACTTCCTCTTAAATAGGTGTGGTTGTAAGAAGAGCAGGCTTAAAACAGCCTTGAAACCCACTTCATAGCCCATAGTCCAACACTTGTTTATCTGTAAATGACAACTGTAGCACTGTGTGAAAGCATTGTTAAATACTCATTTCTATCATCTAGCACGCTGCCATGCAATATAGTGCAAAGAAATTCTACTGCAAAGTTTTGTATTCACTGCAATATGGCACTTTCAATATTTAATATGCAATACTGATTTTATAAATTGCACTTTGTGGTACTGCTAAGCAAGAAGAAAAGGAAGAACTGAACTCTTCTTGCTGTGTAAGAGATGCTAAATTTGTGTAATTTGCAGGAAAAAAACCAGACCTTAAAACCTAAATGCATAAATAATAATGTGGATGCAAGTTTGCCTCAAATTTTCTTAGAAGAATGCATTTGCTATTCAGGCACCATATTTGTGGTGACATAACGTAATTTTATATATATAATATATTTACATAACAGGCATGAGTAGCCACTCTCTATTATTTACCGTGTCACTCAATGGACAAGAAATAACCAGCTTTGAATTAAAAGGAAAGAAATCAAACCAATCCAAAACTCGAGCTTGGACTGCTACTAACAATCACTAAATCAGACAAAAGCACTGTACAAACATAGGAAAGTAGTTACAAGTTATCCTTCTGTCTTGTTATCCCATTCCTAGAAGTGACTAACGCAGGCTGACCCGCAGAGTGGCCCAGCCCCTTCAGGGCACAGGGTCTGTCTTCAGTAAAGAGCCAGTGATTCCCTCTTCCCAGTGAGCTGGGGGTGGCTCACAGGGCCAAATACCTGCACAGTTTCACAGCCACTTCTGCCATCCCCTCCACACAATCTGTTTCCTTGGGGCTGAAGGAGAGGAAAGGACAGTTCACTGGCTCGCTTTGGGCATCCAGTGAGCTCCATTGAGCTTGAGGTTATTTGCTAGAGGCAACTCCACAGTGAAGGGTGAGAGAGGCGCACGTTTAGGAGTCCCTGGAGGGATAGGCTGGCTCCCCTGATTGTATGAGGGGAGCAGCCAGAAGTGAGGGACTTGTGGCAGGTGGTGCTGAGCATCTGCTGCTCCTCCGCGTATCTGAAATCCAGATGGTCTCTCCTGTCTGTCAGAGCCAGCTTTTGGACATGTTGCTTCCTAGAAGCTCTGATTTCATGGAAGCCATGAAAGGCTAGGCTTTCAAAGGCTTTTATCATCTTAAATTACTTAGGGGTCCTCAGGAGGACATAATAAGGGTCTAGCTGTGCCATTACCATCATGATGGGTGCAATGGGCTCAGGCTCTCTAAGCAATGGAGTTGGGAACTGACGGACTTAAAACATTGTGAGAGGCCTGCCCCAGGGAGGCTGGGGGCTCAGGACCCTTGGAAAATCTGGGCTCTTCAGCTCTGTACACCCATCCAATCTATCATGTTGGGCATCTGCAAGCCATTAGCTAGTCTGCCCTACACTCATAGGCGTGCAGTTCTCCCCACTGCAAAGGAGTCCCTTCTTGCCCCAGCCAGGCACTGCAGCATGGCCGGCTCATTCTCTTCCACGTGAGCCGGCTTGCAAAACCTGAAGTTACATTGTTGTGGTTGTAAAAGTCTAATACTTGGGACTCTTACTGCTCTCTTTAACTCACTAGGAGTAATGAATCCCAGAGATTAATTTTTAATCCCTCTTTATTTTCTGTTTGTTAACTTTTTTTCTCATTTCTCTTTATTTTTGGAGTAAATTGGAGCTGTTTAGTTTTCAGATTGATTCACTTATGGTCTGGAGGAGGGAGAATAGATCCAATCCTGTAATTCTGGTATTAAATACTTTTTCAAAATGAAACAAATGAGAATAGTTATCTATGAGGTATATTAAAAAAAAAATTAATTCCTTCTTTCCTTGACATAGAGCCATGGGCTGGTTCCCTACTTTGGGACACAGGGTAGCTTTTAGCTCCTGGAAATTGGATATGCTCCATGGCAGTCCCTCAGGGTTTTCTCCAGACAGTCTCTCCTAGATGGCTGAATTTGAAGAGCAAGGCCATTACACATTTGACAAATCAACTGAAATTCTGTGTGGTGAGCAAGCTATCGTGAAAACAGTTCTGGCCCAAGATTATGGTGTCTCCCCCAACCATGGACAAAAATTAGTTAGCTTGGCAAAGGAGATAAACATACACACAGAGACTTGTTCTAAGGTGGTAGATAAGGCCACAGAAAAGAAGAAAAAAACCCTCCTGATGGATTCCTGGAAAACTCCAGCACTTGGGGAGACATACCCAGAAATTGATAAAAGGATTAAAATGAAGAAAGGAGTGATACGGTATGGAGATAACATGGCCTTTTCTCGAGCACATCTTGCCTGCTGGGAACTCAGGAAGTGGACCTTTGGGCTTATTTCGTCTGTCTATCACCCCAAAATTAGTTTACTGACTATAGCCACTCAAACTGCCTAAAGAAAAAAGGTATAAAAAGAGATTGGATGCAAGCAAAAATCATGGAGAAGTTCCATCAACTCTGCGGAGGTAACCTATGGGCTACCTCTTCTTCCTCCATCTTCTCGGGATGCCTTGGGGTGAGCGATTGCTTTATACATATATACACTAATTTTACTTTTGCTCCATAGTACTTTAAAATTTTTCCTTGTTACTTTGTTGTAAGTTGCTTTTGCTTTATAGTGTGTACTTAGGTTTTTTGCTTTACTTAGTCTTTTTAAGTTGTCTTACTTATTTGTAAGTTGCTTTTGCTTTAGTGTCTCTGCCTATGCTTTGCATTATTATTATTACTACATAGTTTTAAGTGCGTTTTTTTGCAGTTAGAACCTATTCCAGACACAGTGAACCCCATAAATTGTCACAAATTTGCATTAATAAATGTGTTATTTCATGAACTGTTAGAGTGAGTCCGTTCTTAGATGCTGACAGTTTCGTCAACAGTGAAATAACTCATAGGAGAAATTTGCTGAAGGGATTTTCTACTGCTATTAAGTGCAGTCCCTATATATAAAAGGTATCAAATGTCCTGTCTGTCTCAGCGAATCTGTTAGCAAAGGGTCTCATTAGGTGAGACACTACCAGACTGTTTTGGACATTAAATGGCTTTGGTCTCCTGGAGGGGGGATACTGATAGACAAAAAAATAAATTAATACACATTGGACAGAAGATTCTTCTTTTCTGCCCCTTTTAACGTGACAGAAAATGGTACCAAGAAAGTGAGGTGTCATGAATATTCTTCTGCAAAAATGCAGATTTACCTCTTCCCAAGTGGAGAAAGAGTGCACTGAAATGTTTAAAAAAGCTAAAGGAAAAGTTGTGAAATGCATGGACCACCTTAAAACTCTGCTTGTGAACTGCAAAGAGAAACAACTGCTAGAAAAACAAACAACCAAATTGGTTGTTGGAGCCAAACAGCCTCAAAAGTCAATAACTCATCCAGATATGGGAATCTGGAAAGGAGATATCTGCTATGATAAAACCACAGAAAACTGTAATTCTAATGAAAATGAATGTAGTGTTTTGCACAATGATTCCTGCTCTCCAATAGAGGTGGCAAAAACGCAAGAAAATACAGAGAAACTGGAACTACAATTCGAACAACAAAGTGTGTTTTGTGCACAACAAAAATCTAAAAATTTATCTCCTTCTAAACTGATTAGTGATGTTGAATATGTGGTTTTAAAATCAGAAAATCAAGTATTAAAGTTATTGTTAACCTATAAGAGAGGAAAAATTCCAGTTTCTGAACTTGCTGCTAAAAACAAGTTGTTTAGAACTGAAGCGAATAACCTTAAATTTTCACTTGCTACAGCAGGCTTGAACAAAACGAGCTGCAGGTAAACGAGGTGTTATATGCTAAAAAAGAAAAAAAAACTGCCAGCGAAACTGCTTGCTGTTAAACACAATCAAACAAAGCTGTGGAATGTGCATACATTAAAGAAAAAAATACAAAGTGTTAGACTCACTAAAGTTAGTGTTTGCCAAGCTACTAAAATCCACCTAAATAAACAGTTGTTTGCTGCTAGCCTGGCGATTAAAAACTCTGCATCTGCAGGGTGAAACAGAATTTTCGCAGTTGATACGAAAACCAATTAATATTAACTCTTTATTACAGGCACTTGTGTGCCAATGCATTTCTACTAGCAGCTGCTGTGCTTAATATCGTGAACTTAACAACTAAAATACACCAAGCCTACTTGGGTATTCACGTGGTGGTAACAACTCTCAAAGAAAAAATTTTATCACTCACTCAGGCTTTGTTAATTTTCCTGTCTGTCTGGGAAAAACTGTAAAGAGAAAATTGTGGGTTACCTTTTGCTGCAAAAAACTGCATACTAATTTTTTGACTGCTATTAAACTATCAAAATCTGACCTTAAATCAAGAGATATTGAAATCCAGTCAATGCTAAGGCAGTGGGATGCTGAGAAGCTGCATCCACTTTCCAGACAGCATCCAGCCACTGGAGTAAACTGAATGGAACAAGTGTTACCTACGAAACTGATAAAGTTAACTCATGGCTCCAGGGTGAGAAGCAGAAGCCTGCAAAAAACCCTAAAGGAAACCCAGCTCAAACAGTGACTCTTGTCGAATCTTTACAAGCAGTCTCACTCCCTCTGATCTAAGACGTGATTCGCCTCCAAACTCGGAGACTAAACTGTCAAAACTAAGTGGCAAACACTTCGTGAAGCCAAAGTTGAAATTTTTTTTTAATCTTAAACACCTGTTTCTAACCAACCTCACTAGTTCAAGAGTGAACCAAGCATATTTCTTTTCTTTCCTTCTGTTTCACAGGAATATGCATAAAAAGAAGAAAGCTTACTTCAGCAAAAACAATGTGATCTTATACTTCCTCTTGTTTTTCTTACCTAGCTGTTTTATTGCAAAGAATTAAACATCAGTGCTTGACTTTTAACCACTGCGTTAAACAACCTGACTCATTAAGTGATAACCTGTAAGAAAAACCCCTTTGGGACTCGTGTTTTTTTCTTTTTTTCTTTTCCTCTTTCTCTAGGAATGCAACACACACACACACACTGACAACTGAGTGAAGAGACTGCCAGCAAATTTCTCTTAAATTCTTTTCACTTTTGTAATATACACAGAAACAAAGTCTACACTCGATGAATTATTCCTTTGGTTGTTTTTTTTTAATGATTAATTTATAGTAGGCCGAATTTTCAACTCATCTTCTTATAGGAACAAGCTAAGAGAGAATCAGAACTGCCTGAGACCGATGAAACTTTTAATAATTACTTAGATTATTAGTTTATTAATTCTTGTAATTTGTTTGTGTTTTCATCAAGAGCCATTTGTTGGAAGACCAACTATTAACCAAGTTATATAAAACAAACCATTTTATGTATTGTTAGTTTAAATTTTAATAAGTTTACTTTGTCTTTTCTTTTCCCTTCATTAAATATGAGAATAGGTTGGAAAAAACTTTTACCTTATGAATATACAACTTTATTTCAATTAAATAAAAAATTTAAAAATTCAACCAATTCAACTTGGAAGTAGATACCAGGATTTATGCATGTCTGAAATTATATAAATATGTATTAACTTTTCCAAGTCTTCCTCAGGAGACCCTGGATTTATTAAAATGATTTAACTGATTTTTTCTGCCTGTCTAAAAGGAAAGACAACTATAGAATGCAAACAAGACCTGCAAATAAAATAAAATAATAACAAAAAAAAACTATAACCATTTTTGAAGAAATACTTATATTCTCCTAAGTACTTTTTACTTTACCTTACTTCTCTTATCTATGCTAATCAATCATTGTTAAAAGAATGTGATAAGAGCAATTCACCCACTGAAGAAAAAAAAAAAAAGGGGAAAAACAATTTTACTTTAACACAACCTATGCTTTCATCTTGTTTATAACAGAAACAAGGTATAAGTTATTTAATTTTATAAAATTTATGTGTGATGGGGTGATCATAAATAAAAAATGTGTACTTCTAAGTATACTTCTGCTTAAACTAGTTTTTGTAAACAGAAATGGACCATCACAAAGAAGAATGGAAATCAACACTTTCTATCTCTAAAAGGAATTAACAAAAACATCATCTCAATAGGATACTAAATTAAAAATAATGCTCTAAATGCATGACAACAATGTTACGCCTTGTTGTAAACTATACTAAAAAAAGAAAAAATAGATATGCCTACTTTTTTAAGCATGAATACTAACATAACTTTAAAATATACCTTTAAACAGACCCCAACTCTCAAGTGAGCTTGGGCCTTCAATTCTCAAATAAGTCAAGTTGCTGATACAAAATAGTATTTCCACAATTACACCATCCCTGACAACCTTATATGTGGAATGCAATTAAGGACTGAAAGTTCTAATAAATGTGAGCTCTCAAATATTAATATATTAATAAACTGGTTACGATTACCACTGACCTAAGTAAATCAAAACAACCATCTACAACTTTTCACTTTTAACTTTAGGAACTAATCAATGGCCTTTAACAAATCTGTTACCACAAGAGGGAATTGATTAAAAAAAAAAGAAAAAAAGATCATCAGTCAATCCCAGATGCATTTAGCATCATCCAAACCAATGTCTCTCTGACTCCAAGATGTAGCCAGACACACTGATGGATACAATCAATAACAACTACTATCATAAAAGAAAGGTGAAGGAAAAACACCTTACCTATTAAAATTCAAAACATGATTTGGAATAATACAATTAATTTAAAAATATATATATATTAAAAAAAATAAATACTGGTGGTATCTAGTCAATTTTACCTATGATCCCACCAGCAATACAATTACAGCTTTTCTGCTGAGAGTATCTTAAAACTAAATTACCACAGAACTATGCTCTACCATCTAGAGCATAGAATATGAATATGAAAATACGAAAATTCTTCTTTTCTGCCCCTTTTAATGTGACACTTGTGATTTAAATTTTACCTTTTGGTGAAGTCTTTAACAAACTTGGTTGTGTAGTTTACTTTAAAAAACGAGTTATAGTTATAAACCCTACTTTTTCAGGCCACTGGAATGACAATTAATTCTCACTTATTTGTGCATTCAGGGCTTGAATCTGGAAGAAAAAAAAAAAAAAGAAAACAACCCAAACCCATGACAATTTACTTCCTCCAGCAGAATGCCATTTTCCATTTCTAAAGCATTTTCCAAATGACTTACATAGTTTTTGCAACATCCTGATGAGGTAGGCATTACTTCCCCATTTTACAGATAGCAGAACTGGGCAGAGAGTCAAGTCAGGAATCCACCCTGAACATCCAGGTAGAGAAGGTGAGGACAAAAAAAGCAGTTTCCTCCTCTGCAATTGCTCTGTTTGCTCCAGTGGGTGGCAGTCACCTTGAGGCCACTCCTCCCCACCTGCACATGAGAACAGGCAGAAGTAGCTGGATATGAACATCCTGACTCCCACCTCCCCAGTGCAGTGGCCATCACTGAACTGATGTGCAGGTGGAGGCTGACTGAAAAAGTGCAAACAAAAGCACAGTTATGATCTATTCCTTTGTCCAAGTCATGACCTAATCTGTGGTTGGATTTGATGACTTTCCATGTATCGCAAAGTAGGTCTGGGTTAGAACTGGGAAATCATCTAAGAATAAGATACTGAGGCTACTGACCACACACATGTGCACGCACACACATCTCTCCAGCAATGCTAGGTCAGAAGAATATATACAGAGAAGTCAATGAACTATATATATATGTGTGTGTTAGCATGATTCAGTGCATTGGGGGCAATGGCAAGTTCAAGAGAAACACTTAGGTTTAAATGACCATTAAGCCTTTCTACCATCTCCATGAGTAAAATGCATGTTTGATGTTTTTTCTTGGCTTACTCTTACTTGTATAATAAACCTTCGTTCCATCACCACTACTTTTAACTATAATACATAGGGTAAACTAGGGTACCTCATTACAATGGGATGTGCAATACACAATCGACAGAGCAATTGTCTGAGCTGAATAGTCTGAATACAAGTAAGAAGAGCAAGTGAGCTTAAACAGTAATATATCCCAATTTACAATATAAGCAGAACAAGTAAAAATATTGCTCCCCATCTGATCCTTTCTTTCCCCTCCACTACTGCTGTGCCTGTAAGACTAGCCTGGTAAACTGGATGCACTAAAAAATAAGGATTTTGCCTCTTGGAAGCTCAAAAAATGATACTAGAGAAAGTTTTCTGATGGCTAACCCACACAGACTGCTGTCATTAGACAATTCAAATGGGTAGAATAGAGAACCCTTTTCACATAGCTGTGGAGAAATAGAAACAAATAGCCACTTCACATATCCCAACGCTGTTTCTGAAAATGAGGACAGGAAATAAAAAGAAAGAAAAGAAAAAGGCAACATATTAAGAGTCTTTGTCACTGTCCATTGAACCATACATATCTGCCAGCTTTTTAAACCGAGGTCCCCAGTCACTGAGGTAATCGTAGTCCTGATCTCCGTCTGTAGTCACCGACTCCAAGGAGCTGAGGGACTCGGCCACAGAACCATTACCTTCATATGCGTAGGTTGCTAACGAGTCATAAGGGGGGGCTGTTGGATCTGTATCATTTTCCTTTAACCTTTGGTTAATGAAATCTCTGACATCCGTGTTATCCCGCGCTGTTGCAGTCCGCCGTGGTATAAAAAGTGTTTCAGGCACAATGTCTCTGCGCAATTTATTATCATCTATGGCTTCGGGATTTCTCAGTGTGCCAATATCAAATGCCTGGGTGTCTTCCTCTCCACCACCTTCATCGTTATAACTGACAATGTTGTCTCTGATGTCTTCTTTGGAAATAATCAAAGGCTCTTTTTTCCTCTGCCGTCTCAGTGCTGCAAACAGCACCACTGTAACTAGAAACAAAAACAACAGTGAAAGAAGGTTAATCTCCAACTCCATTAAAGCCCAGAAGAAATGTCGCACCTCAGCTCGAATTTGAAGTTTTAGAAAATGTTTTGCAAAACTGAAAATGTGCGTGCCAGGTTTTCAGGCTGTGCTTGCTCTGCCTGTGAGTTCCTTGGGAGATGAAACGGCATGGATGTGCACTAGAAGAAAGGCAATGTCAAGCTTGTAAGAAGCCAAGTGGAGTGTCATTTTGTCAGGAGGCCCTTTGTTACTCAGAGTCATAATAGTAATTTTGACGTCTTGAGAACAGAACTAGTTTCATGATAGTTGGGATGGAAGAAACACTTTCTTCAAAATAAGCAACGTCAGATGTTATTTACCTTGAACCTCTGGGACAATATGTGATTTCTGCTATGGACAAGGCTGGAATCTACTGAGCTTAGCAAAGCTGAATTACAAGATAAGTAAATCTATCCTCCTCTGGAAAAAAAAGTCTGCAATATGGAGTGGATTTTGAGCCAGCATAAAGTCCAAGTTTTATTAACTTCCATGAAATGTTTTTACAATGTACATCACCTTAAAAAAGTACATGGCTTAAATCTTAGACTGATGATATATGATAAAGTTATTTTTTAATCTGCCAAAGGCAGATTTCTGAAACATATTTTATGTCCTTCATTTTAAAGTGTGTGTGTATGCATACATATATTTTTCATTTATTTGGAGGGAAGGAACTCTTTCAATGACCCTGGTCCAAATTTTAATGTTTTTGCTCAATAATGACTCTCAGAACTGTTGGAGAAGTGGACACAGAGGATGGAAAGGAATACGGTAAACACTTTCCTACTAGGAGCTAATTTCAGATTTATCAGCCGGAGTATACATTAAGGCAAATGGCTGAACATTGACAAATGAACAGCAACAAGGAGCAGGGATGTATTTCTACTATCAGTGTTGCTTTGGTAGTTTGAGGTCTGCGTTGCCCAGTATTTCACTTCTGCTGTGCAAACTCCAAGGGAAGACACATCTTGCTGTCTTTATAGTTCTTTCACAGCAAAGGAAAGCAGAAATGCCTAAACTCATTGATATGAGATGATAAGGTGGATCACAATTATCTTTCATGTCAGCTGTGTTTCTAAAATGTATGTGAGTCAAAGCACAGTAACTGTTAAAGACTTTTTTTTTCAGTCCCTTCCTCATTTGTAACCTTTTAAAGGGCAGTGGCAAGGACTCCGAATGTCCCCAAACTGAAAGTAGCCCACTGAAACCTGTCATTCTTAGCTTCCTTCGACAGACAAAAAACTGATTTGTTGGGGTGAGGTGGTGTTTGTTTCATTGGTTTGGGGGGATTTTTGTGGGGGTTTTTGTTTGTTTGTTTGTTTCTATATTATGAGCTCCCCTTTGGGATCACTTAGAGCAAGAATACTATCTGTAGGTGTGCCTAAGCATGTTGTAGAAGATGTGTTTTTTCTCTCCATTGACTATGGAAGGATACCAAGAAGACAGGATAAAGTAGGAAAATGCTGTGCCTTATTGTGGGAATACTGGGAATAAAGAAGGACATCTGTCAATACAAGCTGAAATAAGTGAGGTGGTGAAACTGAAGTAGAGATAGTTCAGATGGCAGCAATTCAGGCTTTCAGCCTAATGATGAGAATTCACTTGTGTTGTCACAGAAGGGTCCTAATCTGAGTGATGCCTCTTTGTGCTGTTGTGCAAAAATGCAGTAAGAGATAATTCTCTTCCTCGAGAGCATAAAGCTGTGACACTCCGTGGGAGGACTGGGGAAAGGTGTATGTGACAGAACAGAGATAGCTAGAGAAAATTTCGGAGAACTTGAAAAAAAAGTGTCAATTTTGAATGGGCTTCTGGAATAGCGACTGGTAAAATGGTCTGAGAAAGCGCAGGAATGACAGATTTTACATCGAAGGGTTGCTGAAGTAGCTTATTACAAAAAAGGTGCTACACAGAACATGCAAGGATGAGACTTTGACAGTTATGTCACACGTCTGATATGTAGTTTTTACTATTTTGTGCTGAACTTGCAGGCAAAAAAGTCCATGAGAAGTTACATGATAAAGTACATCACCTTTATTTGCATGTCAGTGTTTAGCAGTATCTGAGGCCTCTTGATAAGTTGCTAGACTTACTCAAACTCCAAATAAACCTAGCAATTTACAGTCACTTTTTGTTGCTGCTAAACTTTGAGCTGTGGTTCAGGTCTGCCCAGAGTATTGTTTTTCACTCAGTAGTGGTTGCACATTCAAACTCTGCAACCAACCTGAAAATGGAAAATTATATAGCTGAGTTAATTGAAAATCTGCTTATGGTGCATGGTGGCGTGAGCAGTAATTGACATAAAGTGCTGCTTAGCACACAGAATCAATTATTTTCGATTGACATAAAACAGGAAATCGTTTAATGTCAGATTGATATTAATGAGCACAGTTGTACTAACGAGTGCAAGACTACCTACAGCATTACATTTCTTTTTCTGGGAAGGAACTTAACACAAAGTGAGCTGAACCCTTAGGGGCAATGATACCATGTTTTGAAAAATGAATTTAACAGTGAATTAAAGATAAGATTGTTATTGTGGGAATCTTTTCTGAAAATGGGGTAGTGCTTATTTGAGCAAGCCATACTATACTGTTAGTCTGAGAATCATGACGTGGCTTTTGACTCATTACTGGACAGGGAAATTTTGTTAATAGTGAAGGTCGGGATGATTCTGCAGTGGTGCTGAGCATGTCCAAGGAAGATACTAGTATGGTAAAAAGAGGCAGGATCACTGAGGAAGTATTTTCTCCCCTGCTTGCCCCTACTGCTATAAAACTGATCTGACTCCCTTCTTTCCTGACTAATAACATCTCCCAGAGAACAGCCTGTGTTGTATTGCACAGTTCTCCGCACACCTACAGACTATGCCTAATGGCCATATCTCTGTTTGCAGTACAAGAGGGGTAGAACCTCACAGGAATGTGAGAGATGTTTCAAACTGTTCCTATATATATATATATATAAATATATATATAAATATATATATAAATATATATATATATATAAAATGTGACCACCTGTAAATGTGAGCTCTGTACATCTTCCACATCCAGGATCCAACCTCTTCCTATTCACAGGTCCCTGAAATGGCACCCTGCAGCCTCTGAGAGAGTCCTTTAGAAGCTTTCACCACAGTTTTCCAACAGAACAGAAGCACTGAGACTTGTTTCTCCTCAGTTTAGATACTGGAAGTTAATTCTTTAAAACTAAGTTATTTGGCCTTCTTCTATGGTCAATGTAAAGGGATGGACACCCGCACACGGTGATGAGTCTGGTCCTTCTCAGATACCAATAAGGAATGGGATTAATGTCTCTCTACAGCTGCCTCTTTCCATTGACCGGGGGGTAGAGCCCAGCTGTCTCCTCTTGCTTGTACATTGCTCACTTTTAGATAACTAAGATTAGATAGGTTGTATTCTATACACCCTATCTGTAGCAGCCCTCAGAGGAGGAAATAGAATAATATACATGTAGGATAAGACAAGATGTCTTTACTTTGTCTTTGTCCTAGTCTTGGAATAATCATTATAGCAATGCAAAATAACCATGAAAGCAACAAAATGTCCCTGAACTACTTACCAAGTAATATAATGATACAGAGAAGAATGGCAATAAGAGCCCCAGTGCTAAGACCAGTAGGGTGAATCAAGGCTTCTGCATTGCAGGACAGCATCTTGCCTCGATGGTCACAAGCACATACTCGAATAGTCACTGTTTCAGTGCTGCTCTGGATAGGGTAATCATTGTCTGATATTACCACTGGCAAGAAGTAGGTACTCGTTTCATGCCGGTTATATCTGGTTTTTCGGGTGAAAATCCCTGCTGTGTTATCTGGAAATATACAAAGCATGCATTAAGTCTTCATCTGAAGACTGAAAGCAAGAAGAGATAATAAGAAAAGTCTTCCCAGAAGTTCACCTCTGTTGTCCTGTAGTGTAAAGTTTGAGCTGCTGGCTGCCTCAGGAGCTAAGGAGAATGAAAACTGATGTCCATTGTAAGAGTCATCTTTATCAACAGCACTTAATGTTTGTATCAGCTGAAACAATAAGAACAGAATTATTTTCAAAGTCAGTGGACTTTATTTATGTAATCTAGGATTGTAAAGTAATCTTACTCATTTTTTTCTTCTGTTTTTAGAAAATGATGTTGCTATAGTGTGCTTAAGAAAAGTGATGCTGTTTAGCATTACCATACTATTGTATTCTATACCATAAGCCAGTAACATAATGAATTTGAAAGTTGGCAGGAAAATCATGTTGAATTCAACAGAAGGCTTGAGTTGATGCCACTCCAGACGGGTAGGAAACCTTTGCATGTGCTAAGCAATAGAGACGAAAGGTGAGACAGTCCAAGCTGACTGTTTATTTATCTACCCAAATCTCATGTCACAGAATTAGTGTGGCTGAATCTTCCAAATTATCTGCTACTTTGAACTACTTAGCAATAGGACAGGTTGAGTGAGAGTTATCTGGCATAAAGTAGGTCTATCACAGACAGGACCTGTAACAGTTACAGCCCTGAAACAGTTTTTGAAGGAGACAGTGGAGATGCCTGAATAAAGCAGAGAATCATGGAATGAAAATGAGTCAGGGATAACAAGGTGCAGTACAGAAAATAACAGTCTAAAACATACCGTCCTGTTAGCTGCAAGAATACTAAGTGAAATCAGATACTGCACAGCCACTGTTTAATTTTGCAATTAAGTTTGATGCAATGCGAAGTACACCCTCTTGATGAGGTGATGCAAGAGCAGTAGCAAAACTGATTTAATTTGGAATATTTTCTTAGTACAAGGAGACAACACACCTGTTCTGCTTTTGCATTTTCACAGACGAAGGTTTCGTAAAACATGGCAAACTCTGGAGCGTTGTCATTTACATCCAAAACCTTAATGAACACTGGAACACGGCTGCTTTGTTTTGGGTTGTCTGAAACGATAAAACCAGAATGAACAGAGATTTTATTTAGCCCAGCTGCCAACACAGTGCAGCAGAGGAAAAGGACAGACTTCTAGGCTCATTGCCTTAATTCTTCTCACTCACAGCGCTTCTCTTAGATTCTGTTGATTTCTGGTGAATGCATTATGGATGTATGTAGTATCATTACTCTAATTCTATGTAAACTATGGAGGTTAAGACTGGATAGGACTCCAGGATTTACAAATTCCTCTGAACATTCCAAGTATGATTATGAATGTATTTGTGATATATACATAAATATAATACTGGACCTAAATCAAATCTATATATTAGCCCACTGATACAGTTTGGTAGCAACAAAGTATCTAGAACATCTCCTTCCTTAGCTCTGAAACAGGACGACTGAAGAGTCATGAAGATGGAATTCAATGGTTTTTTTCCTGTCCACTTGTTAAATATAATGTTTTGTCCCCACAAAACTTGTGACACAGTTCCTTAAGCTACCATGATTATCATTATGTTATAGAAATAGTAACTGCAGCTGTGATCACAGATGTTTTCTAATCTGCTATAAATTGATTTGGTTGGTGTTCCAGAGTAAAAACTAAAATGTATCGTCTGAAGACCATAAGCCCTATATAGAACCTGCAGATCCCCATATGTAAACAATTTTTTTCCCTGTAAGGACTGCATTGTGCCAAGAGATTGAATTTCACAAGAATATTCCTGAGTATAAAATACTGATGAAAATATTGTCATCTTTCTAGATAAAAATGAAAACATCTGGAAATGCACCATACGTCTATGAGGGAAAGAGCGTGATTGAAATTAGTTTCATTTAAAATAAATACCTTCCCCCTCTTTATATGAGGGCTCACACTGAATTTTGCTATGTTAATTTCCTACCCATGTTAAAATAGTTTATTAATGCATTTTAACCTATGACTCAATGAAAAAAATGTGCAATAAAACATAGCAGATCTAAGAATCTATGTGCTTCTACAAGCATTAACTACAGTAGCTTGTTGACTTTATTATTATATTTATTCATTATAGTAGCTTGTTGACTTTTAATAAAAGTCCTATTACTGTATTTATCATAGTTTTATAAAGTTAAAAATGCCTTCTCCAAAATAGGCACCGTGTATTTGTATTACAGAGCTCAGTCCCTGGGACAATATATTGTGCTTTAATGCTCCACAGTCCTACTGAAGTTAGTATGAGTCCATTAGGCACAAACTACCTTCTAATATGAACCATTGGGCTAAATTCATTCAATGAATAAAATAACAGTTTATGTATAATATAGACTAGGCTGAATTCTACGCTAAAATACATCAATAGAAATGGTGATTTTTTTATAGTAGGCAGAAATCAAAGGTATTCATTTGAAGTCATCGGACTATTGGCAAGACTATTTCATAAGGGCATACTTTTCTAACAAATACATTCAAATATATTGGCCAATGTATTTTTTCTCCTATCAAGAGTTACAATTGTTTTCTTTCCTGCTTTTTGAACCACAAACTACATATTTTCATTTTATTTCTAGGTGCTTAAGGTTCTCACAATTTAAAATGATACTGGACTAAATTGTAGCTTCATAAAAACTCTATGAACATGAGTCTTTTTTCTGATTTAAAGGAAATATAAGTTTAAAGATGGCTTCAAGTCTTTTTTAATTTTTCTTTTTTGTCATCGTCTTTCAAATTATTTGTGCAGGTTAATTTATGTCGGTTAATTTGTTTGCATTATCCTTTAATTACTGCTGGGCTGCATCTCCAAAAAACCCTCCATAAACTCCACAAACTGCTTAAATCTGTTTCTCTCTATAGGGATATGATTTCTGTTGAGCCAGCAACCAAGCTGTTAAAGTGGTTTTTTTTTTCAGAATACAGCCTCAAAATCCTGCCAATGTTTGATTTACCCTTAAATGTTAAGCAACGAACATTTAAAAATACTCTGGGAATTCTCTCTGGTAAATCAGCTGTAATTCTGCAGCTGTGACTCAGTAGACATGTGTACCGAGTTTTAATGCCAATTTGCCTTCTGTCTAAGGCAGATGTACTGACCTAGTGCTTCACCAACTATTTGTCTGCAGCAGTCGCAGCATGACTGATTCTCTGGGCTGCTGAGCAATTGCAGCTCATACTGGTGAAAAAGAACATTTAGAAATGGAGCAATCTACACTTATCGACAATTTTAGACCAAGGCAAAACGAAATCTGTATCTTTTTTTTTTTTTTACTGTAAAATGAAATCAAGAACAGTCATCACTGAAAGGTGTTTCTCCTTATGACTTTATAATTTATTTTTTTTTCCATATCCAAGGAAGCATCCACCCATCTGAACGTGCGTCCTGCCTGCAACTTGACTGGATTTTTTTTTTTTTTTGAGATTATTTCACTGAAATATACCTGGAGTTTAATGTGATAATATGCCACTGAGGCTAATCAGTGATTCTATGGAATTTGGTGGAATGGGACTGAAGGTAGCCTTGCTAGAAATTACTGGATTTAGCTAGGAACAATAAGCAGTGGTAATTTCAAGTCTAGTCTCTTGAGACTAAAATTAGTCCTGGATTCCAGAACAGTAGCTGCATTTCAACCAAGGAAATTGCCTTTGGAAGACATCTACCCTCGTTATGCCCAATTTGGTCTAGTAAAGCATACCCCAGGAAGTATCTTGTTGCAGCCTGGAAGGATTCAGCCTAAAGAGAAATGGGAATTAAGACAGAAGCCAGTATCAGACACAAGAGGTTTAGTTGAGAGGGTTTGGCCCAGTAGAAGGTCTGTGCTTAGGGGAGGAAACAAGGAACCAAATGAGATTTTGTATGGATGCTAAGCTGGTTTTCAGACACTATACAATTTTCTATACTTTAGACTATTTCAGCCCTGCTGGGATCAGTGCAAACGTGCTTCCTAAATGTTGCTATTCTTTCCTTTTTAGGTGTTTATTTTTCCCCTCTTCCTCTAGCCAGGGGCTGCCTGTAGTGTACAACTCTTGACCCTAGATCACTCCTTCAAGGATTTAATGGAAACACAAACACCTAACAGTCAGCATTTGGTGTGCTGAAACCCCATACATGGCATTAAAAGGCACAAACTTACAAGAGATGGAGAGAACTGTTAATGCCTTATCATTCCTGTAGGCTCAAGCTCCCTACTCTTTCACATAACCATCTGCTTGCCTCAGTAGCATTGTTTCACATCAGTTTTCAGTTTTGAAAAGACTTACACAATAAAGCAAGCTGGAGTCAAGTACTCTTTAGCTCTTAAGTTACACTCCTCACTGTTCAGCAGGTGATTGAGCCATATACAAATACTCACAACAAAAGAAAGTAGAGCTTACATTGTTTCAGAAAAATGAAAAGCCATTTAGCCTCTGAGTTGCAGAAAGACTTTGTAACACTCACAGAACCGGTGTTTATATTAAATTTATCTACCATTCCGCCATAAACATAGGCACTGTGACTCTGCAAAAGCAAATAGAATTGCATTCCCTAATATTTGAGAACTTGATGTGCTTATAGTTAACGTATTAAAATAAAAATGATTTTTTTAAAGGCCATCTACCATACATGCCCTTATCTTAGATCCCTGGCATTTCTACTTCTAAAATCAACACGACTAGTGTTATCACAAGATCATTAGTTCAGAACAATCCTAAACTAAGTGACAGACTGATTTGTAATTTCAAAAGGATGCACAAGAACTCAAAGGTAGAAATCCTTAAAACTGATTAAGATCTGGGCACCTAGCTCAGCCCAGCCACCTTAGCCTTACTTGAAAACATCCAGTCTGGATGAGACTGAATTCAGCAAAGGAATACAGTTTGGCTTTAAACCATCTTGTTTGCTGCATGCTAGTTTTTGGTTTCAACAACCACAGTGAAAAATGGCTATTACTGATTAGAAAACACAGAACTGTCTTCTTTCCTTCCTGCTCAGCTAAGTTACCTCTTCATGAACCGTGTCCCTAGTAAATACAAAACTGCAGACAAGCTCTTGCAGAGTTACTACTTCTTCATTAGTATTGAGTGGAGTATCCATATAACCTTACATCTGTCCAACCGTGCTTTCCATACACACAGCTAGGAGGCTAAATTCATTACATCAGGGAGAGGAGCTGTATATAGGTTTAACTTACTGATCTCTGCTGCTATTACTGTAATGTTGTGCCACAGCAGTGTTTCCCGGTCAAGAGGTTTTGAAGTGAATATCGAACCATTTCCTGAATTGATGTTGAATACTCTGTCCATATCGGTGTGACGATCTACAGAGTATCTGCAAATACAGAGACACGGGTTAGGGGAATGCTTTCCTTTTAATTTCTATGCTCTTAAACCATTTTCTAAGACTAGACATCAAACATCTAGCAAATGGGGTTTCCTTTTGTTTTCAGCACAGGCTTCAGAGTCTTTATGTATTCGCACAAAGAGCTAATTCTGAGTTACTGGATAATGACACATTGGAGGTTTGATTTAGAAGGTGGAGTATTGTCAGTGAATAAATGAATTGCTGCAGAATTTACATACCTCTGAGAATCATCAAAGCTTTGTTTTTAGTGAGAAATGTGAAGTCTGTGTCCTGAAAGATATGAAGTTTATTTTAAGGCTGAGTTGGCTTTCCCTTTATAAAACTCTCTTTTTATGGTTTGATATCTTAACTGTTCCAAATCATTTCTGATATAAAATTTGACAGTTGAGGTGCATTTCTGCCTCTCACTTCCCAGCATTTAAAAAGGCTGCCCCACCAAACCAAGTCAGCATGGAATAGAGATTCATTATTCCACGGTACATATCACACAAAGGTTTGCTGTAACTCATTAAAACTAACATTCTCAGCCATGCTTGATGGTATCTAGATGTGAAAATGAATGCTAACAAGCTCTGGGGGAGCTCAGAGTCTAAATACAGATTCAAATTTTCAATCTAATCTTTTGCTTTTTCTGCTGAACTGAATGAATCCAAGTTTAAAAGCTGAACTCTCCAGTTCCCAGGAGAGGGTGCTACCACCTTGATCCAAATGCGGTGACTTGGTTTCATCTCTCATGAAGGGAAAATTCTTGCATAAATTATGTTTTGACAGAAATATGTCTCTGATGTTGCCAAAGCAAGAATGCAATTGCATTATGCTGCTCTTGTTTCAAGCCCAAATGTGTGCTCATGTACAATCCAGGACAGAGCCTTAGGAAACCCAGTGTGTACCCCTGGTCTCCTTGCAGGTCATGTCGATGGAGACAAAGGTAGCTACTGCTGTCCCTTGTGTCCAGACAGGGATAACAATAATGGCTGAGCTGGTAAGCATTCAGATGAAAACTGTGCCAGGAAAATGACTGGCAGAGTGTACTGCCACTACAGAACTGAGGGGAATGCAGAGGCTGAAGAAAAATTTCTGTTCCCTGCTCTGCCCTAGGAGCAACTGCAAGACACGTCCTTTATTATGCATGGATTTCCTAGTGCCTGTGCAATGTCTCTTAAATTCTGAGAAAGATCTTGCATGGATGAAGGAGGGAATAGAAGAATCTAGTTGAGACATGATTCTGACAAAAGTTTAAAATTAACTAACTTGCTAATTATCTTGTATCTATTTTTTTTTCTTCCTTGCATATAAAAGAATGGGATATAATGTCCACAGCAGATTAGACAGGTCTTACTTCAAAATAAGAATTTAAGTGCAGCCTACCTTCCTAGACAAAACAATAGAAAGTATTAACTATTTGCACTAAACTGTTTTTCTTTTTCCATCTTAAACTTCTATGGAATAAAGCAAATGACATTTAAAGGTACTAGGACTAGCAAGCTAACTTTTTTTTGCTAGGACTTGCTCAGGCACACCTTGCTAGTTTTTCAGGAGTTCACATTTAGTTTTCATTCCCTGTTGTCACTTTACTGACAATACTGCAATTTTGGCTGCACGAAGTCAGATGTGGTGTCACTAACCTAGTTCCTTTATGCAGCATTATAATGCTACCCTCAGCTTGAAAAGCGTTGCTTCGTCCGAATCTAAATAGCAGATGTGAATTTGTTGACTTGGCTGAAATGTTTGATGAAAACAAGTTTATACAAACTTGTCTGACTAGTTTATATTTTTACAAAGTAAATATTTGATACGGTAAACATTTCATTTTAACTTTCATTCGCTCAGGCTTTGTATGATATTATGTTGGTATTTTGTGAATTCAATTATTTTTCAGATATTCTGCAGCTCATTTCCATATCTTTCAGCTGAAATACTTTGTTATTTCCATTTTGCAGTAAATATAGATTTTCCATTCTTCTTTGAATCAGGATTTCCCATAGATTAGCTGTTCCAGTCAACTGCACTAGCATATTTCAGGTTCTTATTCAGCAAGATATTTAAATAAGCAACTAGCTGTCCACTCATTGGGGTTTTTCTTCTTCAATTTTACTTTCACTCCTGCTTTATATTTTGAATGAACCTGAAATATCTTAATATCTTAGCACTTTTTAATGTCTTAGTGTATTGTGATCACTATCTGCACCTTTTAGAATTTCCCAAATTCAGTATCTGGATAAAAAAAAAAAAAAAAGGTTCTGGACTTCTTCTAGGATTACCAGAGGTGTAACACCGAGTATCTTCTTCTTCAAGATATTAAGAATTTTAAAATGTAAGTATTTGTACAGCCATATGTATATTCAGTCATTTGCACAGTGGACAGTTATACTCATAAAAAAAAAACTCAGCAGAGAACAGTTTCTTAATGAAATGTTAATTTTATTTCTTCATATCCCAAAGAAAATACATACAAGGTCAATGCAGTTAAACTATATTCCAATTATACTATTAAATCTGGTCTAGAAGGATGATTTTAATAAGCTAGACTGTCACTTCTGTTTCTCAGTTTGCATAATCCAGTCTCTTTTGATCAAGACTCTTAATTATGTTGAATTGGTGGCGATTCTGACTTATGGATCATAACCTAGTAAGAATTAAGAAGATAACATCAAACTCATTCTTACATTTATTTAATGAAATTACTCGTGTGTATTTCAGGATTTCAGGATTTCATCCCTTTTAAACTTTGAGGAATTGACAAGCTAGGAAGTTAAAAGGTATCTATGTAGATTAGAGTCTCTTGTTTTAGATAATAGGAAGAAGGTAAGGGTGAAAGAGAGAATATAACACATGCAAATATGTTGTCAGTAAAATACACAAACAAAATTAAGCCTTACATTTGTTTGCAGATCATTTTCATCTGGGACACTTTAGTAAATCAAATCACAGCAGGAAGACAGTTCCAGTGACTGATGAACTTCATTATGCCTCTGAGGAGTTACTATAGCAAAAAAACTCAACTAGCAATTTTAAAAGATCTGATGTACAATACAGCAGTGCCAGTTTTAGCATTGTTTTTTTTTCAGTATGCAGCAGTTTATATTATTTCTGTGTAGATCAAACACAAGCAGAATGCAAAACTTTTTTTTTTTTTATAACACATCTGGACAGTGGAGTGTTACTCAGGACTGTGTTAATGCCATGACATACAGATGCATATTCAAATATAGCTGGTGTATTTTTGTATTTTTGTATTTTCTCAACATTTTTTTTCCACATTTTCACAGCAAAACTTAATTTATAAGAGATAGACTGATGAAACTTAGCTCTACCAATATAGAGGTCAGGAATGATTATACAGTCTTACAACCAGGGCAGATATCTGCTTCATATTTTGCTGTTGCTTCATTGTCTTCTATGTTCAGAAGCTTGCTGTCTAATGTAACCACAAGTCAGGAAGATTTGTGGGTCAGGAAGGGATGTGTGTGTGAATTTTTCATAATGCATTTTCATAATGATATTGTGAAGGTTTCCTTTAATGGAAGATCAAAGGGGCTTTCATCTAACAGAGTTAGGGCTCAGTTTGTTTTGGAAGAGAAATCTTCACTTAAGTAGAGGAGAAAATGGAAGGTTTTCATTGTAATATCAAGTATCTAAAGATTTTATTTTTAACCTTCAAGAAAAATTGACAAGCAAGTGACAAGTCATATATATACAGTCTAATTGCATCTTCCCTGAAGCTCAGAGTGAAAATCGGATTTAGCATCTCTATTGCATGATAGAAAAAAGAATTACCTTGTCAAAAAGATGCAGACTCAACCCATGCCCCTAAATTCTAGCAGATACCCAAGATATTAGCACCATAAAATTACATTTATTGCAGGTTAACACCTCTCAGGCTACTGCTCTCTGCTGATTTCCTTCCCCTCTGATTTTCACATTTCTTCTTGCTGTGTTTATTTCTACTACTCT
This sequence comes from Manacus candei, assembly GCF_025592945.1. NCBI lineage: Eukaryota > Metazoa > Chordata > Aves > Passeriformes > Pipridae > Manacus > Manacus candei. Next base: position 20,415,572 of record NW_026138097.1, read on the forward strand.
AACCTCTTTCTCATTTTTATTTTACTTCTCCTTGTACTTTGCTGTTGCATATTATTAAAGTAAAAAGAAAACAAGCTTTCTGCTGCACTGCATCAGTTTTGACACTTCTGCTAAATTTTGCTCAATAACTATGTGATACTTTAATATGCAAAGTACCTATACTGTATTAAAGAACTGCCCTTTGAAAGTTAGGTAAGTTTTAGCACACACATTCAATTAATAGCAAAGAGCCGGTAGGCAGTACTCAACAATGAACAGCATAATCCCTATCCACTGTAAATCACTTATAATTAGGAGCTGGCGCTGGTGTGAAATGCAAATGGTTGCAGTTATCACCACAGGGAAGCACCCCCCTTACTCTCCAGTGCCATTAGATATAAAAAAGTAGGTTCCTATGAAGCCTGCAAGGGGCCTAGGTGTCACCCCAAACAATTTTTCATCTTCATGCTAGCATGCCCATGAAAACATGCTATAGAACCTGTTTATTCTGTCCCTGGGCTTCACCAAAGTCCGCAAAACATTATGCTACTCTCTAAGTGACTATGCTCTGCTGGCCCAGAACACCATATAACAGTTGCATGTCATAATATAAATGAAAGAAAGCCTTAATTAAACTTAGAAGGCTTAGTCTTGAACAGGAACTTGTGTAGGGCATGCCATGCGAACTGAAGATAATGAGAGTTTCTGCAGAAACATTTTAGATTTAGCTTCTTTATCTAGAAAATTAAGATTATAATATGTACCCCTCTCACAAGATGAACTAAGAGCTTAAAACTTACTCATGCCTCACAAATATAGTAAGATATCTTGATGAAAGATAGTTGTTTGCAGAAGTGGACTGGATTTTTATTAAACCTCCATTGTTCTATTTTGATCTAAAGACTACTATCGCATTTCCAAGGTGCCTAGCCAGAGACATGCTGAAAATTGACCTGAATTTAATATTGTTGTACTTCTCATTTCCTCCTCTCACTGCCTTGTCAGTAGCAATGAACTTTAAATAAAGCACACAACTATTTAAAAGTTCTTTTATACTCTATCCAATATGATTTAAGTATTCCAGCATATATTGAAACAATGTACCACTTAATTTACGAAAAACGAAGGCTTAGGTTTAGCTACTCCAGCCTTAACATTTCCTCCACTACCTTTAAGACTAGTTTATTGATTCATGGCAAGTGTAATTTACAAAGTTCATGAGAATGACTCTTTATCTTATTAGCCTTACACTGATACAGGTGAGATCAGAGCCTGTGTGTGTACATGAACTGATTTTGAGGCATTTCTACTTGTAGTTTAGAGGAGATAACTCTGACCTCTGTTCAGCAGGTCTGGACAGATGGAAGAAGAAAAGGCTGCTGAATCACCCCCCTGTCACGTAGCCAAGAGGATGCACTTCACTGCACTGGAAAATGTTAAAGGTGGAAGAACAACACTAACATCTTCTTAGTGCTCTTTTTGCAGTAAACTCTTTCATGGTAGAAATAACAACAGACATTAGTTACTGAAGAGATTAGGATGTAATTCAAGATGCAAAGGCCATGCAAACACAATCACACATAACGACATATGCTCAAGCGTGAGAGATTATTTACCATCTACAATACTCCATATTGAAGCATGCCCTACAATTCACATTGTGAGAAGTGATTTTTTTTGTGGTGCTGACATGATAGGAGCAAAATTAATGCTGTAAAAAGTTTACGGACAAGCTGAAATGGTATATGCTTACTTGACAGGGTTCCTGGCAGCATCTGGATCCTGAGCAGTTACTGTTCCTATTACACTGTTTATTGGAACATCTTCTTTCACTTCCATTATGTATGCTGGTCTGCTGAACACAGGGGGTTCATCTACATCCTCCACTTGAATTCTGACTGTAGCTGAGTCCTTGAATGGCCCCAAGTACAGGAATCGAGGGTCTACGTGAGTATTTGCAGCTTCCACTTTGAGAATATATAAGTTTTTATTTTCGAAATCCAATGCCTGGCAAGAAAAAAAAAAGGTGTGAGAAGTCTGTGGGTATTGCTGTGGCTTGCAGCCAGATGAGCCAAATGAATGGTGGGAAGTCATGGAGAGGCTTGAGCTACATAACAAGAGCCTGAACTGGAATTAAAATGCTAACAGGGATGAGAATGAAAGGGCTCTATGCCACTGATGATATAATAAGAAAAAAAATTCAAGAAATTCTATGCCTGGAACTCCTAAACACCAATTAGTCTTCTCAAATAACGTTAACTCTTTATGCCTGTTATTCTGTCATTTTTGGCATTTTGATGATTTCTTTTCTATCCCTTGCCTATAAAGCAGCACACACCAAAGGAGGGAAGTTTTTCTAGGTATTGCTTGTTTAGATATTGGCATTCCATCACTGAAATGAAACACTGTGACATCTAGTGTCTGGATATCCAGGACCACCCATCAAGTCAAACACGATTTCATGATTGGCTATGACTATATCACACTGTTAAATGTATGAAGAAGCAGCATTTAGCAACTCTTTGCCACTGTACTTGGAGAAATGTGGAGAGGGAGTAGTCACCCCATTTTTCCATTGTATTGTAGAGGATTCACAGCTTCTGTCAGCAACAGACAGAAATGCAAATGGAGTTAGACTGATATCATAATCAGACCCTGGAAGGCATCTCCTAAAAAACAAGTAATGACAGGTGTCGTACTGATATCAACAAGCAAGTGCATCTTTGGAAAATCTACACAATGTCTATCTAGTGATGACTGAACCTGAACTGATGAAGGATGATATCTGTAACCTTATCAAGTTTGCCTGATAGTCCACTGTAAACAATATTTCTCAAACCTTTTCTGACAGCCAATGTGCAATGTAGTAGATGATGTCCACTATGATCTAGCAAGACGCTGTGATTTTTTTTTTCTAAAGCAAAAACATGCTGATAGATTTATTAATTACATTTTTACAAAATGTGAGTCAGAAGAAACTTGTCTATGTACTTTAATGTATTATAGCTATACAATTCAACATCCTCTGATAATGCAAAATAGGCAATATGATACTGATTATTTCTGTGTTCTTAGCACTTTCTGCTAAGTGAGTAAATCCTTTAAGCATCACAGAGAGAAAATCACAGCTTGATGGTGGTGCTTCCTTGAGTTTTTCTGTGGATAAGTTCAGGCTGTATAATTTTTTCTCAGTCCCACCCCACTCCTTAGCTTATTTACTCTCTCAGCTCCTTCAAAGTATGTGCATTGGGGCTTAGTAAGGGAAGTATAAGAAGAAGGATACCAATTGCTCGCATAAAAGAAACTTTACATGTGTTAAGATATTTACCTTTTTCACAGTTATAATTCCTTCCTGTGTGTCCTTGTCTGTGGTAATTCCAAACATGTCATATCCGTCCCCTTCAGTGATGCTGTATTCAATCTCTGCATTTTCATCCATGTCAGCATCATTGGCTTTTATCCTGCCAACTGGTGAGTCTAGTGGCATAGACTCGGGAGCTCTGAATTGATATGTGCCTACAGCAGACAGAGAAGGAAATTTTGTTAGTCAGTCTCATGGTACTTTGGACACCATCTCTCAGCCCACTGTCCATACTGGGCATGCACAGGTGAGTTAGCGAGTCATTGTGTCTTCAAGCCTTCCTGGGGCAAAAGCCTTCACCTTCTGCCATACTTTCAGGTGGATAAAAGTAACTTATTTCTCTATCTGTTTTCTAATATGGAGGATGGGCATTTTGCTTTACTAGAAACATGTAATTTTAGCAACATATGTCCCTTTCAAAACATTCTCATGGTCTCTGTGGACCATATCAGAACTGTATATGAAAAACGTCTCGAGGCCAAAGGACAAATATTAAGAACTGTGAGAGGCCAGTGCAGCTTAGTAACAGTAAAGCTGAATCCAGCTCAAATGCCTATTAAAAATATGCTACATTGAATTTTTGTCTGCAAAAAAGGCTACTTGTGGAATGTTGGCATTATGAAGCTGTATCTTTGGTTTTTATATTGAAGACATTTATGTCCAGAGATGTATAATTAACTCATTGGGGTCAGAGTGTTATATTTCTTCTTAAGTTGCTCTAATTTAAATGGAAACTCTTTGCCCACAGCTAAGAACAGAGTTTGAACTTAAATGACAAGTTGCTTCCAATAACTTTCCCAGTGACTTAACTGCCAAAGCTTGCTGATTTGTCTGATAGGATCTGCAATTATTTTCTCTAACAGCTGTTCTTGACTTTGACACACACTGACACTGTGATACACACACATCATACAGAGAGCAGTGGTTAGAAAACACAAAACAAGAAGAAAAAGAGAGAGAGTAAGAAGGAAGGAAGTAAAGAGAAGGAAAGAGAAGTGGATGAAAGCTGAATCACTTTGAATTACTTATAGCCATGAATGGCCCCTAACAGAAATTACTTTCTAGGAGAGCTTGCTCAACTGATTCCCATAAATATCACACAGATAAGTACCAAACTATTTGAGACAGGGGAAGTAAAATAGGCAGGAATACCTAGTGTATTTATGTACATGCTTTTGTTTCTGTATGCAAAGAATATAAGAAAATCCATTGAAGCAAATGCTTTCTGGTCGTAAATATTTATTTTTTATGTAATTGCTTTTGGGATATTTTTGCATAATTAAATAAATATGTTTCAAAACTTAAATACATTAGTTTACAACAGAAATCTTAAAATGTGATCAACCATGAGGTCTGAAAGAAATAACAGTGAACAAGAAATACGGATTGTGTTGATCACAGCTCTTTAATAGGTAGAAAAAACAGAAGTTGTTTCTGCACAATAATTCACCTCTCAAACTGCTCACTGCAGTGAAGTAAAAATATTAAATATTTGTTTCCCAGTCATTGCAATTGAGCTTAGCATGATGCTATTGCTTACTCATGTGCTCTTTTTTGCCTTCCTAAAGAAAGTTTGATACTCAGTAAGTCCACAATAGAAGAAACAATATCTAAGGTGAAGAAAAACCAAAACAAGAACAATTTTTCTCCATGTTAATGTTACAACACAGAATGTAAATATCCCATACTCTGGGGGAAGCGAGGTGGATTGTCATTTACGTCAGTCAACGTGATGTTCACAGTGGTGGTTCCCGATAATCCGCCCATCTGGCCTCCCATGTCTTTAGCCTGGATGACCACTTGGTACTGCTCTCTATTTTCACGGTCCATGTTTAGCAAAGCAGTTTTAATAATGCCTGAAAACATGAAAATTAAAGAGCGGGGAGGTCACACGTAAGGTACTGACTTTGATGGAAATTCTTATTAAAAAACCTCTACAGTCTAAAAAACAAAACAATCTCTTTGTAATAAGTAAACTTTGCCCAGTACAAATATTTATTGTTATGAGATGGTTCATTAAATTACAGATTTGTCATGTCACATCTTAGGCTACTGCCTATGTGACAGACACAATATTAGTGGCATCCCCAGAAAGATGTTCTACATATTTGCAAGCTATTTATTTTACATAACTATTTACCCTCTTTCAGTTTCATGCTAAAGTCTCTCACTGAACTGGAAAAAGGCTCTTTGTTCATTATAATGTGCTCCATCATTTCTCTCCAGTTCTGTCAATATTTTTATTTTGACAGATATGGTAAAAAAAAAAAAGAAAATCTAATTTTAATAAGATACCATTAAAGAGTGCAACAACATTAAATGGAAGAAGAGAAATTAATTAAGAAAATTATGAGCATCCAAACATGTCTGAGTGTATATATTTTTATTTATACATTGATTAGAATGATTTGCCAGTCGCTTCCTTCTTCAAAAGCCAATTCCTATTGAAATTCAATCATTCAGATTTACCACGAAGCAAAATGTTTGCATTCTCACTGGATCTCTTAAGGTAAGAACTGACTCCTTTGTAGGCAAAAGGAGTGAAATTCAAGTATTGAAATCCATGACAAAATTCACAGTGACTTTGACAGAGACTTATTTCACTCTAGGAGTTCTGAAATTGATTTCCATGGCAGGAAGATCAAGACTGCGGTTTACTTGGCTTCCCAGGCCCCATACAAACCTCATGCTAAAAGATTATTACTGGTGAACTCTCAGCCACCTCATCCTTCTTATAACTCTAGAAGAGGATATAGTGTAGTGTCCAAGTCAGAATCTGAGTGCATCAGTGCAAAAATCCTGGCTTGTATTATCTAATACCTTATGCTTGAAGGGAAGCTCCTTTTCATCTTGGCTCTCACTTCTTTCAGAATTGTGTACACTTTTTCATCTCAGGTTTCAGTTTGAGACATGTAATCTCTCCCTCCTTTTCCCTGACTGAGTCTCTACAATTTAAGATAGGCACCAATGCTAAAATCTGATTAATTGTCTGTGATAATCTATTTCTTTCCTGTAAGGATGCTAAGGAGAATCGATTTCTCTAGCTTCCAGCAACCTAACACAGTGGATATTCCCAGTGAAGGAGTTTCTTGAGATCTCGTTTCTCTCCAGAAAATTTTGTTATAAAGCTATGTAGTCAGAGAGTAAATGGTAGAGCAGATCCAGTCAGTTAGAATGCATGTGTTTTACATGCACAGATTCTAAAGCTGTTATTCAGACCATTAAATATTCCAGTCACTGTCTGTAATTTAAACATCCTCCAAAAACAGAACTCAGAACTTTGGGATTCTATTTGTGATCTTCTAGTTTAGCGCAACAGTCAATTTTACCTCTTCTATCATTATTCTTAATTAAGATTTCTTTCATAAAATTAGCATTAAAGTGATATGTTGCAGATGTACAGAAATTATAATTACTTTAAACAAGTTTTGAAGAAGCAGAAGGAGAAAAAAACCTCACCTGAACAAATCCTCAGTCTTAATTTAGCCATTATGAAGATCTATGAGGAATTAGCACTTTTTTCCACACCCACCTGTTCCTTGTTTTCATCTAAAAGCCAAATTGTTTGGTTTAATTTAAACATCCACAGCAGTCTCTGTACCCACTGCTTGTTAAAAATGATTGAAAACTGGTTCACATCCAATACTAATTGTATTTATTAGACTTTGCTGGTAAGATTAAAATAACGTAGGTGTCATGTTTACAGATGTATCGCTCTATTAAGTTTGTCAGATTTTGCACTGAGTAAGATGTAATCTCTTCGAAGTTTTTTTTCTATTATATCCTAGCTTGGCTTAGCATGTCATTTTGAATTACAGACATTGTCACAGTGTGACAGATAAGGTCCCCTGACCTGTTTCAGATTCGACAGAGAAATATGGTTGTCCCTGGAGAATGCTGTAGACAACTTTAGCACTGTTCCCATATGTAGGATCATCAGCATCAGTTGCGGTGACCTGCACAACAAAGGTACCTGTAACGAAAAATTAAAGGAAATAAAATGAATAGGGTTTTTTTCATGGTCAAGACAGTTATGACATAGAAAAAAAAAATTATTCAGGTTCAGGTCAGACTTGTGGCAAGAAGTTAGAGACATTCTTATTTTTTGAAGTTTCTCTGTTCATAAAGGACAGTCCCAAAATGATAGCTCTCAAACCCAAAATGATAGTTGTCTTATTCTCAACTCATTAAAACACAGTTATTGATTGGATATACAGATCCTTCATGGTGTTTCTTGTGAAGGAAGCAGAAACGCACCTTTCTCCAAATATTGAAAGCATTTCGAATTTGAATTTAGGTCAAGAATATACTTTTGCAAATTTACTCACACTTGTAAGGTATTTGATATAGGAATGTAAATCTCTTTTTTCATGTGTCTTCGAGAGAACGAAATGGTGTTGAATCCTAGGCAAAGTGTTAAGAAACATAAAAATTTAGCTTAGATTTTGGCATTTAAACCCATTTGTGAATAAAGTATTCACTTCCCACATCAAAATGTGAATACTGTGTTCTCACTTCATCAGATGAGGTTTCATCCATGTGACAAGTCCCATGAATGAGAGGAGAGAGTATGCCCCAAAGTCTTTATTTTCATATTGCTTGAACTTTATTTTAATCTCATTCTTGATCATGATTAATTAATGCTTCTCTCCCTGGACATTATTTCAGATTAGAAATGTGCTTCTTGCAATTCAACCATCCATTGCTCCCTGACAAAGAAATCAAACTGCCCTCCCTAAGAATCAGAGACAAAGAATCAAAATCTGTCGACTTCTCAGGAAAAGATCCCATCTTAAAACCATATTTTATTTTCTTGATTGATTCTTACAGCTCAATACATTTTAAATCAGTAGAAAGATTTCAGTGGACTTCGAAGGACTTTGGAGCTCTTTTCTTTTGCAAGAGAAGAGCAACAAAGGGCAGAGGAAATTAATGGCATATCTCAGAATCAGTGATGAGTTGACTTGGGTTACAGTTTTTACTCCTGAAATGTGTACAACCCCTTCTGTACATGCTCTTTTCCATTTTGTTTACTTTCCTGAACTAAAGAAGGATTGCTGAACAGATCTAGGAGTGGTATTGACACAGGTGACCACAGATTACCATATTATTACACTTTTACTAAATCATGTTAACAAAGCTTATTGAACTCTAAGAGTGTCATGTAACTCAGCTCTGAAGCTAAAGTAGATGATATTAACTTGCATTTTTTGTGGTACAACAGAGGGAGCATGTTTCACTCAGCTGACACCTCTGATTCCAGCAAACTGGTGTCACTATCTTCCTGGAGTTAGATTTTTTTTTTAAACATCTGAGGTGCTTTTACTCCAGACTCAAACAGCAGATGTCTGTATTCAGTGCCTGTAAACTTTGGGCCCTTCATTAACTCCACAGAAAGAACCCAGACCAGACACCGAAATCAGTTATTAGTTAGCACCTACCAACATCTGACATCTCAGGAATGCTGGCATTGTAAACGTCCTTTGTAAACATTGGCTCATTGTCATTGATATCATGGATCTTAATGATGAACTCAGATTCTGGTTCCACTGGTCTTCCAGTCCTTCTGTTTACAGCCTGGGCACGGAGTATATATACAGGCTTTTCTTCCCTGTCTAGTCTCTTTGTAGCCTGGATGTCACCAGTGTTTTCGTTGATAATGAAGAGGTCTCCTGCTCCATCTCCAGAAAGGATGTATTTAAGTGATCCATCTCCTTTATCCTGGTCTGAATGCAGCTGGTGGTGAAATGGGAATAAATAAAAAGAAAGGAAAATAAATAATTGGGACACAATTCCAGATACTTTAACTGATATCATGATACATGCTTTACTATTATTAATACTCAGCCAAAAGTCTGTACACTGCTTTTGGGAAAAGAGTTGATATCACAGCAGAAGCAGTGAACAGATGGAGTTGTGTCTTGATGTCAGAATTGAAATGGTCTGCAACATTATAAGAAATTGCCCAAGGAGAACCATGAACTGAAGCTGCAGACCATCTTCCCAATCTAAATACACATCAATTAATTCTAAATGCTAGTGGCCTAAGTGAAATCCTAGAAGTATGTAGAGCAATGAGATCCTACAGTGGAAAACCAGTGGATTCAGGAATTGCAGTAAGCAAAAAATTAGAAAGTGTCCAGTCAAGCCACTTCTTGAGTTTAAATTTTGGATGCACAATAAAATGACATACTAAATACATACACAAATAGCAGATAAATACATGCATTCACAGATGTGGCAAACTAAGGGCAGAGGCAGGCAGGCATACTAGACCATTACAGCACTGGAAGGGAAGAGATCAGTAACTCTACCCAAAGGGACATGGACCCAACTGAAACTTGGTGGGAAAAAGGGAAAGAGGAGAATAATGGTAATTAGCATACAAAGCATGAACTGCCCAAACCATCATATTTTTTTCACAGAAGATTTCCACATCTCTTGAAATGCTGTTTACTATACACAAAAGGTGTAACTGACTAAATCACACCCTTATGGGTGTTCCTTTGATAAAGGTTTATTTATTCTCCCAGTGTTAAAATCAAGGCTAGTTACATTAGAGAAAAGAAAAATTTAAAAAATGAAATATTAAAATGGCTTTTGAAATCAGAGCATAAGCGATAAAATTAATGGGAAAAAAATCTGTTAGGTAGCAAGATTCCTGGAAATTATTTCTCTCACAGTGAAGATATTTTTATGAGTCAGAAGAGCTGGACCTTCTCAACCAGCTCTGTGCTTCTCTTTTCCTCAATAAAAGTTAGAAAAAAATCCCTAGCTGACTGTGTGGCAAAGTACTTAGCATTGCTGGATAGCATGCTTTGTAGAACAGAAAGATTTGTAGATTGAAAGAATCTTGGCATAGACTTCACCAGTGTCTGGCTATGCCCCTACCATGCTGGAATGGCAGCCTCCAGCATTAGCTTATGGTCAACGTTTTGGGGTTCCTTCAACGTTCTGCCCAGATCAGAAACCTACTGCCAACCCACTTGAGGGCACTGTGCTCCACTCTACCTATGCCTATGACCCCTGGAGAAAGCATGCTTCATGCAAGAGGTTTGCCTCTAAGGGCAAAACACTCTGTCACCACACATACCCAAACTGTCCAATAATACAAAATATCATAACTATAGCATGGTTAATCATTAGCAGACATGCTGAAGCACTCTTTGTAATTTCCTTCAGGGAGAAAATGGGTATTCTGTGTAATTTTGCACGGAGCCCTTTTTCTTGATAATAAGAATACCAGTAAGTAGCTTCTACGTAGCATTTTTCCTAAGCAGATTTAACAACCCTTCACAAAATCAGTCAATACCATTTGCTCTGCTTTTAGGACAACAAAGCACAGTTTCCCAGAAGGCTAGTCTTGAAATTTGGAATAGAGTTTAGGTCTCCTGAGTCCTATTCAGCTGGCCAATTCCCTCGGCCATGAGGCCTAGAGGAATTATTTATTAGACACAACCTCAGACTCTAAAAAACATCTATCAGCTTGTTAAGAAGTTAGACTAGAAGTCTACTGCAGGAAGTAATTTCAACAGACTGTTTGCCAGAAGTTTTCTCAAAGGCAACCTGCAAGAGAAAGGCATGAAAATAACTTTGTCTTTAAAATTGTGTATTTTTATGATTGTTTCACATCAAAAATTCAACTTTTGTTTGCCTTGAAAGCCTTTTTAACTTTGTATCATACTGGGACAAAACCAGCCCTCAGTAACAGACTATCATTAATTCATATGAATCATGGAATAGTGCTGTTTTGAGACTTGGTACAGGCTGAACTCCTAAGCTCATTTTTATCATCATTTTAATTAAACTTAATTTCAATGAACAAAGCAGCAAAAAAAAGGTCAGCATAGAAAAAGTGTTGGAACCACTTGAATAGTCCACCATAACATTCTTTACCTAGCCCAGGCCACCTAAAGAGCTAAAAATGGAAACCTGTAGGATTTTTTCACATCAATTGTTTATGAAATTTCCACTCCTCCTCCACAATTAATTCACCTGTGTAAGACTCATTATGACTCAGGACATCAAAACATATCTCGGTGTCATCAATATTGAGAATGAGGATCTGGTCTTCATCTAAGGTTCAACCTCTAGACCTCCAGTTAAACCACTAACTTTTGAAAATAAACATTCCCCCTGACAAGATCCTTTCCAACTTTGATATCTTTAGTTTTACAGCCTTCCTAAGACATGATAGAACAAACTAAGGGATCAGTTAGGTAGGCTGTATGTGGATTATTTACTGTGAGAGTGAGACTATGTCCTACATACCCATGTACAGAGCTAAGGCTGGCTGAATGCCTGTTCTTCAAACCAATGACAAACTTACAGTGTGTCACCAGGTGTGGCCTCGTGAATCTGGTTCACAAAGGGTCTAAAAAAGTGTGACTAAAACCTGTTCGATTTCAGCAAAAGATAGGAGATAATAAGACAGTTGTCACCCTAAGGGGATAGACTTCTATCACACCACGATCAGCATCAACTGCTTAACTGCTGGGCTAATAGTTTGGATTTTGTTCCCTTTTATTCAGAAAAAAAATTTTATATATTAGAAAAAAGCCAAACAGATCTCTGCAAAAGTTTCTTATACATAAATATGCAACATTCACTTATGAGGAAAACATTCAAAAAAAAGATTTATTATTTCATATTACATTATCTGTCCTTGACTGTTTGCTTGGTAGAAAAGTTTTATCCAGGCAAAGTTTTATCCAATCTTCTGTTTTATTTTTCCTTAAAAATTTATTTTGGAAGCAATGTGTTGCTTGTGTGACCTATATGAAGAGAGAAATTGCTACTGTAATCAGGTTAAAAAGAAATAAATTGGGAATAAAACTAAAGGACAAAAAGAATGGTGCAAATTGAGCCAAAAGGAAGGCCTGGAGGCAAGATGTGCTTTAAAGTACAGGGGTTTTGTATATAGAAACACCATTGTGAGGTTATGAGGATGAAATGAATGGTAATAACAACCCCATTTTCCTTTAAGTTGAAGTTATTTTTCACTACCCAGACAACTCATTGCAAAGAAAGTGATGAGGTACGTGCATAAATTATACTGCAGACGCTTTTAGCAGGGCTGATGCTAGCCAATACACGAAATTATAGCTTCACTCTGTGTCCTAACCTGTGTTGCAGAAGAGGGTCCATTATCCTATGCATAAAGTTAGTCAAATAAAAGGATCATGGCAGATAGTCATGGGATAGAATAAAAATGTTTGGGACACAGAGCTCGTGTCATCTGGGCTGTATCATATTACCAGTCCTCAAGACAAAGATTTTAGGACTCCCCATTAAGACAGATTTTATACTTCCATAGGAACTGTGTTACTCAATACCATTCATTTCAATCAGTGGCTGAACTGAGTAATACCCCAAAGGTAAGCAAAATTGTGAAGAACTAAGTCTATGAAATAAAAAGTAAATGCATCACCAATCGCACTGTATTAATATTATAGTAAATTGATTCATTCAGAATCTAATCTGAACACTCTTATGACATTGTCCATCAATCACTGGCTAAGGCTGAGGATGAATTAAAGATTTTACTATGCCCTAGGCATACTTTTACTCGGTTTAATACCACTGTTAAGTGAACCATCTGGTTTGCTTTTAATGACTTACAGTCAGATAAAAACTCTCTAGCCTTTTTCTTTCTTCTGCCTCTCCCAAATGTTCCAGCCCAAGCCATTCAAATACATTTGTCTGGATGTGGGGAAGGTTTCATTCCTCCTGAAGGAAGAGGCATTTAAAGAGCACACAGGGCTGTAGCATTAGCTGCTTCTACTGGACATTCTGCTTGTTGTCATATACTTAATTACTTTAAAATGAGACCTGGTTGTTTTTTGGTTTGGGTTTTTTTTTCAAATTAACCACAATCTGGAGTAGCCTTGTTTCCTGTAGAATCTCTGGAGCACCCTCCAAAATCTCCAAGGGTGGTGGCAATGGCGTGTCTTCAGCACGACAACAAGGAAAAGGCAAGTGATATCCATGCTCAAAGTATTTGTATACAAACATTTTTTTAAAATTTATTTCTGGAGTGAATATATCAACAGCATGTGTGTTCACCACGACTAGATATCATTGCTTTATTTTAAAGTGACGTTCCAGAAAAATTTTACTGGGGTTTTAAAAATTAAGTTGGACCCATTCTACACACTCAGGAATTACTTCAGCAGAGAATTCATATAGGAAGAATTTAAGTGGATGTTTCATGTGCTTTTGTAATAAGACTATAAACTGACATGGCGTGGGGGATAGCATCTGCCCAGGGGGGTGATGGCAGGGCCTGTCCCATGGCCTGCCCACTGCCCCAGACAGGAGCAGGGCACCCCCGGGTGACCGGGGCAGCCCCAGTCCTGGGTATCAGGTGCCTCCTGGGAATGGTAATGGCTGGGCAGGGCTGTTGGGAGCTGGAGACCCGCCCTGTTGTTGTGTTTCCTTCTGGGGCAGGGGCTGCTGACCCCATGGGGCTGACATGGGGTCCTGGGCTATGGGCAGATGGACAGGGACAGTCAGGGCTAGGTGGTGCCCTCAGGGCCCTTTTCTAACTATGGTAAATTCAACTTGAGATGAAACTGTATGAAACAGCAGTGCAAACTGTATTATAAAAGTGAGATCCCATATGTTTTAATAGGTTAAGACTAACCATAAACTTTTTTTTTGTGTTTAAATGAAATACACTAGAGAGAAGTGGCTTTCTAGCATGGATATTTGTAACAAGGTTGTACTGAAAATGTACTTTTACAGCTGTGGTAATTAAATTCCAAAAAATTGAAATTGCAGGCTGTGGATATTCTCTCCAGAATTAAATAACACTCCTCCTCTACCTCACTCTGTAACACTGATTTAAACAGCAGTTAATGTCATCTAGGAAGTGGCTTTAGGTTATGAAAGACTGTTGTAAATTGCAGTTTAGCTCCCACTAATGTCATATTGCATATATGATACCTTGCAATTTGGTGGGTAAAATGGTTTTTCATTCACCCTACCGACCAAGTTTCCTTTCCTTTTGTGACTATTACATGCTAGTCACTGAATTTCAGAGCAGTTACTGAACTTCTGCGAAGACCAAAGTCAACTGACCTTGGGATGTACACATTGAAGCATCAACCTACAATTATTCACAAATAAACTGTCTCTTGCATTTTATTATTTGTTTGTATTTATAAGAGGGACTTGATATTCTGGAGTTGCTGTGGTCACATTTTTGTCTCCTAACACAATAATGAAATTGGCATCAATTATTAAAATAGTAAGCACGCAGTTGGTAGGTTGCTAACAAAGATAATCATGGTTTTACTCCTGGCAGTATCATAGAACATGATTTTGCTCCAAATTTTATATATCCAAACACCAGAATCCTGTCTAGTAATGAACAAATTCAACCACTTGTACTCTTTGAGGTTACACAGTGCAATGCTAAAGCATTCAGAAAAAACAGCACTCAAAATGAGACTGCTAATACTGTAATAGTAAGAGTAATAACAATCTTGCACTCTTCACTGGCTCTCCTGGTGGTCTGTACCCCTACAGCATCAACCAACCCCTCAATTACTATAACAATCAGCACCGATAATATCATCAAATAATGAGCACCAAAGTTTTCGTTCTACTTGGTAACTGTGTTAAAAGGAAAATGACACTGGTTTGGCACATTAGGTAATAAGTATTTATATTTATTTTGCTTGAGTTTAAATACAGGTTTCTTTCTAATGCACAAAAAATACTGCCAAAACACTATATATGTGTCCCATATACCTACATATACATACAATATTTCATGCCTCATCAGGGCAAACACCTTGTCACGGTTTGAGATGGGCCCCCCCGGGAGTTGGGGGCTCAGAGGTGATTGGGTGCCAGGGCAGTGTTCCCTGGAGAGCCGATTGTCTTGTTCGCTTCTGCTAAAAATCATACACACACAGCACCAGGAGCTGTTGGCAGTTCTGCTGTTGGTGTCTGCTGCTGCGTGCGGGTGTAGAAGGCCAGGGGGTGGCTGGGCTCCTTCTTCCCCCACTCCGGGGGTGGGGGAGCCCTGCGGCCCCCCAGCTCTGCCTAGGCCAGAGTTAGAGACAGCATTTGGAGTGAGTGTTTGTGAGGGACGTGACCCACAGCACCTGAGGTAAGAGGAGAGAGGCAGGCCCTGCAGCCAAGCACTCTTCCTCCCCCCTTTCTGCAGTTAAGCTGTGGAGGGGGGGCTTTTCCTTCCCTCCACTGTAAAGTGCAGGAGAGGCTCAGCATTTGAAGCAGAGCCAAGTGGACGGGCTTGAAGCAGCTCGGCGCTAGGGAGAAGAATCCCAGGCGAAATTGGAGACGGGCCAGAGAGAGAGAGGCTCGGCAGTTGCCCTGCAGAAGCTGACCAGGGGCGGCCAAAAACTGACTCGGAGGACGCTTGATAAGCTGAACTACACTGCAGCAGCCTACGAACTGAGGTATGAGACTGAGAGAGAGAGAATGACACTGCAGAGACTGACATGAGACCGAGGAGAAAGGACTCAAAGCTACCTTCTTGGATTTCGTGAGCAGAAAGGACTTCAGCAAACAGCTGGAGGTTGGTTGGGGGGGAGTGTTCAGGGACCCGAAACACTCCCACGAGAGAGAGACTGGTTACCTATCAGCCTTGAAAGGCTTCTCCTGGACTAAAGTTAAAGGCAGGGGCTTAAAGGACTGATAGAAGTGTAATAGTATATATATATAGTTGCCTTTAGTTTGTATAGTATTTATTTGTGTAAATAAATGTATATACTTCCCCTTCCCCCTATAGAAGCCTCTGGCCTGAAAATTTCTCTCCGGTGTTGGAAACCCAGGTGGGGGGAAGCCTGGAAATTGGATTCCAGATTTCTAACGTGGCTCAAACTGCCACACACCTATACAAATAATTTATTTCAAGACATAAAAGATCCTTTCTTCCAAAAAGATATTCCACAAGGGAGATCCAGCATCACCAGAAGCAACAGATTTCCCAGGGACATGTGTGCCATGTTCTTCTGGCCTCAGTTATGCTAAGCTCTAGATCCTTTGGTACACCATATAGCCTCCCTACCTAACTCATCCCTGGAGCCAAAGCCTCCAGCTCTTCCTCATATTCCTTACGTCACTGTGTGGTGCTGTTTACTTTCTGCTCCAGCCCTTGTCCCCAAATCCTCTACACTGCAAAATGGTGGTACTTCTTATTTTTCCTACATACTGGCTGAAGAAGAAATAGCATGGACTGCAGCTGGTAGTTTATATGTATATTTATGGAACAGCCAGCTCACCAAACAGTTAAGGCACAATGTAGGTTTATTTGCCTGATGCAGCTACTGTTCTTCAAACTGTACATGAAATTTATGATTTTGACACCTTTACTCCTCTGTAAAATTTAAGTGAAGTAAGTTAATGGACTTTAGAACTATTTAGAAGAGAGGACTATTTATCTCTACAGGGATAGAGGCTAGATTGCTGAAGCTAGTTACAGAAGGTTAGATCCTAAAAAGTAATTTGTTAGACAACGGGAGAAAGATGCTACAGTGATTCCAAACCTTGTTGGTGTTTACAGAAACTAGAACAGATGATTCCTTTTCATTCTTATGTAAAACAATTTGAAGATTATATGAAGCTTTATATTCTATAGCCTCAAAAATTGAGAGATAGAGTTTGAAGTAAGATTCAAACACTGGTATTTGCAAAGAAAATAAAAACAAAAAAACTTTTGACAAGATTAAATAGAAATGCAAACAGACCCAGCGCTACCAGATCACAGCACCATGATTCCTGATGAACAGCTGTCAGAAACAGCACTCTCACATAGAGGCTGTATTTAAATTGTTCCAACAGGCACTTAAAGGAGGTTCTCACATTTTTATCTCCTAACTAACCCAAGATCTGCTGTCTTAAGCAATCACTAGTCTTCATTTTTCATCACTTTCTTGATGTAACAGATGTCACGGTTTACAGAATAATTAAGTTGGATAACTATAGTTAGTGACTGGTTTACTACAAGTAAGTATAGTTCTTACACTATACAATAAATCTGAATGTGGCTCAGTGTGACTGATTCCTGAGTGTTTGAGTTTGTTAATGTAGTTTTAACTTGCTTGTCTCTCACCATGCCTAGTGATGAAAAAAGTGCAACAGGTACACAGTTCCTATTTCAAGAAATAGCTGCTCTGGTGACTAGAAATACGCTTGTTTCCCAAAATAGATATGCTGTTCTTGCATTATTTTTTCTGTTTTAAGAACCTCCTCCCACATACATACATTCTTCCTCATCCTGCATTTATAGATAATAATTCCATATGCTCTTGTTATCTTTCTTGCTAGGCTACAGTCTTTGCTTGCAAAATAGGCACTTCTGAGTCTTCAGCTGGAATTCTGTTTACAACCTCAGTCT
Source organism: Manacus candei (assembly GCF_025592945.1). Lineage (NCBI taxonomy): Eukaryota > Metazoa > Chordata > Aves > Passeriformes > Pipridae > Manacus > Manacus candei. Next base: position 20,433,283 of record NW_026138097.1, read on the forward strand.
CTTGTTTTCAAGTCAAGTGGATTCCAAAAAGAGCCAGTGAAGAAAAGGCCGATGTGAAGGGCTAATGCTCCTAGCTGATTTTCTGTAATTGCTGCATTTCAACTGGCCTTCCTTCTGTACAAATGGACTTAGGTCTAAAAACAACAATGTTAATATTTTCCTATCTGAGTTAGAAATGAGTGAAAATATTTGCCATTTTCATTGCTTTATCTAACTAGTTCTTCCTGACCAAAATACTCAGGTGTTTTTTTCTCCTTCTCCTGCTCCTTCTTCTTCCATTTTATCTTCACGCATTGTGTATTAGATTCTTTTCTTAATAACTCCTATGTCATGAACATTGCATTTTTTCCTGTTTCTATTCCTTCCATTTCTAACATCACCCTTTTCTTACTGTAATATATTCTTATCAGCAATATAGAATAAGATTAAGGACTGAAATCAAGAATCATAGAATATGCAGAGTCGAAAGGGACCCATTAAGGTCGTTGAGTCCAACCCCTGAAACAAAATATTAAATCTGTAAAAAATAATGAAACAGAGCACTGAAGAATTACTGAGGTTACAGAAGATTTCTGCATTTTGCAGTGTTGGTTTCTTTGGAGTTATTGAAAAATATACTACGTCTGTCTGACTATGCTTACTTTCTTGGTCCTTAAGAATTAGTATAGCAAAACCAGGAATACTTTAATACCTAGCTTATTCAGCTGTGGAATTCCATTAATATAATAATACATAAAAGGCTGTGTTTTTATAAAAAGAAAATATCTGCAAGATACTTCATTTAAGAAAACTCTATCAGCCATGGTTACATGCAAACTGGCAAATTAGCAGAAAAACTCAGTAAATATTGAAATAATAAAAAAATTAATAAAAGATATAGGAATCCGATACTTGAACTATTAAAATATACATTAAATGCTTTATTAAGACAACCACCTCAGTGTATAACAATACTCTTTATGGGCCCCCTTTAACCTAAGTACTGGCTTTTACACATACACAAAAAAAGCTTAACTTGCAGCCACTGCAAACAGGGAAAAAGCTGTATGTCAGATAGAAGTGTTCAGTAACAGGAATAAGATCTACAAAAAATATTGTCCTGATATCAAGAACTAAAAGAGAAATTACCAAAAAAATATCGAGAAAAGCATCAGGGTGATGCTATCTTTCTGTTTCTTGAGAGTATAAAAATGTCAGTGAACTTACTCATTCATTCTCAAAAGTAGCAGTGCCAAGCCGTTCCCTGTAAATGAATGACACTAAGAGAGGCTAAAACCAGTTTTGTGCTGATGAACAATTTCAGAAAATGAATGGACCAAAAGGCACTAAGTATATTTCAAGATTCAGAAGCAACCCAGTACTCAAAAGGCAAACTGAATATAAAAAAAAGAGTGGCATTTGATTTCAAAACAAACAAACAGAACATAGAAAAGGCACTATAATAAGAATATAGAGTGCTGAAGAGAAAAAAGAAAGACTGAGAAATAAACTATAAGGGACAATGGAATAAGAGTTTGTCATTAGATCAGGGATAAGAGGCAACTGGTTCTCTCACTGTGGAACCTCAGACTCACACCCTTCATGCAGGCTGGAAGGTCCAGGCAGGCTGGAAGGCTCCTTTTATTCTCAATTTGTGAGGGCCATGTGTTAGGCCACATGGCCTGAGATAGACAGAGACAACAGTTTGGCTGATGTTGGGATCCTTGGTTTATAGAATAGGCTGCCCAAAGAACCTGCTTTAAATGTATGAAGCTAAGAATAAACACCCATACTCTGGTGACTCACACAGTTATTACACACCCTTCAAAATCACAAATGGGGTTTCTAACCTGAAGTGCAAACATGTAGCCACAGCTAATCAGCTTTGCAAAAAATCAATTGGAACGTGTCAATCCTTTCAACATTGCCTCGGGCCTCTCAACTCTTTTCCCTCTTTGGTTCCCCAGCTGCTGCTGCTCTTCACTGTGATTAAACAGGGACAATGGCACAAGAGCTTTTGTCCTGCACTGCAGTACACCAAAATAGCTAGATACTTTATTCTGATGGCTCTTCTCTCTAGGGGCAACTTATTATCAGATCTTAATGGATATTTGGCAAAGCTGCAAACTAGGTAAAGGTACCTCATGTTCTCCTGAGTGCTGCTTAGCACTCCTGTAGTAATGCAGTTTTATTTGTTCCTTTTCCTATTATCTCTAAGCCCAATTATAGCAGAAATTTACAAAGTTTGCCTTTACAAACAGGTCTTTAATTTATAAGGCACAAGAGACTGTGGTGTCAAGTCTGATCTCTATACATATGGGTTCTTGAGTTTCATGTACTTTTATCAAACTTCTTGCTTTTCTTTGAACTACTGTATAACACTAAGAAAGACAGTTTTCCTTTCAGACTCTAAGGAGCTCAAAACAATTCTGACTCTGAGTAATAACTGACCTCTCACTTAAAAAAAAAATCCATGGCTGTGTACTGAATTTTCCCAGTTATACTTAGAGCAGTTGGGTTTCATTATGCCTTTGAAAGATCAAAGAGCCCTCTCCAGCTAAACAGTAGTGATGGTAACAATAGAGAATTGTACAGACTTCTGCAATTACCCTCACAAAAGCATGGAGATCTAGTTCTTCTCTGAGGGAAAGCCAAGGCAGTTTAAACCCCCTGTTTTATGCTTTAGGTGCATCTATTTAAGCATCTGGCATTTCTTTGTCACACCGATCATCATTTCTTTTTGCCAGTGTTTTCAAACTGTGTGGTAGAAACAGTACCTGGTAGACATGAGAATTTGTTTTTGTGGAGACATTAGCATTCACCTACTAAAAAGCATAAAGGACTTAGCCAACACCACACTTGTCACATCCTAGCTCAGGTACTAAAACCTCTCTTACATGAATAGCTGAGCAGAAGATTAGAATAGATTAAAAAATTATTTTCCTAACTAGTGTATACATTTTAGTGATCAGGAATGAAAATTCAAGCCTTTGAATTCTTGAAGGAGCCACACAAACCATTTTGGTTTAGGAGACAGACTTCCCATCACTGCAAATCTATCACCTTAACTGAAAAGTCAGTCATTGAATTCAAGTGTGAGTCTAAAAGACTAGATGGGAAACTTAGTTTGAGGCATCACTGATGATTTTTTTGGTATACAGAAAAAAATACAAACAAGGAGTGAAGCACTTTTAAGATTATCTCTGACAAAAACATGAGATATGCAAGGGAAAGATAGGCTTTTAGCTGCAAATACAGGACTGGCAGGTTTTTGTACTGTCTTTGTCACAGTCTTCCTGTCTGATCTTAGATCACTATTTGATGCTTCTACATTCTCCCTGCAGTAAAATGTGGGTTGTTAATAATGTCCAGTTCTGTAAGTAGTGATTATAACATGATTTGAGAGCCTTGGGTGTAATTTGTTCTGTGTCAGTTTGTGGAAGGAATGAGGACCACTTAACTGGAATCAAGATTAGCAATACTGTGGCTTTGCCACTGCCTGCTGCATTTAAAGATTTGGGGGATGGTCTATTCTTAATGTAGCTGCAAAGGTAGAAGATCTAATTGTTCTCAGGTTTTTGTTATTATCCAAGAGCTGAAAACCTGTTATTATCCAAAACCTGTCACCACAGGTTTGGATGGGGTAGATAAGGAAGTTTCTGCACTCTGGGGCTGGCTATATTAGCTAAAGTAACATTTTGAGGTATCTTAAAAAATCCATGAAAATGAATATATGTGCTTTCATATGTGGGGTTAAGGAAAATTAAGTAACTGACTTGTAATGATGTTCAATGGGAACAAAATGAGTCCCTAAAGGGATGCATGCCTAAACACCCATTTTTCAATTAGAATTGTGCCTACAATTCAAGAGCATCAACTTTCTTTACAGCTTTTTTCCAATTCAGAGGGAAATTAATTTTAATATCCTGATATCCTTCAACTGACTATAACGGGACTTCTGTCCTGTACTGAATTGGTCAATTAAAAAAGGAAACTCCCATTGTAGAAGATGACAACAGGTATTCTGCTGAGATTAGGAGAAAACATTTTTTTTCAGAAAACAGTACATTCAGCAAACATGCACTTCTACAATTAATAATTTGGTTTAGTATATGTGCCTTAGTCTCAAAATTACATGAGGCATATACTTAGTGGAATCATTCTGTATTATATGTTTGTCTTTAATTTCTCTGTGAATTTACCCAGGGACAGTTGATTACTCTTTATCAGTGGTCAGAATTACCTATTTAATCACTGACAAAATGTTTTCTTTGAAGTACTGAACTTTCAAAAATGCCTCAATTAAATAGTAAGCAAATACAGCACCTTAATTAAGGCATATGAGCATGTACCTTTCTAAGTCAGGGAAAACCTGTATTCTCCTGTGGGGGTAGGGGAGAATCTATCTTAAAGATGAACTAGAAAACAAAACAAAACAAAAAAACCCTTGGCCAGAAATGTTTTTACTGGGATATAGTTGAATAAAACATTAGGCTTCTTCGACAAGTAACAGGTTCTGACTACTCCCCTGATGGATGCGCTTGAAAGCAAATGCTCATCCTTTGCTTACTGACAAAGGTGACCCTTTGATATTCTGAGTGCTTGATGCTGACAATCAAACACTGAAATGTGTGTATGAATTTTATATGCTATATAAGTGTGTGTGTCAGTGAGGAAAGTAGAAGGATGGAGAAGGGAGGATAAAGACAAACACTAAAACAAATGAGAACCAGCATTCAGATTTAAATGAAGACTCAAACAAAAAGAAAATTAATTCATATCCACAGGTTTAGTTGAGTCTTTAATCTATTTGTATGCCCCTATCATCTAGTTCTACAATTCAGAAGCTGGGGAAAGGAAAAATATCTCCATTCTCTCGTGTTCCCAGACTTTGTTTCTAAACAAAATTTTCCATCACGTAAACAGACAATCAAGGATTTGTGAGAGAGCGGATGCAATCTAAAAGCCCACACATTTAACTTTCAACAGGACTCTCTTGAGGAAGACTGCCCAACTAGGGAAATGTTTATAGTAAACTTTAGCCAAGTCTGGCATTGAGTGGATTCTTCTTTCAAATAAGTATTCCTCAAACTGCATTAGTGAGGCTGTGAAGGGACATGAATGCTGCAACAGAAGGACAGGTCTTTTATAAAGGTCAGGTCAGGAAGGCAAGGAGGTGGATTAGCAAACCATTAGCTCATGTAGATGGAGCTTTGCTTTGGAACAGATGATAAATCAGTTGAGATCTTGTGGGTAACAGGACAGGCCAATACAAGACACCTCCTCTGCCACAGACTGTCTGCTCAAAGAGATGAAGTAGATGAAGCCTTCTTTAGACAGATGGAGGAAACCCTGTGACTGCAGGTCATAATACTCATGGGGGACTTTAATCATTCTGATGTTTGCTGGAAGGGCAATATGTCTGTGTGCAAGCAACCCAGGTTTCTGCAGAATGTCCTAAGACAACTTCTTCACCATGGTGATTGATCAGCTGACCAGAGGATGTGTTATGTTGGACCCATTAGTCATGAAAAAAGAAGAATTGCTTAGGGATATGGAACTGCAATTTGCCCACAGGCCCCAAAGTGCCTTAAGCCTAGCAGAAAATTCTGGTAAAGTGAAGCATTATCCACAGCAGACACAAAACAATAAATCAGGTGCCTTTTAGGTAAATTGGACACACTTGGTTCCATAAGAAAACATCGGATGCATCTAAAGACAGTGACAGGGATGAAATGTTTCTTCCTATACTGTCTGACAATTCATAGTCTTTGGGAAGGTTCTTACATTCTGAAAGTAGGTAAAGTCACACCAATTCTAAAGAAGGGCAAGAAGAAGAACCTGGGAACTAGAGACGGGACAGCTATATCTCAGTTCCAGCATGGGTTATAAAGCAAATCTGCTTGGAAGCTATATTCAGGTACATGAAGAAAAAGGTGATTTGGAAAAACCAACATGGATTTAATAGTGGAAAAATCATGCTTCACTAACCTAATTGCCTTCCATGACAACATGGATGGCACAGTGGATGAGTGCAGCGAATACTGCATGACTTTAACAAGGCCTTTGGCCCATGGTATCCTGACAGACAAATCAGTGAGATATGGACAGGAAAGATGTCCAATTATAAGGAGGGTGGAAAATTCTCTGGATAGCCAAGTTCAAAGGGGGGCATGAAGACTGATCAGTGACACATTACTAGTGATGTTCCTCAGGAGCTGACACTGGGTGTCAATGTTGCTTGATGTCTTTATTAATGACTCGAATTATGGAATGCATCCTCAGCAGTTTGCAAATCATAAAAAAATGGAGTCTGGTTGGGTTAAGCACTCTCAATATTGAGAAGACAGAGCTCTTATTTGAAGGGATCTTGACAACCTGGAGAAAGGTACTGATGAAAACATCATGAAGTTCAGCACAGGCAAAAACAAAGTCTTGCACCTATGCTGGAACAATCCCTTGCAGCAGTACAGGCTGGAGAGAAAACAGTTTTGCACTGCAGTATCTGGGCATTTCAGTAAACAATAAACTGGATGTGAATCAGCAATGTGTCCTTGCTGAGAAGAAAGCCAAGTGGTTTGCTTTAGCAAAAGTACAGCCTGTTAGCTTGAGGGAATTTATCATTCTCCTCCATTCAAAGTTTGTGAAAATACAGCTGGAGTACTGCATCTAGTTTTGCCCTTCCTCTGTACAAGAAAGATATTAACATAAGAAGGGTTACCAAGAGGGTATAGGGAGCTGAAGAATGTGATGTACAAGGAGAGAAGAGAGAAATGGTTTTGTTTAGAAGTAAGACGGGAAGGTTTACTGTTGTTTACAGTTACCTTACAGGAGGGTGTAGAGAAGGTAGAGCTAGAGAAGGCAGTGATAGGATGAGAGGCAATAGATAAAAGCTGCAATGAGGGAAATTCTGATTAGCTATTAGGAGATTAAAAAAAAAAGAAAAAGAAAGGAGAGATGGATAAGCACTGAGAGAAGTGCCCTAAGAAGTTGTGAAATCTCTGTCCTTGTAAATACAAAAAACTTGGCCAGATACTGTTCTGAGCAACCCGTTCTAACTGGACCTGCTTTGAGGAAGGGGTTAGACCAGGCAGCCTCTAGGTGTTTCTTCTAGCCTTAAATATTCTCTGATACTATCTGGCAGGAGTGATATTCAGTCCCAGACTTCAGGTTCAAGATCCAACATAGCTGTTACATGCATGTTCATTCTGAGTGGAGAACCTGGAATTCTTTCAGTGAGAATATTTGTGTTCATGCTCTCCCAGTTATATAGTATCTAGTATTCATGAAAGAAAAGCATTTTGAAGCACATATAATTGGTATGATACTATCAGTCTAAAAACTGTTGAGGAAATGGTACATGAAATACTTCTGTAGGTAAAATAAGGTATTTATCAGGTGAATGGCGTAGATCCTGACAGGCTTTGTTACCTAGAAGTAGCATGAGGCTCAAGCTCACACCAGTTTACTATTATCATGAATATACATGCAAGAGTCTTCATCCACAGGCATTAACTCCTTGCCCACAACCCCCCTGTCAGCTGCTATGCCCTCACTGTACAGGACATTGTGTGAGTAATTTTAGCAGCTGTAAGCAGCGTTAACTGTGCTTTAAGCAACTGACCTGAAATGTGTAAAACTACATGAAGTGGAAAGGAACTGTGAATGAATGCTCTGACACCTCTGTTTGCATGCCCTTTAAATCCTCTGCCAGTGTCCTGATCAGCTTGATTGTAAGTAGGTAGGAAGAAGTATGACATAGAGCCAAAAGCACAGTTATGTTGTTTGGTTGTCTTTTAGGAAGAACTTGACCTTCCATTAATGACAACATGATGCTAAACATGTAAGTTATACAAATTACTTGAATGAACACGATGTTGCCTTCCAACATGCAGATAACAGAATGGGCAAAGATGACAAACATTCTAAAGATGACTGAATGATCATTATGTAAGCCTGTGCAGGACATTAAAATCATCTTTGTTCCAACAGGCATGTCATGGTAAAATATCACTTGATGTTTCCCAAAAAGACAGAGTAAGAAATAGTGCCATAGAGACAATAGTCCTATGCAGAGAAGCCATTTCAGCTGAGCTCTCCAGGAGCCCTGCCCTGTACCACATGGCATATGCAAGTTGGGGATAGAAGGACTGCAGTCTTCATTAAACGATATGATTCCAAATAAACAACTCTGTAAAGAAAACAGTGGGAATGATAGTTCTAACACAAACATTGGCTGATCTGTTTCCCCCTTCTCCTTTAAGTTGTTAACTCCCAGCTCACTCAGTATTTTATTTCTTTACAACCTTCGTTTTTCTTTTTTTTTTTTTTTTTGTTGTTTTTTTTTTAAATTAGAAGAAAAGAGAGAAAGGATTGATACTTTTTCCTTCTCCTTTCCTTCCCGAGGGCAATTCTTCCCTTTCCTTCATCTGCCATCTCAGACTTTCATGATAACTACAAGCTTCACTGAATCCTGAAGTACTTGCAAGTGCATGCTGAGGTTTGTTTCACTCCATTAATGGTGAAAGCAAGCCACAGTCTGCATTAGCGCATATGGATCAACAATAGGTGTTCACATCACAACACATTTTCAGTTTGTGTTTTGAAATGTTACACTGGCTGGCCACAGCTCCCAATCCGCTGCTGCCCCACTGTGAACCTATATTCACCAGTGAGGGAAATGGCAGCAAAAGAAAAGGGAGTCACCAACAATATGTTTAATTTAATAAAGATATTTCTTTAAGCTTTATGGTTTACTATTTTCAATAAGTAAACTGTAAACAAAAAATGGTGGAGTAACAATGGTTGTCTTAGGCTGGAAAGAGGGATTTTTTTTTTTAGCTGTTGGCAGCCTTCAAGATCTATACTCATGATGTTGCAGCTTCATAGTGAGAACTATGTTCCATACAAACAAATAAGAAAATAGTAATTGCAGCTCCAAAAAGTAACTCATAATAAAGCATGAACTTTACATACACTGTCTCCTTGGAGAGGAAGATTAATATGTTCAGCAGTTTTTCTATATCTAGAAGCCTAGGGGCACAAAATTCAGGATGATATGCAGATTGCTAAAAAGAGTAGAACAGGATAATATGTGAAAAGATATGACCCAAAATGTAAGGACTGGTATGAGTGGGTCACTAGCTGTGGAAAACAAAATTATTTCATTTGGGACACAGAAATGAAAAATAAGAATTAACAGAAATATTGCTTTGAGGGTCGCAGGATTTGCTTGCTTCTCTAGGTGGAATGGGAAGAAGAGGAGGAGGTTAGGTATCGTTACACTGTAAGTACTACCATGTGCCTTTATGTAGATAATGTGGTATGTTTGAAACAGATGGTTGTAAGGCTCTTATATTGTATAATATATCTGGATACAAGGATGATGCCAAGTAGATTCACAGTTATGGTGATCGTAAACATTAACCGTGCTATATTTCCTGCCTTGTCATTTTCTGAAAAACATCCTTGCCCACTCCACCCATTGCTCATTATCTCCTTTCTTAGCTTCCATATGATGGTTTAAAATCTGCAAGCTGTTTTTGGATTGTTGTCCTGGGCCTCTAACCTCCCAACTGTCCCTCATTACAGAGTTATCTCTATTCCGCAGAGACCGACAGTACAGAGAACTTCTATCAGTGCCAGTAAATCTTTCAAAGAGGAATATAAGACAAGTGTGTGTATGTGTGTGCAATTCAATACAGAAATGAAGGGTACTTGGGAAAGTCAAGTGGTGGAACATAAAATATGACTGATGGATGAGGAACAAAGGAAGTGCAGATGCACCACAGCATTTGTTCTACCTTTTAAGAGAATGACAAGTATTCAGCCTACTGAAGTGGGAGGCAAGTGATCTAATCATATAAGCTGAGGGGGGGGTAAGGGAAGGGAAGAAGAACTCTGATTTTTTTTTTCCATCTCAGTTTTGAAATTTCTGACTTTTAGCTGTGCAGAAGGTCATTTAACCTCCCTATACATCAGTTTTCTCATGTGTAAAAGGTTGGTCTTAATGCTTCTTTTACCACAGAGTTAAACATATCACTGTAATTAACTCATATTGTTACCCATAAAGGACCCTGTGACTTTCTGGTCAGTAGCATGAGTAGGAGTGCCACAAATGGCCCACAAAATCCCTGTGTCCTGCTAAGAGGGAAGTTCCCCCCCAGAGTGGTGCAGATGGCAATTAGTGCTCCCCAGGGACCACAGCACTCTCGTAGAGATGAAGTGCTCGAGGGAGCTCAAATCCGGAAAGGTGTAAAACTTAAGTCTTCATCCTTCTGTGTAGTAAAGGGTGTGGTGGTCCTCTGAGAGGCACAATGTAAACTCAGATTTCATGTGCATCTTTAGCTGTGGAAAAAGACCGTTGAGGACTTGCCAGAGACAGGGATGTAGCCCAGAGTTTTACGTACACTGTGGGCAGTGCTGCAAGCCACAGAGAAGCTCAGATTGACCTATGCAACATAGGGCTGACTGATAGCTGACTGCAGTTTTGCTGTGAGCCACTGCAAGCCCAGGAATTGTTCAGGACGGAGAGGTCGTTCTGAGATTGGCTCTTGGGCTGCCAGTTCTCAATACAGAATGCAGAATCTAGACCATGAGACAGGATATTCTGAGCATCAAAACCAAACTGAAAACTGTTTTGAGTATGCTCCCTGAATAAATAGATGTTACAAGGGTAACTTTTAACTTTAGGTCTCATAAAGGTAACAAATAATCACTGTATTTGGAACAGGAAACTGATGGCATCAGGCACATATAGTGCGAGCTGCAAGGCAACAAAAACAAATACTGAGCAAGTGTTTCCCAGCTGAACTACATAAAGAATGTTAAAAGTGCAGACAGGGAGTCATTTTGGTTTGACTTTTCACATCTTGCTTTTTTGGGGGAACAAAAATTTTGAAGGTAAGAACAGAATACTAGCATACTAAAGATCTGAGAGAAAGTGAAGATTTTTCTTGATAGTTATCATGCCATCCAATTAAGATATGATACCTTTTAACCGCTGGAGTAATGTGACCCATTACTACCTCACGTACTGAAAAGGCACAGACTGTATTACATGGACTGTATTACATGACAATTAATTTCTTTGCTTAAATAGCCCATTGTGTGTGCTCACAGCCAGATATTTTTAACTAAATACGTTGCTTACTCCCTTTACTTGCAATGGCTTGGAGAGATTCTGTCTTTTGTTTGATTTGCTTCTGGTGAAATACGCTGCTCTGCTTGCCTTCAGAATAATTGTATCCAGAAGTAAAATCAGACAAAAGACAGAGAAACAGTACTGAAACTATACTGTTATAACATTTAGTTGATCCTTCTCCTCCAAAGCAGGATCAACAGTACCTTAAACAATTCTTGATGGAGGGGAATTTAACAGTAGCTCTTTCAACACAAAACAAAAGGATTCTGGGTTTGCCTACAGTAACACAGTATCCTTTTTGCTTTGCCAAGCCACATACCAGCAGGACTTTGACTTTATCTTCCTTGAAAAATGGAGTTGTCAGCAGAGGTTCATTGTTTATGATGGGTTGTACAGGTAGTAACATCAGATAGCTTCCAGGCGAGCATTATGCTTGAACTATATGAACATCAATAAGACACAGCAAAAATGAAAAGTATGTCTGAAAGTTTCCTCTTAGTGCCAGACAGAGAGAGTGTTACAAAACTGTTCCACAGTTGTGCCTGTTGTTACCAGGAAAGCAAGCTGGTCCTTTCCATTGCAGGATGCCAGAAGCTGTTTCTGGATTAATGGATTCAAGATTTAAGACTTGTTCAGATCTTTCCTCAGTCCTAAAGAAAGTGGCATCCTGTCCCTTTATATAACAATGATTTCTAGATTTGTACTCTAACCTCAATGGTGGATGCCAGTTCATGGATTTTATGTAGCCATGAAAAGCTGTCAAGTGCGTACAAATAGTAACTATACCTTTGAGTATAATCTTAGAACAGGGCAGATTTTTTCACTTTTTTTCCCTGGAATATCTGTAGATCTCTAGGGAATGTAGCATATATTTCTATATACAGCTGCACTACCACTTCATTGTTTACCTGTGATTTAAAGATGCATTCACCCCACCTCTATAAAATTGTACTAAGCAGCCAGTGGTACAACTAGATCACTTTTAAAACCCAACTCAAATGCTGCAAATTTTGGCAAGGCAGTAGAGCTAGACACTTCTCTACTTTGATGTCCATGTAATTCTTTTATTTTATTTTAGGATTGAGTCCCTGCCAAGTGCCATAATTTCTGAACCGGAAGAAAAGATATCTTCAGGTTAAAATGTCACTGTGCCCATCAGTCACACTTCAATGCATAGCTGTAGTTCACAAGTTATTCAGCAGTGCAATGAATAATTCCAGTCTAGAACTTTTCTTCAAGTTCCTCATTGTTAAGTCTGAAGCTACAGTGACTGTAGGCATGAATTTTGATTCTTTTTAAAAGAGTTTATTTCACAAAAATACAGGAATGACATTCAGGAATACAAGAATGGGTAATAAAACAATGGATCTGGTGTCAGAGCTACAGCATACAATCAAGTTGTATTTATAACACTGTGAGCTTCTTTTTGGCAGCCAGGTATCCTTGTCCAGTGTGATACAGCTGCGTATTTGGGCTGACAATAAAGTCTCTAGCATAAAAAACTGGGGAGCACTTTTTAACAGCTGACAGTACCCATGGGTACCAAAAAAAGGGCTAGTTTGTTTTATATGTGCTTGGGTAATTAACTCCTAAAAGATGTAAAGCTTTGGGTTCAATGGATAAAGAGTATACAGGGTACGGAGCACAATAGTGCCCTGGTCTGTGACTTGGATTCAGCATTGTCTTCAGTACTGCCTTGAGCTCTGTCTTCAGAGCGATTACCTTTCTTTTTTGTTATCTCAAACCCGAATGCATTCCCTCTCACTGTTCTTTCCCTTCTCTCTTTAACTACTGTGATGAAAACAGTAGTATAACCAGTTACAGGATTTTACAACTGTAATTTGGGTAGTTCATAGAATTAATGCCATTTGTTAAAATCTTTCACGACAGACTTCTTATATCTCAAATTTTTATGTGGATGTTTGGACTAAACAGATGTTAAAAAAAATGAAAAGGCAAAAGTAAAACCAGCTCAAGAAAAAGATGGTTTTTGTAGCTTATATGGAATCTTTTTTTTTTTTTAATGATGTTAATGTCCACCAGCTTTAACCACTAAACACAAAATAGCCCAGAAGATCGAGGTCTGACTGCTTACATAGTAAGACATAAGCACAAGTCCCCTTTACATATATATATTGTTGTTGTTTTAAGAGATTTTGATGTTCACATTTCTTCTTTACATTCCTACTATTTTTAAATCCATATTTAAGGTTAACATTTAGCCCTCTGAAAAAAAAAAGCTTCATAAAAATGTTCATTATCCTCATTTGCCCACACCAATCAAGTTTAATTGCTCAGTTAAATTGCCTGGTTACCTCAATTTGGAGAAATTTAGCTGTTTCTATCATTTATCCTCACACCAATACCCAACTTTAAAAATAAATGGCTGTTTTTCCATGCCTTGTGGCTAATTGTTCGATTAGAAGGGTGCAAGCAGTTCTGGCATTTGAAAGATGTGTGAAAGGCCACATGTGAATAGCTGAGGAACACAGAATCAATGACATTTATACATTATGTGTTGTTTCTATGCTTTGAAACAGTAAGTGTATTTAAGTACAAAGAGGTGGAAGAACAACTTTAAAAAAATAAGATCTACATTTTTTTCCTGTTCAAACTTTCTTGGCTTTCTGGTCCAGGTAGACCATTTTCAAACTGTCTCTCAGTAAAATCATCCTGTAGGAATATTCACCCCTTCATCAGTCCCCCTTAAGTCAATAGCTCTACTCTAATTCTGCAGTGGAGAGAATGGGAGCTGAGCAGGCTTTAATGTCAGAATTGACAGTGAAAATGACAGACTGCAGGACTTGGCCAAGGACCACATGCTTTATCTTTGGAGAAAGAGATCCCCATTACCCTGACCATCCCCTCAGTAGACTACTAAACAGGAGAGTGTGTGGAGAACTGCTGTCTTTCCATTGGTTTTCCTTTCTCCTTTACTCAAGGTTTCTTACCTGTTGGGGTTTTTTTCCCCTTTGCTGCCTCATCTTCTGGTTTTGTTTTTGCTCTTTTTGGGTAAACTTTTTCTCCTATTCCCTACCTGTCATTTCATGTCATTTTCCCCTCCTTTCCATCTTGATTCCTCTTTGTAAAGTCTCCATTCTTTACACCTCTGTCTTTCTAGTTCTTTCCTCTTACTCTCTTCTGGCTTTTTTTCTTACCCTCTTATCTTCCTTCTCTACTTCCCCTCTCTGAGGACTCTCTGCCTTTGGCCTTTTCCTGTAGATTGGGCTCAATGGTACCCTTCATGAATGCTGATTATCCTGGTTGGAGCTCTATGAATATTACACTAGCTGAGTAGCAATTCATTTGAATCATGCCTTGCAGCCATTTAGGAGGAAAGGAGTATGGCATCCAACTTTGACTGACAGCTGACTGGCAGGCAAGAAAAGCAGCCACCATCTCTCATGGGAATGCTCAGAAACTTGCAGAGGGAGATAAAATGTCAAACCACTGTGATCTGCAGCCTTTGCTAAGAGGCTTGAGAGATCAAACTAGATCAGACACAACTCCATTTTAGTTTGGAAAACCAAGCTGTATTGTTTCTGCCTGAATGTCATCATCAGTAGCATAATTTCTGCATTTTGCAAGACAGATTCCTATAGAGTATGGCACCTTCGGCAGTACAGACTCTCTCTAGACTCCTACCACAGGTGCACTAGCTCTGAAGTTCAGATAAAGGTTCTTACCTACACGGGGTCTACTGCTCAGGGAGGTGGACATTCTCAGCATTAAGCTGTGATTTTTCTTTTTTAAATAATGTTTTACAGACCCTGTTCTAACTGTCAGCATGCTTTGAGATCAGAAATTTTCAGCTGCCTGTTGCTTCGTAGTGTATACACACAGTGTGCTTCAACCGTGGTTTGCAATAGCATAGCTTGTGGTATGAAGGTCATGTCACAGAGTCCTTAGTGAAACCACGAAACCTCACCAGAAAATGGCTGCAGCACTGTTGTGTGCAGTGTGGAATAAAAAGAGAAACAAATCGCCTTTGCTGGGTAGAGAAAATCCTCACCAAAAATGTGGGTACTGTGAATCCTAACTTAGACCAAAACCTCTCCTCATTTTTATCGAGCATGAGGGAAAATACATATTACATTTTAAAGCTAAAAATCTGGCCTATAATTAAGGTGCATTACTTCCAGACAAAAAAATAAAAAGGAAGATCTTTAACCAGAATTGTGAATGATTTGCCATGAAACTTCCTGGTTAAATGAGGAACGTCTTCTTGTTGATTACAATTTGAAGATGAAGCATACTAACCTTTCTGCTGAAAGGTAACCAGCAGAAGCTGGGCACACAGGAAAGAGAACTAAAACTTGTAGCAGGCTTTGTTCTTACCTCCTTGTTATTGCTGGTTTTCCAACATTTCTAAAATCAAATCTTAGATGCATATGAAAGAAGCTTACCTTGCCAACATACTGGTAGTCAGTTCCTGTGTATTCCTCCAATAAAAAGAACTGATTCCACATCCAGCTCCTTTTGGAACGATGGAGGTCTTGCCTGCTGTTTCCAGATAATACCAAAACCTTTTCCTTTTCTGGAAAGCCACTAGTCCTTTTGGATAACGGAGTTAAGAAGCTTTGGTGGGGCTGACTAGCCCAAAACAGCAGCCAGAAGCAATGGTAAGTTCTCATCATGGCAACACAAGGAAGTCTTAATAATGACTTTTTGTCTTGTTCTCAAACTAACCTACTTTACTGCACTGAATCCAATGTCATGCCGTCTTCCTTCTTTAAATAGTCTTTGCAGTCTCAAAGGAGCTCTGAAAAGAAAAATAACAACTTTTTTAGCATTTCCAAAGGTACTTAACTGTCATGACTGCAAACAGATGAGTAATAGTGATTGCCAAAAAGCTGGGCTGTTTCTGATTCAAAATATTGCAAATGGTCCTTCAAATAATCTGAGCGACTCTAAATTGAGTAGGAGGAAGGAGTCATGATGTTTGGATATAGGGTATGTTGGGGGGGTGCCCATTACCTCCTTTTGCTTCCCTTTGTCAACAAAGGCAAATCAGGTATTTTTCTTTTTACTGCCTGAGCTTTGGGATGTAACTGATAACTTTTTGATTGGGGATCTTGATCAGGTTACCTTATAACATCAAAGAAATGCTAGCAAAAGTGTACACTGTCTTCCCAGGAGGCATTATGTTGCTATAGTTATGGGCTGAAGAGACTGGACTTCGATAATGCAAGGATTTTTCCCTCATATTTAGGGCATTTTACCTTTGATTTCATTTACAAAGGGCCAGCTAAACAGGTTGATGAAAAAAATGAGCATATTTGTCAGTATCTCACACATACTAGACCTGTTTGTTACTGCATAGGAAATGGACACTTTGCTTTTCTCAATATCTACTGCCAGAGTATTGCACCGAGTTTTGGATCTTTAAATACCTAGTCATATATGTAAATGTTTTCACTAATAACTTCCAAAAATACAAAAAAACCCCAGCTGATCATTGCTACCTGTGGGTTTTTACTAGCTACTGCTTCCTACTATTAGTGGTAGATACCTGTGCACCTACAAAATAATTACAAAATTATCTCTTAAGACCTCATAATTTTCAACATGCAAAAAGCTATACATAGAGTACCCTAGTATACTGTGGACAGTTCTTCTATTTTTAAAAAGCTGGAACCTTCTATTCAAGAGGAATCAGACTACGTGTCTCAGATAACCAGTCATGCAAAATGCCTAACTATCAGCTGTGGAACATTTTATAATTAGTTGACAGAAACATTCCATAACATACATTTTTGTCATAAACACACTGATAAATTTTTAGTCCAAACAGATCCATACTCCGAGAGAAGGATCATTTGATTATTTTCATTTCTTTTTTCATTGATGCTCTTTGAAAAATTTTGGGTTTTATTCAGTATTCTCACCAAAACCCATAAATCATCCTGAAACCAGCTCAAAATTCAGTACAGCATCTCTCAATATTTGTAAAAAAAGACTGTGGAATGATAATCTGACTATACCAAATTGCAAAGACAATTTTTGTTTGATTTTTTAAGCATTTAACGCAACACTACTTGGATCATATTCTATATCAAAGACCATTTTTCCCCCTACATGTTTGGTTTTTTTAAAGGTGTACATTAGACAGAATTTAGCCTTTGAGCTACGCTGACAGAGTTAAAACACCTACAATGCCTCCAGTTAGCTGCTCTTCTGGTGGTTGTTGTTGTTAGTAATAAATTGTATAAAATAACCTCAAGTCTCTTACAGTTCCTGTTAGTAAATAATTTTCTATAAGGAAATACCACTTAGCTTTTATATGAATAGTAGATAATAGAACAGGACTGTTCAAACAATATTGCTTTACTGCTTCACAAGGTAAAAGAGGTTAAGGGGTAACTTCTGGGTGAGAAGGAGTCAGTTTTTCAGCATTAAGAGGAAAATGGAAAAGGCACAATTAATTCTGAAGAAGTTTACTTTCCTCCGGAGAAAAGGGAAAGTTTCTAGTCAGATCTTGTGAGCCAGTGGGCTTTCTGTGGGTAAAAACAACTCTGTCCTGAAGGCCATGGGAGCTGTGTCCACATACACCTTTGAGTGTTGTGAGAGAGACACGACACGAGTGTACACACACATTCACAAAAACATGTACACACAGAACAGCAAGAACAGAGCTGCTGACCAGTACAAGACCTTCCCAGAGGATGAACAGAAAAAGCCAGCATGACTAAGCTTTACAATGTAGTCAACAATTGCCTTCAGTGCAATTGATGGAGCAGTGCCAAACCAGTGTGCAGGTTGCTGGAGGGGGACATGGGCAGCAGATTCAGGCACCAGTGTAGGGAGAGTTGAGGTGGCCTTGACTCTCTCTTTGTCTATAATCTCTCTTATCCTCCTCCTGTACCCTTCTGACCTGCACAGGATCTTGTCCTTTACAACTCTGCCAAAATCCACTCAAACCTTGGCTCTGAGTGGACTGTATTCTGATCGACATTTTCCTTCATGTGATATGAAAGAAGAAAATGTGTCTCACACAATATTTTTGATTTCCATTTTCTTGCCAAGTTGCTTTGCAGGGAGGTTGGGGCCTGCCCAGGTGAGTTAAGTAGTGCCCTGAGCAGTGGCAGACTTGGTGAGCTGCCATGTATCAGCATGCATGTATCATCAGGGTGATCTGTGTTGGAGGGCAGATGTGAAAAGACGGATTAGATGGTAGCTCTGGTGGTGCACATGCGACTTGCCTTACTGGGGAGGCAGAGTCTGAGGCAGGGAGCACAGCATACGAGCAAACCTATTATTTTGCTATTAGTGAAGTCTGCATGGACTGCTGAGGCATAAGGAGTGAAAATCCTCACCTGACAGACTCCCCCAGTGCTCATTCCATTACCCCTATGGCCAAATCCCATGGTGGGGTTCCATACCTCCACTCCTGCACATAACATTTCCTGAGAAGTGCTGCCTGGAGCAGCATTACCTAGACAGGATTTGTGCCAGCCTTTTAAAGGATCAGTCCTTCAAATGCCAATTGCCAGGAAACAATTATTCCTGCAGGGGAATTTTCTGCACTTGAAGTCAGCTATATTTCACAGCTCTGATGTCATGGGAAAGGTTTTATAGTGGCTCATGCTGAAATATAGCTTACAAGAATGATATCATAGCTGTGAAATACAGCCTTTTACTCTCCCCTGCAGAGATGTGTCCAAAATGCTGAAATAAGGGCATGATCCCATAATGTCCTTCTTGACTGCATAGTCTTCATGATGTAGCAGAGCAGCTAAGCCCCGGCAGGTTCCCTGTGAGTGGCAAGAGAGGAGACACACCTTTACAGATCTCGGCTTAAGCATGCAACTGGGGTAAGTACCAGCTGAATCCAGGGTGTCTCTGCCCTGTAGGTGCTGATAACTGTTTTATGGGTCATAGTGATAAATTCAGCTGAGTGAATAAAAAGGATAGGAGCACTATACTCTGAGCTGAACTGTTAGTAGAGTGAGCTCTTATGGCTCTTAAATGCCATTTTGTGCTCCAGTCGCAACATCTCATGCTCCAGAGAGATCTCTGCAATGTAATAGTTTCTCTTGTGCAATCTCCTTTCTTTATTCTGAAAACAAGTCATTCACCAGGGATATTTTATTTTCTTTAAATGCAGATGGGCAAATATAACTGATGGGACCTTGGGATGGGGGCTAAAATTTTTTTTCTTCACATTGCACAAAGACAAGTAAAAAAAAGCACTTTAAACATGGCATTTCTCTCAACCTTCAGCTGGTCAGCTGGTTGGGGAACTTGCTGTGTTAACCAACTGTCAAGAGTGAAAAACAATTTTAGTGTACAACAGCCTCAGACAACTGGCTTAGCTCTGTCATCTCAAATATATAGCAAATCTAGGCTTTTTATGAGAAATTAAGAAATCTGCACATCCAAGCTTAAAAATGATCGCAGTCTAACTTTAGCTATGATCATTGTTAACATAAAAGCAATGTCACTTGCAGCCACAGAACTTTCTTCAGTGTGACAAGTCGCAGATTTAAAGTTTATGTTCATTCCTCTTTGAAGGATCAAAACCTCAGAGAATTGCTTAATCACTATGAATATCAGCTTCAAAATTATAGCCTTTCTATTTACCCTCTTCCCCAAGATTTCATTAATGTAAGTAATGTCTTAATGTGAGAATTCAGTGCAAATTTACACCCTTCCAGAGAAATACTTAAGTCTTTCAGCTATATATCAAGGAGGAAATGCATCCATTGGAGTCACTCCTATAAATCTGGGAGCTCTGCTCTGGAGATGTCTTTCTGGCACAGTGACAGGCATCAGGTACAGATTTTTGGCATAAGGAACCCCAAAGAGGTTCCACCTCCACTTCTATTCAGCACTCCCAGCTGGTTGTTAAATAAACTAGACTAGAAAAGAGCCTTCCCCATGAGAGGCATTAGCAAGGAGAGGGAAAACAGTTTTTCCTCATTCTTTTCTGTTCGGCCCCATTGTATTCACTTCATCAATAGACTCTCAAAAGGAATATGCTTTAAAAAGCATCTTAGACTGTGGACTTGAGCATAATTTCTTTTCTGAACCCATGCATTCAATTACGTTTCTGTATGAATTTATACATCTTCAATGTTATGGGCTGCTGATTATTAGATTTTAAATAGCTTCTAAATAGGCTAACAACCATTGGTGTCTCTAAAGTTTCTGGCATTACCTTTATTCAAACAGAAGTGCCAGTATAATAGATCCTTTATTCCCTAGTCAGCTAGGTACAGTTTCATTGTTTGAGTGTTGGATACAAAGCTTCACACATTTGATTAAGATCCATTAGTACACTGGAATGAACACTAATTGTGTTTTCAAGAAATGATAATGTACTGCTATTCTCACATAGAGATTGAATGAGCAGGTGAAAGTTAATAGATGCTTTAGCACAGTAATTTAGGAAAATGAGCATGGGAAATGTTTTAGGGTTTGGGGCTTATTTATTTATTTATTTATGTGACACTAAACTACATCAATCCTTATGAAATTTGCTTAGGTTCTTGGAGAAAAATGCATAAACACAGAGAACAGACTCTACTCTCTCATTCTAGATTAAAGTATGAATAGATTAAACTACAAATGCACAAGTATATGTGCCTTTACTGACCCCAAAGAAGGTCTGATTTGTGGCTGTTCCTGGAAAGATGCAGACTAGTCCCTGGCTTCATCATTATATGAAGTGTTTACCAGCAGTGGCCTTTAAAAGAAAAAGGGGGCTCTGCCTTGGAAGCTTTAATTTATATTTAATTTTGTAGAAGACGGGGGGATACACTAAAAGTATTCTGACATCATTTGCTATATGCTTACCCAGCCAGCACCAATCGAGTCTGTCAGGCAAACTGCCCTTGCTTAAATCCCAAACAATTCTACAGAGCCAACTGCCAGCCACAGTAACTGGACCACAGGCTTTCCCTGTACAGCAGAGTCAGTTTCTAGTCCCCCAGCGAGACCATGCAGTGCAAGAAACTCTCTGTACTCACATAGTCTTGCTGGAAGGACTCTCCCCTGCCTGCAAACATCAGGTGCAAGTGTTAAACCTTTCCAGCCTGAGAGAGGGGAAGATATCAACATCACATTGTTAAAGCCTGAGGACTGGAACGTGGCAAAGCCTTAATGGGGGAGGAGGAAAATGGCTTAACAGTGACTCCTGTGTTTACTGTGTCAGGTGTGACAGCCTTTCCCCCTCCTTATTGCAAAACCAAACCTAAGGAGCAATGTCCAAGTCCCTAAGAGAATTTCAATGACCCAAAGGAGCCAGGACCATAGGCTGTCCTTGAGGCCGTCCTCTCTAGTGTGAAGTATGTGATTCTGCTAGCCCACAGGCAAGACTGCAAAGAAATGATTAAAGCTTTAAGGAAAGTCTGCAGAAAAATTGCTTTCTCACCATGGAGGAGGAAAGGTTAAAGTGGCATTAGTTGTACAAAGAAAAGCAAGTATTCCAGCTAACTTCAAAAATTAGAAGCTTCCAATTTATCGTATTCACTTATTTTCAGTGTCATATTCATATATTTTAATATATTTTAATATATTATATATTAGTACATTTTCATATATAGGAAAGAATTTCATTATATTTTCAGTAATAGCTAAGTTTCATAAGCTGTAACACTGCAGACTTGCCCATAATTGACTTGGACTTAAAAAGCAGTTGTCGAGTTTGAGCTTCTTTTACAATTATGTCTCTCTTATGACCATTCAAATTTGAAAGTCTTCATCTAATAATTTTCTCAAGTATGAATAAGCTTTTACAGCACTGAAACCCAAATGCTTTTTTTTCTTTATTGTCCATGAGGTTTTCCCTTGTAAATATCAGCCATAAATGGAACAAAATGTCATTTTTCCAGTGTAAAGACAGCTGATGAAATTTTAATCTTCTGATCACTTTTTTATATCTTTGTTATATAAACCCATATACTCTAGTGATCATTCCTGTAAATACACCTCTGAAATAACAAAACAGAACAGAGCCAAGAGAGAATTCAGACTGAAAGATTTGTGGGTTTAAACTAGAGGTACTTTATGAAGACATCAAGTACACAATGTAATTGCAGCCAGCAGCAGTTGATTATAGTGTCTTTCAAAGTCATTTTTTTATTCAATTCTCCCAGCAGGAAAAAAAGGTCCAGAACTATAAAAATAACTAAATGCAGCAGAAATGCTAAGATAACTACTACCTCCATCCTGCACTGGAACTATTAACATGGTGGTTTTGCACAAAGCAACTGATTTAATCCTAGTGGACCTCAATGCTCACAAGCAGCAGCCCTCACAAAAGCACACACTGACAAAAGAGGACAAGTCAGCAGTGTATCTCCTGCTTTGATTCATGAATGGCTGTGGCAAAAGATGACTGTATGACTTTATTCAGCAGCTGGTGAGTGAACTGATGATGTTGTTTGTCTGTTCTCAGATATTTTGATTTTTTTTCCCACCTGACATTTGAAAAGAGCCTTAGTATCATCTTGTTTCAGAGATGCCCACTCTCAGCCTCTGTAGTTAGCCACACTGCACTTTTATCCACTGTGCATAAACAGTTTCAACACACAAGACAGAGGGAAGGAAATCTTGTTTCCACTCCATGGCTGCACTGAATGATGTTTCTGTGGCAGGGCTGGAACCTGGATTTATATTCCTGAGGATTATAGCAGTATTTTAATCACAAGGTTATTATTCTTCCTCTCTGAGGGAAGTCCAAGACATCTGTGCTTTAAGCACCACGTGTACCTTAGCTGCAACCTACTGACTGGATGTTGGTGTATGCTGGAGGGTGTGTGGACACTGTAGCTGGAGAACCCAGAAAAGGATCTGACATTCCCTGGATGTGAAGGCGAGAACAATAACTGCTGCAAGAGCAACAACTTTATGTAGGTATCACAGGCTGGTCACCTCTGCAAGCAGTGATATGGAATGGGAAGGACAGACACAGCTCCAGCTGACCCTGCCCTCTTTGTGAGCTACCTCTGTGTGGCACTAACAGGAAGCAGGAGCTGGTCCTGGGAAAGGTTTCTAGCTTCTTTCGCCTTTTGCAGGTGATGTGGGGACAGGCCTCCACAGTATTTCAATGTTCCCCTGATAATGCTGCATTCTAATCTAAAGCAGGGGACAGGTATGTGACTAACAGGTAATACAAACTAATACTGTAAATTATACTAAGTTGTTCCCTGATGGAGAGAAGACTATAATAGTCAAGCAATCAACTATATTTAACAGGAGAACAAATCAGTAATGCTCCTACTGCTGTGCATATCTGGTATATGGGTCTTTTATTCCTAATCAATATCTTAATGGCAGAGAGCAGCAGATGTGCATGGAACCATAGCCAAAGAGTTTTCAGCAGTACACAAAGTAAGTTTGAAGCCATGAAAATGCTGCAGGGAAACTTTATTCCTTGTTGCAGTACTCAATGGAAGTCTGTAATACTATCATCCTATTGTGCAGGTTACTGTTGTTCTCAGACGTAACTTGCAGTTTCTTTTATAAAATTGGGGTTTTCCCTAACCCTATTTATTTATTTAAGAATAGGGAACTAGCAGGATCTTCAAAGCAAGAGTGTCATCAAAAAGAAATTAATGTCTGAAAAGGAGCCTAGCCTTCCTACTCAGATAATAGAAAGTGAAAGGCTCTTGGGTGACTTGAAGTGCCTAAGTTAAAGTGTTTTGTCTCCCCACTGAAAAAGCTACATGGTATGGATACCTTTTCTTCTGTTTCTGTTTCGACACTGAAATTGGGAAGTCTCCTAGACAGGCTCTTGATCAATAACATTTTAGGCTTTTCATTGTGAAGCAAAAATAGAGCTGTTTTAAAACAAGACTGCAGTCTGAGAAAGGTATGGGATGCCATCACTCTGCAGTAAAGGAACTATTAAAAATCTTTGACACATTAAAGAAAAACACGGTCAGCTTCTGCCTGAAAACTGTTTTTCTTATGGTAGGGGAGATACCCTGTTTTGCTTTATTTCATGCATACTCAGCCTACCATTTATTAGCTATCTACCTCCATGCCATTTGAAGAAAATTATCCACATAATAAGTAAGATAGAACCAAAGGCAGCAAATCCTTTCCGTGCTGATCAGCAATTACTCAAAGCCAAAGATACTCTCTAAAAACAAGAGGAAAATCTGGGCTTGCAGATGCTTTAGTGGCATTTAGTGGCAAGTACTGCAGTGTGATAATGAAGGCAGACTATACTGCCAAATGCATAATCAAGAATAAAAGAAAGGAGGAGGTAAGGTTTCGTTTTCAATAGGCACTAGCATATCTTCCTATCAAAGACTGACTATTTTTGGCAGTAGCAATTAGGCAATTCAATGACAGATACAAGTAAAAGTAAATTATTTGACAGGAGTGTTTTGGATGTGCTTTGGGCAGTGTATATTGTTGTCAAACATGATATTAATTGCTAAAATTCTGCTTTAATTTCTACAGAAGAAACCCACATACTGTGATAACAGAATTATTATAGCAAGTGGTACAACTGAGGGAAAACAGGTAAGCAAGGTTCCTACGATTCTAATTTAGTACGTTTATGTGCTTCTCTTACGTACAAAAGAAATTGTTCTTTTCTATTTTTTATTTACAACTGTCTGTAACTTCACATTTCTAGGATAGCCACAATCCCAAATGGCATAGCTGCTGTCTCTTTTTTTCTTTTTTTAGCGACCTTAATCTTTTCTGCCTACCTTTCGCAGTTCCCCACTATATAGACTCTCCTGGCTACCCCCATTCCCAGTGCGTCCCATTTTTCTGTGGTAGAGCAAAGCAGCTGTCTTTCTTAAGCAATTTTCCATTCACTAGCTGCTGTTTGCTGCTTCTTCTCTGCTAGAGGCTCAGTGCTCACTACATTTTTCTTGACTTCTTGACAGAAACATACGCTAATTTCCCATTCTGAAGTTAGGTGAAAAGAAACGTGAGGTGGGACATAAGGTACTGGACCTGGGGAGTATATTAGAAATAGCTAAACTTTGGCTTCGTATTTGATTGTTGAAGGCTTTCTTATTTCTCATAGACTTTCATGGCCATTTACCAATGTGAAATGGATGCAGAGTGCTACCAAATGAGAAATGCTTGCAATGTTCAGCTCACTGTGGGCAAGTGAACTCCATTTGTGCAAATACGCTCCAACAGGAGAAATCAACTGGAAAATAAAGAGATGCCCATTAAGACTAATTTCATTATGAATGTGCTATTAAAAGAACTCTGGATTAGTAGGTCATGTCTCTTTTTTGATGAAAGAGTCTGTTAGTTCTTTGATCATGATAGTAACTGGCTACACTAAAATGCTATAGCTTCTTTAGAAGCCTCAATATTACCTCTATTAACTACATAGCTTAAGAAGCTGTAGTGAAAGACAGGAGAGCTAATGCACATGGGCTGGCCTCCCATCTTAAATCTTTTCATCCTACTTGGGATCCTGTTAAGGATGTAGGAGATCTTCCCAAGCAGGGCTAGACTAGATGGCAGAGAATGGAAATAGCCCTGAGGACAGATGAGGAGGACTAGCAAGAGAATCAAGCTGCAGCAATGAGAGGGACTGACCATTTCTGAGTGACTTCAGAGCTCCTAGGACTCGATAATGAGTATTAAAGTGGAAATAAGACATGTTTGTGATTCATTCAGGGTGAATAAATACCACTCCATGCTGACAGGGATGTTCTAACAGTTTGACTAGTAGGACATTCTGGTTCCAGCAGGATGATATTTATTCACTGTACAACTGCATGCCAGAAGCATCTACATTCTGCTTGTGACTTCAGATGAGGCAATAAACTTTACCACTTCAGTGTGTATTTCCAGCCATGATGACTCATTACTTAACTGAGGTTTTGTGAACAGTGAGTGATGTTTCTGAAACTCTTGAAGTTTCTTGAATAGGAAACATGCATACTTGCTTTTCAAATCACTAATATGAGAGGTGGTTTTCTTCCTTGAAAAGGACCTTTTAATATGGTTTTGCTAGTAATTTTATGTTTCTCAGAATATGAAAGTGTATAAAAGAATAATGTAACTTGTGACTAAATAGGTTCTGAAGTATTTAATAATGCCACTTATGTCACTAGTTCTTTGAAAAAACTTAATGAGTTGTTTAATTAGGAATACTGAGGAAATTTGAATCACACTTTTTTTTTTTCTCTCTTGGTTTATACAGCTCTGTACACATACACTGTGAACATCAAATACTATATAAGTGACTAACCCCTTTGTATTGTTAAAGCATACTCCTCTGGGCATTGAAACCAATAAGATGTATATGATCAGATCCCTGTAAAAACGTTGCTTCTTACGAATGGGGGAAAAAACAACAACAAAAAAAGCAGGAAAGACTGTGATCTGACTTAAAACAATTGGTGTTTCTGGTGTCATTGAATTCTTTGCAATTATATGCAGAATCTCTTTGGGATATACAGAGAGGTTACATTTTTGCAAGTGGAGTCTATAATGGAATTACTGAAATCTTCCCCTTGAGTAATGGAGACTTGAATATGGTGCTTTGTTTTTAAAATCTGTTTCAGACAGACTCTTTTCTACTGTTTTCCACATAAGGGAGCTGGAGCCATGCTGCAACTCTAAACTATATTGTTAATGCTAAATAACTATGGGATCATCATATGCAGCAAATTGGGGATTAGAAGCTTCTAGGACAGCTCCGCTTTTATGTTTTAGACAACTGAAGGAGGTAATCGTAAAAATAAAAAATGTGTGATTCAAGTGGTTGTTCTTGGTCCAGGATTCAGCAGAACATTGCTCTGTGAAAGCCAATGAAGACAGTAAAATTGGCCTTCTTTGCTCACTGGAGTTTTGGTTTTGCTTCTGAATTAATTCCAAGGAGTTGCCAGGATTGATAACCACAATCAATAACACTGGAGAAGTAATTTGGGAGGAGCAGACTTATAAGAAACCATTTCTGCACAATTTCAGTTTTCATGCCTGTAAACAGATGTTTAAAAAAATAAAGAGATACTAATCTGGACAAGAGTGACTTACTTCTATTTCAGAGAATCCTTTTCATCAGGTATTCCCCTGAGCTCAAGAAAATTATATCCAGTAAAAAAAAAAAAAACGTGACCAACTGAGGAGCTAGTACAATCTCTGACAGTACCCTTCACATCAGAGACGGGTAAATCAGCTACTCTTCCATTAGGGGAAAGACTACTCCATATATCTGAAGTATCTCCTTGAGCAAAAACTAAGCTTCTCTGATGCTCTACCAACCAGCCTTAGTTTTGTTGAAACTTTTAAGAATTTTGTATCATTAGAGCCAGCATGTCACTCCTAATCTTTTTTAAATGTTTCTTAGTTCTACTATTGCTTCTTTAAATTGTTGCTACTTTTTCCTTATTGGCAAAATTTCTGTTAGCCTGATTTTAATGACTAAAGCTGAAATGACTGGAGTTTTTTACCACTTCAAGTGACCAAATGTTTACTGACTATATCTAGAGAAATCCATGCTTTTGCAACATAAAAGCAATTAATTAAATCTCAAACATTTCTAAAAATTGCACTTATTTGTACTTCTCACACATTCCACCTCAGTATCTTAAATATTACATGAAATTCTAGTGCACTGTGACTGTCGTCAGCTTAGGCTGCTTCCTTCTGGAGAGATAAAAGCCTCCTTCCTGTCAAGGTCACTTAGCTTTGATCCTGAAGTCCTCCCAGCTTCTGCTTTTCTGTTTCATTCTCACCTCTAATTATGGGCAAACTGATGTAAGCTGAAAATTGTCAAATTGTCCTGAAAGCAAACATGACTGTTTATTCACCTAAGGTAACCATGTAGTCCCAATTACCAAGGAGTTTGATCACTTAATAATCTTTACTGTATTTAACCTCAGAGTAATTTTGGGAGAATTGCAAAGCTACCATTCCTGAACACAGAAAGTGAATGTAAAGACCAGATCTTCAAAGGCATTTAGAAACCTAACTCTTACTGCAATCAGGTCAATGGCACTTAAGCCTCTTATTCCTTGACATTTTAGCACTAATTCAGAAAGAGAAGACTATATGGACACCAAAAAACTTGAGAAGTTATTATAAACTGAACATGGATAAACTCAAATAAATACATGTGCTTCCTTCTTATTACTCTGTAAGATTTAATGTTTTTCTACTTCAGTCTTGACAACTTTGCTTTTAATGATCTTTTCTCAAGTTGTATAACATTTACAGTTTTATGATATTCCTCACATGCTGGATGAAGACAAGTTTAAAAACAAAATCAAGATGATACCAGCAGTTTCTTAGCTCTATCTACACATTATCTGTTGAACTGTCTTGTGATTAATTTTTTTTTCTTCAGTTATATAACAAATCCCTA
The DNA here is from genome assembly GCF_025592945.1 of Manacus candei. NCBI lineage: Eukaryota > Metazoa > Chordata > Aves > Passeriformes > Pipridae > Manacus > Manacus candei. The sequence goes on from NW_026138097.1 coordinate 20,461,707, forward strand.
ACTGATCTGTTTTAAACCAGAAATTAGATTATTTCTCCTATTTAAAGCCCTTGCAACTTAGCAACCATGCAGATATTAGGTACACACAGGTAATATGAGGGAAAGTTTGCCCCAGAGTTATCTGCTCTGCTCCCTTTCCGTAATCTCTAACCAATACGCCTTTCTTCTGATTTACTGCAAGCTGGTTTAGACTGTAGGTGGTAAGAGCACTTTTTATCAAGTATAGGCACTTATAAAGCACTAGGGAGTACCCAAGATTCAGGCTGTCTACAGAAAACATGGTATTTCATTAAATGAGCAATCTAAGATTTATGATTTTAGATTTTCTTTCCTTTTTGTTTAAAAGTGCCTGAAGTTTGTTGGAAATGTAATATATTGCCACTTAGTACCATATTCCAAGTGTTGAGCTTACATGTGTATATATAATATTAAATATATATATATATGTATATAAGCCTGCACCTGTGTGCTTTACACTACTACCTATACTAATAATGGCTATTGTAATGCTACTGTTGGTGGGAATTGAACTTTGATTTCAGCGCTGAATAGCTAAAGTGTTTCTTTGATGTTAGTATCCAGAATAGCACAGAGGCTTAAAACCACAAGCCACCGTTTCTCAAAATGAAAGTGTCACTCTATCAGATGTGAATAGAGTTGAGTGATTTCATCTTGAAAGAAAACCTCAGTGTTTGGGGGAATACCATGGAACACTTTGATTGCAGTTCATTTGGCTGTAACCGAAAAAGAACAGGTAAGAAGAGTTCTACTGACATAAGCACTGATGCAATTGCTATGTAAAGGACGTGTTAGGGGTACCACTGTGAACACAGCTTTTGTAACCCTGCACCTTAGGAAGTCAGATGTTGCCATTGCTACCAAAACCATTTTGTTTTACACCTTAACACAGGCCATTTCAGGTCTTGCCTGGTTCTGAGTTTACCTTAGCTTGTTTTAGCTGAATCAGCAACTGCCCAACAGATGGCTAATGCCCAACTTATTTTTGGTGTTGGCTTCACTCTGTAAAATTGCCTGATTTTACCCTAAAGAAATTATACCATGTATGTTGTTCCAACAACTCTTAAGTGAATAATCTGTAACTAAAGTTGGGCACCAATTAAAAAAGTGATATTAACAGACTGTGTGAAAACCCCAAGCAGACCAAGGACTAAAAATGATCAACAGCACAGTCCTCCCAGTGAGGAATTTAGGGCACTAATTACTTGCTGTTGCTTCTCATAAGAAAGGTGAGTGTGATATGACAAAAAGAGGCAGATACCAGGAAGCTGGTGACTAAAAAGCTGGGTTGTCATATTAATGGGAATTAGCAATAATTAGATAATATGGACTATAAATGGTAGCAGCATTGTAGCTGGACTTAGAATAATTGTTTGATTAATTTTGTTTTCACTGTTGAAACATTAATTAGACTAACAATAAACTCTAATAGTCGGCTCTGCATATAAGGTGTGTCCCCCTGTACCCATAATGAGATTTTGACTGTAATACTCTTTGTCAGATGGACGATTGTTATGCAGCAGAAGTGTGGAAAAAGGGAAAATAATAAGCAGCAGCACGGAGAAAGAGGAGTGGCAGCAAAGAGGCTTCTAGCTTGGCAGCACTTCAGAGCTGGGACACAGCTGGTTATCCAGCTGTGAGCCTGGGATGCAGCCAGACAAGGAAGACTCAGGGCACACCCCCCCAGATGTACCCTTTCACTACATTTATATTAAGCTCATGCCAGCAGCACTCTGACATATCGACCATCAATGCAGGGGTTGGGTTCCAGCCCAGCAAGGAATTTGAGTGGGTGTCTGTCCCCTGCGCTGTCTGTTCAGAGTAGCATTGGAGGCAGAGAACTGTGTATAGTCACAAGGGCTGTGATAGCTCTCCTGGCCAGAGATAATTTTTGCTCCTGAAGTAGCCCCCTGTTCTCAGTAGTTTTGCACTGCAGGGACAAGCCCCATGCCAAAACAGACAGCATCAATTCATTAGTCAAGGCTGACTGAAATTCAGAGCTGCATCTCAGAGGAGCAACCCCTATGGAGGTCTGAGGGAAACATGGATCAGGGTGACTTTAAGCAGCTTTGCTTTCTGCTGTCTTCTGGGGCCTGAAGTGGTCCCTGACAAAGCCTAGGCAGTCCTGAGGTGCTCTGTAGTCACTACAGTAGCCTGTGCTTTGCTCTTTAGCCTCTATATGCCCAAATCCAAGACCATCCTTGGACATGCTCCCTGGGCTGATAATATACTAGAGCAGAGTTGCTGAAATTCGGTCCTTCCTGGCAGTGTCTGGGGCTTTTAAGGTTCCTTTATCAGCTCCTTAAATAGATCCTTTAGTAAACACAGGGAATCTGGGAGAGTGATGGATGGGTCCGTATTCATATAGAATTGCAACACAAGGTGTGACAGACAATTTGATTTCCTCAATCATAAAAAAAGAAAAGAAACAACATGCCTCACTGCTCCTGAAAGCTAAACAGGGAAAGAGAGCATTTCACTTCAATGGAGTTGCAAACCCATTGAACTGACATGGTGGGGGAAAGGGCCAGGATGCAGTTCCTGTGGGGGCTCTCAGTTAAAAGGCACTCAAGCCATGTGTCCTGAATAAGCATATGAAGGAAAATAAGTTGTCTTCAAGAAAAAAATGGAAATGTCTGGCCTGTCTTGCCATTCCTTCTCAAATGGGGGAATACAGCCCTGCCTAAACTCTGCACATTCTGTCAAGGCTAACACTTGGATTTATTAATAGTACAACATCCCTCCTCCATTCCCCGAGGATAAGAATTCAATCTTTTTTTTTCCCAGAAGCTGCATTTTTATGCATACTTATGGGCAGGCAAGGTTTGCAGAAGGTGACTCCCTATAGAAAATGTGTGGCTCCTTAATGTCAATTTGTTTCTGCATTTGCTGGAGGACCCTGTAGTAATCTGGTTGAATACTTGAAGTAAATTGATAACAAGATATGATGTCCTAGAAAGTATATGCTAGCATAAAACACGAGGGAAAAAGAATCCTCATTCCATTTTAAATTAGCAACGTTGTTACAAAATGGAGATTTCCCTTTGTGTTCTGAAGTAAGTTATATGGTGGGGTTTTTTATTACAGCTGTTTGATGAATGGGATGGGAAAGAGACAGGTAATTGATGAATGTGCTTTTTATGACGTGGCGAGGATGTAAGCACAGCTTCTGGCTGCAGGAGAAAGGAAGATTAATTGTCAAAAGTTTGACAAAATTCTATAGTGTGGAATCCATACCTTTTAAATGTCTTTTTCTTTCCCTGAGTAAATGTGAACATAACACTTGTACTTCTAGGTTTGGAAGGAATTATATGAAAATGCAGAACTGCAGGAAGAAAATCAGAAGTAGAACAGGTCACCATTTTACTTCTGCACATTTCAGAGTTCGGGAGGGATGGGAAGGCAGTAGTAGACAACTTCGGATTAGTCAAATAGAACTTCCCCTTGGGTTTCAAACAGAGTGTGTGCTGCCATTGCATCTCTTTCAGCCACTGTGAGGAGACAGCACCCCATAAGCACTCCAGGTATCAACCCTATTCCTCATGTTTTTATCTGAGAAACATCAGCCTCGTGGCTGTGGGTCTTCTTCTGCCTTTTGCCTGCAGCTGCACTTGTTTTAGTCATGATTAGTTTTTATCTTGAACTGCTTCTAATTGCACTTTAAGGCTGTTTTATCCTACTTAATTTTCATCCTTATAGCAGAAGGGCAAAATCTATAAATTCTATTTTAGACAAAGAAAAAAAAGCTCTGAACAATTTTTTAAACTGTTTTTTGTACTTACTGTTAATTATAGGCTTGATCTCCAACCCCATGCCCTAGCTCACCTCTGTACCGAACCACATTAAGCCTTAACAAGAAAATCTTTAGGGTGAGATCATAATAAATAAATAGCTGTTTACCCAAGAGTCCTTTCTATTGTTTCTCTTTTTTTGTGTGTATGTTTTAGTATTTCTGTGGTTTAATAGGATCAAAGTAGTCTGGCTTTTGTATTCTCATAGCTGGTCACAGGCTATATGAATTTTTCAAATTCAACCTTCCACCCAGGACATGTACTAGCTCTCAAGGAGGCATAAAGGAAACATCCCAATCCAATGACTGCTGCAGATGTGTTCAATAAAAGAAGAGCTGTAACTACACAAATTACCTTTGCTAAGCTGCAGGGTGCTGCAGAACTGCTGGAATGAGTTTCTCCCTGCCACACTTTTCATTCTCTCTGCTGGTTGGGAATGAATACAAATTAAGAAGAAATCCCTGAAAGAGGTTATAGGCCTATACAAATATCTTACAAGAGAACTGGGCTGCTCATGCAGGTTGTTTTTTACATTGTAGAAAGTTTTAGGAAGAAAGGGATGCTACCCTTAGAAGCCTGAGATGTTCAGCACAGCTGACTGGCAATTTCATTACAAGTCTTGCAATAATTGTATTTGAATTAAAGCCCCAGCTCCTACAAACTGCTGATTTTCAGAGGATCTTCATTTTCTTTTAGGAAAGCATGTTTCTACTCTGATGTTTGCCAAATAATATTTGGAAATATAACCTGTGTCCTAGCCTCCTAGCAATACCTGGGCTTGAATGCAATGAAAGCTGATCTGTATGTACAACACTTTTTCATCATTTGAGACAAAGCACCTCCTGAGTGGAAAGCCAAACTAATACACGTTGGGGCTGGGCCCTAGACTTTCAAACATGGCATGGTTAATTCCGGATGTTTAAATTCAAGGCCTTAAATGTGCTGAGATTGAGAACAACAGATGGAAGAGGCTGCCAGCAGCCTATTGTAGGAAGGAGAATGGGGGCTGTGTGGTGTGTGCAAAATACCTGTAGGGACCAGGAGGAATAGTTGTCGCAAACTCGATCTGCTAGGTGCAGAGGAGCAAAAGCATGCTCTCTGCCAGGGAATGAAAAGCTGTCAGAGAAAATTTCTTTGTTACCTTCTACTGAGGAACCCAGTTTCTTACAGAGATTGATTTACTTGATCTTTTGGCTTCAAAATGCCATTAAACAGTGTATTCAAAACTGTGTGAAAAAAAAAAAAAGGCCCTGGTTTCAGTCCATAGATAAGCCATACTCTCTTCAGATCTCTATAGGTCTGAAGGCAGGTTCTGCCTGGCTAAGGCTCAGGCAGGTTCTTTCACCAGTGGCACCCTCAGTTCTGCAGTTTTTTAAAAAATTCACCTGCTTCTCCTTCTTTGAGAGTGGTGAAGAGAGGAACTGGTTGTACTTTGGCTTTGTAGGTGTAAAAGCAGTATTTTAACCATTCTTCCATACTGTTTTATTTCTTCTAGCAACTACTTCGTAGAGCCTCTCTTGTTGCACAACCCTGAGAAACAAGACCAGGAATTTATCTACGTGAGAGATATATGCTGCCATAGTTTTTTATTGGTCTTTTTTTTTGCTTCTTATGAATTTGCTACGCACAATCGATTTTAAAATGCCATAAAAAGAGCCAACATGAAAGAAATTCAAAACCCTTAGTGGAGTGTTGCCTTTAAAACTAACAACATTTTGGCTTCAGGCCAACCACGCTGAGAACAAATGGATGAAAAATTCTCTTAAAATATTTAGTATTACACAGTGGATTATACTGGATTACAAATAATCAAATGTGTCTGTTTATTTTTAAAAAGACATTCATGTCAAGTGCAGTTCTGCAGCTTTCATGTTTGTTTGTTACTACTCAATAATATTTTTATAAAAGCCTCTTACTGGCCAGAAAATAATACTTTGTCATTGGGTTTTGCCTTTTTCTTATGTCTACTCAAATTCATACAATTTCTTACATGGACTTCAAAAGCAGTAGGATGGAATCCATTTTCAATTAGCAAAAAGTACTTTCTTCCTTCCCTATCTCATGAAACCTGTCACTTTACAAACACATGAAGGATAGTCATGGAGTGCACTGAATCATTGGTGCAAATATGCCAGTTTTACATGTTATCTGCTCTAGTATTAGGTAATTTGATGTCTTTTTTTCTCCAGTCTCCACTTACATAATTGGCAGAGTTTTGGGAGCAAGCTTTATTAATTTGCCTGCTTTTAAAGGGATCATTACATCAGGAAGATAGAAAAATGGGAGAAAGGAATGGAGTTAAGAGTGGTTCTTATGTAGGATTTTTAATGGATTAGTGACATTTGAGGAACAAAGTCAGTTCCTCAAAGTGCAAAAGCAACTTGCTGATTACGGAAGTGATATTTGTCCAACCACTGAAATAAAATACTCAATATGATCAGTGCTCCTGGACAGAGAACTTGGACCCTGAAGCTCAGTATTTAGAGCCTTTGAACCTCTTGTCAGCTGCCAGCTGACCCTGGTGGTGCCAGAATTCCCCAGGCACTTGTGCTTCTGTCATTAAAGCCCTCCAGGTGCATGCACTTCTGCTATTTAGAAAGGGCAAAATTATGCAAATCTGATGCAGGCAGGCAATGTGGCAGCTAAACACTTGGCACGATTCACAAGCTTCACCCTCCTTTTCCCATTTCCCCTCAGGAGCCTCAGCTGGGACATCAAGATGTGTCTACCAAATTGGAACGGCATTCAAGTCTATTTCCCACCTCCAGCCACTGTGCCCTGGTGGGACTCTCTGAGTGAAATCCTTTTCAACTGGTTGAGCTAAAGCTGAGTACCTTACTCTAATATTTATAGCATCCAGGCTGTCCATCTGCACTAACCACCACATTTGGGACCCTCCTCCAGCCTTTCTTTGGCATGGTAGCAAAGGGAAAGTTTTGGCTCAAGTTCTTTCTCCTGTCTGATTGTTTTCCCTGCTCCCACCTAAAGGGGATAGAGTATAAACTGCACTGCAGCTCTACCTTACACAACCAAATGGGCTCAGATGGAGGAGCAAATCTTGTCCACATGTTCTCTTTCAGCTGCAGCTGTGTTGGCTTAAGAGCGTTTTTGTCACCAAGTGCTCATCTGTACACCCTCCCAGGAGAGAAGGTTGTTGGCTGTACTATGCCTTAACCCATCTCAGTTGAAATAAACTCACTGTAGCTTGCAGATCTCAAGCAAACCTATGCAGTCTTGACACCAAGGAGATGGGGAGGGTCTCCAGGAACTGGTCTGTGTGAACAGCTTTGGGAAGGCGGCCTGCAGGTGGAGCACTGATGTCTCCTTCATCAGCACAGGGCAGCCAGAAGAGGATGTAGGAACAAGATTTCAGCCACATCGATGCAGCTTCCATGGAGAATAGATGATGGGGCTGCATTGTGCCTGAACTCTTGTGCTTGCTTGGATTTTTTGGCCTGGTATTCAAGATGCCAATTTAGCTATTAAGGTCTAATAACAAAATGGAAAACTTAATTATAAAAGATGAAATGTTGCATTAGAGCTTAATAGAATGGTCTGATAAACAACCCTGTTATTGTATTTCATCTCCCTATTAACAAATTACTGGTTTGTCAGTTGTACACTTCCACCCTTCCCTACTTTCTGTGTTTTTTGTTTGTAATGAAGTTGCTCATATACTTTCTTTTCTTTGAAGATAACAAAGTATAACTAAGACTAAGCTACTTTGCTTTAGCTAAAATATCTTCTGTTATTTTATTGCTAAAACTACATCTCCTGCTTCAGTCATGCAGAAATGGATGAAATGGGAATCAGAATAGGGGGATTTAATTCCAGTACCAAAAGGCCCAGAGAGCCCTGGGGAACCGACACCCTCTTTTAGCTGTATGATGTTGACACTAGGGAAATTTGAGATGAATGTATCTGATAGAACAGAGCTTGTACATCATCTCCATAAAAATCCCCACTGTTTTCAGTTTCACTGAACACTGTACACTTAGGCAGTTCTGCTGGAGTTGAAAAGCACTTTATAGGCACTGAGAAGAGCCTTGTAACACATCTTTATGTTAAGTGCTACCTTTATTTAAAAGATTGAAGGGGTAAGGGAAGCCAAGAGGGACTAGTGCCAAGAGAGACCTACAAAAATACTTGTGCAAGTTAACTTAATGGGAATTAGACACCTATCTGATTTCCATGCATCCTGTGAAGGAATCTAACTCCCATGGATGAACTCCCTCAGGGACTTTTGTAAGTCTCTTGAAGTAACATTAAATCTTTGTAAATCTCATACAGAAGTGTGTGTCAAACTGGAGCCAACTGTGATTAGGGCTGAATGGTTCTACCTCTCATTGAAGTAAATGGAACTTAGGCCTACACAAGACGTCAGCCTACACAAGTCTAAGGGGATCACAGTCAGCCTGGATAATCCAGAAACCTGCCACGCTAGTTGGCCAAGCGCGCTCAGACGTGAAAGGCTCCACGTGCTCTGGCTGTGCATCCAGGATCAGTATTTATGTGGAACTAAGGGTGGCCCTCAGTAGACCCCAAAAAGCTAACACCTCTGGGGTGACTTGTATATGCCTCTTTGTAATGGAGCAGGAAGTACAATCTAGCTCATCCTACATCAGCAATGAAGATAATGCTACTTCTTGGTGTAGTTAGTGGCAGGATAAGGAAAGCACTGAGGTTGTAGAGACTACAATGAAGCAACCTGCTCCCTCTGAAGTCTTGAGATACCTGGCAGCTCTTTTGTGTCCGAGTTCAGCATCACATTTGTGATGCTAAGTTTTTTTCTGCTTCTGATCTCTATGATTACAAACAGCCTCCACAAGCCTTTCAAATTAGACGATATGTTTTAAAATCTCCTTGTCTTTTCAAAAACCAAACAGCATCTCCTTCCCCAAGACCTCAGCAAGACAACTCACAAATCCACATTTAAAGGCAAAAAGTATAGAAAACACATAAAATACATGGACAACAAAAAAATAAGATAGGAATTCAATTATATGTAGCATACTGCACTTCTTGAGCACAACTATAATGCTAGCTCAGTATAGATGACACACTGTCAGAGCTTTTGAAACCTCTTCATACATTTTACAGTGTGCTGCAAAACTAGCAGGCTTGGCCCCAGTGCTTCTCTGATCACAAAGCAACGAAAAAAGCACTAGCAGAAATGAGAGCTGTGTCTGCTGATACAGTGAATGCTATATAACCTGCTGGAGCATTGCTGCTGCAAGTGTGTGTTTGCTCAGGTGTGAATGTATGTATTACTTCCCTTTGTTTACATGGATGCTTTGCTTTCCTGTGTTTATACAAGCTTGTTTTAAAGGCTGGCACATCTCATGTTTGAAGCTGTGAATCCTGCAAATTCCATCCAAGCACACTGCCAGCAATCCACAGCTGCACACAGCAAGAGCGAGTGAATAAACCAAGTGTGACTGGAAGGAAAGCAATGCTGCTTTGCTCTTGTGTGAGCTTTCTCTTTAGTCCTGTGAAAGACCCAATTTAGCAGAGTACTTTGCTTTCAAACTGAATGCTTTTACTGAAGGCTGCTAGAGGACCTAAAGATGTACCTGAATGCTTTGCTAAATGGAGGCCTAAAAAGAAGAGCATAACAGAGAAAATGTTGATCATTATCTAAGAAATGATGGGCTGGCATCATGCTGATAGAGGTACTTTTTCAGTGCACATAAAAACAGTAGGGATTACAGGTGAGGAAAGGATTTCTGCATCTTATCTCTCACTCATTGAAACAAATGGTTTTATGTTTCCAGCAAGATTATCTAACTTATTCTTTCCAAACAGGCCTTTTGTGTTTGAGCCCCGTAGGAAAGAAGGTAAATGAACACTTCTGATTGTCCTGCAAGTTCAGGGCAGCCTTAGTTTTTCTCTAGTGAGCATTTTGTTTTATGTGTTGGCAAACCAAGAGTGAGGTGTCTGTTTATCCTCTATGCTGGAGACCACCACACTTAGCCTCTTGAAAAGTACAGTAGCATTTCTGAAACTAGGAAAAGCAAACAATGGTCTGGGAACATAAATGTCTTCCCCGAGTTAACAATTTCCCTTACAGAGAAAGAGAATGGAGAGGAGAATTTGAATTTGAATGTGCCCATTCCACACACACTCCATATACACCTCCTGCCAAAAGATGCATCTGGTTCTATAAAAATCCTACATCCTCTTGCATGAATGCAATCTAAAGTCATAGGTTTGCATAAGAACCAAATCCTCAGCCAGAGGGCTGTGAAGGATCTGTCAGCTCATCAGCTGGATACATACAGAGTGAGATATTTAGAGCCGATGTTGCTGCTTCGAAGACAGGGACTTGGTTATCTTTTTTTACTTCTGTGCACCTGTGGCCTATCTTACTTCATAATGCTTCTACTAGCTTTTACCTCACCTTCTTTGAGCTAAGAGCAACTTCAAAGCAAGTGACTAATATCTGGGTGCTATAACCCTTGCACATGGCAAACCTTTATCCAGAGACAGTGAGGCAGCATGATGCTGAGGTGCTGTCCTGTGAGATGGGCAGGGAGTGGGAGTGAATCTGACCCATCTGATCTACAGGGAGGCAGCTTGGGAAAGGTTTGTTCTTATGTAACTGCAGCACAAAAAGCACCATATGAAATGATATTAGGCAAGATTCACCAGAACCTCCTACCCTTGACTCAAGTGATGTACGGTTTGCTTTAATTTCTGGTTCAAACAAACTACAGGCTTTGAACAAAAAGTCAGCCAAAACTATGCAGGCTAAGCAAACAGGCTTTCAGAAACAGTGCATCATTGATCATAACATCCTGCAAATGACCACCTTTGTAACAGAGGGTAGTAACATCACTGACTCTCTACCCTTTTAAAAAATAAAAGGAAAAAATTAACTATGCTTTTGGTCCCATTGTCTCTACAGATCAGCAACAGCTCTCTACAAACTATCAGATTGTTACTTAAAGAAGACACTACAGTGCCTGTAACACTGGTGCCATCAGAATCTCTTTCCAGAATCAGGCGCTGACCAGCAAACTTGAAATTAAATCCTACTGCGATGTTCTTTTCCCTATCCTACCAAAACAAATGGGGTGGTGGTTCACTGCTGACTCCTTCTCAAAGTGTGGTCTATGCCAGTGATCTTGGAAACAGCTCCGTGAGGCGAGCTCTCCTGTTCCTGCTCTGAAGTGCTCTAGCAGATTAAAAACAGTGGGATGGAGAAGGAGAGGTTGCTTAGCAGTTAATGGCACTAGAATGGAGAGACTGCATGTTGTGATGAACATTGCCACAGTTTGTGACCTTGCCCGGTGCATGTGGCGCTGATTATACCAAAGGATCAAGCGGATGTGAGGGAAAATTGAGTTTCATCTCCTCCTAGCTATCACAGGCCCTCTTTGGTAAGTGGAGGACTACGATACTTTAGGAAAATAACGTATGTATCTGTGCGTGGCTGTAATAATGATGGATGTTTTCCCCTAACACAAGGAACTGTGATTGATGCAGCTGGATGCAACCTATAACTAACACTAAGGTTAATTGGAAACAAGGGCACAGCAGTCCTTAAATAGCATTATTCTGTGTTGTACTCACGTGCTGTCATTAATTTTCATATTTGTTTGACTTTACAAAAAGGCGTAGCAAAAAAATCTGAAAAGAACAGAAATAAGAGCTCAACTATACCTCTTATCAAGGTAGTACTGAGGATGGGGAGGAGCTGAATTACACAAGTGCTTGATGACACTATGCTTTTATACAGCCTAATGCCTCCAGGTAACTGGAGAGCACACTGTGCAGTGGCATTTGCTACATCTGTGCTCTTCTGTCTCTTCTAGCTCGTTGGTTAAAAGATTGGGCATCATAACAGTTCCAGGCCACAGCTGTTTTATTACAGTTGAGTTCAATCTGAGTCAGAATTTGAACTCCTGAAGCACTGAAAAAATATATGGAATGTTGCACTGTGTGAGAACGAACACGTGGCAGATTGAGTCTGGTGTCTCTTCTCTGAAGGTGGCAAGAATATGATGGATGGTCAGCCTTTAGAGGAATGGTCAAAGATCCCAGTAATAGGCTAGTATGGAGATAATCTGCTTTCCATGTGGGGATCTTCATCTGGTAGAGTTAGAGACTTCTTTCAACTCCAAAAATCTGAGGTATTATGGATTTTCCAAAAGCAGTCGTGGGGACCCTGGAGCATTCTCATTCACAGTCTGCTGTTTGTCCACACACATGCCTGTTTGGACACTTGCAAAGTTGGGTATAGCAGGATTATGTGTTGCAGAGGTTCCTGCAGTACACATTCCTGTTAGATGAAAAAACACGCATTTCTTAGACTCTGCATTTATACATTTGGGTATGGAGCCATAAAGCTTAGAGCAGTGGAGGGTTCTGCAAAGCAGCTGTAAGAGTGGAATATAGCAGGGAATTACAAAAATACCATAAATGAGAACCAATAAAACAGCGACCTGACAAACAATGTTTGTCTCTGCTGATCCCACAGCACTGCACAAACATACAAGGTAAGTCAAGCCCATACATGTCAAACATATGCACTTGTCAAAACACTCCAAACAAAACCCTACCAGCCTACTCCTTCCCAACAAACAATGCAGTATAAGACCTTTTGCTTTATAATAAAGTCAACAATCAGAAACTATTCATATTCTCATACAAAACTGGTTTCTACAAGGTTTTATTTGAATGAGTGGTGATTGTCAGCATATGGTTATATCAGGATGTGTGGAAGGATGGCTTTCAGTGTAAAGTAAATTCAGATTACAGGGAAAATTAGGCCCAGATGATCCACCTGAAGTGAGATCATAACTTTTAATACCTTTGTGAGATTTCAGAGCAAAAATAACGTCAGATGCAAAACCTACTGCCAAATTAATTCCATGATAATGGCCAAATTATGATGTTTGGCCATCAAAAATAAATACACACACCAAGAAAAATGACAAGTGTCTCTGTACTGCCTACGAGTAACTCCATTTGTGCCCTTTTTCACACTTGCACCCTTACAACATATTGCAAGTGCATGAGGGAGAGAAGGAAATGGGAGCGGGGGCAGGATTCCTGCATGCTACAGATACTGCTAACAGGTTTTTTTTAGTCTTTCCTTAAGACCTTCTGGTTGCTGTATCTCATACACGAGAAAATTTCAAGATCCTTCCCTTGTTAGCACTGATTTTAACAGCTATCTGTGCCCTGATGAGACTATTTTCCTGGGCATATTCTTATTAGAGCTCTTAAACATGTCTTTTGATTTGCCTCCTTTGGCTCAACTGCAGCACAAAGCTGTAGGCATACCATTAAATAAGGACATAAACTTTTCCACACTTTTGCAAATAGCTAGACTTCTGAAGAAGATAAACTGTTATTGCTTTTGGACTGCTTCTTTCTTGAGAAAAATGCAGCTCTGCCACTGTGTCCAGTATTGTATACTATTTTACTGGTTGAGCAATAATACGCCATTGTCAATCTAACTAATAAGCAATGGAAAAGCTGGTAAGTAAAATTCAAGCTCTTGAAAATAATTTCTGAACATATTTCACATTCATATATTTAATTATTCATTAAAAGAAATTAGAATGACTGACAGGATCACAATCCTTCTCAGTGGGCCCTAAAGAGTAATCAAGATAGTAACTATGCCTGTGGTGGCATTTTCAGTGGATTTGTAACAAGAAAGTAGGAAAAGTATAGGTACAGTTTGAGGAAATGCATTCCTAACTCATTATTGTCATATATTACAAGGACTGTAGAACAATGTTCATGTGTCATGCAAGCCTGTATTTCAGAAGGGGATATCTTGACAGGGACATAAGACTTGGGGCAGTACGTCACCACAGTGAGCAAGATCTTGCTTTTGGTCAGTATCAAACAAAGCTATTTTATCATGCATTTTTCAGCTCATCATTATAACACTACATGATCCAGCAGAAACCACATGGTACAAACTCCTACACACTTGGGAAGCACTCTGTCTTTAAAACCAGTTCCACAAATGTTTTTGTCAACACTTTGGACTTCTAGAAAGGATTACAAAGTTAGCACTGCATAAAAGCAGCATAGGGGAGCCTGACTCATGCCAAGCTGTGGCTTTAAGAGCAGCTTCGGAACCAAAGGTAAAGATAAAGGTGGCTTTAAGACACCCTTATGTACTACTAGTTCTCTGTCAGTTTCTGCCAGGTCATACCCTTGATCTCTTCCTTTCCTTTACTGCAAAGTTTTGCCATTTTTAAGCTGCTTCTACATTTTGTACTTCACGTCTCAGGTGGGTTACAGAGCATAGTGAAGGGTGAAGTGTGCTGTGTGCTCCCACAAATTGGTGTCTATTATGTGATTATGGGAGAGCTGGACTTGGTGTCTCAAAAGATTCCTTCTAGAGCTATGGGAACATGGCATTAGAAAGTACACTAGAAATTCAGCAATATTTAGAGTAGTCTGAAGGCTATTTTAAGTTGTGCCAGCTGCTAAACACAGCAGGGATTCAACAGGGTGATAAAGGACATTTTAGACCAAGTCCTGACTTATACTCTCTGCACGGAGGGTAATACAAAAATTGCTAGGAAAGCTCTTCTCAGTCTGCGAATTCACCTATTTTAGGATAAGCCTTCCAGGGCTGAGGGAGGACAGATTTATACTAGAGGAATGGTGCCAATCTACACTAATGCAAACAGGGCCTGAATGCAGAAAGGGAATAACAATAGAAGAATCATTTAAAGCCAAAGATTGATATTTGAGACCTAGCTGGCTGGAGGCTGGGCTTTTTTTGGTATTTGATTTTTCATTCATGAAACCGTTAACTTAACCAATTTTCGTCCCCATTAACACAACTCAATTGCATCAGTGCTTTACCAAGCTGTTAAAACAGCCATCTTATAGAAACGAATGGGCAAAACTGTGTCTGTGTTACTGCATTTTGACTCTGAACACAGACATAATGTACTGAGCATGATACAGTGCTCCTTCAGTACTCTCACTGGGGCTAGTAAAAAGTAAAGAAAGGCTGGGATGTTTGAGGGGAAACCTCTAAGCTCTGTGCTCCATATGTGATTCAAAAGCAGGATTTTGAAAGGACGCTAGCTGGTTGTAAATTGAAGCTGCAAGAGGCAGCAGTGTGTCTAGGTAAAAACATGCTGCTTTGTTATATGTATTGAAAGAAGAATACTGAAAACCTTGAGGAAGAGTTGGTGCTATCAACCCTTGTGACTACTCATGATTGTTGATTTTTTGCACTTGACCAAAAAAATATTCATCTTCCATGGCCTGCATGTTGCTAATATAAGTGGTGAAGAGGGGCCAAAAACACCCCCCTCATTCCTCATGGTGGGCACAGGCTGATCCAATGCATAGGCTCTGCAGCTCACTCAGGCAAGGGCTGTAGTAAGATGATGGAGCCATCTCTGCAAGGCTCAGACCAGAAGGTCCGTCACAGCACCTCAGCTGTGAAGTCTTTGTCCCCACACCTGAACACAGAGAGGTCCACATGGGTGCTACTCTGGCACAGTCAGCCCACTTCATTCACACATCAGTGTGCGATTTTTTGCGTAAGCCCAGGTGCTGAACCTAATACTGTGTTCTATCAATACTAACTGCTGGTAGCAGAATGGCAACAAATGGCTAGTGTCAAAAACCTTTTAAGCCATTTCCACAGCGCCGTTCTATCCCATGGCTGAGTGCCTCCCCTGTCCATGCTCAGTGGAAAGATGGCGCACTGTCAGCCTATGCTTAACAGCTTGTGCCATGTTTGTTCCGTCTGCCTGGTGAGACAACACAGCCCTCCTTCACGGAGGCTCCTCTTCTCTTTGGAGACATGACCTGGCCTTACAATTACCACTGCACCCGACGTCCCCTGGATCACACTAGAGGGTTGAGTAACCCAGGGCCTCCAGGGCTGGAAACGAGGCACAGCCCAAGGGGACAGCTCAGGCCACCGAAGTGTGATCTTACTCTCTGGAGGAATTTGTTCCCCCTTCTTCACTGTCTAGGACAAAACCTTGCAAAAATAGGCACAGTAGAAACAACGAAAAAAAGGGTTTTTTAAAAAATAATAAATAAAAAATGATGCTTCAGTGCAGTTTTAACAACGCATGTTCTTATTTGATGGCGGGGCTGAAATTCTGACGGACTTGTACAAAATTTGCAGGCGGGAGAAGCGTGACCTGGCCCCATTCCCGGTCCCCAGCTCCGGCCGCAGCCGCCACGCGGGGGAGCTCCAGGCCTTGCAGCCGGCCCGGGACTAAACCTGTCCGCAGGCTCGGTCCACTGATAGTTTAACAAAAAATTACATCGGTGCTTTGATGGGATACCGGCAAATAATTTAAAAGTAAAAGGGAAAGGACCGCCAGTCTTAAAACAAACAAACAAACCAACAAAAAACTCCCTATCTCCTTCACTGATACACATTTTAAATCAAAAACGGCTAAGCCTTTCACTGTTTCCTAGTAAACTACTTAACTGTGACAAAAAAGGGTAGGGTTTTTTTAGCATTTTAAACAGCTCAGCTGGAAGCAGGGAAATTAGCATGAAGTGAAATATTTATGGGAGCTTAATACAGTTAAAGGTTTTTATTTTCCCTGACATAAGATACCAGGGCCAATTAACCATTTCCAATTAAGTAGCCTAAAACAGAATAGCACACAGTAAGAAACAGTGGCCAAACAGGGGTGACCAAACCACAGAATGAAGAGAGATCGGGCATGGATGGGAGGTAAATAAATTTCTGATACAAAAACATAAAACTACTATAGCATGAAAAGGCAACAATTGAACGAAAGAATGAGAAGGGAAAATCATGCTCAAAAATGGCATTATTAAATCCTGTTCTCTCCAAATCCTACCCGTTAAATGTGAAGCCTTTTGTTCATCTAGATGTGCACCACACTGCATCGCATAGCTCTGCTAACACAAATGTGTAGTGGAATGCACTCCCCTCTACTCATCTGCCAAATTCCAAACTTCTGTTATTTTTGTTGCGATTTCTACAGAGCACAAAATTAAACATATACTCTAAGAGAAATGTATTTAGTTTTGTCTGTAAATGACCAAAAATAGCCTAACTGGGACGTCACCAGGCTGTAATTATGTGTGTTTTATTACTACGGATTTTTAAAAATTATTATTTAGAATGTTTAAAAAGTTTTTGGCCTCTAAACAGTTGACACCAGCGTTGGCAGTTTGTATGTCCTTGTCTGATTGGGGAAGAGAGTTAAAATTTCTCTGAGATGGATGACGTAATGTTTACAGATTCATAACCAGGCTGTTGCTTGTGCTGTTGTTTGCTCTTCAAGGTTGGCTTAACAGTCTAACTGCCATGGTGACTCTCTAGAAGCTCAGAAATGCAGAACAGCACTTTAGGAACTATAAAAGACAGAAACCTAATGCTAGCTTACAGTTCTCCTCATAGCAAGGAGCAAATTTTGGAAAAACTCCTGCAATCCCAGAGGTTGCGTTTATTTTCACATTGATGATTTATGATGACAATTTTCTCACACTTTGTAATGACACCTCAGGTAAACTGTCTTGCTCATAACACAGAGCCTGGTTGCATTAGGGAGAGAAAGTGCACTGCAGCCTCATAGGTAGAACCTGACAAAAATCTTAAGATGCTCTGATACTTCTGGGTGCTAAAAAAGCAAGCTCAGAGTGGCTTTCCAAGTGACAAATGTTTTCCTTCGAGCCTAGGATGAATATATACATCAGCAGTTATTTTTCAGCTGTCATTTTTTCACAGTTCAGCCAACTTTGAATTATTTGTGTTGGAACAGTATCTTAAAGAGATGTAAAACGGTGTGGGTTTAAGCTACATTGTAATGATGATCTTCCTTAAGATCACTGCATGTAATGATTAGATCTTCTGAATGATGAGCAGCTGGCCACGCGCATAATGGCTCAAGACTATTCGTGTCTCTAAAATTATCTATGTGCAGAAGTATTTGCAAGATTGGGCTCATCTAAGCTAACTTGTGAATGCCAGAGCTAATTCTCATTTTAGCTTAAATCAAATTTTTTTTGCACTCCTCTGGTATCCTGATAGCTTTGTCTTGCTATTACAAAAAGCAGCAGTGACTTTAATGGCATTGGAGTATGAGAAAATTTCCAAACTCCAGAGATGAGAGAGATTTGCACTGACATCATATCCCCATTTCACAGCGCTGGGGAGCTCGGCCTCACGCATTCCTGTTCCGGTCCGAACCTGGGACAATGTGCTGCGCAGCACTTGCTGCCTGTCATCCTACGGAGCTGTGCTCTTTGTCTGCAGCACTTGGAAGGGCAAGCCTACAGGGCTGTGCAGCAGAGTGCGATGTGGAGATCCCCCACCCCTCCCTGCCGCTGTCAGTAGCCCCGCTGTACCAGCACCTCATCCATCCTGCTGACGGGCAGAGTCAACCAGCTCAGCTGCTGCTCTGGAATCTCTGCCTGGCACTGGACTTGGCCCTTGCACAGGTACCAGCAAGCGCCAGGACCCGCAGCATAGCAATGAACCCCTCCATAAAGATGATCTTATCACCTCGGTATCAAAATCAACAGTACTGCTATCAAACACTGCCTGGGAGAGACATCTGCTATTTAAATGTGTTCTAGCAGATGAAAGGAATGGAAACATAAAACCCAAACACTTCCCTTTTTTCCTAATGTAATCAGTATTTTTAAGCAGTTTATCTGCTTATTAATAGGAAGGTTTTAAAACATTTTGCTTGAGCTGACATTCTTTATTATAATATTCACACTGCTGAATTTGCAGTCACACCAGTAGCAGCTCTATTGTGAAGGAATGCGCAGATTCAATCTGTTTCTTTCTCTGAATTTTTCTGACTTGGTCGTATTTTTCCATTCATCATTATTTTTTTGTTTGCTTCTCACATTTCTTTTTAAATATGTGGGTTTTTTCCTCTTACTCTGTTGTTCCACTTGAAAACACCAGGATTAGCATGCAGATGTTTTTTGATCAGAGATTTTTTTCTTTTAATCATTTTCATTTTCCAGAGTCTATTTGGGTAACTGGGGATTTTTTTGTTTGTGGCTTTTTTTTGACCCTGTCTTGGTTTTTTTCTTTTTTTTTTCTGTTTAATGTATTGCCCAAGTCTGAGTGTAAACACCTGCTGTTTGCTATTCTTTTCTTAAAGTAGCATTTTAGAAAGTTAACTTTTTTTAGTTAAATAGATCATAGGCTATGCTATTCTGCCAAAAAATTAATATCTTCCATGTTTGTAATGCTTTGATCACCATGAAAGCTTAGGTGAAGTAGATATTGCTTATATGGTTTAAGCATGTTTGTTATCTGTGGTAAAATTGTGCTGTAATACCTTTTAACATTGCTTTTAGAATTCACCTAAGTTACAGGACTTACGGAAAAGTAATCATACTCCTTGCCAATAAGAAAGGACCAAATTTTTTTTTATTATTCAAATAAAAGAAATAATGACCTCTTTAAATGAGCTCCAGTTGCAATTTTGGCTAAGTTTTTATCTGCAGGCTATCATTTACAGGTACACTTAATTTTTAGAAAGCTGAGAGAAAAAGACATTCAGCAGTTTAGCCCAGGGAAACTGCCACTGAATGCTGCTTAAGCAATGACCAGTTGAAAGAATACAAACCAAGCTGTTACCACCCATTAAACTGGCAACATCCACTGTTGTTAAATCTATGTTATAAACACGAAGTCATTCAGGAACGCCTTATCTCTTGCATTAGAATGAGTAATCTATGGATTTTAAGGAAATGATATTTCAAGATCAATTTATAATGTCAAGAACCTTAAGTTGAGGGTGGATGTTGTTCCATAACCCTGCACACTGCTAGTAACTAAGGTATCCACCACTGCTATTTAGTGTCTCTATATTTCTTTAAGACCATCCATGCCTGAAGCATCCATTGATAGGGAAGCTCATCTACACACCATCCCTTACAAGGAAAAGCAAAATTGCCTTCAGCAAGGTGTGCTGGGCAAGCTCAGAAATGCCATGAACTTGTTGTTTGGAGCTTGGCCAAGACAACAGAATGCCCTGCTTGTTTCCAAAGTTCATTTAATGCCTACAACTTTGTTGGTTAATAGCTCCCTCTTATCCAGAATGACTTTGGAACCTGGTGGACAAAGGTAATTGCATTACCACGTCCTGGAACCCCCAAGGAGCAGCTCCAGGGCAGCCACACAAGAGCCTGGAGAGCAGTCGGTTCAGTAGTGAGAAAGCACAACACACACCATTTAGTTACTTCTTAGAAAGTATTTGCCACCACCTCTTCCATGCAGTGGACTTAATTCCTGGAAAGTGTTATTGGCTGAAGTTGAAGATGACATTGAAATGGGAATTTTCCCTTTAAAGTTTTTCTACAAGTATGTAAATGTAAAAAAACATGGATGATGCTTTTTCCTTTGTTTCTAGACAACTCATTAGAAATGGGAAATTTTTTAAGTATTTAAAAAAAGCTATCTTTATTCCCACAAGATGAAGTATGAGGCTATCTATTATCTGTTGCGATGATCAGGTTAATATTACAAATATGTTTTTCCCCCTGCAATCTTATTTCTTTTTGCTCAAGTAATTAATATTTTGTGACATCACATAATTCAAGGAAAAAACACAGGATGACTCTGCTACAGCAGTACAGCAAAGCAGCAGAGATTTTCTTTTCTTGCTCTGCAGCATGTAACTGAGAATGCTTTAGGTTTTAGTCAGCTTTCTTTAAATCTGTGGCTGTTAAAAAAATATTTTCCCAACCCTTTTCCTGTGTCCTATCACAAACAGACAAAGGTAGAAGTTCCTGTAGCCCTGCGTCCCCTTTGCACCAACACAGTTGAAGTAAAGGCAATGCAGGCAAGGTACAAATCTCTCCTGAGCAGGTAGGTGTTTGTAGGGAAGTCTGGATGTGTGCCATCTCCAGTGAGGAACCTGGGTGCATAAGGTTACAGAGGGATTACTCTAAAGCTGCTTCCTTCTGTCTTGTAATCCAGTGAATTCCTATCCCAACACAGCAGTTTATCACAATAAGAGCACAATTTAGCATCTTTCTGCACATACTATTATTACTGAATATATTGTAATTAGTTCCTGCCTGTGAAGCACTTGGACACAGAGGAACGTGCAAGTGTTAAGTGTTACAGTCATTATCATTCACCTTTACTTGATACATTTCTGTTTTATTAGGCCACTTGTGACCAAGGCATCTGTGTGTCTTTAGCCAGGTTGCATACGGGTGGGCCAGTGAGACCACAGGAATAGAAATGTGGAGTCCCAAAATGTGCCTAGCTCCAGAAAACTGAGAGATAAGTTTGCTGGTAATGTAATAAGCAATTAGTTAGCAAGGAAGTAATAATTTACTGCAGTTAAATTTACTGTATTAAAAACCCCAAGTCTCCAAAGAAATCATAAGTTGGATTGACTTAAAAATAACTGAAGATTTTTCTTTTATATTTTTCCTTTGTTAGACTTCATTTCTTGAAGGCTTTCTATATATGCAAAAGCTACAGATTTTACTTTTTTAGTAAAATCCCTGTATAATAACATATTTACCTTAACAGTTCAGAGCTTTAAGGAAATCAATGCTAAGAGTGGACAACAAACACCAGCAAAAAACTAAAATACAAAATATTAATTGCTTCTAGTCACATAAGCTGACAATAATTTCATTACAATCTATGTGTAAAATCTCAACCTTGCAAACTCATAGAAGTTCACTGAAAATGTCACCAGGATCTCCAGTGGAGAGGAAGGACCAATTTAAGTAAGAGTGATTGTAGGCCCTGTCATTTGACCAGTCTAAATGACAGAAAACAGGAACATGTCCTGTTATAAATTTCATTTGGTTTTGCTTTGCTTTTTCCTTGGACGATTACTGATGTGTCTGCCTGATGAACTGAAAATTAAAGGCGGAGCTTTAGATCTGACTTGGATTTAAGTGGAAGAAAAAGATGTCTGCATGGGATGAACAGATATATGCATTCTAGATACATATACACCTATTTGTGTGAGGGCGAAATCGGTTCTACTTAAAATTACATGCCATACGGTCTCTTTTTGCATGCCTGTGCTTCTGTTAAGGTGCATGTCTACAAAGTTTGTATACTCAGACAATCTTCAACCCCCAGCATCCAGGTCTGCAAAAACCTATTCAAGTGAGTCACCACTGGCTTCATGAAATACTTTTTCCATTGCAAATTTGCAAGTCATTTGCTCTGGGGCATACAGATCTTAAAAAGTAGTGATTAAATGCACTTCAGGAAAAAAATATGAACTCAGCATGAATAAAATCACTCATGAAAGAGAGAGAGGGCACTGACACTTAAACCTTGAGTTACCCAATTCCTTTTCAGGATGAGTCGTTGCAAAACTGTAAGTATCTTTCCTGCCCCCTTTCCCATTCCTCCTCCATCATAGGAGATATCACAAGTCAAAGTTTTACAATTTAAACATGTGGCCTAAAGTGTGTATATACACTGCAAGTCTTTCACCACACAAGTACAATGGGAGAAAAGTGAATTCCACTCTGAGATAAGAGACTCCCCTGTCTGCAGATTCGAGGAAACACAGGCTGCAGGCTCTGAGTAACTCAAGGTCCCAAAAGTTCAAGGTATCTTCCCATGCCTGTCTCCAGGGTAAACCAGCTACCTCAGAATGAGCCCTTTTTTTCCCCCCCTTTAAATCTCTCTGCTGATTCTGCAGTATAGACACTGGCAGCTGCAGAGGCTGAAGGCTTTTATCTGTCTACAGAACAGTTAATGGATTAACAGCAATGAGCGTTTATTCAGCCCAGCCCACCAAGGAGCCTACAGTTCACTTTGCAGTGCCATGCTCCACACCACTTCTGCTACCGGTTCATGGGCCAGTGCCACTGAAGTTCTCAACAGATGATGCTATTAGTACAACCCACTACTACAACCCACTATTTATTTTTTTTTCTGTATGAAAGGGAATTAAATATTTGTTTTGCTTACACAGTCCTGTGAAGAGCCATTAGGTGGTACTAATGGTGCTTCTGACTGCTGGCATCTGTTCTAAATGGGGGTTTGAGTAGGGGCCTTGAAGGTAGAGGGCTTTCAAAATGCCCTTTGCTTGCCAATCCCCTGAGGAATAACAGCAACGTTGGTACCAACATACTGAAAGATGTGTGATACCAGCCAGCAAGCCAGGTGCTCTCAATGGCAGAGTAATAGTTTATTGAAAGAGACAGGCATGTGAGAGTGAGCTGTGAAGATACTGAATTTCTTTAATGAGGCCGTTTAAACATTCTTACTGAACTACCTTGTTCAAGTAGCATTATTTAAAAACTTTTGGAGTGTGTTCTGTTCTGTCCAAAAATATCCTTCCTCCAGAGGCATTTATCAATGCCCCATATTGTGGGAAAAAAGATAAATGCTAAGAGACTTTTTCTTTTTGAAAATAGACAGAATTTTAAAGGTAAAACACAATCCTATTCTTTACAGATTGTCACCATTCCACATTTCTTGCACTGACAGTCCTGTATTTTTTTCCAGTGCCAGTGGCCTGAATAGTAATGGTGTAGCACAAGCCAGGCTGTCACACACTACTCCTCCTGAGTAGGACTCAGGGTAAAATGCTCATTCTTGTGTCTAAAAGAACTGGGGTTGTAATTTTAATCTTTTAATTGTTTTTGTTTTTATGACAGAGGGAAAAAAATCCCACAGACAACCAAAATACCCCTTCTGGTGTGAGATGGTCCCAGATCCTTTTCCCTCTTTGCTTATAGCTTTTAAAGAGATTTCTGCAAGGAGCTAGGATTCAGCTTCCTATTTTTGGCACAGTGTCCACGCTTCTGACTTTGCATGGGAAGGGTAAGAGCTGAGAAAGCAAAGCTGAGTATTTATATTACAAGGTATGTGAGCTGTGCAAAGAGCCAAGCAGCTAAGAAGTGCAGAAGACTTGCAGTGCATAGGTATACACCCTGTTCTGCACAGTGGACAACAACCAGAAGGCTGCCTCTGTGAAAACGTACTCCCTCCCCCTGGCATCCGTTCAGGCATGCAGAAATAATGCACAGCCAAAATGCTCCAAAGCATCCTTTGCTTTGCAGTCGCAGAGGCCGTACATCAGCTGGTAAAGGTGATGACAGTTCCTTAAAGTTACTGGAGTTAGACATGGATTTACTCCCAAGTAAGAACTTGGCCGAGATTCTTTTTTTGCTTTTTTAATGCATTAACAGATGGCAAATACACACTGAGCACAGACAAACTACTGGTTTTTGAGGGCAATGGTTGCTTGCAATGCTAATTTGGGGCTCTATGTTTATGCAAGCTAACCTGGAGGGACACATTTCAGAGCTGGGCTGAAGCAGCAGAAAGACTCAAGCAGCAAAGTGCGAAATACCAGTAACCCATTTAAAGCTGGGGTGTGTGAATGCAGGTTTGGGTGTCTGCTCATTCTGATGAGATTCAGAGAACAAGGCAGGGGTATATGTTAAGAGATCACAACTTCATGCATTCCCCTCAGTCAGTCATGTCAAGATGAGGCCATCTGCACAACTTTCATCATGGGAAGGTATTTGGCTTTATGGCTTGGACTCAGGCTAGCTGACAATTCACTGCAAGTTGATATCCACATGTTCTCCTAGAAATGACATCCACATAAGAACATTTTAGAGCGTTGTTGTGTGGTGGAACTCTACTAGTAACAAGCATCCAAAAGCAGAGGTTGAGAGATATTTACAAACCAGGTGCTGACTGACTGTTTTCATCTAGCAGTTCTTTTGATGAATACACTATGTCCATGCTTTTCTGACAGAGGGAAAAAAATCCCACAGGCAACCAAAATATCCCTTCTAGTGTGAGATAGTCCCAGATTCTTTTCCCTCTTTGCTTATGGTGACAAACTGTGGTAACATAGTTACCACAGCATTTCCCTTAAAACTCTGTTAACACTTGCTGCAGAATGGAACCTGGCAAAACCACAAAGTACCTATTGGCCAAGGTTGAACAGTTTATCTAGTTCAGACTGTGCAGTCAAAAAACAGAAATAAAATGAAAAACAAAGCAAATAACAGGTCATTTTGCTGGCAACAGTCCTACCCACAAATACACTGGAAAAATGTGTGGCCCTGAGGGTAAAATTTATCCTGAGGACTACTGAAGTCACATAGTATGGTCTCCCCTGACCTCAAGGAGCTCCAAGAAAATGTTTTGTACCTCACTTTTTATTTCCTAGTTCTTTCTCTTACTTTCTTTAAAGAATTGTGATATCCTACATTAGGCCTGATACTGTGCTGTTTCTCCACATAAGACTGTGTTATAGTCAGACCTAGTGGTTGTTTTTTTTTCTATTTCAGATTCATTTAAGGGAACCAAGCAGCCATTGTTGTGACTGAAAAATCACTTTGACCTCACGTGAAAATTCTGTACACAGAAGACTTAAAAACCATTCCAGTGGCTACAGAATGAATCATAATACAGTAGGCATACAGCTATCTTTTTTAATAAGTATGCTTTAACTGGACAAAAGCACAGCTGACATGTTTAACTTACACATCTATTACAGGGTAGAACTCAACCACTCTCTTCTAATATGATTTCCTGTGAAGTTAGCTGTATTTTGGTCAAATAATCCTGCAGCTAAGACTGATTTCTCTGGACGTATTTGCCAGCTGGGACTCTCTTAGGTTAGAGCACTGCTTCACACAATTAGGACCTGTAGACACTAATGCCATACAAATAAATATATATTGCTGTAGAATAGTTTTGATGAATAATTCACTACACAGATCAAATATGAACTATTCACTTGCACTGTTGGTTGCTGTGTCTCTGGCCACAGAAGTCCCATGATACCATTCCTGCTCTCTGGCTGCATTGCTGAGGAGTTTTTAACAGGAGAGGGAGGAGAGGGTGGGGAAAGCTGACCGCTCTCAGTTTCTGGACATGTCCACTGTTGATAATTTATTCATGCATTTTCTTCTGTTTCCTTGGTCTGGTTTTTCAGCTCATATTTATCATTACAGCTCCCTGGAAATCAATGGAATAGTATTCAATTGTCCTCTTTTAACTGAAACTATGACTATATAAAATTTTAGTCACAACTAAAGAAAAAGCTAGAAACCTTCAGTGTAGTTAATCCAGAATCTAAGGGCCTTATTCCTCATAGGTACTCCTTCCTGATTCAGCACAATCTTTTGAGCATTTGTTTAAATCCCACTGACAGTAATAGCCCACAACCACATGCCTAATGCAAGCATCACAAGACTTTGACTGCAGTTCTCAGAGTCCTCCTAACAGCAGATCCTTGAAAGACCAAGACAAAAACTATGCTATTGATTAAAAGAAAAGCCATGGACATGTTGAGAGTTCAAATAAAGCAATGAAAATGCTTAAATATCAACATTTCTTTAGAGCCTTTTAGTGTCTTACTGACTAGATAAGCTCAAGAAGACCAAAATAACATCTCCCTTGCTGTGAGCCAGTGGACCTCATAGCCCCTAGCTGACAATCTTTTCCCTTAGCTCTACAGGCTATGACCACCACATCCAGCCCTTAGTGAAATGAGTGTTAAATCCACTGAAGAGTATCAGAAATGAAAATACACAAGGGGAAAAAAGAAAATATGCCACACAATTTTCTGAAGCAGCTGAACTCAGAGAAGACAGTCAAGGGGGGTATTAGGTCAGTTTGAAAATAGATAACAGAACAGGCCATTGTTATTATTTTATATTTGAACACTAAACAAAAAAAACCCAATCAATCAAAAATAGCTTTGCCAGAAGTAGAATAAATTCCACTCTGTTCCACTAAGGTGTACATCTTTGGCCTGATTTCATACACAGGAGAGTGAGCAAAGTTTGGCCAGCAGATTTACTGGTATCTACTCACTACCCCTTTCCCATCTGATAGCATGCTCCTTTCTGGGCTGCCTCAGTAATATCAAAAAGCAACAGCTCCTGGTCTGCTGCATCCCAGAACATGGCAGGAGGATCATCCCCTGACCTCTCTCCTAGCAGCAGTGGCACAGCAGCAACCTCAAAAGCAAGGCTGGGAGGCTTATAGGAAACTAAAACACTGAGAAAGTGTTGCTACTAGTTGCACAAAGTAAATGTCAAAAAGGAGAATTCCTCTCTGGGAAGGTATGTCAGGCAAGCCTTGCTCACGTACATCTGAATTTCATTCTCCAAAGTAATGTTAGCTTGACAACGTTCAGCTCCCGGTCTTGCAGATCCCAGCCTGACTGCTAAGTGCAGATCACTCTCTGTCCCTATGGACTTCAGGGACAGTAAAGAGCAACTGAATTCAGAATGAGACAAAAGCCACCATTTTCCAGGATCAAGCCCATCACAGGACACAAGACGCCAGTTTTCCCTCTGACACACGAGGGGATGAGGTACTAACATATCAGCACAACAAACTGGTGCTTGCAATGTTCACGCATAAGCAATGTTTCAGAGGCCACAATAGTAATAATAAAAATAATAAATAATGAAAATAGAAACCTGGGTATGGTTTCTCTTAGATGCAAATTAAGATTTAAATATAAAAATGATAGGCTTCTGCTAATCCTTCTTAGGAAGTCATAAATTGTTAATCAGACCTTAGGCAGTGTTGTTTAATACCAACTTTAATAAAATAGCTGCCTGAAGCAGAAAGACAGTTGGGATCCTGACTCTAAAACTTTGGTAACCTCATCCACTTTTTTGTAGCCTGAGGCTCTTAGACTACCATTGATACCAACTCCTTTGAAATATGCTCATTTTTTAGGTTGCTAAATTATTAAACACCTTATTAGTTAAAAGATTAGATGGAAAAAAGTCATCTGTATGAGGGAGAATGGATTGGAAGAGGAAGGAAAAGTTGAGGGAATATTTACATAAAAGATACAGCTCTGTTGTTGATATACAGATGTAATCCATAATCCATAATTCATTTAAGAAATAAACCCTTCAAATTACATCACAACGCATGACAAATTGCTACTGTTGAGGTATTCTACAATAAATTACATGGAATCCTTCCTGTCAAGAGTAAATTTTGTTTGAGACTAAAGAAGCAATGTCACTACAAGGTTATTTCCCCTGTTGTTCCATAGGATTTGTCTATCACAAACCATATCTCACATTTCCATCATGTACTTTGACTGGGGTAGAAAAAGCTCCCTTGTATGGGGTAACTGCAAAGTCTCCCAAATTAACTGCTTTGAAAATTGCAAGAAAAGGGGAAAGGAAGAAAAAGGATAATGTTTCTTCCTCATTAATCCTTAATACTATTTGTCAGTTAGGTGAGCAGATCTTTAGACTAAAAAAATAAGAAACAGTCATTTCCTGAAGTGTATGTCCACAGAAGCTTGTTAGCATGCTAATTGTTTCATTTAATATGCAATACAGAGCATACTTAACACTTTGAAGTGCTTATTCATGATGTCATGGATATTAGTGTATATTTCTTAATTACACAACAGAACAATCTTTCCCCTTTTCAACCTACTCTTTCTGCTGCTCTGATTGGTTTCTCCAACTAGCCAGAATAATCATTTTGCCGCACAGAAGTAGAAAAGGAAAAAAAGAAAGTAAACAATTTTAAAAGCCATTTTAATTTAATAACAAATTGGGAGCTGTACTTTGTGTTAAATTAGCACTGCAAGCCTCATATCAATTCAAAGCAAGGTTCCCTGTTCACCACCACTTAATTAATCCGTCCTGTTTCCATCTAAATGAAAAGTTTTCTCTCTCTTCCCTATCATCTCTAATATCTCATTTCAGGCAGCACATCAAGTTAATCTTGCTTACATTAGCAACTTATTTCTAATGGCTCAGTTTAGTTATTTACAATAATTCATCCTATCCCAGCTTGCAGCTGAATCCTGCTTGCTCTCTTTGCTTTGTTCAGACAGTTGGAGTCAATGGTAAAACAGCAAATGTAGAGCAAGCCCCATACTGCACTGTCTGAGGACAAAGACCTACTTTCAACACACTTAAGTCTACTGAACTTTTGGCCTTCTAATGTGCCTTGTCTTCCCAGAGGCAACATGGTGCTGAGAGACTTGGTTTAGATATGGACTTGACAGTGGTCAGCTAACTGTTGAACTTTATGATCTTAGCCATCTTTTCCAACCTAAAAAATTCTGTGATTCTAACATGCACAGAGCTGGGAAAAGGATCATTATCTTATTAAACAACAGATGAGCATGAAACAGTTCCATGGAAGATGAGAAATTTTTAAGGGAAGGAGAATATGGAAAGTTGGGTGGTACATGAAAACATGTCCTCATTACCCTTTATAGAACACATCCTGTAAATAAAGCTGGGATAACCATGAGTCCTGCACTACCATCAGTAGTGTACATAAAAAATATCAAATATTCCACCATGTCACCTTTGAAGTAAGTGAAGAATGGGACTTGAAGCACCATCTGGTTGAGTATCTCCTTCTTATGCTGACCTTGCTATTCCTGCTGGAATTCCAACTGGAAACTGCTGCCACTGCCATAATGTCATATTTTCTACCACCACATTAGCAAAACACACTAACTCTGGGACTTAACAAAAGACCTCTGATGTTTCGGATTGCATCAGCCTGGTGCCAGTCAAACACTTACTGAAGCTGCAAATCACTGGTATGCCCTAGTCTATGCATTTGGCCTGCTCAGTTCAGCTTCCAGAAGTAAGTTTTCTGGCTGCTCCTGGCACTGGGATGCCTGCCCATGTTAGGATGCCTGTTGTTAACAGTGAAACCTCCCCCAACAGCACCACGGCTCCAGCAGCTCTGTCTGTAGTGACCCACAGCCTCTGAGAATGTAACAGATACTTGCTCGTGTCAGGGCTAGAAACTAAATCTGCACCTGAGGGGCCTGCATCACATGGAGGCTGGTTTTAATGCCAGTCTGACAAACATAAATATGTATGCAATAAACACAACACACACTTAACATTAAATGACCATTCCAAGAGAACAATACCTGTGGTTCCTAAGGAATCCAAGTATTTACTTTTGCTCATCCAGGATTCAGGATGTTATTGAAACAGGAAACAAGGATGTGCAGCGTATTTTAACCTTCTAGATTTGCAGCAATCAGCTTCTGACCTCACATTTACCATCCTGGTTGAAATTACAACCTGTTGCTAAGGAAAACTCTGTCATACATTTAAGTAACTCTGATATCAAGTAGCTTTGAGATATCTGACAAATCAATTACAGTGGCTTAATGAAGACTTGCTTCAGAAATCCTGCAAAAGAGACCCTACCACATTACGATATGGTATACATTTTATTTAATAGCAATATAAATTATATCATGTAAATTATGTCCTGAGAAAAGTAGGAGCCTGTTTTTGTGTTGTTTTCTTGTGGTCTTTTTTTTCCAAGAGGAAAAGAAGTCCTTCTTAAATCTGTTTCTGATGGAAAATGGTGCTTTGAAAAGCACTGAATTTCAAAGCTGCTTGAGATTAGATGGTCTGCAGAATTGTGCTGATAGCCGTAAATATTAATAATTATGACACACTGGGCCAGCTTTTTTCTTCAGATGCTTATGCCCTGCTTCCTCTTAAGTGTAGATGACCTGAAGACACAGGCACCAGAAGGAAGAATCTGAGGTAAGACTTGGTTTTAGAGATGCAACACACAGTGACACTTGCACAATGGAAGGATGCTCCCACTCTGTTCCAGTAGACTGAGCCAGCAAGTGAAAATCTCAGTCCAGTCCTATGCATCCCTTCTGCAACTGCCCCCAGCCACTGATGGGAGCTGAAGGATAGCAGAGAATCCTTCTCCATGCTGTACAAATGATCTAGGACTATGTCACTGAAGGGGATTCAATGGGAAATTATGATTATTCCTTGCACAGGTTTTTTATCCATCCCCATTTTGCCTAGTCTACTACTCAGGGATACCAAGTATACAAATAGTTGGAGGTCATGTTGTGGTCACCATGGAAATAATTGCAAAGCTGTAAATACTTCATTACAGTATCCTGACATCTTGATCCAGAACAGGACTTAAGTATTGGAACAGCCTTGTGGACTTCAGTGCAGTTTATTGGTATGTTTAAAAGCAAACTGCTCTGGGACCAGGTATGATAAGTCAGAGAGACAGAAGAACATGCTTTGTTTATAGCAGAAATAACTTGGTAATTATCAGCAGTGAGAAGGGAAATACCATAGCAGGGCATTGATATTATTTAGACTTAAATGGAGTTTACATGAAATAGAGAGTTTTATAAAACCGGTTGGCACAGCATGAATTGCTTAAAGGGATGTGGCTGGTGGACTTAAAAGATGCTTCTGCATCTTTTTCCCTTTCAACCCTGACAGATAAATTGAGCACCAATTTCACAAAAGAAATTTGCTCCCCAAAAGAGATTCTAACTATATATTCCTACTCTGTGATCTGTCAAAGCACTCTTTGCACTGTGCAAGTGAGGAAATAGGTTCTCTTGAATTCTTGCAGTGGTTGATCAATTTGCCAGGCCAGCTCCAAAAGCATTAGGAATAGTAGGTGGCACACAGTTCAGAACCTGGTACTACTTCAATCTAAACTGGTCATATAACTTGTAAATTAAATGAGTCTTTTTTTAAAGTGCCTTTTTCTACTTCTCCCTCTATTTTATTTACATTAAGATCAATACCCATGTCAGGGGTACTGGTGTACACCATGTCCTTATTCAAGTTACTTCCCTTTGGCTCACCTTCATATCTATGTGCTAGGAATACTACTCCTTAGATGTTTACAAAGCAGGGGTGCTTTGAAATGAATTCATACAGGCACAGACGCGAACAAGAGATAGTGTGGTGTAACCTCTGGCTGCCCCAAACCACGGGCAGCAGCATGCAGAATAGGCAGCATTTTATAAGACCTTTTTTTGATCCCACTCTCTCCCACAGGCATAAGTAGGTGGAAATGCATGAGGCAGGGAATGGTACAGAAACAGTACAGCCCAATTGGGCCAATGCAGATAGGAAGGTCATCACCACCTTGCTTGGGGACAGCTCAGATTACTTTCTCCCGGGAATAAGATATTCAGTCTTGTCCTAGATGGCTCTGGAGCTACCCAGCCTCCCCTTTCCCCTCCACACAAAAAAAGGCTGAACAAACAGGAAAAAAACAACCAGAAAATCCTTTGGGGAGAGTGTCAAAGCAGCTGCAAGGAGTCCTTGAGAAAAATAATTGGCTTTCTATTGGTTGAAAAAAGAGACACAAATCTGACTTTTTTCCCCCATCTGTTCTTTGATCAGCTCCAACAACTAGAGTGAGCAGGAGAGAGGCACAAGGGTTAACTGAAAGTTATACTTGCTGTAAGATCCTGGTTCAGCATCCCTGATGTGCTATGGCCTCCTCATATGACCTTGTGCAGGTCACTCACCTCCGCTGTGATTTGCTTCCCCCTACTGTAAAACAAAGCCAATTATATAGGCCAGTCTCGCAGTGGGACTGTATGGTAAAGATGTGGAATTGTGGAAAACTTGAACAGCTTTTGAGTGAAGGTCCCATGTTGACATGTTGATCAACTATTCTTTGTCCATTCCTTGAAGCAAGATTCCCAAATGTCCGCAAAGCATCTTACAATGACTGTTTTATTAAGTGGGATTTTTTCTTTTTTTTTTTCTTTTTCTTTTTTTTTTTGTAGGCTACTATAACTACTGCATTTTGGTTTTGTCCATGAAGTTAGTTTTGTCAAATAATGATTGCCAGACTAATGACACCCTAAAGTTAAAAACCACCAGGCACTCAAACAGAATCAATTCAGTAAGGAAACAGATTTCACCTGAATCCTTAGGGTAAAACTAAAAGTAATCGTGCTTTTAATTATTTTTGTTACAGTATTGGATCTAGGGGGGATTAGGGAAGAGGACACATGGACACCTTTCTAAGGGAGAGGGCTTTCCCTTGGGTGGGAGTGTCAGTACAGAGGTTGGCCCCTGTGCTGCTTGGTGTCAGCACCCCAGCTGGGACCCACAGTCATATGGTTCTCCCACCACCCCACAGCCTCTCATGCAGGTCTGGATCACCAGGACCTTCAAGAATGCTAAGTGGAGATACCATCAGAGGCAAGTATTTTCTTTGAGTTTGGTGTTACCTGCACAACAAAGCAGAGCTACATGCTAATGATTGTGTTGATTAAGCAGCCTTTGTGCTCATAGAAACTATTAGCTGCCAATTGAAATGCACCAGACAGGGAGTAGGAGGCTCTGTTTTACACCAGACAGGCACGCACCTGCAGTACCTGGGGAAACTTGACTAGTGTTTAATTTCTGTGCTAATTTTCAATTCCTGCTGACCCTTCTCCTAGGTCCTCCTGCTCTGGCTCTGCGATTAGATGCAGAAGTGGGAATGCTGGAAAGATACACTACCTATTATCTCACAGGCAGCTGTAAACATTACAGCAAGATAATGAAATTAGTTTAGCTGGGAGGAATTACCGTACCCAGATAGTACAGGACTGATCTCATTCATAAAGTCCTCTCTTCTGTGCATTGCAGTGTGTCACTAGGGAAGAGCTGAGGGGTTATGATGGGTATTTATGTTGCAAATCAAATCTAATAGTCACATTCTGGCTAGAATTAAGTACTTTCTGACTATATATAAATATATATGCATATCGTGACAAGACAGGCTAATTAATCCATAAAATATTTGCCCACAATGCCAAAATAAAGCTATTATTGAACAGGCTACTTAACACATAGCAAGGCTGGCACGGTTCCTGAATGAGACCAGATGGAAATGTATATGCACTTTTGTCTATGTGCCTGGTAAAGAGGAGAGTATGGAGAAGGTGTCTTATGGCTGGGTGTGAAGAAAGATAATGCAGTATCACTGTAATCTTGGATGTTTCAGCATGGTCCTCCAAGTGCTCTGGCACCACCACAGTTAAGCTATCACTTCTTTGCTTAAAGCTTCTTTTTGGAGGTCCAACACCATAACTCATGAGGAACACCATGCTAGATGAGCCTCTTCCATCCTGACAGGGCTAACAGGTTCCCCTCAGCAGAAGGAGCTCCTCCTCTCCATCAACATTCTTCCTCACGCTGCTAAAGGGGTCTTTTCTGGTTTGTTTTGAAAGAGAAAAATACTCGGGGAGTGGGCAGCTGCACAAGACTAAATGTACCAACCAATAATATTAACTCACACCACTCTATAAAACAGTCCTGAATTACAGTTATCCTAGTTTCTTCTGGGAATGCTCTTGTTAATAAACAAACAAAAGCATAAAAACAAATACGTACAGTCTCTGTTTGGGCTTTTCAGTGCCAAGTGCACAAATAAAAATAAAAAAAGTGGAAGGCAATGGTGGCAACCAGCCACACCTGGAGTAAGTACAGGAGGTGGTCAAGGGTACAAGGAGGGATAACCCTGCCTGCAATGGGGAGAGGAAGTCGCTGATGGGTGATGAGGATTAGGGCCCACAGCAAGGCCCTGGAGAAGCTTAGGAAACTGAGCCTGGATGGACTCCCAACAGATATCAGCCAGTCATTGGGGAAGAACAAAAAAGCGACTCTTAGGGTGAGATTTACAGCATAGAAAGCCCGGATGTGAAGCACTCCAAGTTTAAAAATGCTTTTATCCAGCACTCTCCCCACCTAGTTTCACTGCTACATCACTCACAGCATAACCCAGAGATGATTACTTTTTCTGCTGATGTTTTGCATTAATTATACATTCTTCAAGGGTGTTTTTAAAACAGACAGGGAGTAATAGTTTGCCCTGTACCTTTTGTTAAGCAATAAAGACAGACAACAGCTGGGTTTCATCATACTAAACATTCCCTCCACATCTCTCTCCCCATCCCAAAGGAAATGAGATATACCCCTCCCCTCACAAAGCACAGTTTTCCCAGACCCCTTGGAAAGGACTGCCATGACTAAGCAAGCATCATAGGCAAACTAGCTGCTACTGGATTTTTATCTCAACTAGAACAAATTTAAACTTAAGAATGCTGCTTTTCCTGCAAGCTGAATCCTGCAGAGAGTGCCACAGAACCCTTCACTTCATGTGCAGGATGAGGATGTGCACTTTAAAGCCCTTTTATGCTGAGAATGTCCTGAATTTGGCCCCACCATGGCAGTCAAGATACTCACAACTAAGTTTGTCAGCCCTGTTTTAAGAGTAGTGAACACAATTAATTATTTATTAAAAAAAAAAAAAAAAAAAAGCAAACCCCAAATGATGCAAATACTTTGAAGAAATCAGAACAGGTATTGGGTACTGCAGCTAACTAGGTCTTCAAGGAGTTAATGAAGAACTCTCTCTAACATCCACCTTCCAAGGCAAAGCCTTCCTGCACACTTATGATAATCAAAAGATACTGAAAACCAATTCTACTTCATTCTGGTATAACTGCGGCAGAGCCACTAGAGGAGTTGCAACCATTATGCAAGATGAGGCACCACCACAGTGGGGCCTGCTGCTTCCAATGGATTCTAACCAGTCTTTTTTATAGATTTCAGCTACCTTTCATTTTAGGAATTAGCCACAATTTCCAAGGAGATCCACAAGCAATTTCCTGCACATCTTGAGCCATAATGCTGCAAGATTGCACTAGAAAGAGACCATAATTTAAAAGTAGTCAACAAAGGGCAGACGACACACTAAAAAGTTCCGTTAAGCAAGAGACAGAGACGACCATTTCATGTAAAAACAGATAAATGTCGATGCTCTCTAGATTTGCTTGACCACTACACAGAGCACACGCATCCACTGGAAAACCCAAAAGTGGTTCCCTCCAAACCCCCAAATACTGCACGATTCTATTAATAAACAGCACATCAGTGTGCTGAAAACTTCTTCAGCCAAAGAAAAAATGATGTAGCAGACCTGAGAGGATAGTGGTCTGCAGGGAGGATCCTGCTCAGAGGAACCTAGTGTGCCCTTGAGTAGAGGGTTGCTCACTGAGAGGAGGATCTCAGCTAGTGACAGCACAGGCACATTTGTAACTTCTATCCAGTTCACATTAGTTTCAAGATCTTCAGCAGAAAGCATGGGAAAAAAATCCTCATTTTTGAATGTGTGCATGTTTAGCTTTGAAGGAAGTCTCTCAACTAAATATTATTGAAACAGCAGATGGCAAAATGCAAACTTTATGAAAGGGAAGGCTGCCTTGAGCGGCAGGTTACCGTTTGCATGGAAGAGCTGTGCAAGGTAAGGAGAGGGAGACAGAGAAGAGTCAGAAGTTGAGATGCGTATTTCTAGCTGAACAACTTGGTTAGAAAATGATGACCATGTCTATAAACGTAATCTTTCATGTGCTGGCATGGAGATATGAAAGAGCTGTGAACTGATATGAAAACTAAAATACCTAGAGGGACTAATAAGTCCCTACGGGGATCCCAGTTCCTTAAATGCCTGCAAGGGATAATTGCAGAGAACTGCAACAGGACTGAATCAATGCCATTTTCCCCGGAAAATAAATTAAAAAAAAGTATTGCTGCCTCCGATTACGTTATTTTGAAAAGACTGGCTACTTTCCTCTTCTCTCCTCCAGCTCAAAAGTCAACTGCAATCCACTAGAAATATGTCCAGAAGATTATGGTGCAGCTGAAAGCCAGAAGCATATGAAATTATATATTTACTGGTGCTCTGTCAGGTAATATCTGAGAGGAGAGGTAAAAGGGATTCAGCCTTACAGTCTTTATTAACATGTTTCGGCTGTTTAAAGGAGCTATCTAATTGTGTCATTGTTGCCAGGTCCTTAAAACTGTATATATCCATGATAAAGGAATATACTTAATCTTGATCACAAGGCTCCAAGCCCGACCTGACTCTCCTGTGACATGCAAACTTATTGCCTTTAAACAGGAATCAGAAAAAAAGAAATAGCGATGCACCATTACCCATAGCATCATATTGCTCAGGAACAGATGTTAATCAATTTTATGGAATGTTTTAAGTAACATGCAAGCACTTTTGCGCAGAACTGTCTGCATAATAGAGATTTCAGCCAAGCAAATACAGGAGATAAGCCTTTATCTTGACTGGGAGAGTTATGACTATTTTGATTAAAACCAAAGGGGTTGCACGTTCAAGCAATTTTATTCCCTTGGAAGTATGTCATTTCCAGGCTGCTATTACATATGGTCCTGTGACAAAAGGGAATGGAAATAACCTTGTTCTTTATTGTAATGTTCTCCTTGTGCAAATGTTCATGCACATAACTCATGAACTACACATGCAGGATGTACATTCCATCCTCACAGATTCCTGAATAGACAAGAACTGCACTCTTTATTTCAGCTGTGCTAGAAGAACAGTACATTTGGAGAAAGGACTGACCTTACACTCTGTAAGTAATCTGTGCTGCACAATCTCTCATGTAGTACCAACAGAACTTTAAAATCCCACATCACCCACAAGTACAAGGAAAAAGGTGCCCCATCATCTCGATTCATATAAAAGTAGTAGTTGTGCCATCATGCTGGGAGTAATTCTGGTCATTAAACTTCTTGGTCCTTGAATGTCATCAGGAGTTATTTAGGTGACCATCCACTTGCACTTAAAAAGTACTGCATTTAACTCTCTGTAAAATATGGATTTTATTGCAGCAGTGACAAGACTCCTTTTCACTGACACTGACCTCTACTGCTATTGCTTATCTCTTGACTCAACCTTTTGCATGAGAATGCACACATGTAGTATGCATACTGGTTTCCCTACGTGTGCATATAAGTAGGCGGTACATACATATGAATATATAAATAGTTTAATCTAGCTGATATACAAAATATGTTACCAGCTCCTTAGAAACATTTACTACATAACCAAATTCAGTGCTTTCTTTCTGCAATTATAAAACTTCTCTTCTGTAAAATGCTTGTACGCCTACTTTCTTACTTCCCACCACCTCCACCACTTCCCAACCCCTTCCTTTATCAAATAAAAGACTTCACATTTGTCAATTCCTGTAACGTCCTCAGATCTGCCCGCTCTGCCCCCTTCCTTTAGCTGAGGGAGCGCCTCATTTCAACTGTGCTCTACATTCAGTTCTGCACTTTGCCTCGGATTCTGCTCATGATCCGAAGGCTTTTGCCCTGTATTCATGTCATAGCAAGTAAGCAGTGTCAAGAAATCGAGATAGACTTTTAAAATTATTATTATTTTCTAGTTATTCATTGTTCTGTTTTTGTTATTACTAATCCTTACAATTGTTCTCTTCCAAGCACACACGACCCTTCTCCCGCTCTCACCACCGCTGCTCGCCCGAAACGTCTTGCTGGCGATAACAATCCCCAGGAAAACGCGGCATCCCTTCGCCTGACTTACAACGCCAGCAAATGTGGTCCCCACACGCCCCTGAGCGCCGGGCACACCGCGGAGCCCCGGGTGGGGGGTGCGGGGGTGTCACCCCAGCGCGGCAGTGGGGGGCAGAGCCCTCCGCAAGACAGCTGCCAACTTTGCAAAATAAGTGTTGTCATCCCCTCCCCCCCCCACTAATTAGCATTCCCAATAAGCACGGCAAAAAGAAAAAAAAAAAAAAAGAAAAAAAAAAAGAAAAAAAAAAAGAAAAAAAAAAAGAAAAAAAAAAGAAAAGAAGGCAACTGGCTGGTGGCAGCTGGAACTTGCCCCTACAGCGGTGCAGAGCATCTACTTACCGGCACACAGGGGCGGCGTGGCCGAGCCTCACCCGGGTCGGCGGTGCGGCTCCCCAGCCCCTTCTTCCACCGCTCAGCCTCCCCGCCTCGCACTAAGTCTCCCGCTCGGCCAGCAGCACTTTTTAACTCCGGCATGCAGGCAGCCCGAGCCGATGGGGCTCTCTATCTGATTGGTTTCCATTCACTGCTCCTGATTAATAAAAAAAAAAAAAAAAAAAAAAAAAAAAAAAAAAAAAAAAAGGAAGAGGGGGAGGAAGAAGGGGGGGGGAGAAAAGCCAAACTCCTCCCCCCTCGCTCGCCTCCCTGGCAGGCGCACACACACACCCGCACACACACGCACCCGCACCCCTGGCGCCGGCGCTGCGGCTGCCGGGGCCGCCGGAGCTGCCGCACTGGGGCCGTGCGGGCGCGGACCAGGCGCGCAGCGGGCGCGGAGCAGGATCCTCTGGGCGGGAAGAGATTTGCAACTGAATGCGGTGGGAGGGCAGAGGGGGAGGGTTGTGTTAGGGAGCCCCCCTCTCCCCCTCGAGAACCGTTCCATGCTTGAAGTGGAGGACAGCCAGCTTCTTCCCAATCGTTTGATAGTGATAGCTAAAGCAGAATAAAACCGGAGGAGGGGGAATAAAGAGGAGGCATGCTCCTGTGTTGTGAACCGTGTGTTTGTGTTGTGCGGCTTCGCATCCTCAGAGCCGGTCTTAAGTCCTTCTCTCGGCACCTGAGATGCCCCGCTGGTCTTTTCCCACACTTCCCAGGAACTTCTGGACTTGATGAATCAAGAAATTTCAGTGAATTATTAATGGAGATGATACTTCGTGGGGGTTATCACATGTGGCGGTTTCTATGTGAATGGGAGGAGGATTTTCCAGATGCCTGCCTTTGCTTGGTCCCTGTCTTCCCAGAGGTCTCCCCGCTCACGAGATTATGACTAATCTTAATGCAGAACGAACTGAAATCTCAGCGTTTGTTGTGGGACTCATGGAGCCCCTCTGCACACATACAAACTCCCCCCTCCCCACGGCTCCCCTACATCTAACCTGAAATGGGGCTTTAGGTTTTTTTAATCTAAATATTAAATGACAAGATGGAAATTGCCTGCCAGTTTATTATTTACCTGACATGAGTCTATTCCAATTCAGCTGCACAGTGTCCCCTTAAGATTCATGGCAAATGTTGCAAGAAGTGAAGCTTTCTGCCATTTGCCTCTCACATCTCCACAGTCTTAGATTTGACCTTTATGATTTTTTTCCCCCTGCTAGTCAGCCTAAAGTCATCTTGTTTTTCTTTCTTTCTTTTTCCTTTCCTTTTTCTTCTCTTCCTCCTATACACCTTTCACAATTTCTGCTTGTTGTATGTCTTAAGGATGGGTCTGTGCTGGCTCTAAGCCACCTTTGTGTCCTGTTTCTGGACCATTTCAAGGCTTTTAGTATAATTTAAATATCCTGAGCACCAGGAATTCAGGTAGCAATCTTGCTGCTTGTGATGTAATTTCTACAGTGCTGCAGCACCATCTCCACAGCATAGCTGTTATCCCTGAAACCGGGCTTGTTGCAATATGTGGAATATGTAAAATTTTCTTAAGAAAGATTAGTCTTAATGTTTGATCTTTGCATACTTTCAAGCCTAATCGACAAGAAGGGAGATTTAATCCATGAAACAGATAATATGCAAGCTCTAAGTGATGTCCAGGTGTTAGAGAAACAAATTACTTATTGGTAGAATTGTATTGTTAAAGTTTAGGACTTGACATGCCTCAGTGATCTCAGACCTAGGGGGAAGGTAACAAAGCTTGGGAAGAAGAATGTACCACTGATAGTGGACACAAAGAATGCAGAACTTGTGGACCACAAGGACTTCTAGCAGAACTCCCAAGACAAGGAAGAAACTGTTAAAGCTAACTCAGCAATTGTGCTTGAAATCAGCTCCAACTGGGTAAAAGGTAAGTCCGGCATGGGAAGATTGCAACTGCCAAGACATGGACCGCTGACCCAAGAAACCCATCAACTTAAGAGAAAGATCAAGTGTGGGATTAATTAGCATGAGAAGTGAGAGAATCATCAATCAATTGAAGATGGAATATTAATTAATAAGAGAACTATGTAACTAGTAGCAAATGAGCACTAATTCCTTTGTTGAAATGTGTAAAAGTTTTGATAGTTGGTGTGCTTGATTTGTGGAATACCACTGAGCAGCCAGGCTTGTGCAACTGTGAAATAAATAATGTCCCTCTTGAGTGTGTAATTATTGCCTTGTTGCACACTGGATAACGAATCAGATTTTTGTGGACAACAGGCTCCTTAAGGAAGCCTTCCAGCTATTCCGCACTGTCACTGTGTTGGTACAGTCCTTCTTCAGCCCAACATCAAGCTTTTAAGGAACTCTGTATGATACCTGCAAAAGCCAAAACAGTGTAAAAGAGGCTGGATTCTGCTTTATATATGTTTGTGAACTCTACTTAAGTAAATCACCTGGAAAAGCCAATTAGGTACCACTGCCATTAACTGGCCATTTTAGTCTTTCCATGGCACAGTTTTTCCAGCCTGCAGATCATTTTGATTGCTCTTCTTTGAACTTCTCCTAGTTCTCTCATTATTTTTTTTTCCCAGCAATGACAAGTCAGAAGCTCAGTGAGTATTTGCAGAGTATTCCCACAGGAGCTTTCTGAATACAGTATATCTCTCTGTTATGACACACCACATTTGCAGGCTTTCTTCTTCCCTGCCATATTGTATTGTCGATGTCTGATTCACTGCCCACTCTGACCCTGAGGTCTCCTTGGGCATTATTCATTCCTGGATGTGTCACATTCTGGTTAACTTTAATAAGGTTGCTTTTACTTATTTTTTTATTTTATTCAAATTTTTTTTATTAATTCCTCAGCCAGAGTGGGATTATTTATGTCCAAGAAGGACTTTTGTATTTTTGTCAAAAAGGAAGAGTTAGTGCAGTAACTGTTGTGTTCTCCAGAGCATGTGCATGAAATTTTAATCTTCTAATTAATTATATGAATTTGTGGTTGACAATTTTAAGTCTATAGCTATGTGAAGAAAGCTTCTTTTCATTTTTGAAGGACATTGGCAGGATGGGGCTTTTACTTCCTCAACCCTCTTCTATTGACAGCTTTAATGATGTTAGAATTCACAGAGTAGATCACATTATTAGCCCATGAAGGGTCCTGTACCTGATACATTAGCTGAGTGAAAGGCTCAGCTAGGATTGTGAAAAGCAATCAAGATCAGTATTGGTTGAAAACAACTTCCCTGTCATGAAGTGGAGAATTTAAAAAGGCTCAAAGAAGGACTGAATGTTTATGAGTCTAGCTAAGACTCTAAAACTGGAAAGGAGATAAAAATTGTTTTCAGGTCATGAACAAATCTCATATTTGGAAATCAGGATGAGTACTCCAGGTAAAACATACACCTACCTTACCCAACACTATATTGTCTGTGGGTCTTCTCTGAAGCAAGCATTATTGCCCATGGACTGACACTGAATTAGCCAGAATGAAGATCCAAAGTGGCAACTTCTACCTCTGCAGTCTCTGTGGAATGCCCAAACCCTGCAGACTGTGACTGAGACGTCCATGAATCTCAGTCACCAGCACAGAAACAAAGTACAGCATGAGCTAGGAACATATGATGGTATTATCTTAACTATGCAGAAGAAATCCTGTTTCCAAACAATAAAGGATGTCAGTCTGGGATTTAAAGACTAAAAAGCCACCTGTGGTACACTACAAGCTGCAGTATCTATGAATGCCTCCCTTTGTAACTCCATATTTCAGAGTTTTCCCAGCCCTGCTTATCTTCTAAATGCGAAGAGGGACCTTGCTCTGAATTTATAAAGGGGAAACCTCAATCTAAGAGAATTTTTCTTCACTCTTTCTGCTTTTTCTTTTTCTTTTTTTCAGGGGGTGGGGAGCTTTGCTTTCTCAAGCTTGAATGCCATGTCTTCCAAGTCTCTAAGCCCAGTTCTGTAGATATATGTGCAGTGATCAAGGATTAGCCAGGCGATTGTAGGGGCTGAGATAGCATCACAATTTACCTTCTTCTAGCAAGATGTGCTTCTCATAGCACTTAAACAGACCTCTTGTGTGTTCCTAGTCCTAACCTCTTGCAAATACAAAAGAAAGAGGGTAGCACAAAACGCTTTCCCATCTTCTCCTCTCCATTTCCCCTGATCTGCTTGACCACTGGAGGAATGATGGTTTGCTAGGTGGATTCCAGTGATTGCATGCAGCCCTGCGTACCATATTTGTTCCCCTGCTCTGAATAGTTTTGTTCTTTGTCAATGTCCTTCTTCCTGTGAGGCCCCTAAAATTGTATAAAGAGATTATTTCAACAAATCAGAATG
The DNA here is from genome assembly GCF_025592945.1 of Manacus candei. NCBI lineage: Eukaryota > Metazoa > Chordata > Aves > Passeriformes > Pipridae > Manacus > Manacus candei. The sequence goes on from NW_026138097.1 coordinate 20,504,360, forward strand.
CCTTGTTCTAATTTGAATTTTTTTACATGCTTTAGCCCCTCCTAGAAGTGACGAAGAAAAGCAGATGATGGTTTGATTGGTTGCTTCATAAGCCACATGAGGAACTACTCCATTTCTGCCTATTCCGTGGATGGTTTAAGGTGCAAGATATCCCCACTGTGAGATACAAATGAACAAAGAAGAAAAATTTGCATCAGATCTTGCTGATTTTATGGAGATATTATGCAACCTGCTTGGTTTTTCTTAGCTTGCTGTCTTAACCTCTCAGATGCCTCCCAAGTAGGGAACCTGGTACTGCAAATTCTTGCAGTTTCATGGCTTCTTGAATGTCTAGCTTTCCCTATTTCAGTGGTGAAAGTCAGGGAATGAAGGTAATCAGAAAATAGTAATAATATTTTTGGTTTACCCTTGAAATAGTTGTATTTATTTATAAATAGTGTAGCTCCTCTGAACTTGTGTCTTCTTGTCTAGGCCGAAGATGAGAATTTATTTTCAAAAGTATTCTGCAAATTCAGTTTTCCAGTCAACTAGCATGTTAGCTATTCCTCTGCTGCTCTGGGTACATCTGAACTGTTTCAAAGAAACACAGTTTTTCTTCGAGGAATAGCTACTAGTTCTGAGTTGAATAATCCTGACCATTATGACCCTTCACCAGTTTTTCCATCGGTGTCTAGTCCATGTCTTTTTTTTTTTTTCCTTAGGGATGGCAAAATCAATCTCATTGTGGATTAAACTCATACTGAAACAGATATTTTCAAAACCGTTGTACACCTCTGAATTCCTTACCTCTCCTAATTCCAGTGGTATTAAAATATTGCAAGAACAGCTGTTGTTATGTTGCTTGTGGAGTCATTACAGAATTGTGCTGTGAAAGTAATTACAGACTTGTGTTGTGAATGTAACGAGCTAAAGGGTGGCAGGTAAGTTTCATATATATCTAGTTTAGGTATATTCAGCTGAACCAAACCTTTCTATTTCAGGGTTCACCCCTCACTCATTGCAAACTACAAGGAAACTCTGCTGTTAAAATTGATAGTAACAGCATCTTTCACCTTTTGCATTACCAATATGTCTGATTGATCATTCCTGACAGAAGCATAAAAATGTCAACGTATCAAATAAGATGGGCAAATAGCAGCTAATGCCTTGGGAGTTTCGTTGCCTCAGCAGGTACATGAAGTTATAATTGCTCTAATCAGCACCCCTACAAGGAGCTAGCACTTCAGCATGCCAAACTTGCCATAGAAAAGGCATGAAAGGATGGAAATTTTTCCCATTCAAAACACCATAGAGATCAACTAAATCTCAACCAGTATGATCTTTAAAACTTAAAGCTTACATCATTAGGATAAGTGAGATGCTAACACACATCTACATGTGTGGGATAGCAGCAAATGGAAAATCAGATTCTATCCCTCTAGCTCAATAATCATTATACAATAAAATCAGTTCATGACCAAGTTTCACTGTAAGTCATCCAACTACAGTTAGACTCTTGATAAATTCCTTGTAACTGATAAGAAATGTTATCAGTGATCATCTGATGCTGCTGCTGTAGGAGTTATTAGCTGTGGGCACTAGTCAGAATCTGTACATGTTACCGCTTTCCACATGCAATGTTATTGTAGCAAAATTGGAAGTCAGTGCCATTTTTCCAGCTCTGTCAAAGTTTTGGGTGCTTTGGGAATATTTTACAAGATGCATATAAACATTTTTCAAGAAATAACTTCATTTTCTGAAAAAAAAAAACCAAAACACAAAACAAAACATCCTTTTAATTTATTGTGGAACCTGCAGAACTTTTCTACAAGATTGCATTTGCTGTTATAAAACTCCACTTTAGACATGAAATCTATTATTTGTTTGTGTGAAGCTAACATTCTTACCAGTCCCCTGTCTGTTTGTGTCATCGATTCTCTCTTCTCTAAGGGCTCAAACTTTCTGTGTAAGTTATCACGGTTTAACCAGTTATTCCTCACTGCCTGAGCCACAGTGACTGTCTGTGGGTACTCTCAGATGGTAGAGAACACCATGTAATTTGATTTAGTCAATCCCTTTTCACTGTGGACTAGGCTAAAAAGAATTGTCTTCCATTTGTCCCTGGCTAAGAGTGCCTATATGAACAGGTACTATGCTTCAGCTGATGTAGACTACTCACTGTGCAGTAATAACTTGCTTGTGAGTCTGACATGAACATACTTTGTATTTTAATAACCTCTGGAGAATTGACTGTCTTTTCTACCTCTGCTTGCACAGCACCTAGTACAATGGGAGGAAAAGCACTAAAAAAGTCATGCAAATAATTAATACATCAAAATCACAGTGTATTTTTCAGTAGTTCACACACAGGTACATCCATTTGCAGATTTCCTGGCCCAAAGGATTTGTCACTTAAATCCAGCTGAAAGGCAATACTAAAGAGGAAAATGAAGAGATGAAGTGAGTTAAGATTCGCGCAGCAGGTCAGTTAGATAAAATCCAGACCTGATTCCTACTCCACTCTAGCTCACACCAGTGTTTTATCCTCTTATTCACAGTGCTTGTCACTGCTGGTTCCTACCAAATGTTTCAATCCAGGCATATCTTTCTCATTTCTCAGATAAGTATTGCTGAGAACCACAGGTCACTCCTTCCCCCCAGCTGATCAGTGCCTCCTTCTCAGGATTAGGATTTAGTCCAAATCTTCATCTTTCCTGATAACGGTGTTGACACATACACTTGTCTGTTAGGTTGGGTCATCTACACAATGAATAGTATATAATTTTTGAGTAGTTTTTGAAAAAGTGGTGCTTTGCTTTCCCCCACTCTTTGATTTATAGAGTCTCAAGCATGTTCCTTGCATGGCTGCAATGACCTATGGGGTTACAGCAGGGCTGAATTGTGCAACACACGCACATACACACACTGCTTACACTAATGTTGCAAATGTACATTGCATTTTTCTTAACAAAGCAGTTTGAGTAATTTCCCCCTCTTCTGCCTGTGAGCTAGTCACTCCTGCCTCTGCTCCAGAGTTTTGTCATCAAAACCATCTATGGGATGTACTGTAAACTGGTCACACAAACAATATGGTTAAAAATTACTCTTGACAAAGTTAGTTTTGTAACTTAGACCATTTGAGTCACCTGTTGTAGTGACAAATCTGAGGCAGTGATGAACTACTGCACCTCTGCGTATGTTCAGGAGAATGGTGGATGGGGGAAGCTTCTTAAATGACTATGTAATTTGAAAAAATGTAGTATCACATTACACATTAAGAGATACATTCCTTTTTCAGGAGAAATTATGTAGCAGCGTAGTAATTACAATGATGAAAAATCCTTAGGACATTTGTGAAAAATAGTGCTCTAGCCATATACAGAACTTGAAGCGAGCTTTGTAGTAGCATTTACTTGAGCTAATGTCTACCTTTCTACTTGACAACTGTTACTGTCATTCCAGAAGAGACAAACACCCTTTGCACTACAGTTCTTTGTATGCTACTGGCTATATCTAAGAACATAATTTGCTGTTCCTGATGTTTAGCTGAAAGCAGGGGCCTAGCAAAGTTCTTCATGAAATGTCACATGGGCTATTTTATTCTGCCCTACAATATGTCTTCTTTTTTTTTAACGATCCTCCTTCTTTTTAGAATTCTTCTCATCTACTTCCTCACAAAAACCTTCATCTGAAGGTTGGAAATTGCAAGTCCTTGTGTCTTTCTTTGAAGCCACCAAATGAACTAGTCATTAGAGACCTCCTTGTGATCCCAGTTTTTAGAGTCCAGTGACGACAACATTTTCATAATTTTCTCGTCCCTACCAATTGTGAATGTAAAACTTTTGTTACTGCAGGAGAGTGACACTAATTTCAGTGTGCATCCTAAGAGGGTAGGGCTATTTTGAATTTAGGTGGATGTCTAAATTTCAAATGAAGGTGTGATTGCAGCTGAAAATATAGAAATGCCTATGCAGTGTTTGTAAATACATATACTTTGCCTAGAAGACTAACATTTCTAATATTTCCAGCTCATCTGCTTCCATTCTGGTTGCTTGTAACCCCTTGTCCTAATCCTTTAGGATTACTTACATGGTTGCCCGGTCATCCTCCATCTTGCACCCCCGAGCCCTGACAGTTTCAGGGACCTTGTAGAAACCAGGAGCCAAATTCTTGGTAGAATTTTTTATTACTCCCTTCAAATGGAATTGCACAGCTACCCTATTGGCAACATTAGAATAAAGTCCCTAAGGATGAGGCATCTCACTACAGGTTACCATGAAATACAAAGGAAATACTAAAACTGCATAATGCAGTTGGCCACTCAGCCTGGTATTAATGTAATAATGGGTCATTTTTCCTTAAATGAAGAGAAATATTCTCTCCTCTGTAAAGGATTTCCAGACAGAAAGAGAAGCAGCAACCTTTTATTTTGCATTTAATGAGAATAGCCCCCACTAGAAAAGAACATATTGTCAGGACCTTTTTTATTTACTTTCTCAATTAGTAACAAACTGTGATAGTAATTCACAAGAGAATTAACACACTGCCCTCTGCATTTCACTGTCTCCTTTTCTTGTAGCTATTTTAGGAACTGCAACGCTGTGGGATACACCTAGTTCCTGTTAATAAGTACTGTACTGAAAAGGAGAAAGCTAAACATCCTCTACTCAATCCTTTTTCTAACCTCTTATTCAGTCAGCCTTCTAGTAAGGTGGGAAACATTTTAGCAGGAATTAGAGTGTTGCAGGTAGGGTTTTGTAGGAAAAGACCATCTTGTAGTTGAATGAAAATAAGTATACTAGCGAACACCCATGATAGTCCAGGGGAAGACAGTAGCCGCTGTGAAATTCCTGTTGGAAATATTAGTTTATTCACCTAGGTTGTAGCTCTGCCAGTTAATTGGAAACATGCTGAACTCTGAGCACCTGAGTAGTCCACTCAAGTCTGGAGTGTTTGTCTCACATCTTTGTTGAATCAGGGTTTGAGATACTATAGGATTTGGCACCTACAGTAAGCCCCACTGCAGACTACAAAGAGTTAAAAAATCTTGTTTACGTGTTCTCCTTGAATTGAATGGAGAAATGTTTCCTGAACCCACAGGCTTTGTTTCACATGTGAAATACTGTATAGCCTACTTGAATATTTTTGTAATGCTTAACATTAGCATCTCTCACACAGTTTACATTACTTTGACTTATGGAGGTCCCACTGTGGAGGATTGGGAAAAACTAAAGTTCTGTATTAGTAAACCCATGACAGAAAAAGGAGGCAATTATCTCTTACTTTAAAAGCTTCGAAGTGTAATTCTTGCAATTAATTCCTACAAGGTTCAGAGAATCTAGGCTGGATTTGGTTTATGGTAGATATTTACATTCTCTTTGGATCAGCTGTATATTTATATATGAGAGCAGTGATTTCAATAACAATCTTCTTCTTAAATTTGCAAATCAAATAGACCCTATGGGGCATCTGATGTAAATTAGTTAGAAGTCCAGCTGAGTATCTGGTGCTATGGACAAAAATAGTTTTCTTGGCATGTCTTTGCCCCCCCCCCCAAAAAAAAAAAAAAAGTTTATAAGGCTCTTTCTTGCTCTTCCATTTTCTCCCATATGACTAGTTATGTATTAGCTAAACACCACAGTAGGGAAAATGCCCAACAACT